>NC_064923.1:78438825-79638825 GCF_023897955.1 Schistocerca gregaria | reverse complement strand
TATGGCATGTGGAAGTGAGTCGTTGATCGTAACAAAAAGAAATGAACAAAGAATACAGGCTTCAGGGATGCGATTGCTAAGAACAGTAGCTAGTGACACTCCGTCCGACAGGTGGAGAAAGTCTGTCATCAGAGAAGGTCTGGGAGTGACGAGCTTAAGTGAGCAAAATTAAGGAATACAACAAGAACATGAAGGGGTATCTCAAAAGAATGGAAGAAGACAGAGCACCAAAATTGATGATGAATTCCTACACAGATATTTGGGAAGAAAGACGAAAATGTGGAAAGATCAATAATTTAAACTACGAGGTCGTAACAGGGAAATACCTAATACACATAGAAAGAAGAAGAAAAAGAAGAATTATTATTTGTCTGGAACAAGTTTATAATTTGTACGGACGCTCAACGTCAACAGTTAAACACTTAATATGGCAGTCAGAACAATGAAGACTCGAATCGAATCTGAGTCACGTGTTTGCTTCCATTTGGAGCATAAGGGCAGTCATTTTTCGGACCTCTTCTCTTCACAATGAGACAGTGGTCTGAGGCGGTGTTGTCTTGTTTCTGTTTGATGAAGTTTCAAACATGTAATGCTGTTGAGATCCTTCTCGAAAACGCTTTCGAATTCTACAGAAACAAACGATGTCATAATGAAGTCACTATAAACGTTCAAAATTACAAGTATAACTTGTTTTACACAGACATGACTATATAAGTCATTACATACTTCAATTTTGTTACTGTCAACACTTATGTTCTTGTAACGCACATAATGTGCTACTATGTACAACGTATATAACGTTACACTTAGGACGTCACATTTACTCATAGTAACATATGACATACATCATGCACAACATAATCGTTGAAATCGTACTGTTGCTGTCGGTGTAGGCAGACCTTTGGATCATGTTTGGTTCGACTTGTAAACAATAATCAGCTGTACTGTAGGCAGTACATGTAGTGCCTCCCCTCGTAACGATGTAAACTGACTGTTACTGTAACGTGAGTAAGAGCAGTGCCTGGTACATTTCCGCCATTGAAGATGTAGTTTATATTACGTATCTAAGTATTTTGTGATATATATTGGCACAGTGTGTTATATTACTTTAGGTGTCGTATTTTTATAGCCAATGACGAATCATGGATTTTATTTTATTTTTTTATTATTCGCGGATGGATCACTTAGGTTCACGCGTAATCAACATTTGTTGGCCTTCCTTTTCGCCCAGTATTCCTTCATAAGCAACGAATGGGCTAGCTTCCGTTGCTTAATCTTTCTCTCTTCTTCCTCAAAACCCCGTGTGTTTGTGATTTTTCTGATTTCATTTCTGTCATGTAGATTTGGAGACCCTAATTCTCTCAGGTCTTTTTCTGTCTGTTTGTACCAGTCCGGTCTTGTAGTTTTGTTCTTTAAAAATGTATGGATTTTGTGTGCTAACCTGTTTGAGTCCACTCTTTCTAAACACCCCATGAATTGGATTCTTCTCATGCGCATTGTGTCTGTTATTTTGGAGATATTTTTAAATATTTCTGCCTTGAGTTTTGAATAATGCACACGATATTCAGTTCTTGGTCCTAGGATTTTCCTCATTATTTTACGTTCTTTCACTTCTAATTCCCCTTTTAGTGTTCTGTGTTGAAGGTTTAGTGTCTCAGATGCGTAGAGAGCTTCGGGTTCAATGATTGTTGTGTAGTGTGGTATTTTGCAGTTTTACGAGAGACTCCTTTTGTTGTAAACGTTTTTTGTTAACTGAAGCGCCGTGTCCTTTTTCTGGACTCTTGATCTGACAGAATTCTTTTCATTACAATTTTCTGCAAGGGATTTTATATCATTTGGTGCCACCGATTTTATGTCGCCGTGTAAGGTGTCGTAAATATTTTGAATGTGTGACCTTGTATTATGCGAGTATTTCGTGAACATATACACCATTTTGCGGTATATTAACAATTCAGTTTCTAAAGCTTTTCATGAGTTTTCAGCGCGTTGAATTTCAATCTTTTAGTAATTGCTTTTCAAGCCTACTTTCCAACTTGCTCTGTTAATTTCTGCCATTAATTACTGAAGTAAATTTGCACTAGACGCAAACAGTATAACGTCCTCAATAAAACGAAGGTGGTCCAGATATGTTTTGATTTTTCTTTAAGATGTGGATTTTTTAAGCGTCCTGAAGAAGTGTAATGGACGCTGTAACAGTGACGCATACAGTACATTACTCCGTATACTTACATAGGCTCAACGAGTGTCTTGTTAGTGATAGTACATAATACATTGAAACTGAGTCAGTACTGCGTATCGCAGCAGGTTTGTAGTGTCTAAATGTTTCGTGCATTAAAATATAAATAAATAGGAAAACAGCAGAGAAACAGTCGCTTTTGGTGAGGTGTGGTGGGTGCGCGGGATGACTGCTCGCAGTTCGCCCTATTCTCCCTTCACTAGCTCCCACGGCACGTTGGCCGCTTCTCACGATTTCGCCTCAGTTCTCACACGTTACGCACACACACACACCTTTCCACTACGACTTACGTAACTCTCCTCACAAGTCGTAGGAAATATCTGAGGTTGCCTTCAACAGAGCCACCCATAAATTTATGAAATGAGTCTGGTATTTTTCCACTTACGCCGCATTTGTTTATATTATTGCTTTGGGCTCGCTTTGCCTTTTAAGTCATTTTTCAGTGTTTACCCAAAAAGAAGGTCCCTTACGTACGAAAATGGCAGGGTACTCACGTTATGGAAATACGGAGGCGTCCGGTCCCGCACGTCTGCTTTGACCCATGACGTCACAAATATGGCGGAAACGCTTCCAATATGGCGCATATAAAGTCGGTACACGTTATGAGGACGAAAGTACATCGAAAAACAAACACACACACTTTTCACAAAAAGCCTAATGACACTAACCGGACAAGCGCGGGAAATGGGATGTTTTTGGGTGGGGGCAAACTAAATATAAACAAATTTAGACACCCACCCCCATACAAAACCACGCAAAACGACGAAAAAAACCGACATCACAATACTTCCCAAATACCACTAAACACAATATCATCTGGAATCGGACACTTCCCTTGATCTATCTAGCTCAACAGCAGCTCCCGACCCCATAAATTACTATCAAGCACTTCCCTTGGCCTATGTAGCTCAAAAACATCTCCCGATACCAATATCAACATACAAAGCCACACATTGGGATCGAACACTTCCCTTGACCTGCGCACTGTTAATTTTATGCGTCATATCCATTCCTGAACAAAATCAACAACCGATTAATTTTTACTAAAATTACCACACGATGTACAGCGAACAACACTAAATTAACCTTCACACAAAATCGTTAACTCACTGAAACGAATTCCACTACAAACACAGCCGACACTCTAACAACTCTGGATAATGAGCAAAAGCAAACTGAGTCATTTTTCAGTGTTTATCCAGAAAGAAGGTCCCTTACGTACGAAAATGGCAGCGTACCCACATTATGGAAATACGGAGGCGTTGATCAAAACAAAAAGTCCAGACTCTGTGACCAAAATGGTACTGAAACAGAGGATGACAGATTAAAGGCCGAAATACTAAATGTCTTTTTCCAAAGCTGTTTCACAGAGGAAGACTGCAATATAGTTCCTTCTCTAGATTGTCGCACAGATGGCAAAATGCTAGATATCGAAATAAATGTCAGAGGGATAGAGAAGCAATTAAAATCTCTCAAAAGAGGAAAGGCCCGTGGACCTGGTGAGATACCAGTTCGATTTTACACAGAGTACGCGGAGGAACTTGCCCCCCTTCTTGCAGCGGTGTACCGTAGGTCTCTAGAAGAGCGTAGCGTTCCAAAGCATTGGAAAAGGGCACAGGTCATCCCCGTTTTCAAGAATGGACGTCGAACAGATGTGCAGAACTATAGACCTATATCTCTAACGTAGATCAGTTGTAGAATTTTGGAACACGTATTATGTTCGAGTATAATGACTTTTCTGGAGAGTAGAAATCTACTCTGTAGGAATCAGCATGGGTTTCGAAAAAGACGGTCGAGTGAAACCCAGCTCGCGCTATTCGTCCAAGAGACTCAGAGGGTCATACACACGGGATCGCAGGTAGATGCCGTGTTTCCTGACTTCCGCAAGGCGTTCGATACAGTTCCCCACAGTCGTTTAATGAACAAAGTAAGAGCATATGGACTATCAGATCAATTGTGTGATTGGATTGAGGAATTCCTAGATAACAGAACGCAGCATGTCATTCTCAATGGAGAGAAGTCTTCCGAAGTAAGAGTGATTTCAGGTGTGCCATAGGGTAGTGTCATAGCTATTAACAATATAGATAAATGACCTTGTGGATGACAGCGGAAGTTCACTGAGGCTTTTTGCGGATGATGCTGTGGTATATCGAGAGGTTGTAACAATGGAAAATTGTACTGAAATGCACGAGAATCTGCAGCGAATTGACTCAAGGTGCAGGGAATGGCAATTGAATCTCAATGTAGACAAGTGTAATGTGCTGCGAATACATAGAAAGATAGATCCCTTATCATTTAGCTACAAAATAGGAGGTCAGCAACTGGAAGCAGTTAATTCCATAAATTATCTGGGAGTGCGCATTAGAAGTGATTTAAAATGGAATGATCATATAAAGTTGATCGTCGGTAAAGCAGATGCCAGACTGAGATTCATTGGAAGAACCCTAAGGAAATACAATCCGAAAACAAAGGAAGTAGGTTACAGTACACTTGTTCGCCCACTACTTGAATACTGCTCAGCAGTGTGGGATCCGTACCAGATAGGGTTGATAGAAGAGATTCAGAAGATCCAACGGAGAGCAGCGCGCTTTGTTACAGTATCATTTAGTAATCGCGAAAGTGTTACGGAGATGATAGATAAACTCCAGTGGAAGACTCTGCAGGAGAGACGCTCAGTAGCTCGGTACGGGTTTTCGTTAAAGTTTCGAGAACATACCTCCGTCGAAGACTCAAGCAGTATATTGCTCCCTGCTACGTATATCTCGCGAAGTGACCATGAGGATAAAATCAGAGAGATTAGAGTCCACACAGAGGCATACCGACAATCCTTCTTCCCACGAACGATACGAGACTGGAATAGAAGGGAGAGCCGATAGAGGTACTCAGGGTACCCTCCGCCACACACCGTCAGGTGGCTTGCGGAGTATGGAAGTAGATATAGATGTAGCCCATTACCACCACACAAACGACAACCCTGAACATACCACGAGACAGCACAACAAACCACAGCACGACGACATCTACAAACACGCCACACTCACAAACCAAACTCCGCGCCATCATGACGTCACATACGACAACACCCTTACGTCACGGGTCAAAGCCGACGTATGGGATCGGACGCTTCTGTCGACCCCACATTATGTTCCTCCGTTCGTTTTGGTTTACAAAACATAGGAGTATTAGAACGAAAACGGAAACACACCATGTGTATACACTGACATTTTCGTATGTGTGACACCTTTTCCTAGCTAAACTGTCGATAATGGTTTAAAAAGCCAAACGAAGAAGAAATATAAATAAATACAGCTTTAGTCAGGGGTCGCCAAACTATAGCCCGAGGGGAGCATGCGGCCCAACTGAGGCTTAGGTGCGACCCTAGGCTCTCAGGCGTATTTTACAATAATATGCACCTACCAACTAACAGTCGAATCCAGCCGCCTGATCAGACTCTTTGGTAAACCATTATTCGAATTATAACTGCCAAATGTTTTGCAGCAGTTTTTTGAGGTTCCATTTGCGACTTTGGAAACTTATTCCGTTAACACACAGTTGAATAAAAGGATTTGTGAAATACCGTGATTTCGCCCAATACTGGTAGCTGTATGTTAGTTCTTTACTAAAACACTACCTTTTTACCTAGTGCTTCGCCCGTGTACACGTATGTCACATATCTTCGACATATTTCACATCCCCTTTTACGCATTCACTGACGGAAAAAAATCGCAGTACCAAAAAAATAATTAACATAAAGAAATGAAATTTCGAAAATATATTTGTGTAGGTAATACATGTAAGTGATTAACATTGCAAGATCACTGCTTAATGTAAGCTAGAGATTTTGTTGTTGTGGTCTTCAGTCCAGAGACCGGTTTGATGCAGCTTTCCATGCTACCCTATCCTGTGCAAACCGCTCCATCTCCGAATGACTACTGCAACCTACATCCTTCGAAATCTGCTTAGTGTATTCATCTCTATTTCTTCCTCTACGATTTGTACTCTCCATGCTTCCCTCCAATACTAAATTGGTATTCCTTTCATGCCTTCTTTTATGTTGAGCCACAAATTCATCTTCTCCCCAATTCTACTCAGTACCTCATTAGTTATGTGATCTACCCATCTAAACTTCAGCATTCTTCTGCAGCACCATATTTCGAATGCTTCTGTACTCTTCCTGTCTAAACTATTTATCGTCCATGGCTACACTCTACACAAATACTTTCAGAAAAGACTTCCTGACACTTAAATCTAAACTCGGTGTTAACAAATTTCTCTTCTTAGAAACGCTTTCCTTGCCAGCCTACATTTCATGTCCTCTCTACTTCGACCATCATCAGTTATTTTGTTTCCAAAAATAGCAAAACTCATCTACTACTTTAAGTGTCTCATTTCCTAATCTTATTCCCTCAGCATCACCTTATTTAACTGGACTACATTCCATTATCCTCGTTTTGCTTTTATTGATATTCATATTATATCCTCCTTTCAAGAGACTGTCCATTCGTTCAACTGCTCTTCCAGGTCCTTTGCTGTCTCTAACAGAATTACAATGTCATCGGCAAACTTCAAAGTTTTTATTTCTTCTCCATGGATATTAATTCTTACTCCAAATGTTTCCTGCACTGCTTGCTCCATATACAGACTGCATAACATCGGGGACAGGCTACAACTCCCTTCTCAACCACTGCTTCCCTTTCATACCCCTCGACTCTTATAACTGCCGTTGGGTTTCTGCACAAATTGTAAATAACCTTTCGTTCTATGCATTTTATACCTGCCACCTTCAGAATTTGAAAGAGAGTGTTCCAGTCAACATTGTCAAATACTTTCGCGAAGTCTACAAATGCTAGAAACGCAGCTTTGCCTTTCATTAACCTATCTTCTGAGATAAATCGTAGGGTCAGTATTGCCTCGCGAGTTCCAAAATTTCTACGGAATCCAAACTGAAAATTCCTCCAGGTCGGCTTTTATCAGATTTTCCATTAGTCTGTAATAAATTCGTGTTAGTAGTTTCAGTCGTGACTTCTTAAACTCATAGTTCGGTAATTTTCACATCTGTTAACACCTACTTGCTTTGGGATTGGAATTATTATATTCTTCTTGAAGTCTGAGGGTATTTCGCCTGTCTTATAAATCTTGCTCACCAGATGTAGAGTTTTATCGAGGCTTGCTCTCCCGAGGCTCTCAGTAGTTGTAATGGAATGTTGTCTACTCCCGGAACCTTATTTCGACTTAGGTCTCCCAGTGCTGTACAAATCCCCCTACTACTGTTTTGTCTGCTTGTACGATGTTTTCTTCACTAAATATGAATTCAAGTTCTCTCAACATTCCTTTAAATGCTTGTATGTCATCTCCGGCCATACCAACCAATGACTGCTGACAACGTAACGGTAATTTCATTGTGCACATAAGGGGGTAAATTATGCTGCCACATAAGTCTTTGGTCACCGACCAAACAGCATCAAAAGTCCGACAGATAGTCAACCAACATTTAAAAATAAATTAAAAGAATTTCTAGATGACAACTCCTTCTACTCATTGGCTGAATTTTTAGATATAAATTAAGGGAGGGAAAAAAACTAACTTAAGCATTAGTGTCATGCAATATTTTGTGTAATATAATATCTTGTACAGACATCTTTCATTAGCCTGACACGTTCCACATCATTACGAAGTGTCGTATTCATGATCTATGGAACAAGTATTAATCTAATCTAATCTAATCTAATCTATCAGTTCCCCATCACTGTATGGATTATCTAAGCACTGATTTTCCTTTGTAATATCTTCGAAAAATCTAACGGATTTCTTTTCTCCGAAATTTTCGAACAACTCATACTTTATTCTATTTTGTGTTTCTATGGACCAGTAACACTCCAAGAATACAGTTTTAAATCGTCCATAATAATGCCAGTTTGCTGCTAGTCTTTGCATGGTTTCCGCTATATGCCCACAAATGAAGTCAAGTTTATGGCTAAGTGGCCAGTGCTCTGGTGAACTGATCTGAAATTGATTTATGAACGTGCGTGGATGTAAGCCGTTCCCTCTTTCTTCGTAATGTTGAAATTTTCTGACTGTCAAAAAGTGATCATTGTCAAATTTTTCTCTTCCGGCATACGGCGTTTGTGTTTTCACAACATTACCCGTTTCTTCTACTTGTGTCATATTTTCTTGTACTCGTTCTACCACATTTGGATCTTCAGCTGACATATCTATGTCCCATTTAGCATCGTAGCTACGCAGTGGTGTGCAGTTGCCTACACTGTACCGTTCCTCGCGTATCGGATTGCAAGTTACGTTTACATTTCCCGTTACTGGTTCCGTGTTTTGTTGATGTACGACTGGAATCTCATGGCGTTTTTGTTTCCGCTTCTGCTACGGAAGATTGAACAACTAACTTTTTTCTTTCTCGATTACTGTCCATTACTATGTCGGATGATACTACCGATTCCGGTGTCTCGCGACTACTTTCTGTATGATTCTTGATACGCTGTTTCAATTCTGAGCGAAGGCCTTCATTTCTGATTTTTCGAGACGATGTTTTCAATGCGTGTGTCAAATCTTTTTAATGCGGCTCGCGTGATACGTTTTCTGACATTGAGCTCTTCCACGATTTGTTGCACCTTACGAGACGTCTTACGTGCTAACTTATCCGCTATTCGATTAACGTTAGACACTGCATCCTGCACCTGGTCAAAGTCAGAACGCACCTTTTTCTGGTGAGCCATTAACTCTTGTATCAGCTCGCGTGAGTCTCTCGCCTCTCTCCAGATTTCAATAAACTGTTCACTGACTTCTGTTCGTAATTTTTCTGATCTTCGTGGATTTTTCGAACCCAGCGTAAGTTTCAAATTGGAGCTCTGCCGTTTCGGTCTTTAAATCTGTTAACCCTGCATTTCTTTCTGTTTTTACACTCGCCGTTTCGGTCCTTAGATCCGCCGTTTCAATTTTCAAGTCAGCTAACCCTGCATTTGTCTGCTTTACGACCATAGCGAGTTGCTTCAATATTGCGAACACACTATCTGATTCTTCGCCCTCGTCACCTGTCACTATTCACTGAAAATTTTCCCGTCTTTCACGTGGCGTTTCACCGACTTCCGTGCACAGTGCGGATGAACTTACACACATTCTTTCTGTTGGAAACTGTCCCGTTTGGTTCAAAATTACTACATTAGGTTCAACGTACCGAGGATGCTCGTCCTCTGACTATTTATGACCCACTAGCCGCGTCATTTGCTTTGTTTTTGTGCATTCTCAGACTGTGATCCCAATCTTGAAACTACTACCATTCCCTCTGAACTATCACTACGTCTCGTTTCGTGACCTGTACTCGGTACCTTTTGTTCTACATCAATTTCTATCCTGTCAAGATCTTAAGTTTGACCTATCTGCAATACTTTCCGTTCTTCCGCAATTTCTGATCGTTTGGCTAACCTCTGCCTTTCTCGAACTGCGCGAGCCTGCATCTCTTCAAAATCAAGTTATAGGACCTTATACATTTCGAAAATATCATAGACAGTTTCTTAGACTACGTACACAACATTAGCAACACTGTTCACTGTTTGTGGAATTTCAACCCAATTAAAAGCGATTTAATGCACAATCTACTTCTACTCAATGGCACTTTGATTCTTCATGTTAATGCAACTTTTCTACACTTTGGATCACACATTTACTGTATTATGTCCACTATACATTTGCATACATAGGGTAACCTTCTCACAAAACAAACTGATCTTTTTTTCAAAATTCAAAAAAATTGTTTTTTATCACTAATTTGACTAATTGTCATCCAGGCAGACCAATTGACATCCTAGCAGGGTCGCCATTTGTAAGGTTTGGTTATTTATTCTTCTTCTAGAAGTGAGAACAACTCTGTAAGGTGAAATGACATGTTTAATGTCGCAATGTTTCTCACAATATTACAGCTTTTACACAGTTTTCAACTCGCCAACATAAAAACAGTGCAATGGATAACGCATCTTGCCAACATCAAAATTTTATACACAATAATGTTAAATATTAACTCTCTGAAAGATCGTCAATCCTAAGCACAATATTATGAAAGTTTAATAGAAAGTTTCTTTACATTAATTATAAGTACAATAATATGAAAGTTTAAATGGAAGTTTCTTTACAAAATTGCTCCTACACATACATTATAATGTTGGTCAGTACTACGAAAATCGTCCAATTCCGGATCAAAGTTCGGTATTATTTAGGATGACAATCAAGTCTACGGTGGGTGGTTAGTCAAGTGACAAAATTGAGCACAAGATTACCCAAGGCCGCTCGAGTTTTCAGTGGACGCAAGCTGCTGAAGCAACAACGTTTACACCTCTGCACATGGTATTTCCCTTAAGCTGCAACGTGCTGCTATCTGCAAGGCCGCTGTCTCCCACTGAAATTCCTATAAAACTAATCTGGCCTTTGCTGAACTTTACAGCAGAAACTTTTCCTATGTTTCTCGATACGCGAGAAAACACATACTCGACCCTAGTCTTATTATGTGGCGATATATACACGCGCATGGTTGGGGCAGCGTGTAACCTCCCCATAAAATAAAATAATATGAATAATATTGTCATTTAGTGTAACCTCAAAACAGAAAAATTCCTAAACCTCTTAACAGTAAAAAAATATAATTATGTCGTTCACATTCAGTATAACCTACCAACAGGAAAATTGCATAACGCATCAATAATAAAATGTGACTAATCCCTCAATAAAAAAATGTGGGTCACTTATAATCTTTCAATAACTGACAGTCAATTTAACCTGGTAAATTTTGGACGTCAGCAGTGCTGCGTCATGGCCCTGATACATCATTCTGAATAAACTGAAAAATCTTACCTTAATTAGATCGCCGGATAACGCGTATATATCTGCTCCTATAAGAAATTTTCCTGGCGCAGCTAAGTGCAATGCTGGCCGATAGATTTGTCTTATATAAAAGGAAGGAACTGATTTTTTCTTTTCAATAATCGGGATGGCCAAAGATTGAAGAAATTAGTGAATTCTTTAAATTGAGATGAATGTCAAAAGCTAGTTTTTATGAGAAAGATTATTATTAACAGATTTTTTTAAAAACATATACATGGGACTTGATGTAACAATACTACATATGCGCGAGGCTGCTTTTACCTTATCCTACAACGCTCAGGCTCTGCCATCGCTGCACACGACCGGCCCAGCCAACACGATACACCAGACACGACTGCTCGCTAGCAACAACTTACTCCTACTAACAAACAGTTCTTACTGCAGTCAATACTGCTCTTTGGCCTCAGATTCTCTTCTAGCTTACATATCGCAGGCAGCGCGTGAGCAATACATCGAAATTACATCAGCTCGAGTGCGCTAGCAACAAATTCTTTAATTATGGACCTCTTACAAGCGTGCATATTATAGTGCCCTCTCAGTTCTTGCAAGAACAATTAACTAATTTGGCTGGTTCTTTTCTCCACAGTTTGATCTAAACGTTGCTACAGCTGATTTCTAGCTGAAGTACAGCCGCTGTGGACGTAGTGTCCACACAAATTTCTTCTCTGCATCGTAGGGAGCATTAAGTGCTCTACTCTGCACTTGACGACAGGTCAGAGAAGCTTTCTCAAAAAAATTTCTCTCTTGTCCTACTCACGGCAGAACTGCCTCCCTCCACTTGGGTTCCTTTTTCATATCACGGCTTTTTTTCGACCAATAGGAGCGTTCCTCTTATTTTGTAGAGACTCTCTCTACCAATCGCAATGTCCCTTCTATCAAATTGCGTTGAAACTTCAGTATTTTTCTCCTTCCTAGAGCGTTTCCGCCAATCAGACGTTTTGTGCCCGTTCTAGACGCCTAAAGTACATTGACCTTTCCATGTGTCGCTCTCGCCGGGTATAAATGCGTCACTTGATTTTGTTCGTATCCTGTTGGAATTCTGAAACACCCTTTTTCTCTGCCCTTGTTCAGATATCCCGCTACATGCAGTCCTCCAGCTTGAATCAACCTGGCCCGGGGTCGCTGTCCACCCCTTTAAATGCTTTCCGGCGTAACTACTGCAGCGTGCTTTTGCTACTCCATTGTTCGGCTGGCTCTTCAAAACTAAAAGAGACGCGACTCGCGTTCCCTGTTCTACCTTCTGCTCAGAGACATGTATTGTATAGGAATGATGTTTTAATTATTGTCAATTGGCTGTCATTCCCGTTTTGTATTACACACTGATACACAAATGTTCTCATAGCTGGCGAATTATATTAGGTGTCATCTTCACCTTCTCGTTGCGATGTGTAAAGATCTGACCAGTTATTCTGCCAACTTACAGATGGTTGTGAAAAATCGTACGAATCAATGGAATAAAACACTAGGGATCTCCAAAGTGCTGGCAGCAGTCCAGATAGCACAATGACTGTGCGAAGGGAGTGGAAAATAATGTGGTGTGATGGATGCACGGTTGCTCACAAGCCATACGTTTGTGTCATCAGTGCTGAGCGACGGTTGAGGTGGTGTGAAGAGAGACGCCACTGGACAGTGGTCAATTGCAAACGAGTGATTTCTAGTCATGAATCATGACACACCCTGTGGCAATCCGATGGAAGGATCTGTGTCCGGCAAATACCTGGGGAACGTTACAAACCATCATGCTAAGCACAAGCTGTAAAGTAGGAGCTGTTTCGGTACAGGGCTGCTTTTAGTGCTTAGGATGCAGTCCCCTTTTTGTGCTTAAGAAAAGCCTAAGTGCAGACGGATATGTTCACATTTTACAGCACTGCTACTGCGTACAGTAGAGGAACAGTTCAGAGCCAATTATTTTTTGTATCACCACCACAGTGCGCGCTGTCGTATAGCATCATGTGTGGGGACTATAATACTCCTAAAATGGACTGCACAGCGTAGAGTCCCGATCTCAACTCAGTGGAACACCACTGGGATGAGTTAGAGGCATCGACTTTGCTTCGGACCCTATCGTACCGCGCCACTACCGTCTCTGGTTTCGACTCTTATGACAGGTTGGGCTACCATTCTTCCACAAATAAACAGAAATCACGTTGAAAGTGTCCGCAGCAAAGTTCGAGGTGCCGTAAAGACGAGGGTGGACACATTCCATATTAAGATCCAGTAATGAGTGCCTGGATACTTTTAACCATCCAGTGTATGAGGTCTGTCCAAAAAATTAAGGAACATTCGTAATTTCGCGCCAATGACGTGCTGGAGCGAAATGCGATTGGCATCCCTAAGAACGCTCGTGTTTAACGCGTAACTGCAGGAAGTTTCATTGTTGTATGTCTGTTAGTTATAGTTCAGTGCTGTACTGAGTAGCGCGTCTGTCGCACAGTTTGCGAATTTCGAGATGGCAGAGCTAGAGGTGCAACTCATCTACGTTAAGTTTTGCGTGAAACTCAAGATAACCGTTCAGAGACACACCGAATGGTGCAGGAAGCCTACGGTGATGAGTACTTAAGCTGTACTTGGTGTTACGAATGGTTCACATGGTTTAAAAATGGCCGGACGGAAGTTAAAGATGACCCTCGTTGAAGACGCCCTTAGACGTCTACCGACGCTCGTGTCAGGAACGGCAATGAAATTGTGCGTGCCAATCGAAGACTGACTGTCCGAGAGGGTGCAGAGGAATGTAACATTTAAGTTGGATCGTGTCATGACATCGTGACACTGCATCCTGGAATGCGTCGTACTGCAGCCAAGTTCGTCCAACGGCTCTTGAGTCAAGACCTTCGTCTGGCATTCTGTGAAGAGCTTTTGGACTGAGCAAATGAGAACAGGGTGTTCCTTAACAGAATCACAACTGGTGATGAGTCGTGGCTCTACGGTTACGATGTTGAGACCAATCGCGCCCGGGTTCCTGGGTTCGATTCCCGGGTGTTGTGTGGTGTCCTTAGGTTGGTTAGGTTTAAGTAGTTCTACGTTCTAGGGGACTGATGACCATAGCTATTAAGTCCCGTAGTGCTCAGAGCCATTTATTTTTGAAACCAAGGTTTAACTTCTAACAACCCTACCACAACAAAGGTCAAAAATTAATTATGATTTTAGTGTTGCTCACGCTGCTAAATGTTGCATTTTCGGGCAACAACAAAGTCATATTATGTGGCAGGTGTCATTAGAGCACAGTTAATAGAGTCATTTCTTGAAATAATGGATAAACAAGGCACTCATCTTTACGTGTTTCCCACGCTGGTCTCGTTGTGAACTCATGGCTCAATCGTCGAAAATCTAGGTAGTGATGATTCCAAGCTCGGATGCAAAGAGGCCTAGGTGTTATTCTGCGATATTCAAAAGTTTTATAGATGTGTTTCATAAACCATTCTTGAAGATTAAACTTTTAGGACAGTGGTGACGTAAAAAAGTAATCAGCACTCCGAATTTAAGTTACTCTTCTTTTTTATTACTTTTGTTGCAATATCACGTAACTCGTTCCAAAACATCACTTCACAATATAAAACATACTTGTAAATATCTTCCTCACTGTTAAAGTTCACATTTCATAAACTGACTACAATTTGCGTCTTTTTAACATGACGGCCAAAGCTCGACTCTAATAACCGCTTACGCGCCCAAAAATCAGAGTTACTGTGGTGTCACCGCCAGACACCACACTTGCTAGGTGGTAGCCTTTAAATCGGCCGCGGTCCGGTAGTATACGTCGGACCCGCGTGTCGCCACTATTAGTGACTGCAGACCGAGCGCCGCCACACGGCAGGTCTAGGGAGACTTCCTAGCACTCGCCCCAGTCGGACAGCCGACTTTGCTAGCGATGGTTCACTGCCTACTTACGTTCTCATTTGCCGAGAAGATAGTTTAGCATAGCCTTCAGCTACGTCATTTGCTACGACCTAGCAAGGCGCCATTATCAGTTACTATTGATATTGTGAACTATGTACCGTCAAGAGCAACGTTCATCATTAATGGATTAAAGTTAAGTATTCCACCAGCTACGTCCGTTGTTTCTAAATTCTAATTTCCTTGTCCTGTTCCAGACCTCACGCCAGCCTGCGTGAGCTAAATCGCGTGCCTTTCGGCCTCCTCTAGTAACACCGTGTTGGCTCTCCTGCCAACCACAAAAGTTACAAGTACGTCAAAGATCATAGTGACAAAAGAAAGAATACACATAAGAAGAATATCATTGAGAGATATACATATCGATGTATCGAAGTACCTCTACATTAATGAAATCAAATCTGAATGTTGTCACAGAAATATGTTAACTATTTTACAGAAGCACAGTAGAATATTGCTGGTATCGAGAGGTTGGAGAGGTTGAGGTGAGGTGCCGTAATGGTTACGTAATTCAAGTACCATTACAAAGTGCACAGTAGGTCGGGAAATATTCTCCAAAACAAGTTCGTGAGTTCAGGTCAAATGTCATAGACATGCTGACAGCTTTCTTTGACTTTGAATGACAAGTTCACCATAAATTCGTGCCACAAGGACAAACTGTTAATCAATGGTACTGTCGGAACGTGTTGCGATGCCTGCGAGAAAATGTGAGGACGAAACGCCCCTGAAATGTGGCGAGACAATTCATGGCTCTTGGATCACGATAGCGCACCCACACATTCATATCTGTTGGCGCGTAGCTGTTGCACAAAAAACGAAATGCTGTACTGCCTCATCCTCCGTACGCTCCAGTCCTGGCCCTTGCGCACTTTGCTTTATTTCCAAAGTTGAAAACTCCGTTGAAAGGCCGAAGATTTGCAATGATAGACGAGATAAAAGAAAATTCGCAGACGGTGCTTCGCCCGATCCAATAAAAGGAGCACCAAGACTGCTTCCGGACGTGGAAACGGCATTAGGAGCGGTGTATAAATTGTGGAGGACAGTATTTCGAAGGAGACTATGAACAGTAAGTAAAAGATAAGCGTAGAAAAAAATTGTGGAACAAGTTCCGGAATTTTTTGAACAGACGTCGTATGTGCAGACTGCCAATAGCTAGAAACCAACTATTGAACAAGAGAAATTCGTGAAAATAGAATATAAGTTAAAGTAGCAGGAAGCATTTTTGGAAAGTACTTTTTGGAGTGCAGCCTGATGAGGACCTGAAAAGTGGATGATGAATGTGTTGCTATAGAAGAATGCTGACGATGAAACGGGTGCATCAGCAAGATAACGTAAACGTACTGGATTGAATTGGAGGGAAACGAAATTTGTGGCACAGTTTGACTATAAAAGGGGATCGATTAATAGTAGACATTATGAGGCATCAAGGATTAATTAAATTTATAATGGTGGGAAGTGAACGTGTGGGTGATAAAAATTGTAGATGGAGACCAAGGCTCGAATATTGTGACTTTGTTCAAACGGATGTAGGTTGCAGGAGGTATTCTGAGAGGAACAGACTTTCCGAGGATAGTCTTGGGCTGGTTTCGGTTTTTATGTTGGTAACGCTACGTAGCGCTCTATATGAAAATCACTGACTGTGCTGTGTGAAGTCTATAGCTGGTTGGCATTGTTGGAATATTCGCTATTGTAGTGTTGGGCAGTTGGATGTGAACAGCGCGTAGCGTTGCACTGTAGGGGGTGATGAGCTGCCAGCAGTGCTGGATGTGGGGAGAGAGATGGCAGAATTTTGAGAGCGGACGATCTGGACGTGTGTCCGTCAGAAAGAGTAAATTTGTAATATTGGATATCATGAACTGATATATGTGGTGTCACCGCCAGACACCACACTTGCTAGGTGGTACCCTTTAAATCGGCCGCGGTCCGGTAGTATACGTCGGACCCGCGTGTCGCCATTATCAGTGATTACAGACCGAGCGCCGCCACACGGCAGGTCTAGAGAGACTTCCTGGCACTCGCCCCAGTTGTACAGACGACTTTGCTAGCGATGGTTCACTGACTTCTACGCTCTCATTTGCCGAGACGATAGTTAGCATAGCCTTCAGCTACGTTATTTGCTACGACCTAGCAAGGCGCCAGTATCCGTTCTATTGATATTGTGAATCATGTACCATAAAGAGCGACGTTCTCCATTAATGGATTAAAGTTAAGTATTCCACCAGCTACGTCCGTTTTTCTCAATTCTAATTCCCTTGCCATGTTCCAGACCTCACGCCAGCCTGCGTGAGCTAAAACGCGTGCATTTCGGCCTCCTTCAGTTACACGGTGTTGGCTCTCCTGCCAACCACAGCATTGGCGACGAGAGTAAAAGTGTTCTTATCGATATTGCCCTGATTTACTTGTGTAATCGGGAGTGGGTTGCAACCTTGCAAGGCCTTACTAGGGAGCTTTTGAGTGTCAATGTGGACTCCCTTATTGAGATACTATGGTACATGATGCAATTGCACAGAACGTTTCTGATGTTCGTATAAGGGAACAGATTTTGAAACTAGTCAATCCCTCCCTTCAACAAGTGATGGACATATTGGATCGGCAGGACACACTTGACCTTGCTCAGGAATCATTTTAAACTTCACCAGTCGTGTGTCAGGTTAACCGGCCCGCCGGGCGAGCTGCACGGAGCAGTAAACAGCCCTCGCGCCCGGCCGCGCCGCTGCCGCCAGGCTCTCAGCCACGTGTGCCGCGCCGGCTAGCTAATGCAGTAATCAAATCATGCCCGCGATGTGCTACTAAACATTCGCGTGAGAATTGCCCGTCACGCCAAACTATTTGCTTTTATTGTAATAAAAAAAGGACATGTTCAGAGTGTTTGCCAGAAAAAGCTCAGATCGGAAGCTCAAAACCGTTCCAGGCTCTTTGCTTCGCGCCGGAATCGGAATCGAACCAAGGATACTCACGCTCGCGAAACGTCGCCCATGGAAATTCATGTAGTTCATTCCACTCCGCGCAGTGCCACTCTCTCACAGTGACTGTGTTCGTCCCAAAAATAGTGTGCGTCGACATCGCCGGAACTCCCGTCAAGTCGCAAGTGATTATGTACCAGTGTCAGTTCACGTTGCACGAGACAGTCGCTCTTGTCGTCAGCAGGACAATAAACTTTTTGTAGACTTGGACATTAACGGCAAAGTGATACCATTCCAGCTCTATACAGGAGCTGCAGTTTCACTGATCAATCAAGACACTTACAAACTGCTGGGCACACCTCCGTTGCGTGCCGCAAATGTTAAGCTAAGCAGCTATTCAGGTCAACAGATCCCTGTGTTAGGACAGTGCAGCCTTCTTGCAACATACAAAGGACAAACAAAACTTGTGTCATTTTACGTCCTTCGTTCTTCTTCTGCAGTGAACTTGTTTGGTTTCGATTTATTTCAGTTGTTTAACTTGTCTATAGTAAATCAGGTCCTATCGGTGAACCAGACTGTGCCTTCAGACAGTGTTTCTCGTCTATGTGAAGAATTTGCAGACATTTTTGCACCGGGCCTCGGTTGCGCTAAGAACTATAAAGCGCATTTGGAACTGAAAGTAAAGGCGCAACCGTAATTTTTCAAAGCGCGCAATGTTCCCCACGCATTGCGTGATGAGGTTGCAAAAACATTACACGATTTGGAATCACAAGGTGTAATTGAACGTGTCGGGCTTCTCTCTGGGCATCAACCTTAGTAATTTTGCCAAAACCTTCCGTAAAGTTGAGACTTTGTGTGGACTTCAAGGCAACAGTGAATCCACAACTAGTGATTGCAACTTTTCCTTTACTCCGCCCGAAAGATCTTTTTGACAAACTGTGCCCGGGTAAATATTTTTCGAAGTTGGACCTCGCAGATGCGTACTTGCAAATACCGGTGGACAAAGAATCCCAGCGCGTTTTGGTGGTTAATACGCATCTTGGTTTGTATCGATTCAAACGATTGCCATTCGGGTGTGCATCCGCCCCTGCATTGTTTCAGCAATACCTACAAACTGTTTGTGCGTTGGTCCCTAGTGCAGCAAATTATCTGGACGATATTGTGATCTCTGGAAAGACGGAACAAGAACATTTGGCCAATCTCAGAACATTATTTCAGGTCTTGCGACAAAATGGTCTTCGCTTGCGGAAGGACAAATGTGTGTTTTTTTGCTCGTGACTTGCCATACTTGGGACATGTACTCAATGCCCAAGGCATATATCCCATTCCAAAGCACCTTCGTGCCATACAAGACTTGCCTTCGCCGCAGAATTTGAAGCAGCTACAGAGTGTGCTGGGAAAAATTACGTATTATAACAGATATATTCCGCATGCCTCTTCCATTTCAGCTCCGCTTCATCGCTTACGCTGTAAAGGTGTTCCGTTCTTCAGGACGACGGAATGCGAACGCGCCTTTCACCAGTTGAAATCGGCGTTGCTTTCCAATACTTGCCTTACGCCGTTCGATCCCCAGAAGCCCCTCTTGTTGATGGTGGATGCATCGGATTTCGGGATCGGTGCTGTGCTTGCGCACAAAGATGGATCGCCCTATTGCCTTTGCGTCCAAATTGCTATCGTCTGCTCAAAGAAATTATTCACAGATCGAGAAAGAAGCATTGGCTCTCGTATTTGGTGTTACAAAGTTCCATGATTTCTTGTATGGTCGTCACTTTACCATAATCACAGACCACAAACCTTTGACATCGCTTTTTCATCCGACCAAGCCTGTACCTCCACGTACAGCGCAGAAATTCATTCGCTGGTCTATGTTCCCCTCGCAGTACCGCTACGATATCTTGTATCGGTCCACTGCTAAGCACGGAAACGCCGATGCGTTGTCCCGCTTGCCTGTTGCTGAGGATAGGGCATTCGATTCCTCCGAACTTGCTTGCATGTTCATTGATGCGGAAACCGATGACGTGGTCGAATCCTTTCCGATTGATTTTCGTCGTGTAGCTATAGCCACGATACGCAATGGCCCTTGTCAAAGTCACGGATCGGGGACCCGTTGGTTCGCCGATTTTTTGCTCACAAGGAGAGACTTTTTGTACGACGTAGTGTTTTGCTGTTGCGTTCTGATAATGATCAGTCCAGGGTCGTGGTACCACGTTCGTTACAGTCCTCTGTCTTACAGTTTCTCCACCAAGGACATTAGGGTATAGTGAGAACGAAACAACTTGCTCGTCAGCACTGTACTTGGTTCGGAATCGATGCCACGATTTCGAATATGTGCTCTTCTTGCATGGTGTGTGCCAACAACAGTTAGCACAACCGCGGAAATTCTTTGCATGGCCAAAAGCCACTTCCCCTTGGCAACACTTACACATCGATTTTGCTGGTCCATTCTAGAATGCTCGATGGTTGGTTGTGGTAGATTCATTCAGTAATTTTCCTTTTGTTGTCCGGATGTCTTCCACGACATCATCTGCCACCATCCAAGCGTTATCCGCTATCTTTTGCATTGAAGGTCTTCCACAGACTATTGTTTCCGACAATGACCCACTATTCATGTCCACAGAATTTCAGTCATTCTGCAAGGCCAATTGTATTCAACATCTGAATCCCGCTCCGTTTTCGCCACAGTCAAACGGTGCCGCTGAACGATTGGTCAGGACTCTCAAGTCACAGATGTTGAAGTTGAAAGAGTCGCATTCTCGGGAGGACGCGTTATTGCTCTTTTTGTCCTTGTATCGCTCTCAGCCCTGAGGTGGTCGCTCGCTGGCTGAGTTACTCCACGGTCGCCCTCATCGAACCTTGATGTCTTTGCTACATCCGCCGCATCAGGTTCCTGTGCAACGGCAGACACCTGCTTTTGCTCCAGGCGACATTGTCTACTATCGCCACTACCGAGGTTCACGGCGTTGGCTAGAAGGGCGCATTCTTCGCTGCCTCGGCAGTGCTATGTATCTGGTTTTGGGGGCCTCCGGTGAGGTGCGCCGGCATCTCAACCAGCTGCGCCTCTGTCGTCGCACGGGATCTGCCGCTCGCCGTCTGCTTTCAGCAACGGTGCCGTCCGGGCAGCGCCCCGGGGACCCATCTACTGGCTCGCCTCAGCCCCAGGTGTTACCGACGCTGCCTTCCATTTTGCCCCATGGTGACGCGATGCCGCCACCGCCGCCGCCGCCTCTTCTCCCGCCGGCGACGCCCGCAGTGGACGCGTCGCTTCAACCGCCGGGCGCCTCCCTGGGTCACGCACCGCCGATCGCTTCCCGTGACATGGAACTCTTGCCCGCTCCGGACCATATGTCGTCTTCGCCCATCGGGTGCCCCGGCCCGATGGAGGTCGACCCTTCGGCCCCTCCTGTCTCTCTACGGGCGCATACACCGCATGTTGGCGTGCACCCTGGAGCAGGTTTTCAGACGTTTCCTAGCTCCCCGCGGTCCGAATGGCAGGGTGCGGGTGGCACAGCCTCGCCTGTTGTTAGGCTCCCCACCTCGTCGCATACGTCAACATGGGGTCCTCCCCACGGCGGGCGGAAGCCTTATGACACAACCGTACGCCGATTTGCGGGAGAGGAATGTGGTGTCACCGCCAGACACCACACTTGCTAGGTGGTAGCCTTTAAATCGGCCGCGGTCCGGTAGTATACGTCGGACCCGTGTGTCGCCACTATCAGTGATTGCAGACCGAGCGCCGCCACACGGCAGGTCTAGAGAGACTTCCTAGCACTCGCCCCAGTTGTACAGCCGACTTTGCTAGCGATGGTTCACTGACTTCTACGCTCTCATTTGCCGAGACGATAGTTAGCATAGCCTTCAGCTACGTTATTTGCTACGACCTAGCAAGGCGCCAGTATCCGTACTATTGAGATTGTGAATCATGTACCATAAACAGCGACGTTCTCCATTAATAGATTAAAGTTAAGTATTCCACCAGCTACGTCCGTTTTTCTCAATTCTAATTCCCTTGCCATGTTCCAGACCTCACGCCGGCCTGCGTGAGCTAAAACGCGTGCATTTCGGCCTCCTTCAGTTACACGGTGTTGGCTCTCCTGCCAACCACAACAATATATATATGATGATTTTTGAACATTATTAAGGTAAATACATTGTTTGTTCTCTATCAAAATCTTTCATTTGCTAACTATGCCTATCAGTAGTTAGTGCCTTCAGTGGTTAGATTCTTTTATTTACCTGGCAGTATTGGCGCTCTCTGTATTGCAGTAGTTCAAGTAACGAAGACTTTTGTAAGTGATTCATGAAAGGTATAGGTTATTGTTAGTCAGGGCCATCCTTTTGTAGGGTTTATTGAAAGTCAGATTGCGTTGCGCTAAAAATATTGTGTGTCAGTTTGGTGATGATCAGAATAAGTAAAGAGAGAAATATCTGAGTACGTTCAGTTTTGCTCAGCTCTTTGGAAATCAAATAACGTTGCATCAAATCAGGCTTCGGACTGAGGGCGATAGAAGCAAAGACTGGAAAGTTGCACAGGTAACACCAGTGCTCAAGAAAGGTAGTAGGAGTAATCTACTAAATTACAGGCCCACATCATTAACGTCGATCTGCAGCGGGATGTTGGAGCATATATTGTGTGCGAGCATTATGAGTTACCTCGAAGAGAACGGTCTACTGACACACAGCCAACACGGATTTCGAAAAAATTCGTTCCTGTGAAACACAACTAGCTGTTTACTCACTCGAAGTGTCGAGTGCTATTGTCAAGGAATTCAAATTGATTCCGTATTTCTAGCTTCCTGGAAGGCTTGTAGTGAAATTGCCTGCTTATGGAATATCGTCTGAGTTATGCGACTGGATACGTGATTTCCAGTCAGAAAAGCCAAAGTTCCTAGAAACTGATGGAAAACCATCGCAGAAAACAGAAGTGATTTCTGGCGTTCCCCAAGGTACTGTTATACGCCTTCTGCTGTTCCTACTATTTAGGAGACAATCGGAGCAGCAGTCTTTACATTCTTTTCAGGTGTTACAGTCGTTTATCGTCTAGCAAAGTCATTAGAAAATCAAAATAAACTGCAAAACGATTTAGAAAAGATGTCTGTATGATGCGATTATTGACAATTGACTCTAAATAATGAAAACTGTGATGTCATCCGCGTGAGTGCTAAAGAGGAATCCGCTAAACTTCGGTTACACTATGAATCAGTCAAATCGAAAGGTCGTTAATTCGACTAAATACCTAGGAATTACAATCACGAACAACTTAAACTGCAAAGAACACGTAGGAAATGCTGCCGGTAATGCGAATCAAAGACTGCGTTTCATTGGCAGAAAATGTGACACGTCTATTGGCAGAAAATGTAACACGTCTATTAAAGAGACTGCCTACACAACGCATGTCCTTCCTCTTTTGGAGTACTGCTGCGTGGTGTGGGATCCTTATTAAATTGGATTAACGGAGTTCATCGAGAAAGTTGGAAGAAGGGCAGCGTGTTTCGTATTATCGAAAAATAGGGAAGAGAGTGTCTCGAACATGATACAGGATTTGGGGTCGACATCATTGAAACAAAGCCATTTATCGTTGCGACGGAATCTACTCACGTTATTTCAATCGGCAACTTTCTCCTCCGAATGGGAAAATATTTTTTTGACGCCAGCCTTTATAGCGAGGAAGGACCATCACAGTAAAATAAAGGAACTCAGAGTTCGCACGGTAAGATGTAGATGTTCTTGTTTTCCACGCGGTGTTCGAGAGTGGAATAAGAGAGGATTATTGTGAAGGTGGTTCTATGAACCCTCTGCCAGGCACTTTTAAGTTTGACTTGTAGGATATCCATACACAGGGTGGCGCACGAAATGTGTTACCAGTTGTTTCTTTCACAATTTACGACGCACGTTAGATATCCCACTGGGATCTCTACAGCAGTACCAGCAGAGCTTGGAAAAACAAATGAGCTACGGAATGACGTGTAATTCACGATACTGCCGCTAGGAGATTAGTAAGCAGCAATGGCTGACAGTGGAAGACTGACGACACAGCAACGATCGGCAATTGTGTTACTTTTTCATGAAACGAAAAGCCTTGTTGTGACTCAGATGCGGTTTTCAACAACGGTTTTACATACGATGGGTCGCTTGCAAGAAGACCATCCACAGGTTGTATGATAAATTTGTACAGGAAGGAACAGTATTGGAAGCGAAGCGACCTCGGCCAAAGCCTGTTTGTTCGCCAGAGAATATTGAAGCGGTACGAGTTGCCGTACAGAGAAGTCCCGGGAAATCGCGTAGAAAGGCAGCAGTGCAACTGGGAATATCCAGACGCTCCGTTCAACGCAACTTCCATATGTACCGATACAAGATGACCTGTGCACAGAAGCTCACTGAAGAAGCAGCAGAGACTACTGTTTGCTTAATGGGCGGAGGATACGGAAGAGCCGGCCGCGGTGGTCTCGTGGTTCTAGGCGCGCAGTCCGGAACCGTGAGACTGCTACGGTCGCAGGTTCGAATCCTGCCTCGGGCATGGATGTGTGTGATGTCCTTAGGTTAGTTAGGTTTAATTAGTTCTAAGTTCTAGGGGACTGATGACCACAGCAGTTGAGTCCCATAGTACTCAGAGCCATTTGAACCATTTGATACGGAAGAAACTGTCAACAACGTTTGGTTTTCAGGCGAGGCGCATTTTCATTTAGACAGTGTGGTTAACAAACAAAATGTACGCTTTTGGGCCACTGAAAACCCACAAGTGCTTCATGAACGACAACGTTATGCTCCGAGGATTACAGTGTGGGCAGCAATTTCCAGTCACGGACTTATTGAACCCTTTTTCTTTGAAGAAACTGTGATCAGCGAGCGTTATTTGAGCATGCTTCGCAGTAGCTTCATTCCACAGCTTCTTGCTACTGCCTTGCCCTTCAACACGCAGTGGTTCATGCAAGATGGAGCAAGGCCACATACTGCAAACACTGTGTTGGAGTTTTTACACGAACATTTCGACATGGGGATCATTTCACTCAGGTTTCCAGGTCGCTTCAACGATGGACAAAATTGGCCCCCCAGTAGTCCAGACCTCAATCCATGTGACTTATTTCTTTGGGGTACCTAAAGGAATTTCTTTTTCCAGAAACGTCCACGTGATTTAATGGAGCTCAGAAGACTTATTCTTCAAGCTGGCAGTGAAATTACGGAAGATATGTGCTGTAAGGTAATCACTAATATCAGTGTTGTTTGAAGGAAGTTAGGAAACGAAATGGTGGACATATTGAGCATGTGCTGAGTTAGAACAAATCTCCATGGACGGCTCTTCATTGTGGTATATGTTCCTTTCAGATTGTATTGACAATAAAGTTTATATTCAAAAACAAGATGGTAACACATTTCGTGCGCCACCCTGTAGATCTACATGTAGATGAAACAGTATTTTTTTATTGCATGCGGCTCGCAAAAAAATGAACCGACGCAAATATTTACGATCAAAATATGACACGGTTTTTTGAGAGCTGACAAGCAAATAACAGTAAGAAATATTTTACGTGATACCATAGCAGCGTGAACGTAGACTTGTCGAGTCGTTTTCACGGATGCGGTGTACGCCTCCGTCTTCTTTCTAGTCCTGTTCGCTGTGTCGATAATGTCTTGAAATGTGTGAAACGCGCATCGCTAGCAAACGTGGAAGCCTTCGGAGTCGATACGCGGATGACGTGGACTGTACGGGCGGGTCGGGCAAGTGCAGTCTCCGTACACCGGATGCGGGCACAGCGATAAGGAGGGCTGTTTTGTCTGCGGCGAGTACAGGCCGTCTCACCAGAGGCGAGCCAAGAGCTTTGGAGAGAGGAGGGGGCTGCACAAGCTCGCGCCGAGATTTTAATGTTCCCTCCTGGCCCGCTCCAGCTATTACACCGCTGTTGCCGATACAGACGAACCCCGGTGTAATGAGACAACAAACTTCTGTTTGTCGACTCACTAACGATGTTTTCTACAAACTTATTTTACACTTACTGAGCAGCCTTACAGCCGTTCCGCCTTTAAATTGTACACTGTGTGCAAAACGATGCCTGTATACTCGTTCGCTAATTTTAGAGCGAGAATGGGTTTAGTCACAGTTTAAACAATCGGCCCAAGTCTGCAGCCACTCTCTTTCTTTTAATCTACATCTATACCCTGCAAACCACCGTGAGCTTCATGGCAGAGGGTATGTCCCATTGTACCAGTTATTAGGGTTCTTAGTGTTCCATTCACGTATGAGGCGCAGGAAAAATGATTGTTTGAATGCCTCTGTGCGAGCATTAATTATTCTAACCTTACCCTCACGATTCCTATGTGAGCGAAATTTGTTCCTAGAGCCACCATTTAAAGGCGGTTCTTGAAACGTTGTTAACAATTTTTCTCAGGATAGTTTACGTCTATCTTCAAGAGTCTTCCGGTTCTGTTCCTTCAGTACCTCTGTTACATTCTTCCACGGATCAAACAAACCTGTGACCATTCGTGCTGCCTTTCTCTGTGTACGTTTAATATTTCCTGTTAGTCCTATTCGGTATGGGTCTAACACACTTGAACAATATTCTAGGATAGGTTGCGCGAATGATTTTTAAGCAATCTCCTTTGTAGACTGATTGCACTTCCCCAATATTCTACCAATAAGCGGAACTCGACAACATGCTCTGCCGCCGACTGAGCCTATATGATCATCCAATTTCATGTCCCTACAGAGTGTTACACCCAGGAATTTGTATGAGTTAGCCGATTCCAACAATTGTAAGTAGGCTGTTTAGGTTTTTATGTTCGTAATGGCACGTAGCACTCTTATGTAAGTAGGCTGTTTTGGTTCTTATGTTGGTAACGCCACGTAGCACTCTGTATGAAAATCACCTACTGTGCTGTGTGCAGTCTGTGAGTGCTTTGCATTGTTGGAATATTTGCTATTGTAGTGTGGGGCAGTTGGATGTGAACAACGCGCAGCGTTGGGCAGTTGGAGGTGAGCCGCCAGCAGTGGTGAATGTGGGGAAAGAGATGGCAGAATTTTGAGAGCGGACGATCTGGACGTGTGTCCATCGAAAAGAGTAAATTTTTAATATTAGATATTATGTATATATATATATATATATATATATATATATATATATATATATATATATATATATATATATTAACTTTTGAACATTATTAAGGTAAATACATTGTTTGTTCTCCATCAAAATCTTTCATTTGCTCACTATGCCTATCAGTAGTTAGTGCCTTCAGTAGTTAGAATATTTTATTTAGCTGGCAGTAGTGGCGCTCGCTGTATTGAAGTAGTTTGAGTAACGAAGATTTTTGTGAGGTAAGTGATTCATGAAAGGTATAGATTATTGTTAGTCAGGGCCATTCTTTTGTAGGGATTATTGAAAGTCAGATTGCGTTGCGCTAAAAATACTGTGTGTCAGTTTGGTGATGACCAGAATAAGTAAAGAGCGAAATGTCTGAGTACCTTCAGATCTGCTCAGCTGTTAGAAAATCAAATGACGTAAGAGGTTTATCAGCACAGTATTTCATTAATTTTTCTAAGGGGACGTTTCATACAGTGACTCAGTGATATTATAGTCATAGGATACTACATTTTTTTCGTTTTGTGAAGAGCAAAATTTTGTGTTTCTGAACGTTTAAAGCAAGTTGCTAATCTTTTCACCACTTTGAAATGTTATAGAAACCTGACTGTATATATGTGCAGCTTTTTTCATATAGTACTTCATTATAAATAACTGCATCATCTGCAGAAAGCCTTATTTTGCTATTAATAACGTCTGTAAGATTATTCATATACAAGATGAACAGCAGCGGTCCCCACACACATCCCTGGCGCACATCCAACGTTACTTCTACATCTGACAGTGACTCTCCATCCAAGATAACATGCTGCGTCCTCCCTACCAAAAAGTCCCCAACCCAGTCACAAAATTCACTTCATACCCCATATGGTCGTACTTTTGACAATAAGTGTAGGTGTGGTACTGAGTCAAATGCTTTTAGAAAACAGAGAAACACTGCACTTACCTGATCGCCTTGTTCCAAAGCTTTCAGCATGTCATGTGAGAAAAATGCAAGCTGGGTTTCACATGATCGATGTTTTCGGAATCCATGCCGGTTGGCACTGAGGAAGTCATTCCGTTCAAGACACCTCATCACGTTGCCATACGGCGATACGCGATTTGCTGGGCGTTCGGGCCCCACTGCATTAGCTGCCCGCCTGGTGTCTCAGGCAGTGTCCGACCTGTAATTGAGTTCTTTATTGGTGGATAAAGTGCATACGTGCTTCGCAGTGTTCATTGGCCCGTTCATATGCATTACACGGGCAGCGAGAGCCCTGGCGTTGGTTGTCAAACGAAATCACGACGCCGCTGAGGGAAGGGCGGTACATTTAGTTTCAAAAGATAACTGGCACTTGGGTAAGACGAAGCATAACGCTAGTTCGTGGAAAGCCGCGTCCAGCCCAGGTAATGGCCTCAATTCGACGAGCAGGAGCGTCCACGCGTTTCTTCAGGTAAGCCATATACAGCTGAAGACACTCACTGCGCAGTCGGGTTCGACAGGCGGAGGAAGCTGCCCTATAAGTATCAGTGGTTCTGAAGACGACTCCTGGTTCCAACCAGCAGCAGCCCAGCACTGTCGTCGGCTATAGTCTTCGTCGTCCGCACAAGTACAACATCGTAACACTGTTAACTAAATACTGTACAGGCATTACTTTGTTGTTGTTGTTGTGGTCTTCAGTCCTGAGATTGGTTTGATGCAGCTCTCCATGCTACTCTATTCTGTGCAAGCTGCTACATCTCCCAGTACCTACTGCAACCTACATCCTTCTCAATCTGCTTAGTGTATTCATCTCTTGGTCTCCCTCTACGATTTTTATCCTCCACGCTGCCCTCCAATGCTAAATTTGTGATCCCTTGATGCCTCAAAACATGTCCTACCAACCGGTCCCTTCTTTTTGTCAAGTTGTGCCACAAACTCCTGCTCTCCCCAATTCTGTTCAATATCTCCTCATTAGTTACGTGATCTACCCATCTAAACTTCAGCATTCTTCTGCAGCACCACATTTCGAAAGCTTCTATTCTCTTCTTGTCGAAACTATTAATCATCCATGTTTCACTTCCATACGTGGCTACACTCCATACAAATACTTTCAGAAACGACTTCCTGACGCTTAAATCTATACTCGATGTTAACAAATGTCTCTTCTTCAGAAACGCTTTCCTTGCCATTGCCATTCTACATTTTATATCCTCTCTACTTCGACCATCATCAGTTATTTTGTTCCCCAAATAGCAAAACTCGTTTACTACTTTAAGTGTCTCATTTCCTAATCTAATTCCCTCAGCATCACCCGATTTAATTTGACTACATTCCATTATCCTCGTTTTGTTTTTGTTGACGTTCATCTTATATCCTCCTTTCAAGACACTGTCCATTTCGTTCAACTGCTCTTCCAAGTCCTTTGCTGTCTCTGACAGAATTACAATGTCATCGGCGAACCTCAAAGTTTTTATTTCTTCTGCCTGAATTTTAATACCTACTACGAATTTTTCTTTTGTTTCCTTTACTGCTTGCTCAATATACAAACTTAATAACATCGGGGAGAGGCTACAACCCTGTCTCACTCCCTTCCCAACCACTGCTTCCCTTTCATGCCCCTCGACTCTTATAACTGCCAACTGGTTTCTGTACAAATTGTAAATAGCCTTACGCTCCCTGTATTTTACCCCTGCCACCTTCAGAATTTGAAAGAGAGTACTCCAGGCATTACTTTAACAAAGTATAATGACTACCTTTCGTGAATAATAGCCTGCAGTAGTTAAAACTTGTATTGCACCCTTGTTGTCGTTGTCCTCAGACCAAGTAGGGTCCCTTTACATTGCATGCTATCACCGAGCGTCGTAAGATATGAAAACGTTAGCTATTTACTGCCAGTTTTGATTGTTTGCTAATGACCAGTTTTAGTCCTCTCAGTAACTGTTCATTCTTGTACTGCATAACAGAGGCTTAACTAATTTGTGATTTTTGAGTATTACCTCCATTCACTTACAATAATGTAAAATTTCACAGGTAAAACTAGTAACTAAAGATACAGCACAAATTAAGAGTGCGTAGTTTCATTTATTCTGTATGTAGCTTAGTGATTGCCTTCTGCTGGCTTGTATTTTATTGTTCAAATGTTGAAAATAAGTCAGTTGCTCATTTGATTAAATTCAATTCAATATGTCAACAATTAAAAGCAATTTGCTTGCATTTTTCCAAATATTTTATTGCGTTACGCTGAGGTTACTGAAAGTCATTTTTACGTAACGAAGGTTTAGTTTCAGTCATTTATTTAAGCAGTAACTTCTTTTAACTTTGCTTTAAAAATTTAGTATTTCAGAATAAGTATCACTAACTAAGAGCTTTCTGATTCATTTATTTTCTCATGTACTGCTCACGCCAGTGACTAATTGTTTAGTTTTCTTTGTAGTTACCTTTCTTAGGATTTTTGTATTCATTTCCCTAGTGGACTTATAAGGTGTCAGGCAAATCTAACACCTTCCATGAAAACCCTGACATGATAAGCAAATCCGGTAGTATGTCACACAGCTACGAATAAATCGTGACATTAAATTAACCAAAGTAATACGAGTAACGAGTGAGCAAATGGAATACCACAGACTAACACAAGAATGCCTAAATGCATGTCATACCTTCCCACTGTGAGACAGACGCAGTTCTGAGGGGAGAAACGAGGACAGAAGCCGAGAGCAGAACCGTGTTAACCTAGAAGGCCCTACGATAAGGGACGGACTGGACACCCACGTTGGCAGCCTACCTCTAAGACTACTACCCGCACGTAGCGTGAGACTTTTTCGCGTCTCTGTTACGTCAAGGACCCCTGTTAAAAGCTAGAGCCCTCCAGAAAAGCAGTATAGATCTTACGATAACACAAAAAGGGCCGCTACCACCCGCAAGTTTTAGCGTGAGACTTTTTCGCGTCTCTGTTACGTTAGGACCACCCTCCAGGCTATGTTAAAAGATAGAGCCCTCCAGAAGAACAGTATAGATCTTACGATAACACTAAAGGACCACACCAGCTGCAGGTTTTAGCGTGAGACTTTTTCGCGTCTCTGTTAGGTTGCAAACTTTAAAAACATTGCCCCACCACGAAAAGTATAACGTTTCTCATTGGATAGACAGAATTTTTGTAGGCGGAGCTTAGGTTAACATTGAGACCCTGATTGGTCAGATGAAAACACAGCCAGATAGTTTTTTTTTAAACCAACTTCGGTAAATTGTAGTAAGGAGAAGTTAGGAGGGTACTTGCTTCCGAGACAGCGAGGTGAGCGGAGCTGTGCTGCCCGCCGCCCCCTGACGAACACCGACAAGGTAATGAACGCACGCGATGCCGCATAACAGCGCATAAAGCTTCACTCAGAACTGCAGAAGTCTCATCTGTTACACCCTCTTTTTGCGTAATACTAGTGTCGATCGTCAATTAAAGCTCATGGTGTTCACTTGAAGTAAAAATCTGAAACGCGATGATTTTTCTGTTATATAGTTATTGAGAAGCCAAATCAGCCACTGTAATTTACGACAAGTTAGATAAGTAATTAAAGATAATTGAGAGTCACTGTGGACCATTTTGATAGTTTTCTCTTTTGTGAAACTTAATTTAAACCTAGATTATAGATGTGATATGGCATAGGTCATCCTTCGATCCATTGTAGAACTTGCAAACCCATTCAGGGAATATTCGTTCACATTTTTGTTGAACGCAGTTGTTTTTTACCATCCTGTATTAAAATATTTCTTTTTATCAATAGCGCAATTTATAAACGATGTTTTGTGAGTAGAATAAAATTTCCAATGGTAAACTTAACTGCTTTTTCGACGTTATTTTACCAGCTAACTAAAAATAGGAAAGCTTTGAACCCCTTCCACTAAATTTCGTGGCCGGCCGCGGTGGTCTCGCGGTTCTAGGCGCTCAGTCCGGAACCGCGTGACTGTTACGCTCGCAGGTTCGAATCCTGCCTCGCGCATGGATGTGTGTGATGTCCTTAGGTTAGTTAGGTTTAAGTAGTTCTAAGTTCTAGGGGACTGATGACCATAGATGTTAAGTCCCATAGTGCTCAGAACCATCTGAATCATTTTTGAACTAAATTTAGTTAGTATTAAGATTCTGATACAGGGAGTGCAGTGGAGCTGACGCTGAAATCATTAAATATTTGGTTATATCATCGCTAGTCTCACTGAACTCTTCTGAATTCTACATGTCATGTATGGTCTGGCGTTTCCTTACCAGCAATATATCCCAGCTTCAAACTAGTCAATCCCCTAAAAAACAAGCTCAGAGCGTCGTTGCGCGAAGGTGGTAGGGAGACACGATATAGAACAAACAGACACCACGCAGAATGTTAGAGACTGGCGAGCGTTTAATTATCTCTTCCTTTTGATAATCAGTATTTTTTGTATTAAATAATAAGTGGTACCCTTCCTTCTCCCCCTTTCCCTCCCGACCGTGTGGTTCGTGAGCAATTGCAACCAGTTCCACCCATTTCAAAATTATTATCAGTATTTAGATTATGTTTAGAATAGATTCTGCCTTCAGAAGGATCAGTTGCACACTTTCCTTCTACTAACCGGTATTACTTTCCTTCGGTGACGATAGCCTTACTCACTTTAAAAATTCCATTAGGCTTATGCGATAACGGCGATTTACATCGCAGCCCAGTAGGCCGATTAGGAAGAGGAAAGTTACAACCTGAATGTACATCAAACAAGGAACGTAAGCGTGCACCCCTGTGAACACGGGTGCTGTTAACTTTGGAAGACGGGAGCATCCACAACATGAAGTCGTAGAAGGGTCGGCGACAAATGGAATTAAACACGCTGGTACATGTTACATGTTTACGGCAACCTGAGCGAGTGAGCCCAGGTCATGGTATTAAAAACGCCAGGCAAACATGACAGAACCCCCGCTGGTCTGAGCTAACCCACGCCCCTCCCTCGCGCCCCTCCCCCCTCTCTCCCCCTCGCCCCCTCCCCACCCCTTAACGGGGTTAAAACGCCTCAATAGGCCGTCGTTGCACTCGGAACCTCGCAACGTTTGAATGAAGTCGAAATCGGGACTTGTCAGACAGCACCACACACCTCCAGTTTCTGTGTCATTTGGCGTCTCCAGCCCTTTTAGGATATTTTTGCGAACACTGTTCTGAATGCGTTTGACATGCCTGTGAATCGTACACCAACCAATCTGCGTTGATATGCCAAAAACAAAAAAGGGTAAAACCTTATTTACACTATGGTCATGGGGCGTCCAAAAACGAAATCTCCTTTCTGGCAATCTGTCACGTCTCCACGGGCACCCACCTCACTGACCTCGTTCCACACAACAGGCTGGTGTATACGCACTACTTCACAGCCATAACTTGTTGGATGAGGAGTGCGGCTCTGAACGCACACTGGAAGTTCTATTCCATCTTCAGCTTTCTAAATCGACCAGCGTCCCGTTTTAAGGCGGCAACGAAAATTAAGTCCGGAGAGCTTATTTCAGACAGGGAATATAAGCAATGCGCTTGTCGTTGATGAATATTCGATGTTTAACAATAGCTTTCGCACTTCTAAGTTCCTGCACTACCTGTGGAAATCATCTAATGGTCTAAGAGTGTTCACTACACCGAGAAACCCAACGAGTTCAGAGGAGATGAACAGGGATCCGTGCTCCCGGACCTACTCAGCCAATCCGTCGCCCATGAAACGTTGTGGTGAGCTACTTTCAGACGAATTGCAGAACATGGGATGGTGCCCTATCGTACATAAACCACAACCGTTGTCTTTCTGTAAGGGCACCGTTCTGCAATAGCGCTGGTAATTCGACACGCTGATACCGACAATTTCTGTCCATACATCGATACTTACGTGATCCTGAGGCTCACCTTCATGCTTCCTCGACCATTACCATCTGCCCACGTATGTGTAATGTCGTAATTTACTGTGAGATCTCCTGCGAATTCTACCTCACCTGTAAATAAAATGCACGTTGTTAACTGCGCAGCCGGCCGCTGTGGCCAAGCGGATCTAGGCGCTGCAGTCCGGAACCACGCGACCGCTACCGTCGCAGGCTCGAATCCTGCCTCGGACATGGATGTGTGTTATGTCCATAGGTTACTTAGGTTTCAGTAGTTCTAAGTTCTAGGGTACTGATGACCTCAGATGTTAAGACTCATAGTGCTAAGAGCCATTTGAACCATTTGTTAACTGCGCATCTTCAACGGCCCATACCTCAACATGCACTACTGTTATACATCTACATCATTACTCTGATATTCACAATAAAATTCCTGGCAGAAGGTTCAATGAACCTCCTTCAAGCTGTCTCTCTACCGTTCCACTCTCGAACAGCACCCGGGAAGAACCAAACCAGCACGTAAGTATGTTTTCGCAATCGGAGGAGAAAACTGGAGATTGAAATTTCAGGAGAAGGTCCCGCCACAACGAAAAATGCCTTTGTTTTAATGATTGCCACTCCAATTCACTCCCTGTATCAGAATCTTAATACTAACTAAATTTAGTTCAAAAATGATTCAGATGGTTCTGAGCACTATGGGACTTAACATCTATGGTCATCATGTCGGTGACACTATCTCCCCTATTTCGTGATAATACAAAACGACCTGCCCTCCTTTGTACTTTTTCGATGTCATTCGTCAATCCCACACTGCACAGCAGTACCCCAGAATAGGGCGGACAACCATAGTGTAAGCAGTCTCTTTAGAAGACCTGTTACAGCTTCTAAGTGTTCTGCCAATGAATCACAGTCTTTGATTTGCTCTACCCACAATATAATCTATGTGATCGTTCCAATTTAGGTTATTTGTAATTGTAATCCCTAAGTCCCCCCATGAACCATGGACCTTGCCGTTGCTGGGGAGGCTTGCGAGATAGCCGTACGGTGGGGTATCTGTTGAGAGGCCAGACAAAAGTGTGGATCCTGAAGAGGGGCAGCAGCCTTTTCAGTAGTTGCAAGGGCAACAGTCTGGATGATTGACTGATCTGGCCTTGTAACAATAACCAAAACGGCCTTGCTGTGTTGGTACTGCGAACGGCTGAAAGCAAAGGGAAACTACGGCCGTAATTTTTACCGAAGGCATGCAGCTTTACTGTATGATTAAATGATGATGGCGTCCTCTTGGGTAAAATATTCCGGAGGTAAAAAAGTCCCCCATTCGGATCTCCGGGCGGGGATTACTCAAGAGGATGTCGTTATCAGGAGAAAGAAAATTATGGCGTTCTACGGGTCGGAGCGTGGAATGTCAAAGCCCTTATTCGGGCAGGTAGATTAGAAAACTTAAAAAGGGAAATGGATAGGTTAAAGTTAGATATAGTGGGAATTAGTGAAGTTCGATGGCAGGAGGAACAAGACTTCTGGTCAGGTGACTACAGGGTAATAAACACAAAATCAAATAGGGGTAATGCAGGAGTAGGTTTAATAATAAATAGGAAAATAGGAATGCGGGTAAGCTACTACAAACAGCATAGTGAACGCATTATTGTGGACAAGATAGATACGAAGCCCACACCTACTACAGTAGTAATGTCAACTAGCTTTGCAGATGAAGAATAAATTGAAGAAATGTATGATGAAATAAAAGAAATCATTCAGATAGTGAAGGGAGACGAAAATTTAATAGTCATGGGTGACTGGAATTCGAGTGTAGGAAAAGGGAAAGAGGGAACGTAGTAGGTGAATATGGATTGGGGCTAAGAAATGAAAGAGGAAGCCGCCTGGTAGAATTTTGCACAGAGCGTAACTTAATCATAGCTAACACTTGGTTTAAGAACCATAAAAGAAGGTTGTATACATGGAAGAATCCTGGAGGTACTAAAAGGTATCAGATAGATTATATAATGGTAAGACAGAGATTTAGGAACCAGCTTTTAAATTGTAGTACATTTCCAGGGGCAGATGTGGACTCTGACCACAATCTATTGGTTATGACCTGTACATTGAAACTGAAGAACCTGCAAAAAGGTGGGAATTTAGGGACATGGGACCTGAATAAACTGAAAGAACCAGTGTTTGTACAGGGTTTCAGGGAGAGCATAAGGGAACAATTGACAGGAATGGGTAACAGAAGAAATATTGAATTTATTGATGAAAGGAGAAAATATAAAAATGCAGTCAATGAAGCAGGCAAAAAGGAATACAATCGTCTCAAAAATGAGATCGACAGGAAGTGCAAAATGGCTAAGCAGGGATGGCTAGAGGACAAATGTAAGGATGTAGAGGCTTATCTCACTAGGGGTAAGATAGATACTGCCTACAGGAAAATTAAAGAGCCCTTTGGAGATAAGAGAATCACTTGTATGAACATCAAGAGCTCAGATGGAAACCCAGTTCTAAGCAAAGAAGGGAAAGCAGAAAGGTGGAAGGAGTATATAGAGGGTCTATACAAGGGCGATGTACCTGAGGACAATATTATAGAAATGGAAGAGGATGTAGATGAAGATGAAATGGGAGATACGATACTGCGTGAAAAGTTTGACAGAGCACTGAAAGACCTGAGTCGAAACAAGGCCCCGGGAGTAGACAACATTCCATTAGAACTACTGACGGCCTTGGGAGAGCCAGTCCTGACAAAACTCTACCATCTGGTGAGCAAGATGTATGAGACAGGCGAAATACCCTCAGACTTCAAGAAGAATATAATAATTCCAATCCCAAAGAAAGCAGGTGTTGACAGATGTGAAAATTACCGAACTATCAGTTTAATAAGTCACAGCTGCAAAATACTAACGCGAATTCTTTACAGACGAATGGAAAAACTAGTAGAAGACGACCTCGGGGAAGATCAGTTTGGATTCCGTAGAAATGTTGGAACACGTGAGGCAATACTGACCCTACGACTTATCTTAGAAGCTAGATTAAGGAAGGGCAAACCTACGTTTCTAGCTTTTGTAGACTTAGAGAAAGCTTTTGACAATGTTGCCTGGAATACTCTCTTTCAAATTCTGAAGGTGGCAGGGGTAAAATACAGGGAGCGAAAGGCTATTTACAATTTGTACAGAAACCAGATGGCAGTTATTAGAATCGAGGGGCATGAAAGGGAGGCAGTGGTTGGGAAGGGAGTGAGACAGGGTTGTAGTCTCTCCCTGATGTTATTCAGTTTGTATATTGAGCATGCAGTGAAGGAAACAAAAGAAAAATTCGGAGTAGGTATTAAAGTCCATGGAGAAGAAATAAAAACTTTGAGGTTCGCCGATGACATTGTAATTCTGTCAGAGACGGCAAAGGACTTGGAAGAGCAGGTGAATGGGATGGACAGTGTCTTGAAAGGAGGATATAAAATGAACATCAACAAAAGCAAAACGAGGATAATGGAATGAAGTCGAATTATGTCGGGTGATGCTGAGGAAATAAGCACTTAAAGTAGTAAATGAGTTTTGCTATTTGGGGAGCAAAATAATTGATGATGGTCGAAGTAGAGAGGATATAAAATGTAGAATGGCAATGGCAAGGAAAGCGTTTCTGAAGAAGAGAAATTTGTTAACATCGATTATAGATTTAAGTGTCAGGAAGCCATTTCTGAAAGTATTTGTATGGAGTGTAGCCATTTATTGAAGTGAAACATGGACGCTAAATAGTTTGGACAAGAAGAGAATAGAAGCTTTCAAAATGTGGTTCTACAGAAGAATGCCTAAGGTTAGATGGGTAGATCACATAACTAACGAGGAAGTATTGAATAGGATTGGGGAGAAGAGAAGTTTGTGGCACAACTTGACCAGAAGAAGGGATCGGTTGGAATGGTAGGACATGTTCTGAGGCATCAAGGTATCACCAATTTAGTACTGGAGGGTAGCATAGAGGGTAAAAATCGTAGAGGGAGACCAAGAGATGAATACACTAAGCAGATTCAGAAGGATGTAGGTTGCAGTAGGTACTGGGAGTTGTAGAAGCTTGCACAGGATAGAGTAGCATGGAGAGCTGCATCAAACCAGTCTCAGGACTGAAGACCACAACAACAACAACAACAATCCCTAAGAGTTTAGTTAAATTTACAGCCCTCAGGTTTGTGTGACTTGATTTCCGGTCGTATCATTATCGCATCTTTTCTTCTACTTTCGACCAATACTATCTCCTGTAGCAATAGGTGACACGCTTTTAAGTCACCCTGTACATGCGCTCATAAATGCTTAAACAAATGCGACATTCCTGGTTAACGTCGCTTACATTACGCCGACAGTGATTCTACTAGAGAAAACAGTAAGCATAAGGGAACGAAGATCAACGTTGCTGTTTCATCGCCGACATCATCATTAGAAGAAGAATTGGCATCAGAATTTACGGTTTCGTCATTGAACAGAACTCTGTGTAGGAAGCAGTTTTCATCCATCTCTGAATACCCCGCCGCCTACGAAACGTTGAACCTTAATCTTTCTTCCTTCAAGGTACCGGCAAGGGAACTGGAAACGTAAACATCACACACACACACACACACACACACACACACACACACACACACACGCACGCACGCACACACATTCACACGAGACAGAAGATACCGAAGCGCAAAGTATTTCATAGCGGCGGTATTGGTCGTGTGTGGTAAGTGGCTTTGGACACGCAGTGTTTGGAGACGAAGCTCGGCGTATCACGACCTGGAGCAACCTCAGACGGGAACCAGCGGGCAAACCTCCAAGTGGGACGGACGCTGCCTGCGAGTCACGGACGCTGTCCGTATCGGTCGGCTGGTGTTTTTGTTTATTCCCAGTTTATCGCTCCCAGTAGGACAGCGGCTCGGGTGCAGCGCGGTCGGCGTCGGCAAACAGGAAGCACGTGGCTCTCTCCATCGCCAACAGCGACGGAAACGCAGGCATCAGGAGTGCTTTTCAAAACAAACCGTGTGCATAGGTGCGAGCCACTCTTCCTTTACTACTGCTGGTAACAACTCTGAACTGTCGCACAATCAGTTTAACGGCTCGCGCATCCAAGTTACTGAAAGGAGTAATGGACAGAAGAATGGAAAAGAAAACTGAGGATCTATTAGATGACGATCACTTTGGCTTTAGGAAGTATGATGGAACCAGAGACGCAGTTCCGCCGTTCTGATTGATAGTGGAAGCAACGCTTAAGAGGGGTAGGGCGTCAAACGGGCCGACTTGGAACAGGAGGGTCACGCCAGGACATTTTCATTTCTACTGCCTCCACTTTTACAAATAAATTCATAAAACTTTGAAAGCATGATCAGGAAGGATTCTGGATTCATACTCATAGCAGTGGAAGCTCAAAAACGTAACAAAATACATTTTTTACATGTGATATTTCATCATTTTTTCACTTACTACTGGCTGCATTTCTTGCTATAGGTACACTTTTCTTCCTAAGTAAGAGAGATTCTTCGATGAATTTTGCACCGCATACAAATTATAGTTACATGTGTATAGAACTCTAGAGTTTATTTAATATATGAAAAAATGAATGAACTGTTACATTTTAAACTTTATGTTAAGAGGAAACTCAAATTTGTTAGTTAATTATCTCAATTTTTACCACAGTTTTTAATATATTTGGAAAATTCTAGAGTTTCATACACCTATAAGTAGTGCTTGTATGCTGTGCGAATTTCATCGAAGAATCTCTTACTTAGTAAGAAAAGTGTACCTACAGAAACAAATGAAGCCAGTAGTGAGTGAAAAAATGATGAAATTTCACATGTAAAAAAAAAGGTATTTTGCTATGTTTTTGAACTTCCACTGCTATGAGTGTGAGTCCTCAATCCTTCCTGGTGAAGCTGACAAAGTTTTATGACATTATTTGTAAAAGTATAGACAGTGTAAATTAAAATGTCCTGTGGTGCCTCTCCTGCTCCAAGTCGGCCCGTTTGATGTCCTACCCCCCTTAAGAAAATTGAAGACACGTTCATAGAATTTGTCGACCTGAAAAAGGCATTCAACAATGTAAAACGATGTAACATGATCGAAATTCTGAAAAAAAAGGAGTACGCTAGAGGGAAGGAGGGAAAATATATAATATGTACAAGAACTACGAGTGAAAAACTAGAAAGTAAGCCAAAGAAGAAAGTGCTTTAATTAAACCGAATATGTGTCACAAGGATGTAGTATTTTGCCCATTCTGTTCAGAAGTAGTGGTGAAAATACAAAGAAAGTTTCAAGAATGGGTTTAAAATTCTGTGTAAAATGATAGCAATGATAAGATTTGCTGATGACACTGCTATCTTCAGTGAAAGGGAAGAAGAACTGCAGGACCTGTTGGATGGAATGAATAGTCTAGTCAGTACAAAATACGGACTGAGGGGTAACCAAAGAAAAACAACAGTAATGAGGAATAGCAGAAATGAGATTAGCGATAAATTGAACATCAAAATTGGGGACCATCAAGTAGTCGAAGAAATTCTGCTATCTTCGCTACAAAATAACATGTGACTGGTAAGCAAGAAGGAGATAAAAACAGATTAGCACAGCTGAAGAGGGAATTCCTGCCAATAGAAATTTAATAGTCTCAAACATCGGCCTTAACCTGAGAGAGAAATTTCTGGGAACTGATGTTTGGAGTACTAAATCATGGACTGAACCAAAACAGAAAAAGACGAGAATGGAAGCACTCGAGCTGTGGTACCGTACAAGTGTGCCTAAATTAGATGGACTAATAAGATATGGGCTGACCGATATATGTGTGCGCTAGCCATTGCAGTTATTTTTCATGTTTTTCAAAAACAGTTAGTGTCAATATTATAAGGTTTTATTGTTCTTTGCAGAATATTTGTGTATTTTAAGTGTTGCCAATAATTCGTCACTTTGTGTTACGTAAGGAAAGGATATGAGTGTTAGTGTGCTTATCATGAATTTATTGCAGTTTGTACTGCTTCTTTTTATTTAGCTCTAGCTGTCACCCGTGACTGTGTTCACATATCAGTAGTTTCCTTATGATGAGTGAGCCACTGTACACCAATAACGTCAGCTGCCCTCAAGTGTCTGCCTGTTCGGGTAAGCACGCCTCATGATATGCGCTATACGCTCCCCCACTCAAGCAGTCCCTATGCTCCATGCACCGACATGTGAAGCATCGATGCCAAGCAGGGAGGAGGGCAATGGCAGGAGTGTGCATCTGTGCATCATGCTACTTAAGAAGCTATATATTACACATTATGAAACAAATAGTGTGTGGAAGTGCAGATTAAACACATTGAAGATTACATAAACATTATATTCCTTACTTTAAAGTATCACATAGCACACATCAATCAATAAAAACATTTTCACAAATATTAATGTGAAAGAGATTAAAAATCAAAGACTAAATAGCTTTTTCAAAGATTAAATATTTTTCCCTAATTCGCGTAATATTCTTCAAATCAATAACTATCTTGTACCACACACTTTTTAGATTAGCCCATGTTCTTCCTCAGCATTCAAGCTATCGCCAAACCAAATTTAATCTAAATCGGTTCAGCGGGTTAGTCTTGAAAACGTCACAGACTTAATTTCACATTTACAATAGTAGTATGGATAACAAATTCAGTTACCGTAACCTTTTTTTCTATGATCGGATTCCAATCAAATAAAGCTTATACGGTGCCCCAAGCTATGATGAAGTTACCTGTGAAGAGCCCATGAAAATTCGTTTAGTAGTTTTGGAGACTAGGGTGTTTGAACAAAGAAGAAGACAGATACGACAGTTTTAGAAAAAGTTTAAATCACGATAGCTTTTCTTTTTCGTGGTCTAAATTTGGTGCAATCAAGCCTATCTGTGCCCCAAGCTATGCCCAAGTTATCTACGAAAACGCCATGAAAATTCGGTTAGTAGTTTTGTAGATGACAATTCAAACAGACAAGTATGCAGATAAGAGAGTAATTTGTTTTTTAGTACATAATTTTTATGTGAAGGTGTGAGGACTGTTTATTCTTAGGTTTAATGGGAAGTACTCTGTGCATTTGTGAGAACGTGATTGGCGCATTGAGTTGAGTATTTTATTATGCAGACAGATTCATATTTTAGGGCTGCCGTCGTAATTCTTCAGGTGGAATAAATAGTTTCAAAGGATTTTGATGTTCGGCTCCTGATAATGCTAGTTCACCCGATACAAACTTTTAAATTTTTACAATACCCTGAAGTTTTTTCTAATAAAGTGAATCGTAGATCGAAGAATCACTGGCGGAAATCGTTTAGCCCACGTGGTCAGTGTCTGACACACATGTGGTGTGCTGGACGTAGAGGACCTCTCTGACACTGGCCTTTGCCATGTATCGATGCAGATGTGCTTAGAACTCCGTGACACATTTTAGAGAGCAAGATAACACTCAACCACAAATTTTCTGTTTTTGTTTGTTACAGAAACAAAAGTAGCTATGCTTTATAGGCTTAGATGCGCTGAATACGAATGTAAAGTTTAAAATTGTCTCCTAGTACAGAGTTGCAAGCAAATAAGGTGTCTACATTTCACAATCACAGTTGTGGCACGTTATATGAATTACAAGCAATTGTGACAGGGATTCCTCTGCGGTGAGTTAGTGAGGTGGGAGTTTGGCATCACTGCTATACACAAAGACTCATACGCACCATCGAGTCACGTGAGCATTATCGAATCTACAAACCAGAAACAATTTTAACTGTCGTTCGTCACGCCTGCGTGCTCTTGTGCTGCGTTCACTTGTTATGGAGCGAGTGAGGTGGCGCAGTGGTTGGCACACTGGACGACCGTTCAAACCCGCATCTGTCCATCCTGATTCAGGTTTTTCATGATTTCCTTACATCGCTCCAGGCAAATGCCCGGATGGTTCTTTTGAAAGGGCACAGCCGACTTCCTTCCCCACCCTTCCCTAATCCTGGGACCGATCTGAAATCTGAAATAAGTGACAGTTCAACACGAAAAGTAGTCTACTTCGCATATTTTCATACGCTTATGTCGTATGATATTATTTTTTGGGATAATTCTTGTGATCCAAAAAGGGTATTTTTGGCTCAAAAACGGGCTGTTCGAGCTATATGTGGTGTAAGTTCGAGAACCACTTGTCGACCCCTATTCAATAGTCTGGGAATTCTGACATTGCCCTCACAGCATATATCTTCTTTAATGTCGTTTGTTGTTAGCAACATTAGCTTATTCCCAAGAGTTAGCAGCTTTCACTCAGTTAATACTAGGCAGAAATCAAATCTGCATGTGGAATGCACTTGCTTGACTCTTGTGCACTATTCTGCTGCATTCATTTTCAATAAGCTACCACAAGAACTCAAAAATCTTCGCAGTAGCCCAAACACTTCTAAGTCTAAACTGAAGAGTTTCCTCATGGCTTACCCTTATTCTGTCGAGGAGCTCTTGGAAGAGCTCAAAAATCAAGTAAATACCAGTGTTACATTGTTGATTTTCTTTATTTAAACTTACGAATTGTCCCCTGAATTCGTTTCTTATATTTCATTTTATCTGTTTCTACTATCGTGTTATAATATCATGTATTGCCTCGTTCCATGTCCATGGAGACTTCTCCTCAATTTGGTCCCACGGAACGATAAATAAATAAAAAAAGACCTGGCTGTTTGGTCCACTCCCCCAAATCAACCAATCACCCTGTTATTGGATCGAGTGTCGTGGCGGTTGGCAGTGAATATATGTGAGGTGAAGTGTTGAAATTGAAGAATTGTGTTATGGTGCTTGCGTATGGCCCTCAAATGACTCTGAGCACTATGGGACTTAACTGCTGAGGTGATCAGTCCCCTAGAACTTAGAACTACTTAAACCTAACTAACCTAAGGAAGTCACTCACATCCATGCCCGAGGCAGGATTCGAACCTGCGACCGTAGCAGTCGCACGGTTCCAGACTGTAGTGCATGCGTTTGCTATCACAAAAAATGCCCATCACCGGCAGTGTTGTTGTTGTTGTTGTTGTTGTTGTGGTCTTCAGTCAGAGACTGATTTGATGCAGCTCTCCATGCTACTCTATCCTGTGCAAGCTCCTTCATCTCCCAGTACCTATTGCAACCTACATCCTTCTGAATCTGCATAGTGTATTCATCTCTTGGTCTCCCTCTACGATTTTTACCCTCTACGCTGCCCTCCAATACTAAATTGGTGATCCCTTGATGCTTCAGAATATGTCCTACCAACCGATCCCTTCTTGTGATCAAGTTGTGCCACAAACTTCTCTTCTCCCCAACCCTATTCCACACTTCCTCATTAGTTATGTGATCTACCCATCTAATCTTCAGCATTCTTCTGCAGCACCACATTTCGAAAGCTTCTATTCTCTTCTTGTCCAAACTATCGTCCATGTTTCACTTCCATACATGGCTACACTCCATACAAATAGTTTCAGAAATGGCTTCCAGACACTTAAATCTATAATCGATGTTAACAAATTTCTCTTCTTCAGAAACACTTTCCTTGCCATTGCCAGTCTACATTTTATATCCTCTCTACTTCGACCATCATCAGTTATTTTGCTCCCCAAATAGCAAAACTCCCTTGCTACTTTAAATGTCGCATTTCCTAATCTAATTCCCTCAGCATCACCCGACTTAATTCTACTTCATTCCATTATCCTCGTTTTGCTTTTGTTGATGTTCATCTTATATCCTCGTTTCAAGACACTGTCCATTCCATTCAACTGCTCTTCCAAGTCCTTTGCTGTCTCTGACAGAATTACAATGTCATCGGCGAACCTCAAAGTTTTTATTTCTTCTCCATGGATTTTAATACCTACTCCGAATTTTTCTTTTGTTTCCTTCACTGCTTGCTCAATATACAGATTGAATAACATCGGGGAGAGGCTACAACCCTGTCTCACTCCCTTCCCAACTACTGCTTCCCTTTCATGCCCTCAATTCTTATAACTGTCATCTGGTTTCTGTACAAATTGTAAATAGCCTTTCGCTCCCTGTATTTTACCCCTGCCACCTTTAGAATTTGAAAGAGAGTATTCCAGTCAACATTGTCAAAAACTTTCGCTAAGTCTACAAATGCTAGAAACGTAGGCTTGCCTTTCCTTCATCTTTCTTCTAAGATAAGTCGTAAGGTCAGTATTGCCTCACGTGTTCCAGTATTTCTTCGGAATTCGAACTGATCTTCCCCGAGGTCGGCTTCTACTAATTTTTAAATTCGTGTTTTGCAGCTGTGACTTATTAAACTGATAGTTCGATAATTTCACATCTGTCAACACCTCCTTTCTTTGGGATTGGAATCATTATATTCTTCTTGAGTCTGAGGGTATTTCGCCTGTTTCATTCACCTTGGTCACCAGATGGTATAGTTTTGTCAGGACTGGCTCTCCCAAGGCTGTCAGTAGCCATCCCTGCTTAGCCATTTTGCATTTCCTGTCGATCTCATTTTTGAGACGATTGTATTCCTTTTTGCCTGCTTCATTGACTGCGTTTTTATATTTTCTCCTTTCATCAATTAAATTCAATATTTCTTCTGTTACCCAAGGATTTCTATTAGCCCTCGTCTTTTTACCTACTTGATCCTTGGCTGCCTTCACTACTTCATCCCTCAGAGCTACCCATTCTTCTTCTACTGTATTTCTTTCCCCCATTCTTGTCAATTGTTCCCTTATGCTCTCCCTGAAACTCTCTACAACCACTGGTTCTTTCAGTTTATCCAGGTCCCATCTCCTTAAATTCCCACCTTTTTGCAGATTCTTCAGTTTTAATATACAGGTCATAACCAATAGATTGTGATTCCTATTCATTATTAAACATACTCCTGCATTACCCCTATTTGATTTTGTGTTTATAACCCTGTTGTCACCTGACCAGAAGTCTTGTTCCTCCTGCCACCGAACTTCACTAATTCCCACTATATCTAACTTTAACCTATCCATCCCATTTTTAAATTTTTTAATCTACCTGCCCGATTAATGGATCTGACATTCCACGCTCCGATCCATAGAACGCCAGTTTTCTTTCTCCTGATAACGACATCCTCTTGAGTAGTCCCCGCCCGGAGATCTGAAGGGGGGACTATTTTACCTCCGGAATATTTTACCCAAGAGGACGCCATCATCATTTAATCACACACTAAAGCTGCATGCCCTCGGGAAAAATTACGGCCGTAGTTTCCCCTTGCTTTCAGCCGTTCGCAGTTCCAACACAACAAGGCCGTTTTGCTTATTGTTACAAGGCCAGATCAGTCAATCATCCAGACTGTTGCCCCTGCAACTACTGGAAAGGCTGCTGCCCCTCTTCAGGAACCACACGTTTGTCTGGCCTCTCAACAGATAGCCCTCCGTTGTGGTTGTACCTACGGTACGGCTATCTGTATCGCTGAGGCAGCAGTAACAAACCTAATAACTTCTGTTACATTCGTGTAAATGTTATTTGTGGTTCAAGAAGGCGACCATCGAGTAAAGCACTGAAATAAGCGTACATCTGGTACTTCAGGTGGCGAGTAGGACTCCAAGATAATCCCGTGGTCCACATGTATGTTGCACCTTGTGTTCGTTGGTCGACACTGATTGGTTGGATGCATGGTAAAAACGTCTAAATGAAAATTACCGTGCCTGATATTTGGCGTGAATCAATAATTCATGCACTTGATTGCTATTTTTGTGTGGATGTCCCTAAGGAAAGGAGTCGATAACATAAGGACAGCTTGTAAGATGACCTGAACATTATATGCAAACCAGGTGTATAGAGACTCTTCATAGACGGCTCAGAAATACGGGTGAAGGCAGTGCTGTTACACGATAGTAATGAGTGGGCATCCATCCCTTTCACTTACGAGAGGATAAAAAAAAAAAACGGAATAACAATGCCGTGGGCGGAGATTATGTAGTACCCTTTTCTGCCACTAGTCGTGAATAGCGCAACTCATGGCTAATTCATTGCCGCCTGTGTTGTCGACCAGGGTTATTCTGTTCATCTGCAGTGACTGTTTTTGCTCGCGCTGTTTTGTTGTTTATGATGGCAAGTTTAAGTGAACAATGTACAGCTGTGAAATTTTGTTTTGTAGACAGTTGAAATGCTGCTGAAACTGTTTTACGACCCAGGAAGAAAGCAACAGTCAAGGCAATGGAAGACATCATCGACACCGTGTCCAAAAAGAAATGTCTTCAAGTCAAATCAAACATAGAAAAATGCTGATTTGCTTTTTTGATGCTAAGATCGTAGTTCATTCAGAATTTGTTCCCCCATGTCAGACCATCAAACCTTTTATCTGAAAGACCCGATTTGTAGCAAAGGGGAGACTGTTTCTTCCACCATGACAATGCACCTGCAAGCATCGCCATCTCTATTAGTTTTTGACTAAAAATGGCACGATTCCGCTGTTCCACGCACCTTACTCGCCTGTCGTGGCTCCGTGCGACTTTTTCTGATTTCCGTGCAAGAAAATGGGCCTGAAAGGACATCGGTTTGACAATACTGAAGGAGTCAAAAAAAGAACGAGGGAGGAGCTCTCAGTTATTTCTAAAGTTTCGAACAGTGGAACCACTGATGGGACAAATGTATTAGAAAATAAGGAAGAGTATTTTGAAGGGAATAAGGTTGTTTTGTACACAATTTCAAACTAGAACTTCCTGGCAGATTAAAACTGTGTGCCGGGCCGAGCCTCGAACTCGGGTCCCGAGTTCGAGTCTCAGTCCGGCACACAGTTTTAATCTGCCAGGAAGTTTCATATCAGCGTACACTCCGCTGTAGAGTGGAAATTTCATTCTAGAAATTTGAAAATATATATCTTTTTGGTTACCCCCTGGAATACTGCCTTAGCTAAACAAAGTTATGCCATGTTGAAATCCGTTGTAAACTGTGTTAATTACAATAAGCATAAAGGCCAGGATTTGCAGATTGCAAAGTCGTTGTGGTGCTGTTAGATTTACAAATGGATTTACACTAAGTATTGTGTACTTCCTTTACTCCCAGCTCGATGTGTTCCCCCTCGGGGATCAGCAATGCTAGTGGCTCCACCAGGACATTTGTCTCACGAAACGGCGGTACACGGGACGGCAGACTGCTTCTATGTTAGCTCATTTCTGCTGGATGCTACCGAGAGATATCCAGGTACCACCTACAAGAGGAAGACAAGGGAACGCCAAGAATAAACTAGGCAAGTTCAGTTGATGTATTAATGCTATTGATCAGTAGTAGAAATATACGTGAGCTAGGAGACAATGTTAATAGTGATATTTGTGTTCAATATATCGAAACCTATAAATGCCGTCTACTTTTGTTTCTGCAACAAAAAAAAAATCCACTTTGGAGCAGTGTAATGTTCACATGTCATACGGAAGCTAGAAAACGATACCAGGAAATCAGATGTTTATACTTGGTTGTTATCATTATTTTGTCCAACGCACGTAGCTACGGTTCACGTACAATCCAGCGGCATGCTGCCAACGTTCGAACCAGCTGCTTAAACGTCTGAAAACGTGTTGCGGATATCAGGCGAATTTATTTACGGACACAGAAAGAAGAAAGAAAGGCCTCTGTGATGTGGAGAGGTATTTACGAGCCGTGCCGATTGTGTGCTATCGCTGGCGGTCTTGGAACGACACCAACGGATGCGATATACGGAATGGCGTACTGGCACGCGGCAAGGCCGTGCTACGGAATGACGCGGGGTTTTGCGCAGCATGCATGGCTCATCACCCCCACCCAGCTGGGTGCTCGCACAGTAAAGGGGGGGGGGGGGGGGCACCGTAAGCAGCCCAGCTGCGGTCCTGCATCTTAATCGTTGCAGCTGCACTTGGGCATACAACGCTCCTCACCAGCGCCCTCAGACAGTTCCCTGATTCCTCAATTCATACTGGTCGTTGAAACACTGTACGCTGGCCCGTGCAGGATTGTTTGTTACGAAACTACGCTATAGAAAAGAAATCGCAACGCCAAAACATATTACATGTAGAGTAATGAAATTTCGGGAATTCATTTGGCTAGGTAACATATTTAAGTGGTTAACATTGCAAGATCACAGGTAAATGTAAGCCGAACTAAACACATTACTAAAAAAGACAACACGTAAATTCGCGTACAGAACCAGATACAACCCCAAACCACCAATCCACTCCGATAAAATGAAACCACTTCCACATACACAACCAGGCATATACACTACTGGCCATTAAAATTGCTACACCACGAAGATTGCTACAGACGCGAAATTTAACCGACAGGAACAAGATGCTGTGATATACAAATAATTAGCTTTTCAGAGCATTCACACAAGGTTGGTGCCGGTAGTGACACCTACAACGTGCTGACATTAGGAAAGTTTCCAACCGATTTCTCATACACAAACAGCAGTTGTTCGGCGTTGCCTGGTGAAGCGTTGTTGTGATGCCTCGTGCAAGAAGGAGAAATGCGTACCATCACGTTTCCGACTTTGATAAAGGTCAGAATGTAGCCTATCGCGATTGCGGTTTATCGTATCTCGAATTTGCTGCTCACGTTATTCGAGATCCAATGACTGTTAGCAGAATATGGAGTCGGTGGGTTCAGGAGGGTAATACGGAGCGCGGTGCTGGATCCCCACGACCTCGTATCACTAGCAGTCGAGATGACAGGCATCTTATCCGCATGGCTGTTACGGATCGTGCAGCCACGTCTCGATCCCTGAGTCAACGAATGGGGACATTTGCAAGACAACAACCATCTGCACGAACAGTTCGACGACGTTTGCAGCAGCATGGACTGTCAGTTCGGAGACGACGGCTGCGGTTACTCTTGACGCCGCATCACAGACAGGAGCACCTGCAATGGTGTACCCAACGACGAACCTGCGTGCACGAATGGCAAAACGTCATTTTTTCGGATGAATCCAGGTTCTGTTTACAGCATCATGATGGTCGCATCCGTGTTTGGCGACATCGCGGCGAACGGACATAGGAAGCGTGTATTCGTCATCACCACACTGGCGTATCACTCGGCGTGATGGTATGGGGTGCCATTGGTTACACGTCTCGGTCACCTCTTGTTCGCATTGACGGCACTTGAACAGTGGACGTTACATTTCAGATGTGTTACGACCCGTGGCTCTACCCTTCATTCGATCCCTGCGAAACCCTACATTTCAGCAGGATAATGCACGAACGCATGTTGCAGGTCCTGAACGGGCCTTTCTGGATACAGAAAATGTTCGACTGCTGCCCTGGCCAGCACATTCTCCAGATCTCTCGCCAATTGGAAACGTCTGGTCAATGGTGGCCAAGCAACTGGCTCGTTACAATACGCCAGTCACTACTCTTGATGAACTGTGCCATCGTGTTGAAGCTGCATGGGCAGCTGTACCTGTACACGCTATCCAAGCTCTGCTTGACTCAATGCCCAGGTGTATCAAGGCCGTTATTACGACCAGAGGTGGTTGCTCTGGATACTGATTTCTTAGGATCTAGGCACCCAAATTGCGCGAAAATGTAATCACATGTCAGTTCTAGTTTAATATATTTGACCAATGAATACCCGTTTATCATCTGCATTTCTTCTTGGTGTAGCAATTTTAATGGCCAGTAGTGTATAAAATAAATTGTAAAAACCCTAATAAATTCTGCATAGTACAGACAGGCACAAACTTCGAAACGATGTGTGGAGAACACACACGAATTGAAAACATGTGCAGAAAAACAGGCTAAACCTCAAATGTAAACAATTAGAGATAAGTGTTGCCACCTGTTGCTGAGTATGAGATCTATCAAAGTTGACATCGGTCTCACCCCTAAATACCCTAATGTGGTATTTTGGAGTGAGGTCAATGTTAATTTTGATAGTTCCCGTAGCCAGCAAGAGATGGCAAAACTTATATCTAAGCTTTTACATTTGAAGGATGGCCCGTTTTCCGCGCATGTCTTCAATGAGCGACACAAACCATTCCTCGTTCCTCAACCATTTAAAAACAGAAAATCGCGAAGCTGATCACATAACAAACGTGATGAAAATCTTACATGTAATGCCAAAGAGATTTAAAATGAACATTTTAGAAAAAATCAAAATTTATATACACTCACGGACAGACGCTGATAAAATGTTATACGAGTAAGCGGACCTAAAACAACCATTTTCTGGATAACTTTATTGAAATCATACAGTACGATTCGGGTTAGTCATGATAAAATAAAAACACAGATATAAACGTAATTACATACTACAAAAGCATAACAAAGACTATAACACCACGCCATAGATAATTACAAATGAATAAACAAACTGTAACCGCACAGCATTGCTGGATTAGCTTTCTATCGTAGCTGTGAAAACCACAATAGTATATACAAGCGGTAAAAGACGTAGCTTACATCTGAGGACAACAGCAATTAATAGAGATTAAGATAAATATTTAACAACTTGGCTGCAGTTGTAAACGACCTACGCAATATTAAGATTATAAGATAGCGACAGCGCCACGATGCATTGTGGAAGTAAGTACCAGCAAACTGTAAAATAAAATTGTTAATTGTTATAATGTTACAACTTTTAACAAAGTATATTAGGTTTCAGACACCCTGATGATGGCGATAATGCCGAGATAGGCCCATTGCTAATGTAAAACGTGTTGTTGTTGTTGTTGTTGTTGTCTTCAGTCCAGGGACTGGTTTAATGCAGCGTGTATCAATTAACAATTATGGCAGCATTCTGGTACCTTACCGTCTTTTATTTTACTATGTCATTACAACACATCTATGATGCTGTGGGCCCAAGGGAAAAATAATACATTGCAAATGTGAAACTATGGTACGTTAATAACCGGTGTAGCCGCCAGAATGTTGAATGCAAGTATCCAAACGTGCATGCGTTGTGTTGTACAAGTGCCATATGTCGGATTGTGGGATGGAACTACGTGCCTGTTGTGCTTGGTTGGTCAATACAGGGAGGGTTATTGCCAGTGCTTTTTTTCTAAACAAAGTTTGAGGGTACTCTGACATGGGATATAATGGAGCGAAAATTAGTTATAACTGAAGCATGGGATACCACCCGTCTGCTTTTAGCCACATCAACACGTTGAACTACAAACAACAAATGGTGTCGAACTCTTCAGTTGACTTTACAGCTCAAATGAAGCAGGCTATACCGAGAAACACACAAACATACAACAGAATGTGGTACCGAACACTTCAGTTTACATCACCTCAAACGATGCATGCGATTTGAGCGTACGCATATCCGTTTAGCACTACCATCGCCCACTTTTAGCGGGTGAAGGCACTACATGCTTGTCGAACTGGCTGCCAGGTATTCAGTTGAGAACCGTTGCCGCAGCTTCGAAATGCTTCAAAACAGTCAATGACATCGATTTTCCCACCAAAAACTGCACTGGTATCGTTCGTATTGCAATTACCAACACGAAAAAATGAAATAAATAATTTACGTTCGTGAACTAAATCTTTGGCACTCTTCCAAGTTCTCAACATCGTAAAAAAATTACTTTGTCGACGAAAAAGTTTAGGGGTTCGCATCCCCCAGCGTTCATCAGAAAAACAGCACTGGTTATTGCTGATTGTGAATGATGCTGGAGTTGTCATCCGATGATGACCCTTATGTGCTCGAATGGAGACGGATCTGCTGCTGGAGCAGATCATGCCAACATGTCGTCACTGCATAGAGCATGTTGGATTACATCAGCAGCATGTGGTCAGGCGTTATGCTATCGGGAAACAACCCCTGGAATGTTGTTCATGAAAGGCAGTACAGCAGGTCGAATCACCAGATTGACGAACAAGTTTGCTGTCAGGATCTGCGGGATAACTACGAGAGTGCTCCTGCTGTCATATGAAATCGCACCCCGGACCATAACTCCAGTTCCAGCTCCAGTGTGTCCAGCACACAGACAGGTTGGTTGCAGGCCCTCAAGTGGCCTACTCCTAACGAACACACAGCCATCACTGGCACCAACGCAAAAACAGCTTTCATCAGAAAACACAACAGACTTCCACCCTGGCCTCCAATGAGCTCTCGCTTCACACCACTGAAATCGCATGTAGCGGTGGTTTGGGTTCGATGTAATGCACGCTACGGGACGTCGGGCTCGCAGCTGTCCTTGACGCAGTCGATTTGTAACAGATCCATGTGTCACTATGGTGCCAAATGCTGCTCACATTGCTGGTGCAGATGCGCCATAGACATACACCGACCACAATGGTCTTCCCTCTCGGTACTGCCTCATGGCCGTACGATTCCCGGTCTTCTTGAGGCCGTACATTGTCATGACTGCCGCTACCAACAGTCATGTAAAGGCGTGAAGCTGTGAGGACGGGTCGTGAGTCGTGTTTGGGTAGCGCAGTTGGTAGAGCATTTGCCCGCGAAAGGCAAAGGTCCCGAGTTCGAGTCTCGGTCCGGCACACAGTTTTAATCTGTCAGGAAGTTTCATATCAGCGCACACTCCGACGCAAAGTGAAAATCTCATTCTGGAAACATCCCCCAGGCTGTGGCTAAGCCATGTCTCCGCAGTATCCTTTCTTTCAGGAGTGCTAGTTCTGCTAGGTTCGCAGAACTTCTGTGAAGTTTGGAAGGTAGGAGACGAGGTACTGGTAGAATTGAAGCTGTGAGGACGAGTCGTGAGTCGTGCTTGGGTAGCTCATTTGGTAGAGCACTTGCCCGCAAAAGGCGAAAGTCCCGAGTTCGAGTCTCGGTCCGGCTTACAGTTTTAATCTGTCAGGAAGTTTCACATCAGCGCACACTCCGCTGCAGAGTGAAAATGTCATTCTAAAATGACACTTTGTTGCAATTTTGTGCGTTAGCATAGTCCGTTGTCTGCTCAACAAATCTTGGCGCACGTTTTCTAGCAAATGACAGTAAAGATATGAATGAAGTAAGATTGTCATTTGGGCAACGCAAGGCAGTATTGAAGTGGTACTGCAAATACGAAAACATGATGGAAATACAACGACAATGACGTAAAGTGTACTGAACTCAGACACCTACACGTACAACAATTTATCGTATTTGGGGTAAATTCGAAGCCGATGGTAGTGTTCAGGATGTGCAAAAAGAAAGATCTGGCCGACCAAAAACAAAAAAAATTAAGTCCAGCTGTGTTGCAACATTTTCCTAGGTCACCTCGAAAAGCTTTAAAGCAGAGTCCACGTCAAAGCGGGGTAAGCCAATCAAGCGTCGACGAGTTCTGAAGACTGCAAAGTGGAAAACGTACATTCCAAGATAGCCGCACACTATGAACGTGGACAACCCGGATCGAAGGATGGAGTACTGCGAGTGATTTTAAGCCGTGCTTCGCGAGGATGAACGGTTTTTCATGGACGGTTATATGGTCTGACAAAGCGCAGTTCAAACTGAACAGTCCCATAGTGCTCAGAGCCATTTGAACTATTTTTTGTTTAAGTTTGTCCACGTGAACGAGGATTTTCAAGGATCCAGTCCAGGCAGTGGTGGTGGCTTATAGCACGCACAATTCTTCCAAGTCTTCCTGCAGTACCTCAGAAGGAATATTAGCCTATTACACGACCTCGTTCAAACTCAGGGAGATACTGATAATGATGTCTTCCTCGCTTTAAGGCATTCGTGACTAACGTCACCTCACCACGAAAGCTCGCGCCCGTTATAATGTGTATTTAAAGCAAACCTCATTTACATTCTCATAGCTGCACAACTAGACACACTCCTAAGCCGCTGGCGCGAAATTTGAATAATCCTCTTTCAGATGCAGAAACGCGGCTAACTAACTTCCGTTTACATCGCACTATTCCTTATTGGTGTAGTTTGCAAGAACCCCTCACTCGAACTAAACCTCCATGAACGTGTCAGTTCAGCCAGTGAATCCGCAGATGGTTGTACACGGAGCGTACGTTATAACTGGCCACGATTTCCCTCGCCAGTTTTGAGATAATTAAACCAGTCCGTCCTTGAACTGAGTGAGCCGCCGCGTAGGAATTCTTCCCACCTGTTATGTGGAGATGCTCTCGTAGTTTTGTCCCCTTGCAGAGCCGTAGCAGCGCCATCGGATTCTGAAAGTGCAATACTACTGTCTATGTTTTATGCAATGAAACGGGAAGAAGTTTTTTGTTCAAATAGTTTCTACACACGATACCATTACGGTTCGTTTATTTAAAAAACACCGTAAAATGAACATGTTAAGACTGTTTATAAAGTAACTAATAACGGTACGAGAGCGTGCTCTACCACATGACAAGATCGAAAGCCATCCTATCGACGACTGCCGACTATGGAGCACAGCCTGTAACTTGAACATACAATCGGTAAAGTTCGTACGAGATCGTACATCTTCGGTTATGCCTAAGTTATACACTTACTTATTAATATCAACAATTCCTGGCACTGCAAGGTTACTGAAAGATAGAATTTATGACCTGTAGGCTCCTTCTATGCCTGAGTGACAAAGGCAACTTTTGTGAGCACATACTAATAACAATTGTTTGATTGGCGTCAGAATAAACTTACTTTCCCTACACATGTATTTGCTGATGTCACGAACGATTTCTGCATCCACACATCTTCCCACTGACTCTGAAAGCGCCAGATGGCCAACCATCTCAGCTACCGCGCGCTCCTTACTCTCTCCAAACATCAACTACCAACTGTGGCCAAATGTCCGTAGTTGATGGATGGAGACACAACACGGTTGTTACAGTCTACGGTAACCAGCTCCTAGGCGTTTCCCACTGATGGAATCGTGTATCCGTTTGGTGGTAACCCCGTAAGCGTCAGTTAAGCCGTATCGAGAACAGCTGGCAATATCAGTAACGCAGAAGTAAATATCCTCGGAGGAGTGAAGCGACTTAAATCACTCAATAAAAGCAAGTCTTCTGGTCCAGACTGTATATCAATTAGATTCCTTTCAGAGTATTCTGATGCAGTAGCTCTATACTTAACAAACACATACAACCGTAGATCCGTACCCAAAGACTGCAAAGTTGCACCGGTCACACCAATATTCAAGAAGAGTAGTAGGAGCAATCCTCTAAATTACAGGCCCAAATCATTAACGTCGTTATGCTGCAAGATTTTGGAACATATATAGTGTTCGAACATTATGAATTACCTCGAGGAAAACGGTCTATTGACACACAGTCTGCATGGATTTACCAAACATCGTTCTTGTGAAACACAACTAGCTCTTTACTCGCATGAAGTGTTGAGTGCTATTGGCAAGAGATTTCAGATTGATTTCGTATTTCTGGATTTAGAGAAACCTTTTGATATTGTACCACACACGCGGCTTGTAGCGAAATTGGGTGCTTAAGGAACATCGCCTCAGTTATGGGACTAGATTCGTGATTTCCTGTTAGAGAAGTCACAGTTCGTAGTAACTGACGAAAAGTCATCGGGTAAAACAGGAGTGATTTATGGCGTTCCCAAGGTAGTTTTATAGGCCCTTTGCTGTTTCTTATCTGTATAAACGATTTAGGACACAATCTGAGCAGCCGTCTTAGGTTGTTTGCCGATCACGCTGTCGTTTATCGACTAATAAAGTCATCAGAAGATCAAAACAAATTGAAAAACGCTTTAGAAATGGTATCTGTATGGCAATTGACCTTAAATAATGAAAAGTATGAGATCATGCACAGGAGTTCTAAAATGAATCCGTTAAACTCCGGTTACAAGAGAAATCAGTCAAATCTAAAGGCCGTCAATTAAACTAAATACCTAAGAATTACAATTACGAACAACTTGAATTCAAAAGAACACATAGGAAACGTTGTGGGGAAGGCAAACGAAAGACTGTGTTTTATTGGCAAAACACATAGGAAATGTAAGACGTCTACTAAAGAGACTGCCTACTCTACGCTTGTCCGTCCTCTTTTGCAGTACTCCTGCGCGATCTGGGATCCTTACCGGATAGGATTAACGGAGTAGATCAAGAAAGATCAAAGAAGAGTAGGTCGTTTTCTATTATCCCGAAATAGAGGAGAGAATGTCACTGACGTGATACAGCATTTGGAGTGGACATCATTAAAAGAAAAGCTTTTTCGTTGCGGCGGAATCTCACGAAATTCCAATCACCATCTTTCTCCTCCGAATGCGAAAATACTTTGTTGACACCGACCTACATAGAACCGATCACCATTATAAAATAAGCGAAATCACAGCTCGTACGGAAAGACATGGGCGTTCGTTCTTTCCGCGCGCTATACGAGAGTGGAATAATAGAGAATTAACCCTCTGCCAGGCACTTAAATGTGATTTGCAGAGTATCATGTAGATGTAGCTGTAGAAAGATGAAGATGATGTACTGAAGCATCAAAACTGGTAGCTATATAATAAATAACATCGAGAGGACGGTTTAAGTGTTCCATCTTATTACATAAGTGAACAACTAAAGTCCCTCCAAAAGGATGGTCATTGATATCCTGGATACTTGCACTGGGATGGAGTTGACGCCCCAGCTTGTCACACATATGTTCGAAAGACGACAGATCTGACGATCTTGCTGGGCACCTCAACATCACGCAGACAGTTCATAAAGATATTTGCCACGTATGGATAAGCATTGTGCTGTTGAAAAATGTCACCATGATACTGTGACATGCGAAGTGAAACATGAGGACGCGAGTTGTTTGTGACGTACCGTTGTGCCGTAAGAGTACCCTCAACGACTACAAATCGAGTCCTACATACATCTACATCTACATGGATACTCTCCAAATCAGACTTAAGTACCTGGCAGAGGGTTCATCGAACCTTCTTCACAATTCTCTATTACTCGAATCTCGTATAGCGCGCGGAAAGAAAAAAATGATTCAAATGGCTCTGAGCACTATGGGACTTAACTTCTGAGGTCATCAGTCCCCTAGAACTTAGAACTACTTAAACCTAACTAACCTAAGGACATCACACACATCCATGCCCGAGGTAGGATTCGAACCTGCGACCGTAGCGGTCGCGCGGTTCCAGATTGTAGCGCCTAGAACCACTCGGCCACCTCGGCCGGCCGCGCGGAAAGAATGAACACCTATATCTTTCCGTACGAGCTCTGATTTCCCTTATTTTATCGTGGTGATCGTTCCACCCTATGTAGGTCGGTGTCAACAAAATATTTTCGCATTCGGAGGAGAAAATTGGTGATCGGATTCCGTCGCATCGAAAAACGCCTTTCTTTTAATATTTTCAGCCCAAATCCTGTATCATTTCTGCGACAATGTGTCTCATATTTCGCGATAATACAAAACGTGCTGCCTTTCTTTGAACTTTTTCGATGTACACCGTCAGCCCTACCTGGTAAGGATCCCACACCGCGCAGCAGTATTCTAAAAGAGGACAACCAAGCGTAGTGTAGGCAGTCTCCTTAGTAGATCTGTTACATTTTCTAAGTGTCCTGCCAATAAAACGCAGTCTTTGATTACCCGTACTGTAATGCTAGGAGTACCACCACTGTGCCTCTGCCCTCTCTCCAAGTCGCCGTCAAGTTAGCCATTGATGATCATCTGGGGATCCACAATGAAATGCTATTCATCAAAATCCATGTTTCCCAGTCACGGCACCCTTCCAGAAGCAACCGTTTTGTTATGGCGTAAATGGCAGCCTAATATGGGACGATAATTCCCCAGTCCGTCTGCTGGTAGTCTCCGACCAATGGTGCAAGATGACACAGGGGAACCATTATGTGTTCCCGGATGGCGGCCGCATATGTGAAGGGGCTACGATGCTCTTGGTGGACTATACGGCGATCCTAACTTGTGATGCTGAGCCGTGGTCTACTGGAACCCTGACGCTGAGAGTGCCTGGCCTAAAGTTCGCACGCAGTCCAACATCGGCTCACCGTCATATCTGTATGTGCCACAAGTCTGGATTTCCAGTACCTGGCCAATTGGAGACCTGCAATAAGGCACCTTTCAAACTCTCTCAGGTGCTGATACCGTAATCGCACGCGACTACGTGGCACCTCTGCAACCTTCACAGTGACGTTAAAATCTTCTGGGTTGTTAGACCGTGCCATGTTTCTTCTAAAATGTTCAACGTTTCGACCTCTCTGCTGGGATCTTCCTCAGGATCTTTTGGTGTCCACTACTGCTAGAACACTGTCTGAGACGAGTGTCGCGTCCACTTATAAAGGAGGAGTTTTCAGGCGTTCGTGCTGGAGTAGAGATAGTATTGGTTACAATTCATATGGCTACCATTGGTGGACCATAGTCATAGGCTACTGCAGAAGAAGGGGCGTTGGTAGCTCATCTCCTGTGGATACCATTGACGGTCATCTCCACTGGACAGAAAGGCACTGTTACACACTTATGGTGGAGAAGGGGTATTGGTTGGAATGCCTGCTACCCCTAATGGTTTGTCGTCATCAGTGGCTAGATTCGAAACGGACAGATCAAGAGAGGGGGAATGTTTACCCAAAATATTATGGTCCACCGAGGTGACTTGCAGCGCGTTGTTTACACCGAGGCCGCGTATTTACTTCCTTGATGGCGAGGAGCCACGCTGCAAGTCACCTCGCTGGACAATAATATTTTGGGTAAACATTCCCCCTCTCTTGCTCTGTCCGTTTCGAACCTAGTCACTACTGATGACCAACCAATAGCGGTAGCAGGCATTCCGACCAATAGCCCTTCTCCAGCATAAGTGTGTAACAGTGCCTTTCTGTCCAGTGGCGATGACCGTCAATGGTATCCACAGAAGATGAGCTACCAACGCCCCTTCTTCTGCATTACTATCTCTACTCCAGCACGAACGCCTGAAAACTCCTCCTTTATAAGTGGACGATTCACTCGTCTCTGACAGTGTACTAGCAGTAGTGGACACCTAAAGATCCTGAGTAAGATCCCAGCATAGGGGTCGAAACGTTGAGCATTTTAAAAGAAACATGACGTGGTCTAATAACCCAGAAGATTTTAACTTCAGTGACAGTGGCCACGAAAGCCTGCAGACTTACATAACCTCAAACATCTAACGCTGGTCATGCCCCTTATTCAGATGGGGTCCAGAAAAATATAGACACTCTTTGAGAGGAGGGGAGGGGCGTTATTATGTATGCTCAAAGTGACCCCCAATAGCACCCAAACTACGTCGACGCCGTTGAACTGTTGACGGAACTACGGCTCTCAGTGTTGCTGGTGTGATATCCGCGTAGGACGCTTCGATGATTTCTCGTAGCGCGTTCTGTGTAGTTGGCTTCTGTTGATAAAACTTCATTTCTCAAGGTTCCCCATAGGTAGAAGTCAAGAAGTGTACCTCTTTGAGGTAGAGTTTCATCCAAGTACTTACTACTACGCCTTAGTACCTCGCCTTACTGCCACATCTTACTGAAAGTAAAAGCTGTCATTTTCCAACACCTGTCGGATGGCAGATAAAATCGATGTTTGCAATGTATGAAGAAGCACCTCACCAGATCTGGTAACTTGAAAGAAGAATGCATCATTCAGACCGCGCGATGACAGACCACTGAAACATTAACACCCAGTAGATTAACATGTTCGCCAACGGCCTTCCCGCAGTGGTAGCAGCGGTTGCCGTCAGATTGCAGAAATTAAGCGCTGTCGGGCTGGGCTAGCACTTGGATGGGTGACCATCCCGACTGCCGAGCGCTGATGGCAAGCGAGGCGCACTCAGCTGTTGTGAGGCAAATTGAGGAGCTACTTGATTGAGAAATAGCGGCTCCGGCCTCGTAAACTGACAAAACGGCCGGTAGAGCGGTGTGCTGGCCACGTGCCCGCCCACATCCGCATCCAGTGATGCCTATGGGCTGAGGATGACACGACGGCCGGCCGGTACCGTTCGGTCATCATGGCTTGTTGGGGGGGGGGGTCTATAGTTTTAGATTAACAAGTTTGTCCACGTGAACGAGGATTTTAAAGGGCCCAGTACAGGCAGTGGTGGTGGTCTACACCACTGTTCAGTTTGAATTGCGCTTCGTCAGACTAGATAACAATCCATGCAAACCGTTCTACCTCGCGAAGCACGCCTTAAAATCACTCGCAGTACTCCATCCTTCGATCCGGGTCGCCATCGTTCATAGTGTGCAGCGACCTTGGAATGTACGTTTTCCACTTTGCAATCTTCAGAATTCGTCGTACGCTTGATTGGCTTACCCGCTTTCACGTGCACTGCGCTTTACAGCTTTTTGAAGTGACCTAGGAAAATGTTTCAACACAGCTGGACTTGTTCTTCTTTTTTTTTCGGCCAGATCTTTCCTTTTGCACATCCTGAACAATACCATCGGCTTCAAATTTACCCCAAATACGGTAATTGTTGTACGTGCTGTTACCTGGGTTCCGTACACTTCGCGCCATTCACGTTGTATTTCCATCATGTTTTCGTATTTGCAGTAGTACTTCAATCCGGCCTTGCGTTGCTCAAATGACAAACTTACTTCATTCATTGCTTTACTGTCACCTGCTAGCAAACATGCACCAAGATCTGTTGAGCAGACAATGGACTAAGCTATCGCGCAAATTTCCAACGATATATCATTTTGTTCCAAAGATACTGACTATCAAAGATTGTCTACATGTTTATGGACCCCGCCGCGTACCCCATCAGATCTTGTAACAACGATAAACACACGCAGCACGAATGCACTTCGGTGGCCGTTCTACCTGTCACAGAGAACTGCAACTCTCATCATTTCCATACCTACCGATAGAGTATACGCGTACAGAATTACATTGACATCCTACGATGGTAGTGGCTTGCGGTTCTAGGCGCTACAGTCTGGAGCAGAGCGAACGCTACGGTCGCAGGCTCGAATCCTGCCTCGGGCATGGATGTGTGTGATGATGTCCTTAGGTTAGTTAGGTTTAATTAGTTCTAAGTTCTAGGCGACTGATGCCCTCAGAAGTTAAGTCCCATAGTGCGCAGAGCCATTTGAACCATCCTACGGTGTCTTATGTACTTTTTTGACAGGCAGTGCAGATATAAATGATATAGAAGATAAAGTCGCCAGCTCCGCGAGGCTGTTCACGGATGATATTATTGTTTATAGGAAAGTGGCCAAGCTAGAAATCGTAGCGAAATCAGTAAGGCCTCCCGAGGATCACAGCTTGATGCAGGAACCGGCTGTTTACCCCCGCCATAAATAGAGGTAACGTCGTGCGCCTAAACAGCCAGAGAAATCCATTACACTTCTGTTACACTATTGGCGACACGTAATTAGTAATACTAACAAATTTAATTTAATTTTATCCATATTTTGCAGCTTAAAACGTGACTGTATTCAAAACATTGCAGGTATGAATTAAACAACGCCTTCAGTCACAACTTTTTCGTGTTTTATTAACTACACGATGCATTTCGGATCCTGTGGGTCCATCGTCAAGTGTACTTTGTTTTAATACATTTATAAAACGTCCCCTTAGAAAAATTATACATGACTGTGCTTAAACTGACACACAATATTTTTGGCGCAACGCTATCTGACTTTCAGTAATCCCTACAAAAGAATGGCCCTGACTAACATTAACCTATACGTTTCACAAATCACTTACCTCACCAAAATCTTCGTTACTCCAAACTACTGCAATGCGGCGAGTGCCACTACTGCCAGCTAAATAAAGGATTCAAACTACTGAAGGCACTAACTACTGATAGGTACAGTTAGCAAATGAAAGATTTTGACAGAGAACAATCAATGTATTTACCTTAATAGTGTTGAAAAGTCATAATACACATAGCAGTTCATGACATCCAGTCTTACAAATTTCAAAACTCCGCCATTTCTCTCTCAACATCAACCACTTCTGGCGGCTCACCTCCAACTGCGCAACGCTACCCGCTGTTAACATCCAGCTGCCCAACACTACAATAGCCACACACTGCACGCAGCACAGTCAATGATTTTCATACAGAGCGCTACGTGGCGTTACCAATATAGGTTTACTGTTAGGTTATGAATTTCGTCCCCCGCCCCCCCCCCCCTCCCCCCCCTCCATGAACCATGGACTTTGCCGTTGATGGGGAGGCTTGCGTGCCTCAACGATACAGATGGCCGTACCGTTGGTGCAACCACAACGGAGGGGTATCTGTTGAGAGGCCAGACAAACGTGTGGTTCCTGAAGAGGGGCAGCAGCCTTTTCAGTAGTTGCAGGGGAAACAGTCTGGATGATTGACTGATCTGGCCTTGTAACAATAACCAAAACGGCCTTGCTGTGCTGGTACTTCGAACGGCTGAAAGCAAGGGGAAACTACAGCCGTAATTTTTCCCGAGTGCATGAAGCTTTACTGTATGGTTAAATGATGGTGGCGTCCTCTTGGGTAAAATATTCCGGAGGTAAAATAGTCCCCCATTCGGAACTCCGGGCGGAGACTACTCAGGAGGACGTCGTTATCAGGAGAAAGAAAACTGGCGTTCTACTGATCGGAGCGTGGAATGTCAGATCCCTTAATCGGGCAGGTAGGCTAGAAAATTTAAAAAGGGAAATGGATAGGTTGAAGTTAGATATAGTGGGAATTAGTGAAGTTCGGTGGCAGGAGGAACAAGACTTTTGATGAGGCCAATACAGGATTATAAATACAAAGTCAAATAGGGGTAATGCAGGAGTAGGTTTAATAATGAATAAAAAATAGGAATGCGGCTAGGCTACTACAAACAGCATAGTGAACGCATTACTGTGGCCAAGATAGACTCGAAGTCCGCACCTACTACAGTAGTACAAGTTTATATGCCAACTAGCTTTGCAGATGACGAAGAAATTGAAGAAATGTATGATGAAATAAAACAAATTATTCAGATAGTGAAGGGAGACGAAAATTTAATAATCATGGGTGACTAGAATTCGAGTGTAGGAAAAGGGAGAGAAGGAAACGTAGTAGGTGAATATGGATTGGGGCTAAGAAATGAAAGAGGAAGCCGCCTGGTAGAATTTTCCACAGAGCATAACTTAATCATAGCTAACACTTGGTTTAAGAACCATAAAAGAAGGTTGTATACATGGAAGCACCCAGGAGATACTAGAAGGTATCATATAGATTATATAATGGTAAGACAGAGATTTAGGAACCAGGTTTTAAATTGTGGGACTTTTCCAGGGGCAGATGTGGACTCTGACCACAATCTATTGGTTATGACCTGTAGATTAAAACTGAAGAAACTGCAAAAATGTGGGAATTTAAGGAGATGGGACCTGGATAAACTGACTAAACCAGAGGTTGTACGGAGTTTCACGGAGAGCATAAGGGAACAATTGACAAGAATGGGGGAAAGAAATACAGTAGAAGAAGAATGGATATATTGAATTTAATTGATGAAAGGAGAAATATAAAAATGCAGTAAATGAAGCAGGCAAAAAGGAATACAAACGTCTAAAAAATGAGATCGCAAGAAGTGCAAAATGGCTAAGCAGGGATGGCTAGAGGACAAATGTAAGGATGTAGAAGCTTATCTCACTAGGGGTAAGATAGATACTGCCTACAGGAAAATTAAAGAGACCTTTGGAGATAAGAGAGCTCAGATGGAAACCCTGTTCTAAGCAAAGAAGGGAAAGCAGAAAGGTGGAAGGAGTATATAGAGGGTCTATACAAGGGCGATGTATTTGAGGACAATATTACGGAAATGGAAGAGGATGTAGATGGAGATGAAATGGGGGATACGATACTACGTGAAGAGTTTGACAGAGCACTGAAAGACCTGAGTCAAAACAAGGCCCCGGGAGTAGACGACATTCCATAAGAACTACTGATGGCCTTGGTAGAGCCAGTCCTGACAAAACTCTACCATCTGGTCAGCAAGATGTATGAGACAGGCGAAATACACTCAGACTTCAAGAGGAATATAATAATTCCAATCCCAAAGAATGCAGGTGTTTACAGATGTGAAAATTTCCGAACAATCAGTTTAATAAGCAACAGCTGCAAAATACTAACACGAATTCTTTACAGGCGAATGGAAAAACTAGTAGAAGGCGACCTCGGTGAAGATCAGTTTGGATTCCGTAGAAATATTGGAACACGTGAGGCAATACTGACCCTATGACTTATCTTGGTAGGAGGACTAAGGAAAGGCAAACCTACGTTTATAGCATTTGTAGACTTAGAGAAAGCTTTTGAAAATGTTGACTGGAATACTCTCTTTCAGATTCTGAAGTTGGCAGGGGTAAAATACAGGGAACGAAAGGCTATTTACAATTTGTACAGAAACCAAATTGCAGTTATAAGAGTTGAGGGGCATGAAAGGGAAGCAGTGGTCGGGAAGGGAGTGAGACAGAGTTGTAGCCCCTCCCCCATGTTATTCAATCTGTATATTGAGCAAGCAATGAAGGAAACAAAAGAAAAATTCGGAGTAGGTATTAAAATCCATGGAGAAGAAATAAAAACTTTGAGGTTTGCCGATGACATTGTAATTCCGTCAGAGACAGGAAAGGACCTGGAAAAGCAGTTGATCGGGATGGGTAGCGTCTTGAAAGGAGGACATAAGATGAACATCAACCAAAGCAAAACGAGGATAATGGAATGTAGTCGCATTAAGTCGGGTGATGCTGAGGGTATTAGATTAGTAAATGAGACACTTAAAGTAATAAAGGAGTTTTGCTATTTGGGGAGCAAAATAACTGATGATGGTCGAAGTAGAGAGGTTATAAAATGTAGACTGGCAATGGCAACGAAAGTGTTTCTGAAGAAGAGAAATTTGTTAACATCGAGTGTCAGGAAGTCATTTCTGAAAGTATTTGTATGGAGTGTAGCCATGTATGGAAGTGAAACATGGACGATAAATAGTTTGGACAAGAAGAGAATAGAAGCTTTCGAAATGTGGTGCTATAGAAGAATGCTGAAGATTAGATGGGTAGATAACATAACTAATGAGGAGGTATTGAATAGGATTGGGGAGAAGAGAGGTTTGTGGCACAACTTGACAAGTAGAAGGGACCGGTTGGTAGGACATATTCTGAGGCATCAAGGGATCACAAATTTAGCATTGGAGGACGGCGTGGAGGGTAAAAATCGTAGAGGGAGTCCAAGAGATGAATACCCGCAGCAGATTCAGAAGGATGTAGGTTGCAATAGATACTGGGAGATGAAGAAGCTTGCACAGGATAGAGTAGCATGGAGAGCTGCATCAAACCAGTCTCAGGACTGAAGACCACAACAACAACACTTGAATTTCGTAAGCCGAACGTGGAAAATATGTGCAAAATAGTGGAAAATGAACAGTGTAAACTTACCACATACCCCAAAGAAAGCATTTTCAACGTTTTTGTATCGGCAAACTTTCTTTTCTCCGTCGTTTTATCACATGTCACTTCATTCAGAATGTACATTTGCACACACATGTTTATAAACACTTCACAGATGTTTTTGTACCTGGTGTTGTCAAAGATGAATTTATTCGTAGTGCTAAAGATATAACTATAAACAATTGACATATGCAAGGAATAACTTTAGAATAGGTCTTTAAAATTACTGAAATAACTATGGCTTGCGAAATTTGTTTGTTCATTTAACCTAGATTCTGTTTTTTTTATTATTATTATTTTGTGGAGGTATATCTGCAATTGCTCTAACAGACTTAGGGTCTTACCATTGGGTTCGTTATGTAGTATTACCAAATTGTTTTCTAGACTGTTGATGACATGTTTAGTTTCCAAAGTATGTTGCGCAATGACTGATTTTTCGAGATTCTTGAGCATGATAACATTTACATGTCCTTGAAAACATGTCTTTGTGTTTCTGCCTGTTTTCCCTACATAGTAGGCAGGACAACTGGGGCATGATACTTTGTACACTCCACTGTTGTTGTATGTTAGCGTATTTGATTTTACATTACGGATGAGTAGGTTTCCTAATTTATTATTGGTTGAGAATGCAACTGTTAGGTTTGTTTTTCTGAAAATGTTGGCGATTTTTTGTGATATGAGGCCCAGGTATGGGGTACTGGTTAATATTTTCACTTCTTTCACAGTTTGTCCATTCGTTGTCTTGCTTTAGCCTACTTGTCTGCTTAAATAGTCAATTGTTTTGGCTGTGTAGCCGTTACTTATGACAATGCTCTTTATTGTATCTATCTCATTCTTGACAGTGTTTTCTTCTAAATCAAGGTTAACGTGAACAGCTGCGGAAAGAGAGGTCCTTGGCTCTAACCTTCCCTCGAGTGAAAAGTTTAATTTTTTATTTTCAGACAATTATCAAAGTTCAGGCACTCACACATAATCAACTTTGCTCTCCAAAATTCTAGGACATGTTCAGATTTGTTTGGACATATGCAGTCGAAGCAAGGCCCCCGGAGTAGACAACATTCCATTGGAACTACTGACGGTCTTGGGAGAGCCAGTCCTGACAAAACTCTACCATCTGGTCAGCAAGATGTATGAGACAGGCGAAATACACTCAGACTTCAAGAGGAATATAATAATTTCAATCCCAAAGAATGCAGGTGTTGACAGATGTGAAAATTACCGAACTATCAGTTTAATAAGTCACAGGTGCAAAATACTGACGCGAATTCTTCACAGACGAATGGAAAAACTAGTAGAACCGACCTCGGGGAAGATCAGTTTGGATTCCGTAGAAATGTTGGAACACGTGAGGCAATACTGACCCTACGACTTATCTTAGAAGCTAGATTAAGGAAGGGCAAACCTACGTTTCTAGCATTTGTAGACTTAGAGAAAGCTTTTGACATTGCTGACTGGAATACTCTCTTTCAAATTCTGAAGGTGGCAGGGGTAAAATATAGGGAGCGACAGGCTATTTGCAATTTGTACAGAAAACAGATGGCAGTTATAAGAGTCGAGGGACATGAAAGGGAAGCAGTGGTTGGGAAGGGAGTGAGACAGGGTTGTAGCCTCTCCCCGATGTTATTCAATCTGTATATTGAGCAAGCAGAAAAGGAAACAAAAGAAAAGTTTGGAGTAGGTATTAAAATCCATGGAGAAGAAATAAAACTTTTGAGGTTCGCCGATGACATCGTAATTCTGTCAGAGAGAGCAAAGGGCTTGGAGGAGCAGTTGAACGGAATGGATAGTGCCTTGAAAGGAGGATATAGGGTAAACATCAACAAGAGCAAAACGAGAATAATGGAATGTAGTCGAATTAAGTCGGGTGATGCTGAGGGAATTAGATTAGGAAATGAGACACTTAAAGTAGTAAAGGAGTTTTGCTATTTGGGGAGCGAAATAACTGATGATGGTCGAAGTAGAGAGGATATAAAATGTAGAAATAGTTTGGACAAGAAGAGAATAGAAGCTTCTGAAATGTGGTGTTACAGAAGAATGCTGAAGATTAGATGGGTAGATCACATAACTAAAGAGGAAGTATTGAATAGGATTGGGGAGAAGAGAAGTTTGTGGCACAACTTGACCAGAAGAAGGGATCGGTTGGTAGGACATGTTCTAAGGCATCAAGAGATCACCAATTTAGTATTGGAGGGCAGCGTAGAGGGTAAAAATCGTAGAGGGAGACCAAGAGATGACTACACTAAGCAGATTCAGAAGGATGTGGGTTGCAGTGGATTCTGGGAGATGAAGAACCTTGCACAGGATAGAGTAGCATGGAGAGCTGCATCAAACCAGTCTCAGGACTGAAGACCACAACAATAACAACATATGCAAGATGGAAAAATTTGAAAACCTTAAAAACATCTATTTTGACAGAGCACAGGGAAAACTGTGCGACTGTGAAATTCTTGCATTCATTTGTTGCATTTCATGTGACAAACTCTTATTTTTTATCACTTTTTTGGAAGTGATTATCACGTCCACAAGGAAACCTAAGTCGGGCAATGTAGAAGAATCTTTTTACCCATTCGCCAAGTGTACAAGTTAGGTGGGTCGACAACATATTCCCGTCATGTTACGCACATGCCGTCGCCAGTGTCGTATAGAACATATCGGAAGTGTTTTCCTGTGGAGGAATCGGTTGACCTACGACCTTGCGATCAAATGTTTTCTGTTCCCATTGGAGAGGCACGTCTTTTCGTCTACTAATCGCACGGTTTTGCGCTGCGTTCGAAAAACCCAGACACTAACCTTATTACAGTGAACAGAAACGTCAATGAACGAACGAACAGACCATAAATTTGCTAAAATAAAGAAAGTAAACTTTTTCTTTTTGAACAGGAAGGCAGGGTAAACAAACAATCTTTATTCGTACAGTTGTGGTGACCTAGGGATAAGAAAAGTATCGAGACAGCAAAAACAATTTGGAAACCATAAAATCAACGCAAAGGCCGCCCTCTTTTTTTTTTTTTGTGTAACAGGAATAAAGTAAATGACAATCCTAGTCACGGGCGGGAGTGAAATTGAAGTTATCATCTGCATCACAATCCCTGCCGCACGCGGTGTCGCATCATAAACCTGGCAGAAAGCCATATAATCTTGACCATTTCTGCCAGTGTGGGCGGTATGTATTTCTCCTGCGTCGACCATCCGAAAGACCATTATCTGAGGCGGTTTCGGTGTTTACCATCGTTTTTTTTCACGTTAACATAATCCAGTCATAACTGGCGCCAACAGGTAGGGGCCAGTTTTCTTCTCAGTGAGCTATCTGCCAATATAATTGAACCGCGCAGTACCGTCTCTAGTCGTTCTGCTGCAGGAGTCTTCTCAGTCCTGGGAGACCCCAGCTGTCGGGCGGATTGTGAAAAACACTTCCTAAAAAATTGGAAAAGTAAGTCCTGTATTTCGTATGCCTCCGTATGAGCTCGTGTTGTTCTTGTAAATACATCAATAATCCATCACGGACTTAATATCGTACGAATACAAATTTTTCGTCGCATGTCCAGCGATCCAATTGACCGCATACGTCTTTTGTTGGAGAAAAAAGGTCTTGTCCAGTAGAAAAGTACATCCTATGTGATTTCTGTGTAGTTAGTGCGCCGAAGCAAGGCCAGTATTCGACGCGTCAGCATCCAGACGTCCCTCTCTGCGCCACACACTGAACCATGTTCTTCCGTTGCTAACAGTCACAGTTTGTGCAAAGAGGAGAATCGACCATATGAATTGTATGTAATCGACTCCTGGTCACAAGTTTACGGTTTATAAGAATATACCACATAGATCTCGCTGCTGTTGACAGTAATGGAGTATGCACTGCACACCAAATGTGGTTCCACGTTCTCGACGGGTATTTGATTTCCATTATGTTGCGGCCATGATGATCCATCAAAGCATCTATATATCTCCCGAGTCGTGGGTAGCCGTCGAAGGTACGTTCAGACGAACATAACTGTAATCAACAAGAAATGAGGCAATGTGTGCAAGAGAAGGCGAAATATTGCCCACCGCAATAGGGGGTTCGTACGAAGGCGGAATAAGTACTTCTATCAGCGCTGACGTTATGGTATGCTTTCTTTGTTGCCAATTTCGTATCATCGCTCGCATATAAAGCGCCAGAGCTTTGTTTCGCACGTTTATGAGGTTGAGGTCACCGTTCCGGAACTGTAGCGTTAACGTATCATATTTGATCTTAAATAACATCTCAGTACTAACATAGTAACCAAAGGCAGCCATGAGGCGGTCTGCAATGCCCTTGGGTATTGGTAGGATCTGCGCTAAATGGGGCAGTCGTGACGCTATGTGACCGTTGCTGTATGCCACACGTTCGATCATGTCAAAGGCTCTCAGTGAGTTGTTGCGTATCGTCAGACGAACATTCTGCAGAAGCCGCCGAGAACTCGCCGCCGCTGACCGCCGTAGTGAACGGGTAAATGTAATCCCCAGACATCTCAGCGATTCCACCGTCTGAAACGGTCCCGTTACGTCTTCCAGACCCCGTCCAATGTGCATAATTTTGGATTTCGCCATGTTAACGACACTGCCTGCCGCCGTCCCGTAAGAGTCTAGATGTTCAACAGCCTGACGCACTTCATGTCCTGATCTGACAAGGAGGATCAGGTCGTCCGCATATGCGCGACAAACGAAAGAGTTCTCATTAAGCGCTATCCCAGTAAGTGAGCGCCTCATAGCACGCATCAGCGGCTCAAGCGCTTTCGCAAACAGCATTATGGAGAGTGGGCACCCTTGTCGGACTGAGCTGTTAATAGGAATCGAGCCCGCTTCCCGGCCGTTTACAATCACCTTCGATGAAGCCCCTCGTATTAGCCTCATAACGATGGAGATGAAAACAGGTGGAATCGCCATTCGGCTCATGACTGACGCCAAGAAGTCACGGTTTATCCTGTCGAACGCACGATCGAAGTCCACAGATATCATCGCCGCTCGCATTTTACACGTTTCCGCTAGGGCGATAACGTCACGGTATTCACTTAACGCCGAGGAGATGTTGCTTCGCACCCCTGGGCAATCCTGACCAGGGGATACTGTCCTGGATTTCGCCAGCTTGAGACGAGACGCTAGTAGTCGTGCAAAGATTTTATAGTCGGTGTTTAGCATAGTGAGAGGCCGATATTGATTAACACTGCGACTCCCCGCCATCTTCGGGATGGGAAGAAGAAAGCCCGTCACAAAATCCGACGGTAGGGGCATGTCCGGACGCATCGCCTCATTGTACATCGACACCAAGTGTGGCATCATCATGTCCACGAATTCTCGATAAAACTCTAGCGTAATCCCATCTGGCCCTGGTGATTTATGGGCCGCACCTTTTGTGAGTGCCACCTTTATATCGTCTTCTGTGAGTGACTCCATTAAGCGCTGCCTTATCCGTCTCTGTCAGTGTCGTTTGCAGATGTTGCAGTATCTCTTCCCCCACCACACGGTCTGTCGGTGTACCGGCATAGAGGTGGCGGAAATGCTCTAAAAATTAATTTGCAATGTCCCGTTCTCTTGTCAGTTGACGGCCATCTAAACCGTGGAGCACTGTTACCAATGCCCGGCGGTAACGTTTATGTTCCCGCGACACATGGTGCATCGAGGTACGTTCCCCAGTGATGGTGTCGAGACATCTTGCCCGTATTGGGATGCCACCCAGTCGTCGTCGCGTGATCGATAGGATTTGTGCCTTGACACGATGAATTTCCGCATGATGTTCAGCAGACGGCACCTGGAAGGACAGCTCACGACGCGTGGTATAATAATAATCAAGAGTGTCTCTTTGCCATCTCGTCTTATCCCGAGCATACTGTATGAGAGCTCTTCTTATTGCCGGATTAGTACACTCGAGCCACCATTGAAGCACGGACGTATATGTTGGTAGACGGCGTTGACATGTGACCCATACCTGCTTCAATGATACTGTCGCATGCTGCGTCGTCAATCATCTTTACGTAAGGAGTGCTGCTCACGATTGATAAATAAATTCCAATAATCTCCGTGTAATTAAGTTTCACTTCGTCCCTCAAGAAACGTTCGATTTCGAAAGCCTTCGGTCTTGCATGCTCGTTACAGAACGTGAACTGTATCGTGGTTTTTCGGAAATTGTGTGCCATTGCGTTCGATTCAAACAGTAACACACGCGAGCGACGACGGTGTAAACACCGCTTCTTCCACGAACGTTCGCAGCAGGGACGTAAACAAGTCCGAGCTGCTCCGCGGCTGAAGGCGGACTTCACTCGAGGGAAGACTTGAACCAAGGACCACTCGCTCCGCAGCTGTTCACGATAACCACGGGACCACGGCGCTCCTGAGCTCAAGCTACTCTAAATGTTGCCTATGTTTCACATGGACTACTCAGTTTGTATATTTTGCTTATTTTTTTCATAGTTCCACACAACTTCTTCCTGTTTTCTCGATTGATCTGTGTTCAGTTTTTCAAGGCCTATCCACTGTACCAACTTATAAATGTGAGGGGGAGGGGGGGGGTGCGATGGGGAGGTTCCCTTGTGAGTAAACCCTACACAACCCAGCTGCTCAGCACAGCCTGAAGCAAAGCGGAAATAGGGCGCCTCCCCGACTGGTGACCGTTACACGAGAGACAGGGGAAACTCGTTGGCACTGCCGAACGCAACAATGGGACAAAGTGTCGGCTTACGGTGGGATTACCAAACGTAGTTTCCTTTGCTCGACGTGTTATCAGATCGGGCAGCCGCGGAACACAACGGAGCTGTTGTCGCTAAGATCAGGTGATGTGGCGAGCTGGCGGCGCGCGATGCCTTCTTACGCAACGTCTATTGATGCCAGAGGTGACGCATGAAGCAGACAGCGGGGCGCCTGCAAATTCTCCGCGTGGCCTGCGCGTCTCGCCACCAGAGGGGTGGCTGCTTTTCTAAGCACCTCACCAGACCGTCGTCTCATATCAGGCAACACCACGTCGGTGTAGCCGTGTTTCTCCGTCCGTCGCCATATGTAGCATTTGCTTGTAGTTGTTGCAGTTCATTCCGCTAACAACACTTTGTAATATGGGTTTCCTGGGCCTGTCTCTTAATTTTTTTACTCGGAAGTTTTCCTTCCAAGATTTTTTTATTAAGCTACTACGTACAATTGGGCGTCCAGTTAATTTAGTTTCTCTTCTCTATATCATGTTAATACTCTCCTCTCTTTAATTTCTTTTAATATTTGTGCATTAGATATCCTTTCAGTTCAGGATGTTTTGTGGCTCTTCTCAATATCCACCCCGGCGTTGGGTTAAAAACTTACGTTTCTCGTTTTCCCAGAGTCCACGCTTCGCAACTATAACCTGAAATGCTCAGAATAAATGTCTAGATGAATTTCTTGGTTGTTTCCATATTATGGTGGTTGTCTGTTAACAAATTACTCTCTTAATATAAGGCGTGTGAAGCAGAGTGATTGTCTGGGTCAGCGCCAATTAAGTGGCAGTGTGAGTGAATGACTGTCATTTCCTCTTCACCGTGTGACTACAATTTTACTCACTTGATCCACATTTTTTAAAAATATATGTAAGCGGGCTTATAATCTGGGCGTTGGTCGCCAATAAACTCCAAACAACTCACACACACACACTGAATGCTTATTTGGTCATTGGAATTTTCCTTTTAATATCCATTATACTTCTGTCATATCTGTTTTCGTAGTTCACAAGTAGCACAATTTGTTTACTTGCATTAGAATTTGATTTCCTATCGTAATGTTTGTCCTCACTAGACTGGTCGATTTACCTATCACCATTATTTTAGTGTTATTTGTGTTGATTTGAAGTTTGTAGTTATACAAACCGCTGGACACAATAATTAACATATAGTTCAAAATGGTTAAAATGGCTCTGAGCACTATGGGACTTAACATCTGAGGTCATCAGTCCCTTAGAACTTAGAACTATTTAAACCTAACTAACCTAAGAACATTACACACATCCATGCTCCAGGCAAGATTCGAACCTGCGACCGTAGCGGTCGCACGGTTCCAGACTAAAGCGCCTAGAACCGCTCGGTCACACTGGCCGGCTAACATATAGTTCATGTCCTTCTTAGAATCCGTAAGACTATTATATCATCAGTAAATCGATTACAATATATTTGTTTCCTATTGATTTTGATCCATATGGTGTTAGTATCCATTGTTTTTATTGCATTTTCTACAAATAAATAAAATTATTTAATTATATAATTGCCTGACAGTCCTTGCCAGTTTTAATTGTCCTAGACATTATTATTAAAGAAGATCTTACATTTCGTCAACTTCATAGAAGGATGTTAGTATCTCAGCCACCTAAGTGACGGACTAAAGTTTTTGAAAATAATCTGTGGATCACTTAGCTGTCCTGCATAAGACAGCGTTTATCTGTAGCATGTACTTCACTGGGACAGCTTCAAGAAGTCAAATCTTCACCCGTAACAATAAATCACCCCAAATCATCTAACTGGACGATCTGCGTAGCAAGTGACCCATTTACCAAAAAATCTCAAGGAATCTGTAGACTTGAAAAACTAAACAAACCAGGAAAAAAATCTCTCTCTCTCTCTCCCTCTCTCTCTCTCTCACGCACACACACGCACACACACACACGCACACACACACACACACACACACACACACACACACAAGTACGCTCACATATCATTCCCCAACTCCCATACACCACACTTCCAACGCTCACATATCATTCCCCAACTCCCATACACCACCCTTCCAAACACCCGCGTAACAATTCATTAAAAAAACACTCATGCAGTGCTGTAATGTTTTATTCATAAGTAATGATTTTTATATATTTATTAAGCAAAAAGATAAGTGTCAAACCTAATTTCAGTGCTAAAATTGTGCATGAAGTATCATCCTACATTCTTTGCCTGATGGATTTTGTAAGTAGGATATATCAATTTTCCAATTTAAACACATGTTATTTTTGCAATACTGTATATAATGGAAATAGGTACACACGTACTATCGCCAGTGTCGAATGCGAGTGCTGAACAAAGAATGTCTCTGCCGCAAAACAAAAAAAGCACGTGCAAGTTGTTAGCTGTGAAAAAGTTTCTGAAGTGCTACGAAACTAACGTCACTGGAAATCATATATTACGTTTTCCAGAGTAATGTTTGCAGCAGGAACAAACCAACAGATACTAATAACTGTAAGTAACGCATAAGAACGCGTGTCCCCCCCCCCCCCCCAAATGCTGCAAACGCGCAAACGCGCAGAAATATGTACCATCTGACAATGAATCGGCTAGGCCTTTCGAAAGCGGCAATGGAAAATAAAAATTAAAGAGTAAAACAAAAGGCGACTGGCTGCAGTAATTTCTGGAAACCTTTAATCAAATCTTATCATTATCAATGTCAATGTTTATTCGCTAATCCTATAGCTCAGCAAGCGCGAGAGAGCTCGGAATTCCCTGTGATATTTCGCCAGAGATGTCCTCTCTGGTATCGGGACCGTCTCCCAAAGCTATCAGTCCGCCTGCGTGGCCTTATCTCTGTGCGCCTCGATATGTGATAACGGGAATTTTCCCCCATGTAAAGCAGCCGCTCGCTCTTAAAGCACAAAGGGAACGAGAAAAGTTCATTAAGAGTTAATTTTCAGAGTTCCTTGCTCCACTTACCGGCTCAGTACATATTGGACAATTGAAAATTAGTGTACAGGTTACAAACAGCTATCATCCATTCACCTTTCTACATGTCCTGTTCACATCCATTCCAGTCTCACAACAATCACAATTACTCCTTAGGCTCCAAATTTTCATGCCAAAATGCCTTGGTGTTACATTAAACAGATCGCCTGACATTCCATAAACACCTTTCCGACACTGCTTAGAAGGTACAAGCACGAGTGAACCTGGTAAGAGCGCTGGCAGTTACTAGAGGGTTGGGAACACTTCTGCGCGGAGTATCCCTTGAAATGGTATACTCTACAGCAGAATACTGCGCCCCAGTTTGGCTCTACAGCGCTCGTGTGAAGAAAGCTGATGTTTACCTGAATGCAGTTACGAGAACAGTTACTGGCACAGCCATATCTGTACCCAAATGCTGGCTACCAATACTGTCGCACATCTGTCCAGCTCAACTTCGTCGAAGGGCATCTCTCTACTACCCGTATCCACAAGTTTCTAAAAGCGAATCAATCCCTCTCCACGAAGATATACCCTCGCTGCCAAGGAAACTCATCAAATGTAGATCTAGCAGTACGTAAAGTAGAATGAGATTTTCACTCTGCAGCGGAGAGTGCGCTGATATGAAACTTCCTGGCAGATTAAAACTGTGTGCCGGACCGAGACTCGAACTCAGGACCTTTGCCTTTTGCGGGCAAGTGCTCTAACAACGCGAAAGGCAAAGGTCCCGAGTTCGAGTCTCGGTGCGGCACACAGTTTTAATCTGCCAGGAAGTTTCATATGTAAAGTACACCAGCGGCAAGACACAATCGATATCTTCACTGCCCGATTACAGTGGTAAAATTACCAAAGCACTAAAGCAAAGTCAGTGAATACGATTACCGGAGATTCCTTTACCCAAGAAAACGAAGTAAATATTCCAGAATTAGAATCAAGAATAGCTGCCAACGTAACTTAGAAGTAGATATCCTCAGTGAAGACAAAAGGTGCTTAAAGCAGTTAATAAAGGCAAGGCCTCCGCTCCACATTGTGTACCATATAGATTCCTTCCAGACTATGCAGGTACATTAGCTCCATACTTTACAATACATACAACCGCTCGCTCGACGAAAGATCCGTATCTAAAGATTGGAAAGCTGCACAGATTACACCAATATTGGAGAATGGAAGTAGGCGTGCTCTGCTGAATTACAGGACACTGTAACTGACGTCGATTTACATAGAGCTTTAGAACATATACTGCTTTCGAACATTAGGAATTACCTCGAAGAAAAGTTGTGCGATTGCATTCGTGACAGAAATGTCACAGGTCACAGTATCTGATGGAAAGTCATCGAGTTAAACGGAAGTGCGGAAGTGATGTCTGGCGTTCTCCAGCTCCTAACTCCAGTTCCTAATCTGTGTAAACGATTTACAAGATAATCTGAGCAGCCCTTGATTGCAGACGATGCTGTTATTTACCGTCTAGTATAGTCATCAGAAGATCAAAACCAATGGCGAAATGATTTACACAAGATAACTGTACAGTGCAAAAAGTGGCGACTGATCCTAAATAATAAAAATTGCGAGGTCATCCACATGAGTGTTAAAAGGAATCCGTTAAATTACGTTTATATGATAAATCATAGAACTCTAAGGGCTGTCAGCTAAATACTTGGGGATTACAATTGCAAACAATTTAAACTGGAACAATCACACAGAAAACGTGCTAAAGGCGAACAAATAACTGCGATTTATTGGCAGAGCACTTAGAAGATGCAACAGACCTACTAAAGAGACTGCCGGCCGAAGTGGTCGAGCGGCTCTGGGCGCTACAGTCTGGAACCGCGCGACCGCTACGGTCGCAGGTTCGAATCCTGCCTCGGGCATGGATGTGTGTGATATCCTTAGGTTGGTTAGGTTTAAGCAGTTCTAATTTCTAGGGGACTTAAGACCTCAGCAGTTGAGTCCCATAGTGCTCAGAGCCATTTTTACTAAAGAGACTGCCTACATTACGCCTGTTCCACCTCTTCTGGATACTGCTGCGTGGTGTGGCACCTGTATGAGATAGGTTTGATGGAGGACAACGAAAAAGTTCAGAGAAGGGCAGCACGTTTTGTATTTATCGAGAAGCAGGGGGGGGGGGGGGGGGAAGTCTCACGGATATTATAAGGCGAGGAAGGGTGGGTAAAGCTTTTTCCGTTGCGGCGAGATCTTTTCAAGAAATCTCAAACATCAAATTTCTGCTCTGAGTACGAAAATACTTTGTTGACACCCACCTACATAGGGCGAAATGATTATCGTAATAAAATAAGAGAAATCAGAGCTCACACGCGAAGATTTAAATGTTCGTTTATCCCACGAGCTGTTCGAGAGTGGAGTGATAGGGAAGTAGTTTGAAGGTGGTTCGACGAACCCTCTGCTAGGCATTTAATTGTGAACTGCAGAGTAGTCACATAGATGTTGATGTAAATGGAGAACATCTACATATGAAGAAGCCCAAATGCTCTCCACTGGGTGCAACCAGGATATGGAATGGTAGCGTAACTGGCAGAGTTTCATTGTCCTAGAGATGTGTGGGCACATCTTAACAGATCACGGACTGGAGAAGGTATGTGCAAATACATCTCCCACAAGTAGGCCTACTGCATCGACAATACTGCGGTGATATTCCGACAACGAGACACATTGTAAATGAGTGCCGTAACAAACGTTTTCCTGGTCGTATCACGAGTTTGCTTCAAGCATGTGACGAGGCGCTCCACTTGATTGAGTCTTCAGACATTCGTGTGTAATCTGAATCGTTGAATGTTTGTATAGTGTTAACCGTTGCAGATGTGTGTGTTCTTGGTTAAATATGTATAACATATCACGTTTCATTATCTGTATCTGTCATGAGAAAGAACAAAATCAAAATCACAGTCAAGTACGTGATCTCTTCAAGAAACTCAACAGAATTTAACCTCGTACTTGGATGGTAGACGGCGAAAGTTATAACCCTATTGGAGACAAGAGAGTACGTGATCTCTTCAAGAAACTCAACAGAATTTAACCTCGTACTTGGATGGTAGACGGCGAAAGTTATAACCCTATTGGAGACAAGAGAGTCTTGTTGTGGGGTAGAAACAGTAGTATGAACAGTTGCATTCCGCAAGAACGACAGTTCCGACACTTTTACTGCTATTTCATCACGCAGGAACAGTTCCTAAACGCCAGAAACCTTGTGACACAACTTTAAACACAGACCGGCTATCTGCCAGTATCTCGAACAAACTCCACGGCGGCTCTCCCACTAAGTTGTGTAATAGCAACCCGGGGAAAGCACACACTGCATAGTGGGTGGGTTAACTGCTGCCTACGGCCCGTTGCAGTTAGCTTATCACTCTACACCCAATACGAGACGCAAAATGTCAAACTCGTGTTCCTGCGAAAGACAACAGCTCGCTGTGTACGTCTGTGGTGCCTTCATAAATTACAGTGCCTTCCCTGAGTGGCTCTTAACGTTAGAAATACAGTTAAGTCTCTCCACGCCTTTAAAAAGGGACTCTGCAAAACTCGTCAGGTCATTACTTAAAATGTTGGTGTAATATGGCTGTACGACGTCACAAAACTGGAAGCAGCGGTACTCACAAGTAAAGACCGTTTTTACGACATGTTTCTTCTGCACCTGTGCCGTTACTTCGGATAACCACCGACGTCGTCGGGACCCACTAAGAAAGTGGCTGAGCTGTGTGTGTGTGTGTGTGTGTGTGTGTGTGTGTGTGTGTGTGTGTGTGTGTGTGTGTGTGCATGTGAGTGATGGAGGGAGGGGAGGCGAGGTAGGAGAACCATACTCTTCAGAGCCTTCTTACACTTCGGGAGCGTGGCGTGGCTTTTACACAGACCATTTAACAGCGTCCACAGTAGTCGAACTTCAAATACGAGCCCATTTCTAGTATTCTGTCGCACAAGATATACAGAAGCACTGCCTAATTAAAATCTACAACGAAATCTACTTCTACATGACCCGTTGACCTCTGTACAGAGCATGGTGGCGAGTACTTCGCACCAGTATGAAGTTCGGAGAGTAGGAGAGACATACTGGCGAAGCTGACGCTGTGACGACAGGTCGTCAAACATTTCCCGCGAAACGTAAGGGTATATGAGTTCGAGTCCCAGTGTGACACACTGTTTTGATCTGTCAGAGAGTTTCAAACCAGTACACGCTCCACTGCAGTGTGTAACAATCATTCTGATTTAGTACCAGTATTGGCCATTGTTTGTACTGTTTCGTGTGCGTGTGAATCGAAGGACATACAACTGTCGACGCGCGCACGTACATGGTCATAATTTTCTAATCTTATTCTCGCTATGATCACCCAGCATTTTCGATGGAGGCAGTAGAATTATCACACATTATTGTGTTCCCTTGCGTTGTCGAAATATTATTCTTTTGTGTTCTATTCAGATAGTACGCATAATCAAGTATCGGAAGTTTCGATGAGACATTGTACTTCGTAGGTAAGGAGAAAAGAAAATACGATAACTTAGAATATCTCTTCCGCAGTAAATTCATTACAACTGTTTGATAAAAATAAAATTTCTTCTCTTTTCGCCGCTTCGTAAAACCACCGCGAACGAAAAGATAAAAGAAGGCTTTGTAAGAAGATCAGTTCTCTCTCCGACTCTTGAGACAAACAATTGCTGACCATAGTAACAGTTTCATACTGTAATCTTTAACTGCAATGATTCCTCTTTCGTTTTCCATCCAATTTATTTTCACTCGTTTTGAAAAACCCAATAACTCGATTTTATGCTGGTAAAACGAATAGCATTAAAAAAATAGGAACACTTGGCTCTAAAACCCTCTTTACTTCAAACAGATTCGTCTGAATAGACCAGTTGGCATCATGCCCAACATTTCTGTAAATGTGATATGCCGAAACTGATGGTTAGCTGTCAAGAGTACAGGCTTAAGAAAATGTTACCAACCGTTCAATCTGAAATGTTCACGGAAAACCTTTATTGATGCGATCTGATAACAATCGCAAGTGATTTCTAACAGTCACAGATATGAATATGCTGACTGTAAAAATAGCTGTCGTACGCAGATGTAAATGGATACTGAAGCAGCAAATCTTCACCGAGATCTGAAGATGGAAACCGGTAGCCTAAGGATCAAAAGTTTTGCGATCATTGAGCGAAATAACGAGGAGAAGGCATCAAGCATGAAGAGATGCAGGTGATTCGCAGCTGTTAGCGAGTCTTCGATCACCGCCACAGCTCCCATGCAACGGCAGGAGAATGTCTCCCGTAGTATAATACTGCTCCATCAGCCTGCATCTGTGGCGCGCTGCACCTTCCGGGCCACCGTTCACCTCCATGACGACGTCTGTGGAGACGACCATTGACCTAATCGATCAGAGTGTAGCAAAATTATTGCTCGACGGTCGAAGCCCGATGGTCCCTAGCCCATTACAATCGCAACTGACGATGTGTTGCCATGCGAACACGAAAGAGTGATCTGCTACATAGCTCTATGTTCACCAGTGTACGATGAACGGTGTGCTTCAAAACACTTGTGCGTGCACCAGCTTTGTGATCTTTTTTTACAGTACTTTGTCCCTTTGGTACTGATTCAGAAATAATCATAAATATGTTTTTCTTAGAAAGGATTAAAGCTCATTATTTCCTCTTCAAATACATTCGCTTATGGTGCCCTGCCTTGTAACCTTTTATCACCACATCAAAACGAAAGAAATTCTTTTTGGATAGGAAAAAAATTATTTTTGAATTTTATACACCTTATTTTATACAAATGGCAGAGTTTTTGTATTTATATACAGAGATCGTGATCGTCTTACACATTTACTCTTACTTGACGTCTGCGAACGTTGAAGAGATTCTGAGGGCCCTGCAGCAGCAACTGCCATCGTGTTTTCACTTCGTAAGTGCGAAGAAATAAGAAAATGACGTATCACAATAAATTACTTCATTCGGGAACTTGTGCAGGAAATATGTGAGAAAAGCAAAAAAATTACAGCAGATAATCTTACCTGATCCTGATTCAGCGTAAGTTGGATCTTCATCCGTATCATCGCCGTCAAAAATACCTCTCAGATTATCTCCCGATTCTTCAGCAATGCGGAGAATCCCGGCGTCAGTCGGTGGACTACCGCTTGACATGCTGCTTCGAATCAGAACACTACTAGCACTGGTGTCGCGTGCTCTTTCTCGCAAACCAAAAGCTTTGTGACGGGTGCAAGTGGCAAAAGTATGCGCTACAAGTGTTTGTCTCCGTTCTGAGAACTGCCGGACCAGCAATATTACGCGCAGGAACAAGCAGTAGGATTAAGAGGGCAGCCCATAATATTACAGGCATGGTGCTCTTTAAGTGTCAATAAGATTACGTGAACACGTTGATAAATTTGTTAAAAGTAACCGGGAACTGCCTGTTTAGATGAAACCAGTTTGTCAGGTTATTTAACTTACGAGCTGTAGTTCAAATTTTGTGCATGGTAGTGTATAATGTCAGTTTTTTGAGTGTCTATACAAGCATGTATCTTACGGACTTGTCGGAGATCATCTAGGTGTCGTGCTCCACGCAGGTTCAGCGTTGATGAGCTTTTTTTTACTCGGCCATTAACACACGTCCTGTTATTGCCAGAACTTAACGGAGTTTAGCCGTTGGTGTTATTACTTGGTGTATTTGTCTAACGCACGAGTCTTTGTAGTGGTATTACCATTGCCGCTGTCATTTGCTGCGAAATGTAGCGTCTTAATGTGGTGGAAGTAACTGCACGTTGCGCTCCTAATTATGTACATTATCCACCATATCGAATAAAGCTATAACAGACAAGTTCTTGATCAACATCTTATGAACGCCTGCGAAGCAAATTAATAATGTGGATATACTTGCTAGACTGTTCGATGTGGTGGGGAAAAGCTTGTAATCTGAAATATATGTGTGAGCTCAAAAATTCGCTTTAAAATAAGCCTACGAAACTTTACTAGTAAGTAACATACTTACTTTCGCGCTTGGCAATCTTTCATCGAAAAGTAAAACCGAGTTCTCAGTTGGTTTCATAGCAGCGAAAAACAATACATTCTGTTAAAAAGGGCACTCTTGAACCAACAATGAATCAAAATCCAGGTTTTTACAAACTGTCATTACATACGCACGAACATTCTAATCATCTTATTGTCCATGGAATAATGGCGCTGAAAGATCACTAGTTTATTTTCACTAAACTATAATATCTAAAACACGTATTTGGCAGTAGGAATGCGCACACATCATTTGTACTACGGCAATACAAACAGCTATGACCGGGTTATTCCTGATGAACTTACTAAGTGTAAATTTGTTCATGAACTACACGTTAAAAATCCAATTCACAATCCGGAGGAGTTGGATTCAAATACTTGCTGTCTTCGGTAGTTGAATATTTCGACGTGTACTAAGAAAATGTAATACTCAAACCCTGAACTCTATATTTGAGGGCACAAATTACTTGAATTATTACATATCTTACTGAAATAAAAAAGCACTCGTACTTCTTGCTGAGGAAACGACAATTCCCTCTACCACTGCGCAAGTCAATTAATACTAGAAATTTTAAATTTCATTATGGAATTAACTACTTATTTGACTCCTATACTGTGTGAGTAATACACTTACTGTCAGCACTGTACAATCATTGTGTTTCTTCCTTTTTTTTGCTACCTAAACAAAGACATCTTAACATTAAGCGTTTGTGTAATTCGAAGTTTCATGGGTCAAAGATATTCCTGTGGTAAATCAGGCTAGACTTCAAAACGGTGATTTCATTAATCTAACAAAAAAAATTTATTCGATGATATTATTCGTGATAGCATTGTTGTCAACGACAATCGCTAACGACGCGCGCGCATTCTGTTTGTAATTCTTGTGAGCAGCGCACCTTCCTTTTACTTTCATTTATCTGTTATTGGTGCTCGGGGTGCAGTTTTCAGGGTGAATGAAGGAATTAAAAATGTCGCTGCGGACAGGATTCGAACCTGTGCGGGTAGAACCCATTGGATTTCAAGTCCAACTCCTTAACCGCTCGGACACCGCAGCTGGTTGAAACTCGAGTCTCTTAGCGGCAGTGTTATCCGGCAGCAGCGTTCCGTGGGCTTACTGCCCGTTCTTTATGAGCACAATATTAATGTGTTACGATGTACTACATGTTCATATTACTTTCCATAGTGATTTAGGCCATTCTTAAATAGTTGTGTGGTATGGTAGCTTCAGCGGAATTCTCCTGCATAAAGAAGATTAATTTAAACTAAGAGCAGCTGTATTCGCTTTACTTAGTTTGGTGTTTATTTCGTTGTTTACTGCCTCTATTTGCGTTTGCAATTTATCTATGTTTCTGTCCTTTGTAAATAGTTCTAAATTATTGTAGTTCTTACATAGTTCCCTGATCTTTTAACGTAAGTTAGCGTTTGCCTGATATTTTCCTGCGTTATGTGCAGCCTGGTTCCGACTCCCTATAAACATAAAAAATCTGTTAGTGGAAGTTCTTTTCTCTAGTTCATTCTTCAAGAAGCCTATAGTAAAAAGGTTTAATTCATTTCGTCGATTGCAAGCTAACAAGATAATGTTCGGAAATTTTAGCCGAGATTTAATGCTTTTTGTTGCGCAGTGTCCAAGTGACCTTCACGGAAAGAGTGTACTGGCAACATTCAGAGAAGAAACGCAAGCATTCTATTTTGATAACCAATATTCTTCAACACCGTACAGACATACTGTATCGATATTTTTTGTAGGAGTGCATTTGCTGCCAGATGTTCTGCTGGTGGATTTAATTGCTGAATAGATGCTACATTTAAAATTATAAAGATTGTAGCAACCAGTCGCGGGAACAATTTATTTATCGTATTGCAAATCGATTTCGACCGTTATGTCATCATCGGTGCATTTTTCTTACCGATACATGCCATAAGTAGAAATACTGTCCTTGGCAGATTTCTATCGATTTGCAACAAGATAAGTAAATTATGTTTCCGCGACTGGTTGCTACATTCTTTCTAATTTTATGTTCCACGGTCGCTGCACAGAAAGGGAACCTTATGGAGCCCAACATTCAATAGATGCTAGATGTTTCTCATTCTACATTGATATGTATTAATAATAACTACTTCTTCTTTAACACGACAGCACTGTAGTTATAATAACACATGTGTGAATTTATTTCAGCGTTTAACATAACTTCAGACTGATTCATTTAGGAATGAGTACGTCGACTGTGGAAAGAAATGCAATTTATAATTAAATGTTTCCTTGCCATGTACGGTGACCGCAGCAGTGGTGTAATCTTGATGTATTCTATGTTTTATTCCGTTTTAGCAGCGCACACAAATTGTGGTTGTTACATTTCTCATGTGTAGTGTTGTAAAACTCTGAAAGGCACTCACGTGCGCCCAAACAATACTAAGCTATGTAATAAATTCAACAGTGCAGCTTTATGAGAAGCGCATTGCCCGGTGAAATACGTCGTGGAGAAATAAAACTGGAAGTCGTGCTTCACTCTGAGCTTATAACTACAGCATTCCGCAAGGTAAGAACATGAATGCGACAACGGTACATCATTGTCGCAGCTCGTTCCTCTAGAAACGTGGTGTTTCAGTTATACGCTGTACTTTCTCATCAGGCAACACACTGCTGTCTGCAGTTTGTGATCTGCATCAATGTTTCTTGTGTAGAATTTTAGTTACGTTTTCCTATAACACTCTAACAGTTCGTAACTTATTTTTTACCATGAAATTAAGACATCTGATGACATACAGCTTTCAACTCTTGGTTCGCCTGCCTGTAACTTAACTCTTTTTTTTATTTTCCTTCGCTAATATGGTTGCCATTGTTGGCAGCTTTCCTTGAGAGTGTTGCTATATGAATACATTTCAAATAGCCGTAATTGACAAAGAAGTTACATCTCTTCGTTCAACAACATTGTTTTAGTTTTATTCAACATATTTAATAACAGCTGTTGTCGTTTGCTTACAAGCCTCTACTTCTCTCTAATAGTTACTTTTTTCTGTTTGGGTTCTCTTTTCTCTTGCTTCCTTCGTATCTGCAATCTCCTCTGACGTTACATAAATACTTTTCCTAAATAACTACCCCTTTCGTCTATGCCTCTATAACCTTATCTTTCGAAGATACTTAGTTTTTCCAGTTCAGGTTTACGAAAACGTCCTCTAGGACTTACGAAGAATAGTTTTGGTGATATGGAATTTTCTCGCCAGTTCTTGTATCACTTCTGAATTTCCCATTCCAGTGCCGAAGTTTAATGAAAGTTGTAGCACTAACATTTATACTCTTTAGTGTATTAACAAAGGTTGGATCAGTGGCTCTTTATTAGGGCTGTTGGTATAGATTTTGCTCAAATTCGCACAGAAGTCTTCTGAGGATTCATGCATCCCAGGCAGAGTGGTAATTCATGCTCTTTGCCCCCTGCTGTAATTTGGTTTACAACTTGTAGACGATTCATGATAGTATATCCATTTCAAACCCCAGTTCTTTCCTTAATCTTCTCTACGGAGTGTTTTCCTTTTGCAACGGGCGGTAATTTTAGTGAATATCTTGTTCTTACGCCGAGGAGACGGGCAGATCGATGGATTTTTATGTCCTTTGAGTCTCCTTTGTTGTTGTGTCACAGCATTGTTCCAATTTTGGCGCACAGTATCACATCCCAGACATTCTGTAAGTAATTTGGGAGGTTCCTTCTGTTACTTTCCTTCCGGCTCCTATAATTTCACAATCATTAAGTAATTATTATTTACATATCATGAACGTTAAATTTTTTGTATCCCAAGCAAATATAATTGATATCATACATACATACTCTATATCTTCTTACCTTTCCCTTTCGCTCTCAGTAACGAAGGGTTAAGTAATTATTCATAAGTTATATATTATGAACATTAGATTTTTTCGTATCCCGCATAGTATGGTTTCTGTTCACATGCTACATATAATTATCTCTCCCCTTCATCATCATCATCTCTCTCTCTCTCTCTCTCTCTCTCTCTCTCTCTCTCTCTCTCTCTCTCGCACACACACACACACACACACACACACACACACTTTCTTCCACGGAATTTCCATTGCGCTCATTACAAGAACTTTCCTCGAGCCAACACAGAACTCCTTTCTGTATGTTACTTTTTAGTTAACTGGAATCCGAATTTATGAGCTGTCTCATAATTGCGAGTCTTTTTACGAAGAAGTTCCATAAGCCATTGCTAAGTTCACATGATTACCTTCTGATACAAATGAATATATGGAAGACGACAAAGATATGTGCAGTTTGATCTGCATTTACATGATTTATGTCTCCAGCTGACGTTTAAGTGTCTGGGGAAGGGTTCATGTTCGTCCGTTGCACTCTCGAATAGCACGTGGGAAAAGCTGCACTCTGGGATAGCGCGTGGGCAAAATGAACATCTGAATCTTTCCTTGCAAATTTTGATTTCTCTTGTTTTATTACGATGGTAATTTCAACCTCATTAGGTGGGAGTCAATAAAACATTTTGGCACTGGGATGACGAAGTTCGTGATTGAAATTTCGCGAAAAGATGTTGCCTAACGAAAACTGTCCTATACCCCTACCCGCTTATCATAACCGTGACACTCCCCCCCCCCCCCCCCCCTCCATTACGCTATAAAACAAAATGAGCTGTCCATCTTTGATCCTTTCGGATGCCCTCCGTCAGTCCTGTATGATAAGGATCTGCTACTGCGCAGCAGCAGTACTCCAGAAGAGGATGGACAAGAAGTCGCTTTAGTACCTAATCAAAGTACCTTGGCGTGGCGAAGCAAGAAGATGGTGAATGATATTCTCCAGCTCTTTGGACGCTCGCAGAGAGTAAGCAGCAGTGTGTGCCCTGAACCGGCGCGAGCAGCTGTTAGTTTTTAAAACATTGGCGTGCGGCAACGAAGCGGTGTACACCCACTGCAGCAGTAGGGGGAGATAAGCGCTGAGCTAATTTCCCACTGCTGCGTAGCTCTGTCTGCGTGCACTGGCTCTGTCCAGGCGAATCAGAAAAAAAAACCAACATAAGCCGGGAACACAACTTCAATAATAATTTTACCTGATATCGAAATATCAGAATAACTATGACCATTAGCGAAATGATAGTCAGTTCATCATGAAGCTGATGAATGACGCTATAAGTTGTGCGAGAATCAGACGTTATTGCAGAATAGTTTCTTTAAAATCGTTTGAGAAAAATTGCAGATGGGTCGGCTTGCTGTCCACGCAATCAAGCGAGATAGGCAGGGAATTCAGCACACGCTGCAGTTACGTTACCCACCAGCCGTACCGTACAAGTCGCAACTAATTATAAACGCAATTTGTACTTGTGGGTCGCTTTCGCTGTCGTATGTATGGTCACTCACACAGATGTCTGAATTTAACGAGACAATTACTTAGTATGTTTTCTGCTTCAGCCTAATTCTCCCTTAGTTGCATTATTACTTCCTTTGTGTTTCACGAAATTGCGGTACTGTGCTGGCAAAGTCTGCTTTATAGCTACTTCTTCTAGATTAAATTATTCATATCCCACAATTTGAGCACATCTGATTTCTGTGACATTAAAGCGGAAGTCATGCTATGCCGCTGCCAGAATGCAATGTTCACATTTATTTAGTCAGCTAACGAAAAACATAAGGAAGCAACTTTTGGTTATTCCGAGGCACGAGCTCCAATAACTAGCCCTTTTCACTCGAATTATATAAATTTATTTTTCTGTGCGCAGTCAGCTTCTTGGCAAACTCGATTAATATTTTAGGCGACATGTTGTAGTAGTGTCGCTGAGTGCTCTAGATTCCGAAGTATAAGCAAGGCTGCTGGTTTCCAACGAGCAAACCGTTACTGCTCTTTCGTCGGAAGGACTTGATTAATAAATACTACGTAGACAGCTCGAAAGTACGATAACAACCAACCTCGGAGTCACCTACGTATGCTGCCGTTCAGTTAACGCGAAAAGTTCTACTGCCGCCGTACGACGTAGAATCATTGACTGGATCTCTCTCTCTCTCTCTCTCTCTCTCTCTCTCTCTCTCTCTCTCTCTCTCTCTATCTCCTTCCATTTTATCATACAGTAGCTGTTTCCTCCACGCGTTGCCGTGTCTCCATTTTCTCCTGGCCCCCCTCTCTGTCCATCTCCTTTCCACCTCCACTTCCTTCCACCTCTCTGTCCATTTCCTCTTCCCCGCTCTTGTTTATTCCAATCATAAGCCGATAAGCCATAAATACAAGTTTTCTGTTTGCTAAAAACCCTTCAATATTATATATGTGTATAGCCTATGTCCGTCCGAATGTTCGTTAGAGTATTGTGTAAAAATTTATATGTGTCAACGAGTTTTCCAGATTTTTGGTACAACATTTCCCCTTTATATACTACATACTTCTTTATATATCATATATATTTAAAATAGGCATATGAAAAGAGGCACGTTTTCGAAAGTAACGTTGTGTCAAAATTTCAGAACAATCTGTGAAGAAATTTGGAAGATTACAATTTTGTACAAACGAATATTTACATTTTTATTGATCTCCCTTATAATAATTACTTGTCTATTTATATATTATATGTGGTGCTCTAGTAGGTAGGGCCGATATAAACACAACCGCGCGGGGTAGCCGAGCGGTCTGGGGCGCCTTGTCACGGTCCGCGCAGCGCCCCCCGTCGGAGGTTAGAGTCCTCGCTCGGGTATGGGTGTGTGAGCGTTGTCCTTAGCGTAAGTTTAAGTTAGATTAAGTAGTGTGTAAGCTTAGGGACCGATGACCTCAGCAGTTTGGGCCCATATGACCTTACCACAAATTTCCAAATATAAACACACACGCGTTATCGAATGCAAAGTTGTGTCCAAATCTGAAAGCAATCGGTGAAGAACTCACGGAGTTTGAAGATTCTGAACACTCAAATATTTCCGTTTTTAATTCTATGGATGTCACACAGCGAGTGCAGTGGTTCTTCTACAAAAGATTTGCAGTTACGTACTACGAGCATAAGAAATGGCAATAGAATCGTTTCCATTGGTAAGCTTTTAAAGAAACCTTTTTCATATTCTGAACGCGAATTGTGTCGCAACACTGCATCCACTAGATGCCAAACTTGTTTTGCTTGTACCCTCCCCAGTACTTCCATCGGTTAATACCAACTATTATTGTTGCCACGTTTAGGTCCATTACATTTCGTCACCTGTAAGGCTGGGGACGCTCTTTGCAAATAATTTCGATGGGACCATTGGGGAACGGTACACAGAAAACAGGTTTGGAATGTAGTAGATGCAGAGGCGCGAAACAATTCGCGTCCACGACGTACAAAAGGGCTTCTTTAAAAGCAGGCGAAGGGAAACGATTGTACTTCCATTTCCATGTTCGTTGTACGATTGCAAATCTTTTGTAGAAGATAAACTGTAATCGCCGTAAGACGATTAAGACGTCAGATATCGTACCGTGCAGACTACTCTTGACAAATAAAAACAAATAAGCCTCTACCCAGAACTGATCTCATACATGGTAACCCAGAACCGCTAACCATTGCACCAACTAACTGTACAGCATTGATCTCGTTGCTGACGGAGGCTGTTAACGCACATCTGATTACAGTGCTGTCAGATTGCCAATCTTTAACGCCCATTTACTGCCCTAAATATGCGCAGGACGGAATTTTGTGAGACATTTTTGTATTGCCAGTATGTGAAGAATCGTGTACTGCGAAGTCAGATTGCGCGAATTTTTCTTTACCCTGTATGTGTCCCGTGCGCGAATTTTTCTTCACTCTGTGTGTGTCCCATCGACAACGAGGTCATTAGCGAGGGAGTACAAACTCGGATTAGGGAAGGATGGGGAAGGAAATTGGCCGTGCTCTTTCAAAGGAACCATCTCTGCAGTTGCCTGAAGCGATTTAGGGAAAAATTCACAACGGCCGGACGCAGGTTTTAACAGTCGCTCTCTGGAATACGGGCCTAGTGTGCTAACCATTGTTCCACCACTCTTAATTGCATACCAAATGGCGCTCAAATAGGTACATAAAAACATGTCCATATACGAATGCAAAGCTATCTCAATATTTCAAAGCAATCGGTGAAGAACTTTCGGAGATATACGGTTTTAATCAAACGAATATTTACATTTTTATTTATGTATACTGAAACATTTATTGCGCATGATTTTCTTGTTAGCTTGCCAGTAACTCCCCGTCCACTAACCTGTACAAGTTGTACAGATTTAAGAATCTTCGCAACTCAGTTCAGTGCTATCACATTATTTGATCAGGTGACATTCTCGTATCTGTATTTGTTTTTTGGCGCTGCCTACGACTCGTATTTACATAGTTTTCTAATCTCCCCACAAATGTCTGTTAGTTGCTAGATCATGCAGTGCTTAAGCAAGAGATCGAGATTAATTTCGCCTGCGAGTAGGATAGGGAGCTGATGCCTGGTTCGCGGTCAGGACAGGTCTTTATAAGACAGGCGCTGATTTTAGCAAGAGCGAACGGCACCGGAAAGGGGGGGGGGGGGGGGGGGGGCTATTACATTACCACTGCGGTACCTCGGTCAGTGCTGCTAACAGTGTCTTTCTGGCATCATACTGCTAACATCAGCGAGGTGCTGCACTGTGTCCACAACGAAAGTACAAAGGCGACAGCGACATTACTCGCCTAGTGCGCTTGTATTTGATCTCGCACAACGGCTTTCATGTTCGATGCATGAACTACTTTTCTGTACGAAAACAGAGTTCCAGTTGTGGGAAACGAAAATGGTTGTGTTCCGTCACTGCACACTGTTTCTCTTATCATTTCTTCTTCTCCCAAATACGCCGAATTCAAGACAACGTCTCTCCAAAAAAGTTTTCTTACCACATTGAAGAGTTGTATAGTTCCTGTTTTTTGACCGAAAACACCTTTGTCTACACCCTTCTGACCACAGAATATTACTACCAGTCACCTGTGTAACGGACGTGAGAATAAACTTGCCTTCTCAGTACAGTTGAGTAGAGCGCGCCGTGAACGGGGCAAGGCGACTTGTGTGTACAGTTTAGTCTCACTATATGCATCAAAGGGTCATTTCGAACTCAGATCTTGCCTGTATACGATTTACGGCAGAAATATTTGTCTGCACCTGAAGTTACCTGGTCAACTGGAATGGAACACAGCAGCGACATTCAAACACTCAACCACTATTGTGAAACAGAAGCCGACACGTACGGATCAGAACTAGCCAAAACTTCAGGCACGGTATCGTTCAGAGAAAGCGACAGTACACTGAGATTTGAAATAAGAAATATATGACGTAAGCAATCAGCAAGCTGATCAGTGAAACCATTGCTGTCTGTTAATGCTTTAGAAAGTTTTAAAGTCTTATTAGCGATAGTATAACACAAAATATGTAATATGTAGTTAGCATCTACTTCTGATGGCGTAACAACAGCTGTGAACGTATGCTGTTACCGCAGGCCAGAGTCCGCCCCCGGTAGCTGAGTGGTCAGCGTGACAGACTGTCGGGTTCGATTCCCGGCTGGGTCGGAGATTTTCTCCGCTCAGGAACTGGGTGTTGTGTTGTCCTAATCATCATCATTTCATCCCCATCGACGTGCAGGTCGCCGAAGTGGCGTCAAATCGAAAGACCTGCACCAGGCGAACGGTCTACCCGACGGGAGGCCCTAGTCACACGACATTTCATTTCACCGTAGGCCAGATATGACGCATGTGTTTCTTAGTTCAGGACCATTCTTGCTGTTGTTGTGGTCTTCGGTCCTGCGACTGGTTTGATGCAGCTCTCCACGCTACCCTATCCTGCGCAAGATTCTTCATCTCCCAGTACATACTGTAACCTACATCCTTCTGAATCTGCTTAGTCTATTCATCTCTTGGTCTCCCTCTACGATTTTTACCGCTAACCATTGCACCAAGTAACTGTACAGCATTGATCTCGTTGCTGACGGAGGCTGTTAACGCACATCTGATTACAGTGCTATCAGATTGCCAATCTTTAACGCCCATTTACTGCCCTAAATATGCGCAGGACGGAAGTTTGTGAGACATTTTTACATTTTTGTATTGCCAGTATGTGAGTGGCAGCCTTCTGAATCTGCTTAGTGTATTCATCTCTTGGTCTCCTTCTACGATTTTTACCCTCCACGCTCCCCACCAACGCTAAATATGTGATCCCTTGGTGCGTCAGAACATGTCCTACCAACCGGTCCCTTCTTCTTGTCAAGTTGTGCCACAGACTCCTCCCCAATTCTATTCAATACCTCTTCATTGGTTATGTGATCTACCCATCAAATCTTCAGCATTCTTCTGTAGCACCACATTTCGAAAGCTTCTATTCTCTTCTTGTCCAAACTATTTATCGTCCATGTTTCATTTCCATACATGGCCACACTCCATACAAATACTTTCAAAAACGATTCCTAACACTTAAATCTATACTCAATGTTAACAAATCCCTCTTCTTCAGAAACGCTTTCCTTGCCATTTCCAGTCTACATTTTATATCCTCCCTACTTCGACCATCATCAATTAGTTTGCTCCGACCATCATCAATTAGTTTGCTCCCCGAATAGCAAAACTCATTTACTGCTTAAAGCCTCTCGTTTCCTAAACTAATTCCCGCATCATCACCCGATTTAATGCGACTACATTCCATTATCCTCGTTTTGCTTTTGTTGATGTTCATCTTATATCCTCCTTTCAAGACACTGTCCATTCCATTCAACTGCTCTTCCAGGTCCTTTGCCGTCTCTGACACATGTAATTTGCGTAAATAATCGGACCGATGATAGCGACCCAGTTTGCTTGCATAGACGAATTTGGTCGCCGAGGTAAGAACGTGAGTTCACTGTAACGCTCCTCAAACCTTCGATTACTAACACAGGTCCCACGCAAGTGCAGGAGAATGTCTCCCACAGCATAATACTGCTTCCACCAGCCTGCATTCGTGGCGCGCGGAACGTTTCGAACCGCCGTTCACCTCGATGACGTCGTTTGTGGCGACTACCATCCAGCTATTGTACCAAAATGTGATCCATCCAAAGAGCCGCCACGTTTCCATTGATCGATGGTCGAATCCCGATGGTCCCGTGCCCATCGGAGTCGTAACTGACGATGTCGTTGGGTTAACTAGCGAACACTTAGCGATGGTCTGCTGTGAAGCTCATGTACAATGAGCGGTGTGCTCCGAAACACGTGAGTATGTACCTGCATTGTGCTCTTTCGGCAGAGATGCCACAGATCACCGTCTATCCTACTTTACAGAGCAGACAAGCCTCCGAACCCCACGTTCTGTAAAGAGTCACTGACTTCCAACCATATAGCACGTAGTGGGAGTTTCAGCGTTCTTCTACCTGTTCCTGCAGATGCTCAAGACAGTAGCACGTCAACATCCAGACAGCTTCGCCATTTTCGAGATAATTGTCCACAGGCTTTACGTAAAAGTAATCTGCCCACTGTCAAAGTCGCTTATCTCTATGTATTTCCCCATTTACAGCCCATGTCGTTGCTAGGGTGGCTTCCCGTCCGTGTCTTCTCCGCTTACGTACTTTTCTTACCGAGTCACGCGCCCGCAAAGCCACCAGGCGTCGCTGTGGGCAGTGGTAACAATGTTTTGGCTCGTCAGTGTAATGCCAAGAATCCAAGAGCCCACCTCCAGTTCGAGACTTCAGCAAGAGCAGTCAGCAATGTCGGGTAGTGAAATTAAAGTTTCTGACGGAATGTATTGGCGTAAATGTTGCATTTTCTACTCCAAGTTTTTCAATCTGTACGTCAACTGATGCTTTCAGAGTCAATGACAATTGTGGGTTATCAAACAATCTTGTGGCAAAAAGCTGTGTCAAAGTCAAGTAAATTCTATATTCGTTTATGTAATAAAGTGAACAAATATTTCGTGTGTCCTAGTTTTATGAGCAATTTGTACAGAAACCAGATGGCAGTTATAAGAGTCGAGGGGCATGAAAGGGAAGCAGTGGTTGGGAAGGGAGTGAGACAGGGTTGTAGCCTCTCCCCCATGTTATTCAATCTGTATATTGAGCAAGCAGTAAAGGAAACAAAAGAAAAATTCGTAGTAGGTATTAAAGTCCATGGAGAAGAAATAAAAACTTTGAGGTTCGGCGATGACATTGTAGTTCCGTCAGAGACAGCAAAGGACTTGGAAGAGCAGTTGAACGGAATGGACAGTGTCTTGAAAGGAGGATATAAAATGAACATCAACAAAAGCAAAACGAGGATAATGGAATGTAGTCGAATTAAGTCGGGTGATGCTGAGGGAATTAGATTAGGAAATGAGACACTTAAAGTAGTAAAGGAGTTATGCTGATGGTCGAAGTAGAGAGGATATAAAATGTAGACTGGCAGTGGAAAGGAAAGCGTTTCTGAAGAAGAGAAATTTGTTAACATCGCGTATAGATTTAAGTGTCAGGAAGTCGTTTCTGAAGGTATATGTATGGAGTGTAGCCATGTATGGAAGTGAAACTTGGACGATAAATAGTTTGGGAAAGAAGAGAATAGAAGCTTTCGAAATGTGGTTCTACAGAAGAATGCTGAAGATTAAATGAGTAGATCACATAACTAATGATGATGTATTGAACAGAATTGGGGAGAAGAGGAGTTTGTGGCACAACTTGACAATAAGAAGGGACAGGTTGGTAGGACATGTTCTGAGGCATCAAGGGATCACAAATTTAGCATTGGAGGGCGGCGTGGAGGGTAAAAATCTTAGAGGGAGACAGAGATGAATACACTAAGGAGATTCAGAAGGATGTAGGCTGCAGTAAGTACTGGGAGATGAAGGAGCTTGCATCGGATAGAGTAGCATGGAGAGCATGGTCTTCAGTCTCAGCACTGAAAACCACAACAACAAGAACAACAGTTTGATGAGTCTTCCCCAGAGGAATAAAAGAACACACAGCTATGGCCGGACGATAGTAGTGTCGTCTGGCCCTACACATTTTACATAAAAAAAAAAAAAACAGCGGCAGGAACGCTTAGACGCTCTGTTAAACACGTAACCATATACACTTCTTTAAAACAACGAGGAGCCGACTGCTCCAATGTATGTGTCCGGCAAAATTATCCGATTTGAGCCAAATGTCCGAGATTTTCGAGCTCTTCGCCCGGGGTCGCTGACGGCAAGCCTGGATGCACGTCATGTACTTTTGTACACATCAGCAGCAAAGCACGTCGCGAGTGGGGCGGTTACGTCAATGGTGATCAATGTGGAGCCCAGAATTGCTGAATATGCTGCAGTTTGTTTGGGCCGCAAATTTAAACGCAGCCAAAACCTCTCATCAAGCAGAAGCGAAACGATGTCAAAGTTAGCGAAAGGAGGGCTATGCGTCAAGCGTTCAGTGAATTCGAAAGTAAAATTCTATGTACCGACTTGACAGAAAATCCTAGGAAGTTCTGCTCTTACGTTAAATCATTAAGTGGCTCGAAACAGCATATCCAGACACTCGGGGATGATAATGGCATTGAAACAGAGGATGACACGCTTAAAGCTGAAATACTCAACACCTTTTTTCATAGCTGTTTCACAGAGGAAGACCGTACTGCAGTTCCTTCTCTAAATCCTCGCTCGAACGAAAAAATGGCTGACATCGAAATAAGTGTCCAAGGAATAGAAAAGCAACTGAAATAACAGAGGAAAGTCCACTGGACCTGACGGGATACCAATTCGATTTTACACAGAGTACGCGAAAGAACTTTCCCCCTTCTAACAGCCGTGTGCCGCAAGTCTCTATAGGAACGGAAGATTCCAAATGATTGGAAAAGACCACAGGTAGTCCCAGTTTTCAAGAAGGGTCGTCAAGCAGATGCGCAAAACTATAGGCCTATATCTCTGACATTGATCTGTTGTAGAATTTTTTTCCTCGCGTATCATGTAATTTCTGGAAACCCAGAAACTACTCTGTAAGAATCAACATGGATTCCGAAAACAGCGATCGTGTGAGACCCAACTAGCTTTATTTGTTCACGAGACCCAGAAAATAAGATACAGGCTCCCAGGTAGAAGCCATTTTCCTTGTCTTCCGGAAGGCGTTCGACACAGTTGCGCTCTGTCGCCTGATAAACAAATAAGAGCCTACGGAGTATCAGACCAGCTGTGTGGCTGGATTGAAGAGTTTTTAGCAAACGGAACACAGCATGTTGTTCTCAATGGAGAGTAGTAAAAATAAAACGTTGTAATGTAATCATAATAATTTTTTCACGTCAGTGATTTTGGTTTTTTTGAGCAGGAGGTCATGAATCTTCTCCTAGCCTTGGATCAGTGCAAGGGCCTTTTTTTTTTTTTTTTTTTTTTTTTTTTTTTTTTGTAGCAGCGATTTCCCACAGCAGACGATATATCGGAAATCATTAAAGTATTCACATTTTTCAAGACATGGACAAAGAAGAAGCCTACACTACCTGCAAATAAGAGCGTTAAATAGATAAACGTTTTAAATGAAGTACGATCCATTTATCGCAAAAATAATTTTCGATCATATTTGAAAAGAAGATACAGGGAATAAAGTAAACAGGCGCTTTTTGCTGCCTTCTAAATACTGCTTGACGTCTGTGTAAGTTTATATTTTCTTGAACGTATAAATGTGGATATTTCAGAAATGTTTTGACGACACTTTACCTGTTTCTTCATATCTTAGGAGCGTGGAGAATTTACCATACTAACTTTGCTTCGGTCAGTAACAAACTCTACTATCATTGCTTGTTCCTACATGCTCTTACCATGTTAAAATTTTTTCCTAAAAAGGTCGGTCCTTCATAGCTTCAGCTTCACCGTTCAGGTGCCACACTGAAGCGCAGACAGTTGTTACAACACACGCAATTTCGGCGCGGACGTATAAAACAAACGATATTCGGTACCGCACCGTACAGCTCGTGAAAAGCACTGTGGTTAAGAGACAGGCGTGACTAAAAGCACACTAACACGGAACTCTTTCGCTGAATCTTTTGACAAGAAGGTCCGTTAGACGGTACCGACAGAATGACATTATCATCATATGGAAATACGTCGTTTCGGAACTGTGCAGCTTCTGCCTTTGCACGCTACTGTACAAGTTTTAGGTAGGTATGCTGTACGAATGTCTTACAATACAGATGTGACGACGAATGGTGACTTCTTAAACAAGCACTTGTTTTTGAAAAGCAGCTGTGAACTATCTATTAGTCAGACAATTCCTCGCTACGGCAACCCTGCGGCTAAGCGCGCCGTGTTGTGTCTGCACGAGGTACGGTGTCGCAGCGGTGGCTAGCGTCTCCTTTGCCCCCCTCCCCCCCTTCTGCTCCATCCTATCCCCACCACGTCGACACACCTCCCCTCCCTCTGCCAGATCTCGTGCAGCGCGCAGCACGCGTGGCGCTCACGTGATACCAACACTCGCTGACCTCGGCTGCGTGTGTCGTCATCAGTCTCCCTCCCTCACAGACAGCCAAACAGAAACATGCGTGTGATGAAACCTCACCTGGCTTCGACACGGGTTTCGAATTTCTATCGGAACAGACGTTTTCGAGGTCACCAGTTCGAAGGCTTATGGGCTCCCACGATACGAGGGCAGCATTTTAAGTTATTATAAGGAATAAAAGAGTTTTGTATGCGTTATTACCTGTTTATTTGTTAGATATAATGGAACAAAACTATGTCGCTTGCAATTTTGTCTGGATTACTTTAGTAAATTACTTCTGTAGTAATATGCTCTTTTAGTAACTTTTGGAGAGCTGAATTTCTATTTACTTCTTTAGTAATAACTAAAAAGAAGTAGGCCATTTATGCACACTGCTGGCGCGTGCATTACGTTCTGTCTCGTAAAATATTGATTGTCGGCAGACATTATTGCATCACTTTTTGCGTAATTTATGTTCATCGCTATAATTTTAGAAGCTAGAAAGTATTATTAAAGTGAATTATTAAAATTGGGAAATCGAAACGCTATTGTACTAATTAATGATAAGATCTGTGTATTATGAAAAAGAAATGTGCTGTTAATGGATGAATCTATTGTTAACCCTGCTATCTACAACTACCAACGTCCATTATTGGTCTGTGCCACTTATTAATTTAAGCCTCAGTTTGAGATAAGAGCTAGCAGCAACATGGGGTAGCCAAGATACGTTCAAAAACACGTACCAGAAAATGAAAAAGAGTGGTTTTTCTGAAATCATGAAAAAGTAACTAACTACAAATGAATCTAAAAAGCACGATGTCAACATTCTGAAAAATGTTGCTTGGGAAAAGATACACGTTGAATACATCGCAGAAGCTCTTACACAAAGATCACAAGAGCAACTTAAAGTAATTCGGAAGGACATGAAAGTGAAAGCAAAGAAAATGAAAGTTAAATGCAATCGAGAACAATTTCAAACTGGTGGTGGAGTATGTGAGACGAAGATCGACGATATAAGTGAAATGGTTGTTGATATGATCCCACAAGCTTTTGACGACAATGACACATCTGAAGATAACGTGATACTTTCAAGCAACTTCGATGATGATTACTACTCGGAAGGTAGCGATGAAACTGCTGAAGGTGGACCTTAATCCCATAGCGCATTCTCTGGTGGGAGCTTATCAGAAGATGCGCCCAGCTAAACGTGGAGAGAACATGTGGTTGCAGTGAAGAACCGAGAGTTGTTGGAAAAAGCAGACGAGCTTCATTCCTTAAAAATGTGTTTAATCCTACAGAAGTATAATGCATAAATGATATTAAGGAAGGCAAAGAGAAATCATGGAAGAAGAGCATAACCTTAAAATGGAAATTATGAATGGCTGGTCCCAGCGGAGGTTCGGCTCCTCCCTCGGGCATGGGTGTGTGTGTGTTTGTCCTTAGGATGATTTAGGTTAAGTAGTGTGTAAGCTTAGGGACTGATGACCTTGGCAGTGAAGTCCCATAAGATTTCACACACATTTGAACATTTTTTTGAAATTATGAGTAAGTTGAAGAACGTAATGGGACAAACTTCAGATTCCAGTTTTTCAGTCAATGTGCTCGAGAAATTTGGGTTTTTGTGAATGAATAAGAAAATATTGATGTATGTTATTTCCTTGATATTTTGAAAAGGGTTAATATGTTCTTGTTTCTTGTATGGGATAATATTTGTGTTTATCATTTGAGCATCGGTACTAATTTTTATTAACACCACATTCTAATATTTATCTGAATTTGCAATATTATAAAAGAAGCATGTTTTTTTTTAGAAATAGTCGAAACATTCTATGACTTTGTGTACTCAATAAAGAAATAAAATGAGAATGTTAATCCCCTAGCAAAAGCCGGCTTCAGTTTGGAACCGCGTGACCGCTACGGTCGCAGGTTCGAATCCTGCCGCAGGCATCGATGTGTGTGATGTCCTTAGGTTAGTTAGGTTTAAGTAGTAGAGACAATGCAGTGGCTTACTTATTTATTTAAGAAGGAAAGGTCTTCGCACTAACTTCTAATTTTACTAGAAAATTAGGTACAATTTTAATGAAAGTACAATAGACCATCTGTCAGGTTGGCTTACAGTATCTGCTTCTGGCTGAAATGCATATTGTTCGATGTCATTCACGTCTACTGGATAAAACACATCTCTAACTTCTATTCCAAAGTTGTGTAGAACTGCAGCAGCCACAATAACTTTCTCACACTTGTTTGGTTTAAATCGCATTGTTTTAGTGACAATTTGGAAACGTTTCTTTCAAACACCGAAAACCTCGCTCTATTACACATCTGGTACCAATATGCACACTATTATAGCTCCGTTCGACTCCTGCATGGGCTCGGAACATAGGTGTCATAAAATGTTTCAAGAGAGAATATCCACTGTCTCCCACAAGCAACCAATCATATTGTCTATTTTCAAATTCTGCATCAACTGTACTATTGTCCCAAATGCGTGCATCATGCGTGGAACACAGCCATCCGCTTACCATTTAGAAATCTTCGTACTGGCATCACAGATGATTTATATATTGGCAGAAAACAAATTCTTGCGATTTCTGTATAGTTTTGCTTGTGCTCGAGAAGGACATGCACATAATTTATGGTCCCTATGACATTTGGGAATCTACCAGTTCAATAGAATTCCCTTTTGTTCTTAGATATATTTTCTCGGCTCTGTGGCATGGACACATACATTGGCTTTAAGGCAATTAAACTGTTTATCACACTGTTAAAATCTCTTCCAGCAGTAGTATGATGGATATTTATGAGATCCCCTGCTACCATTTGACAAGTACCTGTGCAAAAGATTCGCCATCGACAAAGAATTTGCAGCTTAGGAGATAGCACGGTTCGTGTCAGAGTTATGCTGCAGCTATGGCTCCAGCATAACAAGGAGCAACTCAAAAGATTCCTTACGAAACCCAAACTGTTCTTTGAAACCACTGTTGCTATACATCACAAATGTGCCTCTTCTCTTCATCACAACCCTCATTCTTGGGATGTTAATCTCTTCCTCCATCTCCGTATATTCTTTGAAGTCCAGGTAAGTATTGGGACAAGGCCAGTTCTGCGCCACTCTGCATTGTTGCCAGATGTATCCAAGATGGCGGCGATGACATCATCAATGATGATGGCATGTAGACCTGGTAACAGAATATGACATCATCCAAGATGGCGGCCATGGTGCCACTTGATGCAAGTACTGATATCCAAGATGGCGGCTTTTGGTGGGAAAGTGCCATGCCCCCTCCCCAGAAAAATGGCGTCATGTTCAAATTCCAACATGGTAATGCATCACACCCCAATTATCTCTACTAAGCAAAGAAAGTTGCGGTAAAATAGCTTACCTGGTCTACCTCCACTAACCTAAGTCACCCGACCACCACCTCTTCCTACAAACTGATACCAATTTTGAATTTTGGCAGTAAACAAAGGTCAATTCGCATATCTCTACTAATCCAAGAAAATGGCGCGAAACAAAGGACACTTGTACTAACCTCAGTTGCCTGACCGCCCCCTCCTCCTAAGCATTCATTGGAAAAGAGGACTTGGAGATCAGTCTTCAGTATTTAACCAATGTCATGCAGATGTGCTCGCCACGAGATCCAAAGCCAAACTGCCTTAGTACACATCGCCTCCGCCAAAGGGCGCTACCGTGATGTCAGGTGATGATGCAAGTACCATTATCCAAAATGGAGGCATATGATGCGTTCACCACAAGGCCTAGTACATATTAACACCACCAGAGTGAGCTACTGTGGACTTGGAATGAATTTTCGCGAATACCACACCCACCTGGACTTTGAAGGAAATAGTTACACTCTCCACCACGATCCTCAAGCGACCTCCACACCCCCTTACCAACCCATGTTGTCGGGCTAACATGCACAAATGTGTACTAGCGGGCACAGCGTATGATGTCATCCAAGATGGTGGGAAAACGACTCTACCTATGCTAAACATAAGTGTTTATTACTTTGTAAGCAATGTATCCAGCACAAGATCTAGGCTCCAACTGACCTAGTACACATTACTGCCACCAGTGGGTACCGTCATCCCTCCTATGACCTAATCCCAGATGTTGGTCTGTAGGGGAAAATGGCGCGAAAATCACTCAGGCTGAGCTGGGTTGCTGGGGAGAATAAGGAAGGAGTGCACTCTATTTAGTTTGGAACATTTTATTTAGATATTGAGCATATTTATCACACTGATAACACACTCTGTCACTTGGTTGGGGCCATCTCAAACAGTCCACAGACCTGCAAACTACTTCTAAATAACGCTCTCCAGACACGCAAACTGCTCCTAAATAATGCAGCACACTCATGCGTTGATACTCTCAGTACTCGTAAACTGTCCAAATAGCACATAGCACAGCCTACTGAGACAGTCCAATTTTTTTCACAATCAAGTCTAGTCATTGCGACAAATGATGATGATGATCATGAAATGATCAGCAGAACACAAACACCTAGTACCCGGGCAGAGAAAAACCCATCCCGGCCGGGAATCGAACCCGGTACCCCCGTGATCCAGAGGTAGCAATGCTAGCCACTAGAGCACGAGCTGCGGACGTGTGACAGCCTTGACAATAGTTTCTGGGTAGTCCATATGACGGAGGACAACGTTGTCCGAATGTTGTACACTTTGGCCAGCGACGCCTAATCAAAGGGTATGACGTGACCGGCCGTCCTCTTTAAGTCGCACTGAGTAAAGATCTTCATATCGCTATTTAGCAGGGTCAAGGCGCGATAATTACCAATGTGCCGACCCATGCTGGATTTTGAACATGGACAATAAGGTTTTCTAGAAAGACATAGGGGACCCTCACTGCAGATAACAGTCCATGTGGGTGCTAAGAGATGACAGAAAGTACAATAAAATTCGATGGGAATGCGCTCAGGGCCAGGTGACCTGCTAGCGCCTCCTGCTTGGATAGCATCGAATACTTCGTCTTCTTTGACTGATGCCTCCAATCCAATTGCCACGTCCTCCGATACAGTGCCGAACGTGAACTAGAAAAATTCTTCAATAACAGCTGGTGAACGAGGATGGTAAGCGTACAACGTTGGATAAGCGGCGTGAAAGGTCCGTCCATTGCCGCATTGGCTGTCCCTGCCTTCGTCATCAGTAATGGTGCAAGTCAGGCTCCGGCGCCCAGGCACCTGTCCGCTAGGAGATGATACATCGGTGGGACTTACAAAGGCATAAAGGCATACGCCACCGCGCTACAAGGTAGCGGCGCGTGAGAGCTGTGATATGTGTTCGTGCAGGCGAAAACGGCAGCTAAGAGAAGGGATTCGGGTCACGTCACCTCGCAGGCCATGAAGTAAGACATCCCCATTCCAATCCAACGAACGGGAGATTACAGCATTGTGGCGGTTGCGGACATCCACACTGAAGTGAGGCGGTGCACCGTCGTGTTGTACCCACGTCCTCTCACGAACAGCAGCTCAGGTAGAACTCTTCACACGAACCTCAAGTACAGGTGCCCACTCAGACGGCCAGGTAGACTTCCTAGTATTCAGGCTCGCCCTCCTTGGTTCCTGTACGGATGTTAGTTGTAAATAAGCTGGAAAAACAGTAATACTAAACAAAGCGGTAGGCAAGTTTACTTCCACATCTCCTTAAGCTGGCTTCTCTTGCCCCATGTTCCCTATCTCAAATTGTTCAGTGGAGCATTCTCTGTGTCCTGTTATACACTCCTGGAAATAGAAATAAGAACACCGTGAATTCATTGTCCCAGGAAGGGGAAACTTTATTGACACATTCCTGGGGTCAGATACATCACATGATCACACTGACAGAACCACAGGCACATAGACACAGGCAACAGAGCATGCACAATGTCGGCACTAGTACAGTGTATATCCACCTTTCGCAGCAATGCAGGCTGCTATTCTCCCATGGAGACGATCGTAGAGATGCTGGATGTAATCCTGTGGAACGGCTTGCCATTCCATTTCCACCTGGCGCCTCAGTTGGACCAGCGTTCGTGCTGGACGTGCAGACCGCGTGAGACGACGCTTCATCCAGTCCCAAACATGCTCAATGGGGGACAGATCCGGAGATCTTGCTGGCCAGGGTAGTTGACTTAACCTTCTAGAGCACGTTGGGTGGCACGGGATACATGCGGACGTGCATTGTCCTGTTGGAACAGCAAGTTCCCTTGCCTGTCTAGGAATGGTAGAAAGATGGGTTCGACGACGGTTTGGATGTACCGTGCACTATTCAGTGTCCCCTCGACGATCACCAGAGGTGTACTGCCAGTGTAGGAGATCGCTCCCCACACCATGTGTGCCTCGGTCGTATGCAGTCCTGATTGTGGCGCTCACCTGAACGGCGCCAAACACGCATACGACCATCATTGGCACCAAGGCACAAGCGACTCTCATCGCTGAAGACGACACGTTTCCATTCGTCCTTCCATTCACGCCTGTCGCGACACCACTGGAGGCGGGCTGCACGATGTTGGGGCGTGAGCGGAAGACGGCCTAACGGTGTGCGGGACCGTAGCCCAGCTTCATGGAGACGGTTGCGAATGGTCCTCGCCGATACCCCAGGAGCAACAGTGTCCCTAATTTGCTGGGAAGTGGCGGTGCGGTCCCCTACGGCACTGCGTAGGATCCTACGGTCTTGGCGTGTATCCGTGCGTCGCTGCGGTCCGGTCCCAGGTCGACGGGCACGTGCACCTTCCGCCGACCACTGGCGACAACATCGATGTACTGTGGAGACCTCACGCCCCACGTGTTGAGCAATTCGGCGGTACGTCCACCCGGCCTCCCGCATGCCTACTATACGCCCTCGCTCAAAGTCCGTCAACTGCACATACGGTTCACGTCCACGCTGTCGCGGCATGCTACAAGTGTTAAAGACTGTGATGGAGCTCCGTATGCCACGGCAAACTGGCTGACACTGACGGCGGCGGTGCACAAATGCTGCGGAGCTAGCGCCATTCGACGGCCAACACCGCGGTTCCTGGTGTGTCCGCTGTGCCCTGCGTGTGATCATTGCTTGTACAGCCCTCTTGCAGTGTCTGGAGCAAGTATGGTGGGTCTGACACATCGGTGTCAATGTGTTCTTTTTTCCATTTCCAGGAGTGTATTTTTGCACGCTCTTACGGAAACACCCTGTATGAAAGGCAATGCCCCGACTGGCGGACACTAACTCACTGACTCATCACCGCCCAGCGCAAACTGCTACGGACAGAAACTTGAAATTCGCAGAGGGCGTTGATCTCATACTGTGGCCATCGTTCGAGAACGGATTTATCAAAATTCCATCCGTAAGGGGTTAAAATAGGGGATGAAACGTTGTTTGGAAAACATGTAGCTATTAACGCAATTTTGAAGGTATATCTACGAACTTTGGTATTTGATTTCTCAGTCAGAAATAAAGAAATATGTTTTTCAGTATTTTTGGAAATTTAACCTCTATGGGGGTGAGTCAGTGTGTGGAAGTTTGTTTGTAAAATAATTCATTATCAAAGAACTACTAAATTATTTTTAAACCTGCATCTATGAAAACTGGTATTTCACTTCACAGTTACAAATAAAAAATACGTGTTCAGTGTTTACGGAAATTCAACCCCTAATGGGATGAAATAAGGGATCAACATTTTTAAGAGAATGTTTATTTATGTCAAAAAAACTTTTAAAGCTAAATCCATGAAACTTGGTATTTCACTTCTCGATAAGATATAAAGAAATGTGGGTTAGAGGCTGAAATTTAGAGGCTGAAAGTTTCTATGGAAATATCACCACAAGAATGCAAAAGGAATGATTAGCAAACACCGTGGACTGTGCCTATCAGAATCGAGTTTTGATCAGAAGTATATTCGAAAAAGACAATGCTTCTAAGGCCTTAATTAGCATGAAAAGTTTAATTCGACTGCAGAAAAGCAAAATAAATCTGTGCAGACCATACAGTTACACGAGTGAAATAACTGGTACTAATCTAGTTAATGAGAATATACGTATTATGAGGTAGTCAACACATCATCCAGTTTTTAGGAGAGGTCTCTGCAGGATAATCTGGAATTAACACCAGATACTTTTCTTATCACGATCTTCTGTATTGTGAAAGTACCATCTCTGTAGCTTTAATTTCCACTGGGAATGATTCTGTAACTCATTGGTAAATGGTAATATGCATAATAAATCGGTTTCTTTATTTTCTTTATCACTTATGCAGTAATCAAGGGCACTGCCAACATAGCTCTACTGAGACGCTTAATTAATTCTAAGCAGTGAATTTTTCCAGTTGAGATTATGAACGTTCTACTTATTTTGTTTCAGTGTTTGAGAAACTTGTTTTTGCAGCCTGTGGCGTTCAGAGAGAATTACTGAATGTTGTGAAAATTGGATGATAATCCAGTTGCATGGAACCATTGAGTAATGGAGATCACAATAAAACATCATAACTGACAACAAGTATAATTCTTTTACTTTGTTAATTGTGAAATGGTGTGCAAAAATTCATGAAATGAAGAGTTTCATTAGTGACTCTGTCAGGTGGTATGGTGGTGGTCCATGAGACATTTTCGTTCCTGACGTTTCGAACAGAGCTGCAGAGGTCCTCCTGGTTCCCCTCAGAGCAAGACTCAGCAGACCCGGAGCACCCTGGAGATATCCAGCGCAGCTGTGGATGAAACCTCAGGAACGAAAACTTTCATGATCAAAGTCCATATGACCCAGAAGACTCATTGGCAGCTATGCTAACAGTGACGTACTGTCTCGAAGAAAATTCTGAAGGAATTGCTGCCAAACAGATTTTGTTGTCCGTGTAGACTGCTTTAATTTTCTCGATGTCTTGGTTCCACAAGTACCATCTTCAGATCTGTAGATAAAAACAAAACTACGAACCAAATATACTCTATAATATAGAACAGAATTGAAATGAATTGGGACAAGATGATTAAACTTTAGCTGTGAACGTTTATTTCTATATTTATAATGCAGTTAAAAAGTGGTTTACTGAATATTAATAATTAATGTTTATTACTTTGCTTTAATGAGCTTCTGAATATGTTGTGGCATAGATTCGACAAGGTTAGAGCAAATGTTTCGCTGTTCGTTGTCATAAAATCACAATTTTACCGCATTTAATAACATGGATTCTTTTGATAAACGCCTTTTCTCAGTACTCCAGAATTCTCGATAGGATTTAAGTCTAGTGCATTACCAAGCCACTGAAGCGCAGTAATTTTGTTACTTCCATGGAAGTTTTGACTGCTTAAGAAGTGTGACACAGAAAGTGGTTCATATATTCCTCGACCACCTGCAAAAGTCTGTAGGAATGGCACAATTCTGCGCCTAAGGATGTCCATATACTTTGTTGAATTAATCATGCTGCCAACTGGAACTTCCGCCCCAGGGCCAAATGCAGTGAAGGAACTCCAAAACATTTTTGGGACGGTATTTTACAGTCTGATCAAGATGCTCATTGCCCCGTGGTTGCTCTGCCTTACAACCATTGTTCTGTATCCTCGAACAAAAGTATCACTGAAAATTACTGATTTACAATCATTGGAGGTCCAAGATTTATATGTCTTGGCCCATACCAACAGTTTTTTTCTTCGTGGCAGGTATTAACAACTGCTACTTTATTGACTTTCGTATCGTCCACTCACAACCAAGAAGCATACGCCGTATCATTGAAAAGTCAACTTCAACCACAGTAGCCAATAAACCTCTCTGAACGTACTTACTTGTCTCTTGAGGATGAATTCCACTGTTTATAAGTAGAGTTTTGTCAGCTCTAGGTATGGTTTATCGCATTCATCCACGTCGACATCTGCCTTTCCTGTTTGGAGACAATATATGCACTACCACTAATGCCGCAATAAGTCTGGAAACACTAGATTTTCCCACACCAGCATCAGAGGCACTATCTTTTGTAGTCATAGATATGAGTTCACGTAGAGAAAACTCTTTTTGCCCGCTTCTTAGACGAAATGTCCGTTTTAACACGAACACAAATTTTTCCTACCTAGAACACAGAAATAACCCACGCTGATGCTACACAAACGAGCACTCATACAACTGGAGGGGACATACAATTGTTGTTTATAGTCAAGACAACAATAGTCCTGCAGGAGACCAACAGCTGGGCGGATAAAATTGGTTACAGCCAACCGATTAGAGTACCTTGTGAAGTATGAGCTTGTCTCAATTACTTTAAACTCTACTGTACAATGTTGCAGTTATAACGTAACTAAATGCATGTTACGAGTGTAACATGTCCAACTTATCAAAAATCAAATTTCTGCTGAATCTTCTGATTTTCCAAAAAATTCTATAAGGTAAGGCTCAAGCAATACGTGGACGTGACCCTGTCTGCTGATAGTTCCGAAGAAATAGCCACTCCGCTCGTATTCGCAGAGTACATCCTCTTAAATCGTATGTGGTGATCCTTTAAGCTGTCGTATTTTCTGACGCGAGGACAGAGGTGGTAGGGGCTGAAGTCACTCTCTTGTTCACCGTGACCTCCTGGTCGCGATATTACTCATCCGAAAAGAACAGATTTAAGTATTCCTTTGCTGCCGAGTCGCACGAAGTGGTCGAGGAGTCTATGACGATTATCCATGGAGGCGAGTGGGGAAATTGCCGAGATGGAATGGCGTCCTAGCACGGACGTTAGCTGCGGTCTGCGGCATGTCTAATCCTTAAACCACGATTCCGGGAGGGAGCGAGTTTCAGATTATAGCTCTGGTGGTCTCCAGGACGTCGTGTACCGTCCTACTCTCGTTTTCATGCACTGCACGCCAATGCTTTAAGTTTAGAAATGTGGTTGGATGCAGTGCAGTCGGTTACAAACAAAAACAAGGTGTGTGGTTTGAAGAGGTCTACGCACGTACAACATTTATTAGCGGTGTGGGAAGAATAATAGTTTCACCAGAAGAGCAGCGAGCACACATGAATTATACTCTTGCTGTAAGTAAACATACCATTACAGCTTATAATTCTAGCAGCATAATATGTAAGTGCTGTTTTTAAGTCCAAATGTATAATTCTGTATTTCAGGCCACTTAAGATGCATCTAGCAAAACCAAAAACGCATTTATTCAGTTGACATATGGACAGATAAAACATAAAAATCATTATCAAATGAAATGACACAATTTCAGTGACTTTACTGTTTTTTTTTCCTTTATTGTTATTTTAATACCTATACAAACAGGTAGGCTGTCAGCGGCATGCTACGCCGCTCTTCAGCCATAGTGTTGACAATGACAGAACACAGGTTGGAGAAACAGAATGAACATAGTGACGGGCTAAAACATAGTGGTCACAGATACACAAAGAAACACGGAGCTGTTCACACTCGACGATAACGACACCGAATACACGTTGACATGGCACACAGAACACTGACGAATCCGATGGCACAAGTGAACGTAGAAGCGTGACGGCGGACACTAAAAACACAAAACGGCGTCACACACACACGAGACACAGATGGCGATGATCTCCGGAGCGCGAAAGTCCACGTAGCGTGTGCGAGTCCGGGGACCTGCCAAGAGGGGAATAAAGGTGAGGGGGGGAGAGGGTGGGGAGGGGAGAACAAAGATGCCAATGGCTGAGGAGATGGGAGGAGGGGGAGGGGAAGCCCGGGGGAGGGGTGGGGAGAAAGGGAGGAGGGAGGGAGGGTGCCCAAAGCAACAGACAGAGGAAGAGGGAGGGAGGATCAAAGTTGATAGGAGGGGTAGATGGAGGGGAGGAGGATATCATCAGGGAGGGGGAGCTGCCGGAAGCCACCTTGGGAGAGGGTAAGGAGGGTGGAGAGATGGAGACCGGGTGGGACGTGGGAATACAGGCGCGGCAGTGGGCGGGGTTGGGAGAGGATGGGCGAGACAAGCGGGTGAGTAGGGTCGAGTTTGCGGGAGGTGTACAGGATCCGTATCCTTTCAAGGAAAAGGAGGGACTTTACAGGTATCACGAAGATTTATATATATTGACTGAATCGACAAGTGAAAATTTGTTGCAAAACGATGGATCGAACACAGGTCTCCTAGTTACTAGGTAGGTGCGTTAGCCACTAGCCACTCAGCCGTTCACACGACTGCACGGATTACCCTGGCACTTATACATACACTATGTGATCAAAAGTATCCGGACACTCCCAAAAACATACGTTTTTCATATTAGGTGCATTGTGCTGCCACCTACTGCCAGGTACTCCATATCAGCGACCTCAGTAGTCATTAGACATTGTGAGAGAGCAAAATTAAAAAAAGATTCGATGCTGGATGTCGATATATCGAGAGGAAGGTACACCGACATAGCGATATATCGACGGAATAGGTATCGACGCACCTCCTATAAAAATATTGGTTGCACATGGTAAATTTACTGTTGGCTCTAATTTATCATTGTATATTCGGGCACATCAACAAGCTAGCAGCCTGCCGACTTAGAGCAAGAACTCAAAGGAAAACAATGCACGTTCGCGCTTTGCGATAACCCCTTGGCTAACAATAGTAACTGGCACAATAACAGGTGTCCGATGGGTCAGTCGTTCGGTTTCGTCACATATTGAATTTGTCGGAACACTTCATGTCGACTACCCTGTTCTTTCATTTCTACCGGCACCAGCGACCTATCAGATGTAGTGTGAAAATTGCTTGGTGAAGCTAAACGTTGCAGTTTCTGTAGGTAGCACCGAGCGCCGATTACGTCAGCATTTCCCTTCACACGTCCACCCACTGTAGAGACCAATATTGTCATTTAGATTTCTGTGTATCATTTTCAGTATCAATTTTGAAGAAAGCCGATGTGAAGGAATAGCGCACTAGTTGCATTAGAAATTGTTTTTTAATGCAACTAATGTCCCATTTCTTCACATTGGAAATCTTGTTATTCCATTCACACCGCCACCCCCCCCCCCCCTCCCCCAGCTCAATCAGACTTCTTCCTTTATGCTACATATACTTGCTTCACGCAGTCAAAGAGAAAGATTGGGCATGATGGAAGCTAAAAAAGTAGTAAGATTCCTTTACATAGTGAAAGTAAAATTATGTTCTACTAGTGTTTCATAAGTACGACATCAAATATTTATCGAAAATTATGAAAAAATATCGGCACTCGACATTGCTATTTTGATATCGATATAACGGCGATAAAAATCACCGTTGTTATCGATACGTTTTGGAATAAATATCTACATACTTTATTTATATACTGTATAAACTTTACGAAAAACTCTCGTTACGAATGCAAACAATTATTCAGATTTACTGCGTTACATTTCATAGAGGAGATACGTTAAGTTATAGGCGAAAGGTGTCAGTCAAATATAAAATTTCACCTCGATAATAATTAAAACAAGCATAACGTGGTTTCTGTCATTTGGTATTTCCTCGCCGATGTACAGCTAGTACTTAGTGTCACATAAGCAACACCTGGGCTAAGAAAAGTTTCTATCGAGAGAGGCCAGTAGAATTATGTGCGATAGTCAATGAGCCGAGCGGAGTGGCCGCGCGGTTTGAGGTGCCATGTCACGGATTGCGCGGCCTCTACCGCCAGAGGTTCGAGTCCTCCCTCGGCCGTGGATGTGTGTCTTGTTCTTAGCTTAAGTTAGTTTAAGTAAAAGTCTAGGGAGCGATGACCTCAGCAGTTTGGTCCCTTAGGAATTCACACACATTTAAACATATTGGATAGTCAATGAACTTCATCATTTTAGACTCGCTCAACACGTTAAAATTAAAATTATGAGATTAAAAACCAGATCATATTTTGCTGTGCGTATATTCAAATTAATAAAATGCCAACATATGATAAGTTAACATCTAAAAAAGGGCATTTTATACTTGACTGAGGCTTTCGGCTATATTTTAACGTACCTCTGCCACAACATGTAGCTCAGCAGGAGTGAATAATTTTCTGTATTCGCAACGACATATTATCATTACGTTGGAACCATGGCAAAGATATTTAAAGAAACCTTCCACTTTGCAACTAACTGGATGTGTAGTATTTCTACAAGAAGAAAAATCTTGGGTCATCCACCACCATTTGGCTCACAAAATATCTAGACGGCGGGCGGTAATCAAATATTCTATTAACTGTTTTGTTGTTGTAGCAGATATTTGCCAATTTTTTCTCCCATAGCGCCTCTTTGATCCCATATCGTTTCTAATACGAGGGGAAGTCGAAAAGTAAAGGGACTTTTGAAATTTCTCGCCGTAGGGCTTGGTAACACTACTAATACAATATATCGTTTCTAATACGACGGGAAGTCGAAAAGTAAAGGGACTTTTGAAATTTCTCGCCGCAGGGCTTGGTAACACTACTAATATTCAGAGCTGAACTATTGTCGTCCGTAACAATTCTATACAGCGTGTCACTCTTGTTCCCGCGTTAGTCTTTATATTGTAGCAGACCGTGAACATGGCAGCTCCATTGTCGACCTGCAGCAAAGAGGAAACGAGGGCACTGATTCGCTTTTTGTTTCCGTTAAACCTGCGGAAATTATTTGTCTAACGCTAGCGCAGTATGGTGACACGTGTTTCTCGCGAAGCAAGATCTACGAATGGATAAAGCGCTTCAGACAGGGAAGAATTTCACTGTGTGGCGAGGAAAGACCTGGCAGGCCAACGACAATTTGGAAGTCGTTGAGGGTGCAGTGATGGAAAACAGACGAATCACAGCGGACGAAGTCGATAATAGGTCGCGTATCAGCCATGGTTCAGTGGATTACGTCGTACACGACACGCTACGTTTTCGGAAAGGATGTGCAGGGTTGTACCGAAAAAATCGTCAGCGTGGCATATGGCGCCCAGAATGGACATCTCTCGTAACGTTTGACCCGTTATCATCCCGAGGGAGCTGGATTTTTTTATAGATGAAACGTGGGTGCGTCATCACCAACCGGAAAGCAATGCTGCGAGTACGGTTTCAAAACACCCATCACCACCATAAATGGCTCTAAGCACTATGGGACATCTGAGGTCATCAGTCGCCTAGACTTGGAACTATTTAAACCTATCTAACCTGAGGACATTACACACATCCATGCCTGAGGCAGGATTCGAACCTGCGACCATAGCAGCAGCGCGGTTCCGTACTGAAGCGCGTAGAACCACTCGGTCACAAGGGCCGGCACCATCATAAATCAAGAAATTTAAACGTCAGCCATCAGCTGGTATCATTATGCTAACATTATTCCGGGTGCGTGGAAGGTGTGGTAGCCGTTAATTTCACCCAAAGAAGCAAAACTGTGAACAGTGAGAACCATTGTGGTGTGTTGCAAACTAAAGTGAAACCTGCAATCCGATCCAAACGTCGCGAAAAACTGCGAAAAGGTGTCGTCCTGCGGCAAGGCAACGTTCGGCCGCTTTCTGCCAAATTGAAGTCGAAACAGTAAAGGAGTTGGGATTCGAACTGATAGATCATCCACCATATAGTCCAGACATGGCTCTAAGCGTTTTCCATATGTTTCGACCATTGAAGGAAGCGCTAAGGGGAAGAAAAGTTGCAACTGATACAGAAACCATTGATGCGGTGTAAAATTGGTTACAGGTGCAACCAAAAACTTTTATCCGACAGAATCAAGAAAAGTAATGTATGTTTCAGTTTTCTATCATTAGAATAAATGTTCCTTTTCTCAAAAGTCCCTTTGCTGTTTTCTTCCCCTCGCAAATCGTTTTGGATCTGTTGTGTACCAAATGTCTTACGCTTTACTTTTTTACATAAACCTCCCACGCTGTGTCGAGGAAAAATGTGCTCTCCTTTTAATTACAGGAAGCTAATATGGAGTCAGACGAAGAGTATGGTGAAAAATATTGGGGTGGAAAGTTAGATAAACTTGGAACAAGGCAATTTCATGCTGGCGCAGAAGCAGTTTTGACCAACAAAAACAGGTTAGATGGTTAACCTGAGACTGACGGCTCTCACAGTGACAAAACTAGGAAATGTAAACTCAGATGAAACAGAAAAGCTTAGGATTTTGATATCTACAATCAGAGGAGCAGAAGGGAGGAAATGCAGAGTGATAACACTGTCTTTCCTGAGAATTATCATAGTAAATACTCCAGCTAGTCTCCAGTTTAGTGCTTTGAACTGTTTTGGAATGATGAAATAATTAAATTTCTCACTATTGAATCAACAAAATACGCTACGATTAATACCTACCCAGACCCCAAATTAACACATGAAGAGATAAAAAGTTGTAATTCTCTTAGACTACAATCCTCTACCTGGCAGAAGATGTTACTGAGATTTAGGGTTGGACGTGAGAAATGAAATAGCCCACAACATGATGAGAAGAGATAGATCTGAAACAGTTATGAGGTTCATTCACAGTTATGAGGTTCGTTCACCCACGTGATTACACACATATCGGTGTAAATGATTAAATGCGAAACTTCTTCCGTTAATAGACACGCTAAGAAGAGTAGTAGCCTGAGCGAGATTTAGATTATGTACCAGATTAGAGAAAATGAGTGCTGTTGCCTAGAATAGTAGAAATGACATGTACTCCATAATTTTATTTACTGTTATGTATTTCACTTAAAATGGAAGTTCTGTCTAGCATGTGCATACGTTACAACCTAATTTGGTTAAATTATTAATTATTAAAAAAACTAAGGCCGTGCGGTGTAGCCGAGCGGTTCTAGGCGCTTCAGTCTGGAACCGCGCGACCACTACGGTCGCAAGTTCGAATCCTGCCCCGGGCATGGATGTGTGTGATGTCCTTCGGTTAGTTAGGTTTAAGTAGTTCTAAGTTCTAGGGGACTGATGACCTTAGATGTTAAGTCCCATAGTGCTCAGAGCCATTTGAACCATTTTTGAAAAAACTAAAGCAAAGGCAATGGTCCCGAGTTCGAGTCTCGGTCCGGCACACAGTTTTAATCTGCCAGGAAGTTTCATATCAGCACACACTCCACTGCAAATTGAAAATCTCATTCTGGAATTCGTTTTTTGTTTAGATTGTTGTAGTACGTTTTTTTTATGACAATAAACAAATAAATATCTAATTTGTAAAATTCAGGAGTAAAAATTGATTCAGGCAGAAACGCGTTAAAACGTAGAACACGAGAGAAAGAATACTGAATTCCTGCCATGTAATGTTTTCAAGTTAAAGTATTTCCTGTATCTACGACATGAAACTGCGGCCAAAGTAGTACATAAAAACCTTAATTTACAAATTCTCATCATTTAACATGAAATTACCAACCATGGTTAAGGAACAAATGTGACAGAAGGCACATGTCACCATTTTTACTTGAGTACGTTGCTGTTGCATTTGTACTTGTCAAATTCCCTGCTATTCTGAATAAGCCGCCACTGCTAGAGTCTTCCCTGGTTGAGAGCCTTGGGAGGGAGGGCGTCTCAGTGTCCTCCGCTGCTAATGTTCCGTCCTGCTGACCCAGCGAAGCCCCTGCCTGCCGTCCAAACTTATAAGTAAGGGTCGCTAAGTTTCACTTAGCTCGCTGACGAAGCATGTGTCGCCTTACTCGCGAGACTGCCTGACGGCGCAGAGCCCTATAGGTAACACAACGCTAGGAAGCTAACAGTCTCATCTCAAATATCTTTTCATAGATTATACGAGGTGTGATCAGAAAGTAGCGGAAATTTTTGTTTTTCTTCGAGAATATTTATTTATTCATCTACATCAACTTTATGCCCTGGAAAATAATGCCTTCAGATACGCTTGTACCAGGGTTTTTTTACGATCTTGGAAGCACTTCTGGAACTCAGTTTTCGTTATAGTGTTCAGCTGCTTCAGCTATTCTCTTTTTACCTCATCAGTCGCGGCAAAATGACGACCTCTCAGGGTGCTATTTATCCTCGGGAGTAGAAGTCACAGGCAGACATGTCCGTCGAAAACGGTGGCTGAGCCAACATAACGGATTTTTTTTTATTTGCAAAAAAATCACGAACAAGAATTATCGTGATGCGATTTTCACGAGTGGTTTTGGTACAGCTGTAGTCGTTTTCTTCGGACTGCTTCGCGGAAATAGTGCATAACTTCCAGGTAGTATTCCTTATTGATCCTACGACCACAAAGCAGGAACACGTGACGCACTGTCTCGCTGTAATCGATGAAAACAGTGAAAAGAACCTTCACATGTGATCGAATTCGTCGAAATTTTTTCGATATTGGCTCTTCAAGCAATTTTTCATTGGGACGACGGGGCCTAGGTTTTGACGTCATACCAATGTACCCATGTTTCGTCAACTGTTACAACCTTCTTCAGATGTTTTGTATTTTTGTCGATTTCATTCGGTAATTGCTGAGCCACGCCTACGCCGCGTCGTTTTTGGTCGAATATCAACAATTTCGGAGCAAACTTTCCTCTCGACCCTCTTTGAAACCTTTAAAGCACTCGAAAACTCTTGTCTTCCTTACAGTAGATTCGCCATAAGCCACAGTCAACATTTATTTCATTTTTCAAGCAAAATTTAATGCAGATTCGTTGATCCATCTTTTCCGAAAGTAGAAATTCACCGAGCACTCGAAAACGTGCATAATTTTTTTAACTGTCAACAATAAACTACAAACTCCAGGAAGACGTGAACTTACAAGATAAAAAAAATTTGAAAATTCGAAGTATAAAGCCAGAGAAATTAAAAATTGACCGTTACTTTTTGACACATCTCGTACTGTCTAATTTTACCGTGGCAGGATCTTGTGACACAATTACCCCAGAATATTCATAAACTTTATTAATTAACGACGCAAGGGAATTAACTTCTAATTTTTCAAGTAAAAATCCACTGCTGTTGGCTCGACACCAGTAGTAATAACACGCAACTTCCTACGTCACATATTTAGTTAGCTACTTACTTACGTGGAATATGCCGTAAAATTCGTTTTTTTTCTCTCTTGTGGTTTCTTTGGGTCAATAAAGTTCCTACTAGAAGTTTGAGCCTCTATAACGATAAAATGCTTTACGAGTTTTCCTCTTCGCTTCGGACAGGTATTCAAACAAACAGCGCTGACGCATAACCAGTTTACTGCCTCACCGATATCGATCGTACAGTCAGTTCCAACTGTGAATGGCGGTAATGGAAGGCTGCTAGGGAAAGGCAGTCACACTACAAAGGAAATTTGTTATGAAACACTTGTGCGACCCTTCCTAGAATATTGCTGCTCAAGTATGTGGCACTCGTACCGAATACGCCTAAGAGGGGATATTGAACGGATCCAAAGGAAGACTGCATGAATGTTCATAGGTTTGTTCGAACATTGGAAGAGCGAGACGGAACTGACAGACACATGACGATAAACAAAAACTATTTCGTGGAGGCCAAAGTACTTAAGTATTTGAAGAACTAGCTTCAGGTGCCGAACGAATGCGAACACAAGTTCAGACCAATTACAGTACACACACACAGGCACTTAAGGAATTATCCTCGCCACTCTACGTTCGTGAATCGAAGGGGGAATATCTCCAATAACTGGTAGTGCGCAAAGCCGAGTTCGCTCTACGGCACACTCACACTGGCTTGCAGAGAATAGATGAAGATGCGCGTGTAGAAAGCGTACAGTATCGAGCGAGGGTACTTGCTGTCATTGTTTAGATGTATGTTCGACCATTCAGCCATGTAATCCTACCTTCCAGTGTAAATTGAAGTGAATACGACTCTCCCGTTTCAAGCTATTCTGTTGTGTTGTCTGGTTACCAGGTGTTCGGTTTTTTACCGAACTGTTCGGTAGTTTAGTCCCATGTTCGGTGTTCGGCGTTTTTAGAATTTCATTCACTTCACAAAATTATCAAAAGGACAATGGCGGTTCCACGCAACGAAGCCTATGTGGAAAGCGTCTTCAGTCATATGAATCATTTATCGTCTGACAGTAGAAACAAATTCAGTGTCGATATGATAAAAGCATAATCATGAATTCGTTGTACGAGGGAAGTTGAAAAAGTAACGCGACACATTTTTTTTTCTGAAAGCAGGTTGGTTTTATTCAGGATTTCAACACAGCATGTTATTTCCTACTCTTTTGGCTACAGAACCCTGTTTTTCAACATGATTTCCGTTCAGTGTTACGGCCTTACGCCATTTTTCTAGGAGAGCCTTATGGCCTCTAGGTACCACTCTGGTCGACGTCTCAGCTGCATCAGTAACCTCCCCACCACCCACGTACTCCAAGTACTAGGGAACTGGGGGCGTCAGGATACTTTTGATATCAAATTGATATGCAATTTAATTAAATTGATCGATTAATCACCCCTGCCCCCGCCGATCCCCGCAAGCGACACGCCCACGCCCGCCCCCGGACGACGTCACGTGTTTTTCTCAGCTGCACGTGTGCCCCAGCCCCTCGTCCCTTCCCACTCCCCTCCCCCTAACCTACGCTATTGGCGGGAATTACGAATTTCGGCGGGAATTTCGATTTTTGGCGGTAACTTGTTTGAAACTTCCTGGCAGATTAAAACTGTGTGCCGGACCGAGACTCGAACTCGGAACCTTTGCCTTTCGCGGGCAAGTGCTCTGCCATCTGAGCAACCCAAGCACGACTCACGCCCCGTCCGCACAGCTTTTACTTCTGCCAGTACCTTGCAGAACTAGCAGTTCTGAAACAAAGGATATTGCAGAGACATGGCTTAGCCACAGCCTGCGGGATGTTTCCAGAATGAGATTTTCACTCTGCAGCGGAGTGTGCGCTGATATGAAACTTCCTGGCAGATTACAACTGTGTGCCGGACGGAGGCTGTGAGGACGGAGAGTGATTCGTGCTTGGTAGCTCAGATGGTAGAGCACTTGCCCGCGAAAGGCAAAGGTCCCGAGTTCGAGTCTTGGTCCGGCACACAGTTTTAATCTGCCAGGAAGCTTCATATCAGCGGACACTCCGCTGCAGAGTGAAAATCTCGTTCTGGGAATTTCTTTGTTCCAGGACTGTGCTGGCATCCCCCCACCCCCACCCCCCCCACACCCCCCACCTGGGAACTGACGGGAAATTAAAATTGGCAGTACCCTCTCTGGGACTCAAACCCTGGTCCTCCTGGACGAAAAGCCCCCTAACACAATTAAATCATCAGAGGCGCTTGAGATTGGTAGTAGCCAATAGAAACTCAGCATCCGATCACAACGGGGATATAAGGCGGGCGCAGCAGCTCTGCAGCCTTGGTTGCAGTCAGTCACCCAGAATGAAGCGCCAGTCGAGAACGTCCAGTGCCGTCAAGCCACAGCATAAACGGAATATGAAGAAGACGCGGAAGAGTAAGTACCCCCTGCTTAATGTCTGTGTTTACTGCCGTGTGTGAGTCTTTGTGCTTCTATCATCGCTTGTAACGGTTTTTCTCCTTTGATCATCAGTGGATGCGACGTCCTCCAGCCTGTCGGGCCAGCAGCGGCAGCATCGTGGGGTCCTGTCGCGCGCCTGGTCAGCTTCATGGAGCAGTACAGTCAGCTGTTATTGTCGGATGAAGACACCCAGCCAGCCTCTGATTCGCTGAAGCGCACCGGAGGTCCTAATCAGGATGACGCAGGTCGGCACTGGCCTCCATCATACGCGCCCTTGAAGAATATTCCAGAGATACTACATGGACAGAGTGGGGATGTAGTGGATTAGAAGATTCCGATTAAGCATGCTGCCTCGCTTCTCTTCAGTGTACAATTTAACCGCTAGTAGTTACATATTGGTATAGAAGCAGCCATAGACAGAGAGTGGCATATTGTGATAGAGATCGAGAATGCACCTAAAAGTATTAAACTGCGGTTTACGGAAGTGGAATGGGATGAACTCTGTCGTGCAAAAGCATATATCATGCAACAGTTGACCGCCGAGTATCACCAGAGCCGTCCTCCTCCGGACATTTACTATGATGCTCTAACTCTATCCATTACGACAGTGTACAATGACTCTGTACTCCGTGTGAAACCAGGTGACACATCCGTTTATCTACAGCATCCCGCCGTCAAAATTTTTTTCGATCTACAGATGGTGCTATCCATTGTGTTGGAAAGACTGAACATATGGCTCCCTTGTGTTAAAGCTGTGTATAGAGACATTGCAGAGTATCTAAGTATGATCAATGTGCATGTAGATGGCTTCGAACAGTGGGTCAGTATGGTGCTGGCGAAAACTGACGTACTGCCAATAAGTTTGAGAGAAGTACATGCCGAATTCTGTGCTTACGAGAAGGCTTTATTTTCTATTTTCTTTACTGGCGTTAAGATAAAGAAAAAACCAACTGATGTAGTGCATCTTGTTTATGATTACTGAATGTGTACAACCATGTATGTGTTTTTTATTTCTTACCTCTTATTATATTGCAAGTCCTATAGCTATTCACTGGAAACATGCAACATCAGAAAATTATGTCATGCAACTAAATTCTCTGTGAAAGTCCATTGCACGCCAGTACCTGAAATGGTCGGTATCATGGAAAGGGCATTGTGTTCATTATTTTCTATAAAAACCCACTGCACGGCAGTACCTGACGTAGTAGGTTTCGTGGCACGGTGGGTGAAGCATCGAGACTTCTTTGTAAGCGACTGGAGCTGTGACGGTGCGCAAGAAGACCGGAGAAGAAGAATGGCGCACTCCTTCCCGACGACATATGTTTAATAATTGTAGGTCCATTCAAATGTGGCAAGACAAATATGTCGCTGCTAACACATCCGTACGAACTCCACTTTGAGCATGTATGTATATTTTCAAAACCCCTGTTTAAGCCCAAATACTAATTATTTCAGGAGATTCTGCAGGGTGTAGATGATGTGACATACACGACATTCAGTGAGAGCAGTGATATCCTTCCACCGGAAAAAGTAAAGCCAAACACAATGTTCATATTTGATGAGGTTGCTGTGGAAAACCAACATCACATGAGGCGATATTTCTGTTTTGGTCGCCATATGGCTGTTGACGTATATTGTCTGAGTCAGGCATATTCCAGAAATCCAAAACAGCCGGTGAGGGATAGCGCAAAACTATGTATAGCATTCAAACAGGACAATCTGAATTTAAAACACATTTACCAGGCTCGTGTGGGAACCGACATGTCATTCATATAGGTAAGAAAAGTGGGTCGCTACGCTTTCAACTACCTGGTTTCAACTACTTTTCAAGGTTTCCTAGGCGCTTCAGGCCGGAACAGCGCGACTGCAACGGTCGCAGTTTCGAAACCTGCCTCGGGCATGGATGTCTGTGATGTCCTTAGGTTAATTAGATTTAAGTAGTTCTAAGTTCTAGGGGATTGATGACCTCAGATGTTAAGTCCCAAAGTGCTCAGAGCCTTTGAACCATTTTTGAACAACTGTAACAAGCAACAATAAGCTTATTTTTTAATGTTTACTAACCGTTTTATTGCGTTAATCCTCAATCTTCAGGTCAGAAAATCCTTTCGCCAGGCAATGTTTCGTAATTTTGTCAATTTAATCTCGCTTCGCCGTGTGGAGTATGTGTTCTGTTCTATAGAAGTGGCAGTTTTAGAATTTGTAATTTCCTGCCTTGCGGAATAATTCTGTTGGAATCTCCTCTCCTTCTGCCAGTACAAGACTGGAGGCAAGCCCCCGTTATACACCTAGTCCATAGCTTCAGACGAACTTCTCTCTGCTCATCACTCCAGCCTACATTTTCACGTAATAATAGTTGGCTCCGATGTAATATAACAGAAACGTTCGCTTATAGTAAAAAGGAACTTGAAATTATCCAGCCCTTTTCACAGCAGTCCGGCAACTGCGGCCGAGCAAGTGGTCATGTGTGTTTGATTTGTGCGTGTGTGTGTGTGTGTGTTACCTACTTCATAAGATGGTCTTCTGGCAGAAAGCTTAACCGTAACAACTTTTCGTTGTGCCTGTCTATTTATACACTCCTGGAAATGGAAAAAAGAACACATTGACACCGGTGTGTCAGACCCACCATACTTGCTCCAGACACTGCGAGAGGGCTGTACAAGCAATGATCACACGCACGGCACAGCGGACACACCAGGAACCGCGGTGTTGGCCGTCGAATGGCGCTAGCTGCGCAGCATTTGTGCACCGCCGCCGTCAGTGTCATCCAGTTTGCCGTGGCATACGGAGCTCCATCGCAGTCTTTAACACTGGTAGCATGCCGCGACAGCGTGGACGTGAACCGTATGTGCAGTTGACGGACTTTGAGCGAGGGCGTATAGTGGGCATGCGGGAGGCCGGGTGGACGTACCGCCGAATTGCTCAACACGTGGGGCGTGAGGTCTCCACAGTACATCGATGTTGTCGCCAGTGGTCGGCGGAAGGTGCACGTGCCCGTCGACCTGGGACCGGACCGCAGCGACGCACGGATGCACGCCAAGACCGTAGGATCCTACGCAGTGCCGTAGGGGACCGCACCGCCACTTCCCAGCAAATTAGGGACACTGTTGCTCCTGAGGTATCGGCGAGGACCATTCGTAACCGTCTCCATGAAGCTGGGCTACGGTCTTCCGCTCACGCCCCAACATCGTGCAGCCCGCCTCCAGTGGTGTCGCGACAGGCGTGAATGGAGGGACGAATGGAGACGTGTCGTCTTCAGCGATGAGAGTCACTTCTGCCTTGGTGCCAATGATGGTCGTATGCGTGTTTGGCGCCGTGCAAGTGAGCGCCACAATCAGGACTGCATACGACCGAGGCACACAGGGCCAACACCCGGCATCATGGTGTGGGGAGCGATCTCCTACACTGGCCGTACACCTCTGGTGATCGTCGAGGGGACACTGAATAGTGCACGGTACATCCAAACCGTCATCGAACCCATCGTTCTACCATTCCTAGACCGGCAAGGGAACTTGCTGTTCCAACAGGACAATGCACGTCCGCATGTATCCCGTGCCACCCAACGTGCTGTAGAAGGTGTAAGTCAACTACCCTGGCCAGCAAGATCTCCGGATCTGTCCCCCATTGAGCATGTTTGGGACTGGATGAAGCGTCGTCTCACGCGGTCTGCACGTCCAGCACGAACGCTGGTCCAACTGAGGCGCCAGGTGGAAATGGCATGGCAAGCCGTTCCACAGGACTACATCCAGCATCTCTACGATCGTCTCCATGGGAGAATAGCAGCCTGCATTGCTGCGAAAGGTGGATATACACTGTACTAGTGCCGACATTGTGCATGCTCTGTTGCCTGTGTCTATGTGCCTGTGGTTCTGTCAGTGTGATCATGTGATGTATCTGACCCCAGGAATGTGTCAATAAAGTTTCCCCTTCCTGGGACAATGAATTCACGGTGTTCTTATTTCAATTTCCAGGAGTGTATTTGCTCTATCAGCTCTCCTGGCGTAATTTGAGTTTTCACTTTCGCTTTCCTTTTTATAAATTATTTCCAACTTTAGTTACATGTTTTAAAGGGACATCTGCGGGAAGAGCGGAATCTACTTACGAAATATTTGAAATGTAATAAATAAACAAATAAATTACTAAGTAAAAATTAAGTACTATGGAGGTTGTATCGAGTATTGGATACAACCACAGAAAAAAATATATAGTTACTTCCCTCAATTATTTTTGTGAATGGTAAGACACCTCTTTTTTTAGAAGCGAACCAAGACGGGCGCTTTTCTGTGATTATACGGCACACCGTCATTATTGTTGTTGTTGTTGTTGTTGCCTTCAGTCCTGAGACTGGTTTGATGCAGCTCTCTCCATGCTACTCTATCCTGTGCAAGCTTCCTCATCTCCCAGTACCTACCGCAACCTACATCCTTCTGAATCTGCTTAGTGTATTCACCTCTTGGTCTCCCGCTACGGGTTTTACCATCCACGGTGCCCTCCAATGCTAAATTTGTGATCCCTTGATGCCTCAAAACATGTCCCTTCTTCTTGTCAAGTTGTGCCACAAACTTCTCTTCTCCCCGATCCTATTCAATACCTCCTCATTAGTTACGTGATCTATCCACCTTATCTTCACCATTCTTCTCTAGCACCACATTTCGAAAGCTTCTATTCTCTTCTTGTCCGAACTAGTTATCGTCCATGTTTCACTTCCATACATGGCTACACTCCATACAAATACTTCCAGAAACGACTTACTGATACATAAATCTATATTCGATGTTAACAAATTTCTCTTCTTCAGAAACTCTTTTCTTGCCATTGCCAGTCTACATTTCATATCCTCTCTACTTCGACCATCATCAGTTATTTTACTTCCTAAATAGCAAAACTCATTTACTACTTTAAGTGTCTCATTTCCTAATCTAATTCCCTCAGCATCACCCAATTTAATTTGACTACATTCCATTATCCTCGTTTTGCTTTTGTTGATGTTCATCTTATATCCTCCTTTCAAGACACTGTCCATTCCTTTCAACTGCTCTTCCAAGTCCTTTGCCGTCTCTGACAGAATTACAATGTCATCGGCGAACCTCAAAGTTTTTACTTCTTCTCCATGAATTTTAATACCTACTCCAAATTTTTCTTTTGTTTCCTTTACTGCTTGCTCAATATACAGATTGAATAACATCGGGGAGAGGCTACAACCCTGTCTCACTCCTTTCCCAACTACTGCTTCCCTTTCATGTTCCTCGACTCTTATGACTGCCATCTGGTTTCTGTACAAATTGTAAATAGCCTTTCGCTCCCTGTATTTTACCCGTGCTACCTTTAGAATTTGAAAGAGAGTATTCCAGTCAACATTGTCAAAAGCTTTCTCTAAGTCTACAAATGCTAGAAACGTAGGTTTGCCTTTTCTTAATCTTTCTTCTAAGATAAGTCGTAAGGTCAGTATTGCCTCACGTGTTCCAACATTTCTACGGAATCCAAACTGATCTTCCCCGAGGTCGGCTTCTACCAGTTTTTCCATTCGTCTGTAAAGAATTCGCGTTAGTATTTTGCAGCTGTGACTTATTAAACTGATAGTTCGGTAATTTTCACATCTGTCAGCACCTGCTTTCTTTGGGATTGGAATTATTATATTCTTATTGAAGTCTGAGGGTATTTCGCCTGTCTCGTACATCTTGCTCACCAGCTGGTAGAGTTTTGTCATGACTGGCTCTCCCAAGGCCTTCAGTAGTTTCAATGGAATGTTGTCTACTCCGGGTGCCTTGTTTCGACTCAGGGCTTTCAGTGCTCTGTCAAACTCTTCACGCAGTATCTTATCTCCCATTTCATCTTCATCTACATCCTCTTCCAATTCCATAATATTGTCCTCAAGTACATCGCCCTTGTATAGACCCTCTATATACTCCTTCCACCTTTCTGCTTTCTCTTCTTTGCTTAGAACTGGGTTTCCATCTGAGCTCTTGATGTTCATACAAGTGGTTCTCTTATCTCCAAAGGTCTCTTTAATTTTCCTGTAGGCTGTATCTATCTTACCCCTAGTGAGATAATCCTCTACATCCTTACATTTGTCCTCTAGCCATCCCTGCTTAGCTACTTTGCACTTCCTGTCGATCTCATTTTTGAGACGTTTGTATTCTTTTTTGCCTGCTTCATTTACTGCATTTTTATATTTTTTCCTTTCATCAATTAAATTCAGTATTTCTTCTGTTACCCAAGGATTTCTAACAGCCCTCGTCTTTTTATCTACTTGATCCTCTGCTGCCTTCACTACTTCATTCCTCAGAGCTACCCATTCTTCTTCTACTGTGTTTTTTCTCCCATTCCTGTCAATTGTTCCCTTATGCTCTCCTTGAAACTCTGTACAACCTGTGGTTCTTTCAGTTTATCCAGATCCCATGTCCTTAAATTCCCACCTTTTTGCAGTTTCTTCAGTTTTAATCCACAGGTCATAACCAATAGATTGTGGTCACAGTCCACATCTGCCCCTGGAAATGTCTTACAATTTAAAACCTGGTTCCCAAATCTCTGGCTTACCATTATATAATCTACCTTTTAGTATCTCCAGGATTCTTCCATGTATACAACCTTCTTTTATGATTCTTGAACCAAGTGTTAGCTATCATTTATATGAGGCGCAATCGCACTAGGCACACTCGCATGCTGTTGCATAGCATTGATTTAATGTAAGCCTGAAACTGGAAATTTATTCTTAATGTGTGATAATTGAATATAGAGATATTACTTGATATTTGTTTAATTTTATGTTAAAAATCATCTCGGTTATACTGCGTCTTCACAAGACTATGGTTCCGTGTTCATTAAATGCACATAAATAGTACAGTAGGAATCATTTTTTCGGTGAGTAAATGTATGCGAAGTCCTATGAAAAAAGGCGGTTTCCCATCTGTCTCGACGAATGCGGGCTGCTTCCCCTCATTCCGCCTGAGTTACACATGTGGGCGATTGCTGCGCAAACACTGTCTCCACGTGCGCTTACACCATAATAAAACTACCACACAAACATTTGAGGTCACAATCGTCGGGTATGAGACGTTCCCGGGGCGGGAGGGGGGGGGGGGGAGGGGGGAGGGAGGGGGGCACTGGGGGCCGTACCGCACGGTAACCCTGACCCTTGGTTCGGTCACGCGTCCGACCATCCTGATTTAGGTTTCCGTGACTTCCCTAAATCGCTGCAGGCAAATGCCGGGATGTTTCCTCTGAAAGTGCACGGCCAACTCCCTTCCCCGCCCTTCCCTAAGTGGATGAGACCGATGACCTCGCTGTTTGGTCCCTTCCCCCAAACAGCCCAACTCAACCCAACCCTGGGTTCGGTGTGGGGCGGCGGCGGGTTGGGTGGACTGCTGTGGCCTGTTGTGGGACGAAGCCTCTCGTAGTTTCTAGGTCCCCAGTTCTACATCTACATCTACATATATACTCCGCTAGCCACCAAGCGGTGTGTGGCGGGAGCACATTTCGTGCCAATGTCATATCCCCCCCCCCCTTCTCTGTTCCGCTGGCGGACCGCGCGATGGAAAAACGACTGTCTGAACGCCTCAGTACGAGCTCTTATTTCCCTATCTTTGAATGATGATCATTACGCGATTTGAAAGTTGGTCGTTAAAATATATGCTCTACATCCTAGGTGAAGATTGGATTTCGGAATTTAGTGACCAGCCCCTTTTGTTTAGCGCGTCGTCTATCTGCAAGTGTGTCCCACTTCAAACTTTCTATGAGACTTGTGAAGCTCTCGCGATGACTAAATGTACCAGTCACGAATTTTGCCGCTCTTCTTTGGACCTTCTCAATCTCTTGGATTCGACTCAAGTGGTAAGGGTCCCATACAGACGAACAATACTCTAAGACCGGACGAACTAACGTATTGTAAGCTATTTCCTTTGTTGAAGGACTGCATCGCTTCAGGATTCTACCAATAATCCGCAATCTAGAGTTCGCCTTACCCGTTATTTGTGTAATCTGATCATTCCATTTGAGATCATTTCGAATAGTCACACCCAGATACTTTACGGATGTTACCACTTCCAAAGACTGATAATTTATTTTGTACTCATACATTAATGGGGTTTTTCGCCTTGTTATACGCAGTAGGTTACACTTACTAATATTGAGAGATAACTACCAGTCATTACACCACGCATTTATTTTTTGCAAATCCTCATTGATTTGTTCGCAACTTTCGTGTGATACTACTTTCCTGTAGACTACAGTATCATCGGCAAACAGTCTAAGGCCGCTGCCAGTATCATCAACCAGATCGTTTATGTAAATCGTAAAAAGCACAGGACCTATACGCTGCCCTGGGGCACACCTGAAGTTACTTTTGTTTCTGTTGGTTCAAATGGCTCTGAGCACTATGGGACTCAACTGCTGTGGTCATCAGTCCCCTAGAACTTAGAACTACTTAAACCTAACTAACCTAAGGACATCACACACATCCATGCCCGAGGCAGGATTCGAACCTGCGACCGTAGCAGTCGCACGGTCCCGGACTGCGCGCCTAGAAATTTAATATAGTTAAGTTTTATACTGGAAAACGATTTTTCCAGAGGTCGTACCTTTCGAATTATTTTTTAAAAAATGTACAAAAGTGACCTTTAAACGCGTTTGTCTTGAATAATATGAAAATTATCGCCTCCATGAAGACATATGCCAGTAAAAAATTTAACTATATAAAACTTCCTACGAAAAGGCACTGTTCATTTTCCTAAGGAGTGCTAGTCTGTGTGTAGTGTGTCAGAGACTATGAAAACGGCATACGCGGTTTTAGAAAGCATTGCAGGTGGCATAAAACCTGTCGGTAGGGGCAGCTGAATCATCTGATGTAGAAGCACACACTTGAAACTTAAAATGTAAATGGAACCCTTTAACCATCCATTTGTTTTTCTAGATTCAGTATAAAAGTTGTACTGCAGTAAATCTTTGATTCACATTATCTTACGTCTCTACACTCCCGATTTGTTATTGGAAAACCACCCACTTCGTAAAAATAAGAGCAATCGCATTGCATGCCAGTGTAACCTATTACGGATGCCAGATGGAGACTATTACATTTCAGGTACAGAGCACTTCTGTTGTGCAAATAACATTTTGAATTTCAGGGCGACGAGTAGCATTTCTTTTGTGTGATATAAGGTGCTAGAACATGTTTTCAATTCTACGTAGGTTACAAGGTGCAATAATTATTAAAGGCTTAGATTAGATTAGAAAGCTGATTAAAGTTTGAGTGTAATGTTAGAGTGTATCACGTCTGAAGTGAATGATTCTTCATGATCCAGAAAGTTGCATTTTCAATATGGATAGCTTAAGAGATTTCACAAGTGCGCACCCATACATGGGCTTAGAATTCTAATTAATAATTATCGGGCTACTTACATGAGTGCTGCGGTTTGGTGACTGCGCTTATATATGGAAGTAAGAAAGGAAGGAAGATTAGGTTTGACGTTCCGTCGACATCGAGGTCATTAGAGACAGAGCACAAGCTTGGATTGTGTCGGGAGGGAAATCGACAGTACAGTATCAAAGGGACCAAACCGGCATTTGCCTGGAGGGATTTAAGGAAATCACAGAAAACATAAATCAGGATGGCCAGACACGGGTTTGAACCGTCGTCGTTCCGAATGTGAGTCCAGTGTGGTCTCACTTGGGTTGACGCTCCATCCACTTCACTAGTTGATGGTCCTGTGTCTGCCTCAGCTTCAACATTAAGGTCATCTTCTTCCTCGACACTTTCCTCTTTTACACTTCCAGTAAGTTCATAATGATTAGGAATTTCATACCCAGGGTCTAACGAACAAACATCATCCATTCATGCTGTATCTTCAGCACTTACTTCTGAACATACAGGAATTTTCAAAAGAATGTTTCTGAATTCCTCATGTGACACGTCACCTTCATCTTCTCCTGTCTCTTCCATTTCCTTTTCTTGAGCTTCTTTTTCCTTTTTCTCCTTTCACTTCACTTCTTCAGATGATACGGCTTTCAACTAGTTCCACGCACGTTTTAATGCGATTATCCTAACCAAGCTTCAAGCTTTCACCACCATGTAAGAGCAATCTTTCAAATTTATTTTTTTGTGGTTACCCAACCCACCTTCTTTGTCTTCGCTCTCTACCGAAAGTTTCCTTAAAAGTTACCTTCTGTAATGGTGTTTCATGGATTCGATAAGAGACTGGTCCAGTGGTTGCAACAAGCTTGTGACGTTTGGCGGTAAAAAGATAGTTGTAAACTGACCATTCCTCGTTCCAACAACCCCAGTGGAATGAGTCGGTGCATTATCATCTTCCCAATCGACAGAAGAGGTATTTTATGGTTTCCCGTAGAGTTCGCACAGGTGAGAACCGTAAGAAGCTCTTCACTAACTTTACGTCCTGGAGCACTACACTCTCTTTTAGACGCTAAAGTGGATTTAGACAGAGCTTTCGAAACAAGGCCGGTTTAATCAGTGTTGTAAAAAAACTCGGGATCTTAGGAACCTTCTACAACCATAATTTTCAATAATATCATCTGCAGCTTTGGAGTCTGGTGATAACTTGCTCGCCACTTAAATCTAAATCACGGAACCGTCCCTGCTGTTCATATTTTTTACCCAGCCGTTAGTTGCTTTAAAGGATGAACAACCGAGCTTCTGAACTAAGATCTTAGCTTTTTCACAAACAATCTGGCCCGAAGTTGCGTTCCCCACAGAACGTTGCTGCAAAAACCACTTGAAAAAGGCAACTTCTAAATTTTTGTTTGTTGCCGCCTTCATTGTTTCTTTTGAAAAACTTCCATCTTTGTTTTCAAGCACTGACGCGAAGTTTAAAAGTGTAGGTTTCCTCCTTTTAATGTTTGAAATCGTCGCTTGTCCGACATTGTATATCTCGGCAAACTGTTTACCTCCTTTATCTGATTGCTCTATAATTTTTAGTATACCCGCTAACGATAACACAAGACGTTTTCTTTTAGAAGCCGTGGTGAAATACGAAATGCACTCACAAACAATACAACGCGTGCAGTTGGGAGAACCACGACACACAGACTGACTAGTAATCAGAGGTCAGTGACTCGTCATCCCAGCAATGTTCGCGCTGAGCCCGCACTAGCTTCGCGTAGGGAAGGACAATAGCGCCCGTAGACAGAGTCATTATTTTGCGATTCGGATACACGGAATTCGTATAACTGCAGTTCTGCTGTATTTGTTAAGCTCTTATCAGATCGCGGAGCCAGTAGCTGGCTGGCAGCGGTGTTAAATGAACGAAGTGAACTTGATGAGGCCTGATTGAAGCCAATAAATCCCCATTTGTTCCCGTAGAAACTTGGAGTGTGCTGTTTTTGTGTGTTTGCATTTTTTGTCTTTTAACTGTTATCCTGTGGAGATTATTATCGGCGTATCTTGGTAGGTGCCAGCTGGCGGCGGTGTAGAGTAGCAAGTGTTAGCGGTGGACGTCTCCCAGTCCAGGGATCGAACCTAGGTTTCTTTCTGGAAGTATTTAGGTTGGCGATTATTGGCCGTACCAAAGGAGTAGTAATAGTTCTAACCCAGACTCGCGCGTCCAAGCGAGGCTACCGATTACGTAGACTTATTCTATAAGTGTTGCGGCGCAGAAAACTGACCTGGACCCGCCAATAAAGTTCTGAGTAAATCAGAGGAGCCGCATGTCACGTAGTTTCTCTCACGCGTCGCTCATCACTACGTATTTTCCACAAATAACGTAGTAAAACACTTTCCACTACACCAGAACACAGTGTGATTGTGGTTTGTTATGTAACAAACTACAAACGTTATTTGTGGAAAATACTTGTTATAGTTACATATGCACCACAGCATCTCAGCATGATGCGGAGAATAGAAGTGCATGCCACACGAAAACATGACAAGCTACCAGTAGTAATTAACACAAAAGTGATCCAGAAAATTCATGCATACCAAATGTAAAGAATAAATAAAAACGAAAACCCACTGATGCTGGCACAGTGGTGCCGAAACATGCTTGGGTACTGAGAAAAACGGTTTTGCGTAACTGGCGGACCTCAAACCCAAAAAATTCTTTCAGTCATTTGCTCCTAGATTTGCGCAGTCAGTCTTTCTGTTTTGTTTTATTGGCGGAGGGTAGTTCTGCCTTCCGTCACTCAGATTCCTGTGGTCTGTCGATTCTGCCTGTGGACTCCCGAATGGAGACGGATTTGTTGTTGGCAGCCGGTGAATGTGCGTCTCTACCTGGCAGAAAGGTTATCTGTTATGTCGAAAGCCCATCCACGTGCGCATCCCTTCGTTCAGGGAGCTGAAAATAATTTTGCGATAAACGTAGCTTGTAATTTCTAAAATTCCTTGCTATTTTTTGGACGCTTAATTTTTTATGTTACTTCGAAAATTAGCTGTGTCATGTGGAGACTGATCCAACGCTTTCGCGCGGGGAGGAGGCGGGAGTCATCAGTGGAAAACATCCGCTAAGGTGACAAATGTCATGGGATGCCTCCTAATATCGTGTCGGGCCTCCTTTTGCCCGGCGTAGTGCAGAAACTCTATGTGGCATGGACACTCGGCAAGTCGTTGGAAGTCCTCTGCAGAAATACTGACAGACGCTGATTCTACAGCCGTCCATAATTGCGAAAGTGTTGCCACTGCAGTATTTTGTGAACGGACTGACTTTTCGATTATGAACCATACATGTTCGATACGGTTCATGTCGAGCGATAGGGTGGCGAAATTATTGGCTAGAATTGTCCAGAATCTTGTTCAAACCAATCAATTCATCTATAAAAATTCCATCGTTGTTTGGGAAAATGACCACGAATGGCTGCAAATAGCCTCCAAGCAGCTGACGGGTCAGCTGGACCACAGGACACAGTCCATTCCATGTAAACACAGTCTACACCGTTATGGAGCCATCAACAGCTCGCACAGTGCCCTGTTGATAACTCGAGTCCACGGCATCATGAGTCCAGGAGAGGAATTACAGGCGACGTTGTACTGTTAGCAAAGGAACTCGCCAACTGTTTGTAACGTCCCCTTAGAAAAATTATGAATGACTGTGATGGTAAAGTTCTACGTTGTTTGATGCAGAGGCAGCTGAGCAAAACTGAACGTACTCAGACATTTCTCTCTTTCTTACTCTGACCATCACTACACTGACACACAATATTTTTAGCGCAACCCAATGTGACTTTCAATAATCCCTAAAAAAGAATGGCCCTGACTAACAATAACCTATACCTTTCATGAATCACTTACCTCACAAAAATATTCGTTACTCGAACTACTGCAATATATCGAGCGCCAATACTGCCAGCTAAATAAAAGTTTCTAACTACTGAAGGGACTGACTACTGACAGGCATAGTCAGCAAATGAAAGATCCATCTTTACAAATTTCCTTTTTCTGGAGGACACATGTCCAGATCACCTCTCAAAACTCCGACATCTCTCTCTCCACATCCACAACTGTTGGCGGCTCACATCCAACTGCGCAACGCTACGCGCTGTTCACATCCAACTGCCCAACACTACAATAGTGAATATTACAACAATGCTAACCAGCCACAGACTGCACCGCTACGTGGCATTACCAAGATAAAAACCTGAACAGCCTACTTACAGCCTTTATTCTCTGCAAGGCATCTTCAGTGGCCTCGAATATGTACACGTGTGTTATACTCCCCTGTGGCACGCCAGAGGTTACTTTAACATCTGTAGACGTCCCTCCATTGATAACAACATGCTGTGTTCTGTTTGCTAAAAACTCTTCAATCCAGCCACACAGCTGGTCTGATATTCCGTAGGCTCTTACTTTGTTTATCAGGCGACAGTGCGGAACTGTATCGAACGCCTTCCGGAAGTCAAGAAAAATAGCCTCTACCTGGGATCCTGTTTCTAAAATTTCTGGGTCTCTGATACAAAGACAGCTGAGTAAAATTGAACGTACTCATACATTTCTCTGTTTACTTATTCTGATCATCACTAAACTGACACACAATGTTTTTAGCGCAACGCAATATGACTTTGAATAATCCCTACAAAAGAATGGCCCTGACTAACAGTAATCTATACCTTTAATTAATCACTTACATCAAAAAATATTCGGTACTCGAACTACTGCAATACATCGAACGCCAATACTGCCAGCTACATAAAACATTCTAACTACTGAAGGCACTGACTACTGATAGGCATAGTTAGCAAATGAAAGATTTTGATAGAGAACAAAGAAGGTATTTACCTTAATAATGTTCAAAAGTCATCATATATATATATCTATCAATTCATGACATCCATCTTTACAAAATTTCTTTTTTCTGACCGACATACGTCCAGATCGTCCGCTTATAGTAACCTTTCAAAACTCTGGCATCTCTCTCTCTCTCTCTCCACATCCACCACTGCTGGCGGCTCACCTCCAACTGCCCAACGGTACGGACTGTTCACGTCCAACTGCCCAACACTACACAAGCGAATATTCCAACAAAGAGTTAACCAGCCACAGACTGCACACAGCACAGTCAGTGATTTTCATACAGAGCGCTACGTGGCGTTACCAACATAAAAACCTAAACAGCTTACTTACAGGTCGACTGCTGCCATAGCCCACTTACGCTAAATTTCACCGCACTGTCCTAATGGACAGGTTCGTCGTACGTCCCACACTGTATTCTGCGGTTATATCAGGCACTGTTGCTTGACTGTTAGCACTGACGCCTGTACGCAAACGCCGCTGCTCTCGGTCGGTAAGTGAGGGCCGGCGGCCACTGCGTTGTCCATGGTGAGACGTGAACCCCGACATTTGGTGTTCTCGGCACACTATTGACACTGTCGATCTCGGAATATTGAAGTCCCTACGATTTAGAAAATGGAATGCCCCATACGCCTGGCTCCAGCTACCGTTCAGACTCTGTTAATTCTCTTTGGGCGGCCATATTCACGTCGGAAGCTGTTTCGCATGGAACACCTCTGCCAAAGCCTTGTGCCTCTTTTACTCCTTGTGTGCGCATGACCACCGCTATCTGTGAGCTCAGTGTATGTGCCGCAACAACTTCTGCAGCGAGGCGTGATCACCCCACCTGAGTGGTTCCGCGCCTGGTCAAGACTGCAGCCGTGTTGCGTACCAGTGAGCCAGCCACAGCGTGGGCGGAGCTCTGCGGTGGCGGTGACGCTCCGGTGGTTGCGATGGCGTGCGCTGGCTCCCTTGTGAGCGACAGCTGCCTGACCTCAGCTCGGTGAACACTGCAGGACAGCACCGACAGCTCGCGGCTGCGTCAGCGGCAGGGCGGCGCCTGGGCACAGAATACAGAATATACAGAACGGAAACTCGGCTGCAGTCCGTGCGGCACAATTCAGTGCGCCAGCGCAAAGTTGAAACGTCCCCCTCGAAAAAATTATGCTAGACTGTGCTGGTAAACCTCTTACGTTATTTGATTTTCAAACAGCTGAGCAAAACTGAACGTACTCAGACATTTCTCTTTTTACTTATTCTGATCATCACTAAATTGACACCATATTTTCAGCACAACGCAATCTGACTTTCAGTAATACCTAAACAGGAATGGTCCTAATTAACAATAACATATACTTATCATGAATCATTAAACTCACAACAATCTTCGTTACTCGAACTACTGCAATACAGCGAGCGCCAGTACTGCCAGCTACATAAAACATTCTAACTGCGGAAGGCACTAACTACTGATAAGCATAATTAACAAATGAAAGATTTTGATAGAGAACAAACAATGTATTTACCTTAATAACGTTCAAAAGTCATTATATCAATTCATGACCTCCTTCTTTACAAACTCCCTTTTTCTAGCGGACACACGTCCTGATCGTCTTCTTATAGTAACCTCTCAAAACTCTCGCATCTCTCTCTCGACATCCACCAGTGCTGGCGGGTCATCAACTGCCTAACGCTACGTGCTGTTCACATCCAGCTGCCCAACACTACACAAGCGAATATTTCAACAATGAGTTAACCAGCCACAGACTCTACACAACACAGTCAGTGATTTTCATACAGAGCGCTATGTGGCGTTACCAACATAAAAAGCTAAACAGCCTACTTACAAAGTCTACCATATCGAAACCGAGTAACACTTGTGTTTGAACCCAAAGGCGTTGTTTATTTCATTAGTTGTTCAGGGTGACTATTATGGAACTATATGAAATAAAACCGTCGTAACTTCTGAAAGGTTTGATTTAGGATGTTCATACTGCATCCTTGGTTGCGTGGCATCGTTGGATTTAGTAAGCGCATGCATGGTTTGGTTTAACGACGAAACCCACTTTCATTTGGATGGGTTCGTCAATGAGCAAAATTCGCGCATTTGCTGGACTGAGAAACCGCATTTCGCGTTCGAGAAGTCTCTTCACCCTCAAAGGGTGACTGTTGGTGCGCAATGTCCAGTCACGGAATAACCGATGCGATATTCCTTGACGGCTCGGTGACTACCGAACGGTACGTGAGGGTTTTGGAAGATGATTATCCAAAGTGCCCCTATTTCATTTCGACAAGATGTGGTTCATGCAAGACGCAGCTCGACCTCATCGAAGCAGGAGAGTGGTTGGTGTCCTGGGGGATCACTCTGGGGACGGCATTCTGGCTCAGGCATGCCCAGAGGCCACTGGCATGCGCCTCGATTGGCAGCCATATTCTCCGGATCGGAACACATGCGACTCCTTTTCGTGCAGCAATAACCCCAAAACCATTGCTCAGCTGAAAACGATCATTCGGGAGGCCATCGGCAGCATCGATGCTCCTTCACTCCGCTATTCGTCTGCACTACATCGCCGCCAATGTTCGCAGGCATGTCACACATGTCGTAATCTAAATCCGAATATCTGCAGTGACGTTTACATGTTGAATAAAATGTGTGCACGCTGTACTTTGTAACTAATGTACGTCTTTTTATTTCATGCAGTTCAGTAATTGTCAACCCATACATTTTAGCTGCTGGGCTAACGTACAAGTAATTAGCTGTTTGATGTACTGTTAAAGTTACAGATATACACTGATAAGCCAGAACGTAATGACCGTCCACCTTTGGCACGGATAACAGCGGCGACGCGTCGCGACACGGAAGCAGTGATACCTTGGCAGGTGGCAGGTACAAGTCACCTAATTTCCGTGTACTCCGGGGGGAGAGTGATGGGCTCACACACAACTTTCAATCACATCCCAGGTACGATCGATCAGGTTCAGATCTGGTGGATTGAGGGGCCAGCACATCAATTCGAACTCGCCAATGTCTTCCTCAAACGACTCCTTCACATTCCTGGTCTTGTGACATGGCGTATTACCTTGTTGAAAACTGCCACTGCTGTTCTGAAACATGCCTATCATGAAGGGGTGTATATGGTCTCGAACCAGTGTACAATATTCCTTGAGTATCAAGATGCCTTGCACGAGCCTCACTACACCCATGGATACCCACGTGAATCTTCCGCAGTGCATAATGGGGCTGCTGCTAGCTTCTCTCCGTCCCACAGTACAGGTGTCAAGGAGATGTTGCCCCAGGAGACGACGGATTCGCCCTCCCATTGGCCTGATGAAGAAGGTATCGGGTTTCATAAAACCGTGCAACACTCTGTCGCTGTCCCAACATCCAGTGCCGGTGGTCAAGTGCCCAATTCAGTCATAGTTGCTGGACTTGCCCTGTTAACATTGGCGCATGTATGCGTAGTCGGCTGTGGAGGCCCATCGTTAGGAGTGTTCGGTGCACTCTGTGTTCACATAGATTTGCATTGTGCTCAGCAATAAAGCCTGATGTTAGTTCCTTCACAGTTCGCCGCCTGTCCTGTTTTATCAGTCTGTCCAGCCTACGACGTTCGACATCTGTGATGAGGGATGGCCACCGAATCTCACAACGTCTGGATGTGGTTTCACCTTGATTTCGCCACGTGTTGAAGACACCCACCACAGCCCTCCCCGAAAACCCTAGAAGTCGTGAAGTTCTCTAAATGCTCTTGCCGAGCCTGTGGACCATCACAATCTGTCCTCGGTCAAACTCAGATACATCACGCGCCTTCCCCATTCTACAGACAGACAGCACGCTCACTGACACTACACGGACCGTGCTTGTGTCTGACTGGCAGTCACTCCTCGCCAGGTGACTGCTACCGCCTTGGCGGGTTTATATCGATGGTAGGTCGGTGGTCGTAATCTTCTGGCTCGTCATTGTACACTCCTGGAAATTGAAATAAGAACACCGTGAATTCATTGTCCCAGGAAGGGGAAACTTTATTGACACATTCCTGGGGTCAGATACATCACATGATCACACTGACAGAACCACAGGCACATAGACACAGGCAACAGAGCATGCACAATGTCGGCACTAGTACAGTGTATATCCACCTTTCGCAGCAATGCAGGCTGCTATTCTCCCATGGAAACGATCGTAGAGATGCTGGATGTAGTCCTGTGGAACGGCTTGCCATGCCATTTCCACCTGGCGCCTCAGTTGGACCAGCGTTCGTGCTGGACGTGCAGACCGCGTGAGACGACGCTTCATCCAGTCCCAAACATGCTCAATGGGGGACAGATCCGGAGATCTTGCTGGCCAGGGTAGTTGACTTACACCTTCTAGAGCACGTTGGGTGGCACGGGATACATGCGGACGTGCATTGTCCTGTTGGAACAGCAAGTTCCCTTGCCGGTCTAGGAATGGTAGAACGATGGGTTCGATGACGGTTTGGATGTACCGTGCACTATTCAGTGTCCCCTCGACGATCACCAGAGGTGTACGGCCAGTGTAGGAGATCGCTCCCCACACCATGATGCCGGGTGTTGGCCCTGTGTGCCTCGGTCGTATGCAGTCCTGATTGTGGCGCTCACCTGCTCGGCGCCAAACACGCATACGACCATCATTGGCACCAAGGCAGAAGCGACTCTCATCGCTGAAGACGACACGTCTCCATTCGTCCCTCCATTCACGCCTGTCGCGACACCACTGGAGGCGGGCTGCACGATGTTGGGGCGTGAGCGGAAGACGGCCTAACGGTGTGCGGGACCGTAGCCCAGCTTCATGGAGACGGTTGCGAATGGTCCTCGCCGATACCCCAAGGAGCAACAGTGTCCCTAATTTGCTCGGAAGTGGCGGTGCGGTCCCCTACGGCACTGCGTAGGATCCTACGGTCTTGGCGTGCATCCGTGCGTCGCTGCGGTCCGGTCCCAGGTCGACGGGCACGTGCACCTTCCGCCGACCACTGGCGACAACATCGATGTACTGTGGAGACCTCACGCCCCACGTGTTGAGTAATTCGGCGGTACGTCCACCCGGCCTCCCGCATGCCCACTATACGCCCTCGCTCAAAGTCCGTCAACTGCACATACGGTTCACGTCCACGCTGTCGCGGCATGCTACCAGTGTTAAAGACTGCGATGGAGCTCCGTATGCCACGGCAAACTGGCTGAAACTGACGGCGGCGGTGCACAAATGCTGCGCAGCTAGCGCCATTCGACGGCCAACACCGCGGTTCCTGGTGTGTCCGCTGTGCCGTACGTGTGATCATTGCTTGTACAGTCCTCTCGCAGTGTCCGGAGCAAGTATGGTGGGTCTGACACATCGGTGTCAATGTGTTCTTTTTTCCATTTCCAGGAGTTTATTATGAGCATGATGGAGCGATGGAGAGGGTTGTATGGGCGCACGACGTCAAGGTCTTCAGGGCCCGCTCAATAACAGATTGAGACGGGTGTCAAGAAAGTACTCAGAACAGTAAGATAAAACAGAACGTAAAACACATTTAATAATGTTGGAATAATATGTGCCTCCCCACACCGAAACGTGGAACGAAGCATGCCGTCAGCAGTAAAACGTGGACAACACAAGAAGAAAGTGGTAGAGGGAGCTAAAACAATATAGCAGATGGAAGTGGCTGGCTGACCTCAAGGAAAAAAGGGAGGAGCCAGCCACGTTGCAATACACTAAAACCTCCAGCCTAAAAGTTTAGGCCAGAGTCCAGACCCATCACAAACCTTTAAAACCCTAGACACACACGTCTCATCATTAGCTAAAACACAGGGCAGATCCCCATCATATTGTGCATCTGCCCTTGCATCACGGTATAAAATGCAGTGTGTTAAAATGTGCCAGACAGAGATGTGCACACTACAAGCATCACAAAACGGTGGATCCTCCCGCCGTAATAGAAAGCTATGTGTGAGAGGACAGTGCCCAATCCGAAGACGCGTGAGGGTCACTTCCTCCCGCCTGAGCAACCGGCCCGAGGAACGCCATGGTCGAGTTCTTGACTTCACCAACCGCAATTTATTGGTCGTCACCGCCAGCCATTCTTCCTCCCACAACTCCATGCACTTCTTGTGGAGTGCAGAAATGACACACTGCAAGGGAATAGGACACTGGACCATATCCTGCTGTCTGCAGGCTTCCTTCGCAGCCCGATCGGCCTGTTCATTGCCCCATATTTCTACATGACCAGGCACCCAGCAGAAGGACACCCCCTTGCCCCGCCGTTAGAGCAAGTACAGTTGATCATATATTAGCTGGACCATCTCCTCAGTTGGGTACAGAATCTGCAACGATTGTAAGGCACTAAGAGAATCGGAGCAGAGGAGAAATCGATTGCCCCGAACACGATTCATCCGCTCCAACGCCTTCAGGATCGCGTGGAGCTCCGCTGCGAAAACGTGTAACACTATTATCTGTCACTGCTGTTCCATAACCTTAAAGATGGAAGCACGTTGTGTGATAAAACTATTTTATTAAAGCAAATTATAGTACAACGCAACAGAGCAGTGTTACCCTCTGAGAGGAATTTTGTTGTGTTGACCGTGTTGTACCTAACGGAGGTGGCTTATCGGAAGTGAAAGTCAGAATTACGGAAATATTTGAACAGTAACAAACAAAATTTTGCCTATCTGCACTGTTTAACAGGTAAAGAAAACGGTCGCCAGCCTAACTAGGCAAGAGAATGATTAACATTCTCGTTCAAGAAAATAGTTATTAGTAACTTGAATGGATAAACAAAGCCTATACTTTGCCACACGCGAGTGCAGTGAACTCTTGACACATACATATGTGTACGGTAAGATTGAAACTAACAGTTAAAGCAGCACAAACTATTTGCAAAATTATAACAGATACTGAAACACACTATTACTTTCAGGGTTTACACAAACTGAATGATCTTTATAACGTTATTATTACTATTAACTGCAGAATCATTAATTGGATATAGGTTAAGTCTCTCTCAGTTAAATACCTTACTATTTAAAATGAAAGTTAATTTGAATCCACTTAAAGGTTGCTCCTCACATTCAGTTGACTAAAGAAATTAAGGTTTTCTTAATTAGTGGTCTTTCCATTACTTGTTACCGAGCATTAACCCAATAGACAAACTGTGGATCTTATTATATTATTAATAAGCACTTCTAATACATAGGAGAGACAAACACATAGCAAACTTGAGTATATAACGTTCCACACTGCAGTTTTCCACTTTTACTACATTGAGACACATAATTAACATATATGTAAGATACTGACTCACCTTCTGCGATTTACAACAGGCAGTAACGTGATCATTTACTAAGTAAAACTTTATAAGCCTCAGTCTTCAGAACTTTTAATTTGAAGTTGGCATCAATACATTAATAAGCAGTTTTGTTAGGAAAATTACTTTCATTAACTTTCTTTTTTTATTGTGTTCAAGAGGCATTAATTAGCAAAAACACTGGTCTTTAATGTTCTTTCAGTTGGGACACTCGGAAATCACTTTAGTTCAAACGGAGAGGAACCTGAGAGGTGTTATGATAAGGAGAAAAAACAAGGTAGGTACATAAACTCAGTTATAAATTACCTTATATTTGAGCACACTAACACATCCATTAAGCTGATCCTTCACTGTACATTGCTATAGTGCTCCATTACAGTGATTGCGCAATGTGGTGGCGATTGCATGTCGGTAGGTGAATTACAGGTAGAATTGCTGGACTCAGTCATTTCTTGGTGGCGATGATAGATGCAAATTCCAGAATAGTTCGAGCTATTTATCCATCCATCCGAGGCATTGCAAAGTAGCAGGAAAAAACCTCTCTCGGATCCAGCACAGTATGCAACATTTACATGGCAGTGCACAATTTGGTACCTCGTCCCTGACTGGTTGCTCGCCCCCGACTGACTCTCAGTTCCACCTTTTCTACTTAGGCCAACCACAATTTGCGCGCGCTACACAGTTCCGTTCCTGACGGGAACCACTACTCCTTTTACATACAAACTAACTAAGAACCCTAAGTGAGGATCAGCAGTTTACATAACAGTAACCAAATACATTAAATAAAACAGAATATTGGCACATATTGACATTGCTACAAAAAATTATTCACACAAAATCACAATTATATACAGTAAGTTTTGTTCCCTCCAAATGGGACAAAGAATTTAAATGACAGATACACTACTTTGCATATAACCAAACCATGACATCAAAGTTTGTACAAAGAAAGGAGTACACAATTTTGTGTCATCTATTCACTCAAACACATTTACAGAAGCTTAACGATGTAATATTAAATGAAACAAAAGCAAAATAAATCCATACAGCATAAGAGCGGTGGTGTTACAAACGGTATATTCATCAGCGAGGCGAATCCGGGTAACATGATCAAGGAACACTACAGAATAACCAAGGAAATTCTTTTGTTTGGAGCCATCAGTGTAAACGACGGTAAAACCTTGATGCACATCTAAAACGTTAAGAAACTGAGATTGGAATAATCTGGTATACTACCTTTCTTAAATTTAGTCAAATCTAAAACAAAGTCTGGGTCTCCGGAGGAGCCAAGGTGAAAATCTACTCCAATCGCGACGGAAAACATGAAGACCAGCCATTCCATCGCAGAGAGGCAATCCTGTGCGCGAATCCCATAGGGCCGCGTCGCTCGTTGCCGGTTATGAAATAACCGTGCCAGAGGAGGCTGAGCAACGGTATGGTATGCATGGGTGTATGGTGTGGACAAAGTTTTATACGCCTGGCGCACTGTAAGTAGCCGCCGCCACATATGAAGTGGCGGTTCACCAGCCTCTGCACAGAGGCTCGGTTTGGGGCTAGTTCGGAATGCCCCAGTGGCCAACCGAAGCCCTTCACGGTGCACAACGTCCAACATCTTTGAGTAAGAAGGTCTCGGAGACCCATACACCGTGCACCCATAATCGAGCCGACATCGCACAAACGCCCTGTAAAACTGGAGCAGACATGTCCTGTCGGCTCTGCATGTACTGTGGCTAAGACATTTTAAAATACTTAAAGCCTTAAGTGACCGACGTTTCAAGTCTTTAAGATGAGGTAACCACGTAAACTTCGACTCAAAAATGAGCCCCAGAAATCTTTAAAAGTAAGGACAGTGTCCCTCAGCCTCAACTCAGGAAAGGTTCAAATCGAACGAGAGCGGTGAAAAAGAACACACACGGACTTCTCGAAGGAAAAATTAAAACCGCTCTTCTGCGTCCAGTCATCCAAACGTCTGAGAGTAAGTTGCAACTGATGCGTTGTCGTTGCAAGGCTTGAAGAAGAACAAAACACAGAGAAATCATCCACAAACAAGGAACACTGGACAGGGCTTTACACTATAGAGGTAATGTTATTAATAGCTATGGCAAAGACAGTCACACTTAAAACGCGAGAAAGTACCACACAGCAAAGTAACGAGTGGTTTCCACAAAGCGGCAGATGACAGTAAATGAGAAAAATTAATTTTCCGATCTTCTTGCAGAAAACAACAAAAGCTCATTAAATTGTAAAAAATATTGTGTGCAAATGAAGTAAAGCTACATCAACCCCTAGAGTTAGGTTTTCAGTAGAGGTTCTCCTTTTCCGTTAAAAAATTTCACATTTACTGTTTTCGTCGTTACTGTACATAACACCTCTCTATCGATTCTGAGGAAAATAACTGGCGCACAAAATTGATTTCTTCCGTATCATAGCTCGACGATGAAGTCTATTTTCTCAAAATTTTTGTCATAGTTACCGTGATACTTAATTTCCTAATATTCTGTTGCATAAAATTTGAAGGGTTTGCAGTGAAAAATGTGGTCGCAGACTGCTTTACATCTGGTTCATTTTAGGTGATTGTTTTACTGTGCACTACATTTAGCTAACATTTCGAACTTCTTTTTAATGTTCGCAGGGAAACAATATCTATCTACAGTACGGAAAAAATACAAGCTAACGTATTTTATATGAGGGCGCTGCCTGACGGCGCTACGAGCAAGTAGTCTGCAGTTCAGTCGTGAACAGTTCGCCCAAGTAGACGCACGTTCCTCAAATTAGTTATCGTGACTTACTGTTGCACTTACTGTTGGAAGCAACTGATGAAGGAGAAAACATTCCACTCCAGCAGTTACATAATCTCATATTGAGGACAAAGCTTGACAGAAATTTCTTCGTAACACTTATCTATCGTCTTTGTTAAACGAATACGGTTAATATTAAGTAACATATTACTGTGAACTTATAAGTGTAGGCCTAATTCAAAACATTTGTACAAATTAAATTTTAGTGCAGCCCATTGTCTTCATTTAAAGTAATACTTATTAATTAAAAATTGGCGGACTGCGAATATGTTGGTACCAGGTGTGTTAGGTATACATACGTTACCTACTAGTGACTTATGAAAATCTGTGCCGCTCCGGAACTCAAACCCGGATTTCCCACTTATCGCGAGCGATCACCTTTCGGCTATCGTACTCGTCGTTTTACTTCTAATTAATCGTCGTTAATGACTGATCATGTAGACATGCAAGTAAATAATACATATGTATTGCTTTCAGGTTGAAAACATGAGTAAAAATTCCAGCGCTGCTACAAACGTTGGAACTCTCGCAGAGTGCCGCATAACATCTGTTTCTTTTGGAAGTGAAGCTGATTTATCAGCTCGATATTCCAGAAAACAAAAATCAAGAAGTAAAATAAAATTGCTCCGAGGAAAAAAAAGCGGTATTTACAAAACAGACAACTTTCATTGCTATCTGAAGCTAAAAGCAGTGCAAGTTCACAGCTTGCACATGTGAACAGTAATGAACTTAATAGGTTATGTGATAAATTTTTAACTAAAGATTTCTCACAACTTGTTTCATTAACATTCTTTCGTAAAAGTTCTCATTTAGTCGGTTAGATTACTTCTGCTTTGCTAAGAATCTCCGTTTCGTATTACTAAGCGTTTACTCGGTTTCAATATGGTGTCGAGCGCAACACTTGACTTCATATGTATCAAACGAACCGTCCTTTGCTTTTCTTTCAGGACATTGTCTGTTTGGTGGTCAACATATGGCAGAGAGAGGTACAGGTGTTGTTCCCTTCACTGGTACGGCCATCGTGCTGTGATACACCTGCCATGCAAGCTCGTAATATTCAGAAAGAGGGCAACGCCACCTGCATTACGAAGGCCTGTGGACTGAGCAGTCCACATACCAACAGTCGTGGTAGATGTCTTGTCCACGCAAGAGCTGTTTCGACTTGAAGGAACTTCAAGAAACGTTTTCTTCTGGCTAAATACTGTATTTCTAGTTACATACTTCTATGTTTTAAGAAAATCAATCTACATCAATTATTTCACCCACTAATGACTATTTCTGATAGACATTTACGAACTGATCTTAACGACCTCAGTGTATGGCCATTCATATTAGCCTACCTGCTCTTTCCCAAGCCACGTTATTCAAAAAGCAGAATTATTACTCTGAAATGGCCAAATAATAAAACACCGAAATACAGCCCCTATTTGTATCACTTGACGACAAGACGAAAACCTCTACTCTCTCTGCCTGCACTTCAATTAAGATTTGTGTGATAAATCACTCTTGGTCGAGCCACAATGGTCAAACTCACTAAAATATGGCAGAATCAAAATGGTTCACATGGCTCTGAGCACTATGGGACTTAACATCTGAGGTCATCACTCTCCTAGAACTTAGAACTACTTAAACCTGACTAACCTAAGGACATCATGCCCGAGGCAGGACTCGAACCTGCGACCTTAGCGGTCACGCGGTTCCAGACTGAAGGGCCTAGAACCGCTCGGCCACAACGGCCGGCTATGGCAGAATCGGTCAATATCCAAGACAACGAATATTCGCTTGGTAGAAGCATTGGTGTTTACTGTATTCTTATACGGATGCGAGACCTGGACTGTGAAAGGTAGTGATAAGAGCAGAATTGATGCCTTCGAGATGTGGTGTTGGCAGAGGATGCTACGTGTACTGTGGACACAAAAAAGAACAAATGTTACAATAATAGAAGAACTTAAAATCACAAGAAGGTTACCTTCTCGCATGAACCAAAGATACCTTCAGGTCCTTAGGTACATCTTGAGAAGGAGCGGGGGTAATGTAGGGAAGACCGTCGTGCGGAGAAAAATTGAGGACACAGGACCACGTGGGAGAACAGCGAACAGATGGCTGGATCAGGCGCTTCATGTCATATTAAGAAAGGCCGAAGATCGCTGTGAATGGAGACATCTGTCTGAAGATTCAACTACGTAAGAATGAATGAGGAAATGAGGAATGAGTAAAACGACTAATGATGATCGTGAACATAATATTATAATCGTAATAATAATCAAACGTATATATACAACTACAGAAATCTGTAATTATTGCTACATGTTCAATAGCCCGAAAATTCCTAAATGCAATGTAACATATACCATACAGTTAAAAGGAAGTCACGCTTGATCAAGGTCTGCGTCATTTTCAATTTTTGACCAGACATAACGTCTGAGAAAGGAAAGAAATAATAATAATTTGTAAAGAACAGACTTCAGCTATCAGTCGTCCTTTTTTAAAATTTTATTGGCACATCTACATTTCAGCTAGAAATTAGCCATTCCCAATGCACTATCATTTTTGCCTATTCAATGCATGTAATGCCTCGTGGACAAGCTTCATCCACAGTTCACTGCCTGTGGATGAAGTCCTAGCAACAGGCATTACATGCATTGATAAAAAATGATAGTGCATTGAGAACGGCTAGTTTCTCGCTGAAATTTATATCTGCCAATAAAATTTTAAAAAAGGATGACTGATAGCTGAAATCTATTATTTACAAGTCAATATAACAGTCGCTGAGTGCAAAAGCGTTCTAAATGGAAGGTAACCTAATGAATAATAATAATAATAATAATACAGTACTGCCAATACAGTGACACAATAAATGTTAAGTGTAAATTTAAGGTTATTCTTCAGGTTATTAACTTTGTACTACAGCGTAACCATAAAGCACCTTAAACGAAGCTTTGCTAATGGTTCAGTTTTCTGTTGTGATAGCGCATTTCCATTTTTCTAACCGGAAATTTTGAAAAAAACTTGTACTTTGGGTCTTGGGTCTTGCCAAGTGTGTATATGTGTTGCAGAAACAGGATACCGCCCACCCATGACAACATCCTCCCCCTTGCGTCCGTATGGTAAAAGATACACATTTTGTCTGTTACTAACGCAAATTTGAACTGTCCATCACATAAATGACATCAAAAATACTCTAAAAAGTCACGCTGTGCAACATTCATGTATTCCCAAACTCAACACAATGTAGCACAACACTCGTCGTTCGCTGTTGTTATGGCTACACTTGGTATACTAATCATGATGCTCGCAGGCATCGCAGAGGCCTTCTTACTGGGCCACTGGGTCCTGGCCTCACTCTGTTAGCGTGATGCAAATGGCACCACCGAGTTCATCAACCACCTGCACGGAGACTGGAGTCCGGTGGAAACTTTCTCAGCACTGCGTACTAGACTAGGCTATGGGCTGCTAGACTCAACATCCTACTCAACAGGGTCCGTCCTAAAGAAGCTGCAGAATCTGTAGGAAGTATGCACTGGGAAACTGGGAAATCCCCTAGATTAATGAGCGGACTAACAAGAACAAAAGTAATACGGCGGATGAAACAACTTGGGCACCAAACCGCTCTGTGAGTCTGCAGAGAGTCACGTAGCATCCACACCCTGCGTGTTCTGTCTGACAACATGCACATTGGAAGATATTCATACCGCCGTGTTACAACTTTCTGCATCCAAAAATGTTTATAATTTTTCGCAGCCTTATTAATAACGTTTATTTACTATTGTTGCTAACCACTTTCTTCACATTTTGTTGATGTTTTTAGGCACTCTGATTTATAACTGGAACTGTTATTGATTTATCTTGTTGTAAAATGTAACTTGTATTAAACACGTGGAATGTACTAAATAAGAGGCTACTTTGAGAAACACTTGAATTGTGAAGCCATTCTTGAAAAATTTGAATCCATCCAAAATAATAGTGAGACGCCGGATTCAGAACCACCGACGACTGAAGAACCACAGAAGGTCATTTCACAACTTAAAAACAACAAAGCGTCCAAAGAAAATCATATAGTGGCCCAACTATAGAAAAAAGGCTGACAAAAATGCGATTACATCCCTTCAGTGTGTTTTCGATAAAACCTGGAAAGAAGAGATCCCCACAAAATGGAGAACAGCTCTCATCCGCCCTATCCACCCGAAAGGTTTGAAGACAGACCCCAACAATTACAGAGGAATATCACTGCCGGATATAATATAAAAGACGCTTTCTAAAGTCGTTCTGAACAGGGGAGAGCCACAATTGGACCCACAAATTGGGGAATACCAGGTAGGATTTAGAAAGAGTAGATCATGTTCGGAATACTAAACCTCAAAAACATCGTGGCATACCAAAAATAAAAGGCAAAGAGATGCGTAATCTCCTTCGTTGATTTCAAAAAAGCATATGATTCGGTTGATAGAGAATCTCTATTATCAGTCCTGAAAGAAACGGGTTTGAATAAGGAAACAACTAATATTATCCTTACAAATACATTTTCGAAAGTTAAATTAATGGGCGAATTATCGGAACCCTTTGAAATAAAAACGGGAATGCGACAGGGGGATGGGTTCTCACCGTTACTGTTCAATTGCGCGCTTGAGAAAGTAGTCAGAGAATGGAACACAAATGGCGCTGTTTGCTGAAACAATGGAAGAAGCACGGAAGCAAATCCTTGAACTAAAGAAACAAACAGCTAAAATAGGTCTTCATATCTCCTTTGAAAAAACTAAGATATTGACAAACATCAAGCATTCATGTAAATACCTCAAAGTCCAAGAACACAATATTGAAATAGTAAAACGATTCAAATATCTCGGAGAATGGATTAGTTGGACTTCTGGGGAAAGCAAAGCAATGAAATCCAGAAAAAATGAATTGGCCTTCCAATTAACAAAAAATACATACAACAAAAAATGCGGGTCCAAAATTACACATTACAAGACAGTGATTAAGCCAGAAGCACTGTATGCAGCAGAAACGCTAGACATGAATTTCAAAGGCCAACTGGAGTAACTTGAGCTAAGGGAAAAAAAAAATTAAGAAAAATCATAGGGCCAAAATTTCAAGACAATAAGATTATATACATCAAAAATGAAACACTCTACAAGAAAATTGAAAAACTTTCAGATGCCATGCGAAAAAGGAGGATAAATTTTTATGGTCAACTTCTCAGAGTGAATTTCAACAGATTAACTAAACAAATCTTTGACTTTTTCCGTAACCGCAAAGTGAAACGCAACTGGTTTAAAGAAACTGAGAAAGACCTAGCAAAATGAAATATTTCAGAAAATTCGAATTATTGATCGAACAGCTAGATTAATTACTAAAGATGAAAACATAAGGTAACAAGACAAATCTACACAAAAGTCCAAGCCCTGCATTTCGGAAGAAGAGAAGAAAAGAAGATCAGAAAGAAGGAAGAAATACTGGGCCCTAAGGAAAGAACAATGCGCAAAGAAATGACTGATTCAGCGTACCCCAAAGAGGGTGAAACGAAAGAAAAAGAAAAGAGGTTGCAAGCAGGTTCACTTCTGGCCCAGAAGGGATTATGATGAGTCTCACAGAGCCCGGTTGAAGTCCTCTGCTCTCAATCACTCTGTCCTACTGCGCTTGTGTCATTTCTGCTCATATTGTGATGATTATAGGGAAATATAAGACAATAATTAGTGACACGTTAAGTGAAGTTTGTTATACAATTTGAGAATAATAATAATAATAAAAAAGTACAACTCAGTTTATCTGCAGCTTATGCTGATTACACTTCCACTGTTGTGGGCATAAGAGTACACACGTTGTAATCGAGCTAAATCTCAAAATAGACTCCATTTGGTGAAATGATGTAGGCAGATTGCGCTCTTACTTCAAAACCCAAACTAAATATGGGAAGTTAAACAGGAGTGCTGAATATTTCCTTAGACAATGATCAGGGTTTTTTGTTCAGCTGTAGTTGACTACCTTTATGGAAGGTAAGTAAGTAACAACCAATAGCGGAACAGTTCACGCTCACAGCTTGTGACTGCGCAATTAATAATGCAAAATGAAAAGCTCACACAGTTAGCTGAACTAAAAAGAGAACTTTTCGAACCAGCCCTCTTAGATTTTCTTCGTACAGGACTTCCTGGTCAATGGCCGCTCATTAGTTTCCTAAAGCAGCACAGAACTACTCTGAAGAAAACTTGAAATAATAGTCTTTGCGGATTAGATTTCCGACCGCTGGTAAGCATAAAATATTTCACACAAATTAACAAAATGGCTGATAACGGAGGCGGCAGTGTAAAAGCCTAGCAATCGGAAAGTCGCTGGTTCGACGCTCGCTAGCACAAACTTTTTATCACATTTATATTAAAATAACAAATTTACTACCAAATGGAAATGTTAATTAACAAATATGCACTCATTATTTTTAAATAAACGTAACATATTTTTACTTTTAAATCAGAGTGTCCACAATAAATAAAAGCGTAATATACAAGTGCAAAACAACAAATAGGAAATAAAATACGTGGGGTCTACAGAAAGTGACGAATATAATTTTGTTCGTTTAATAATAACGCGTCTGTATCAAATTTTCAGTTATTTTCGTGTAATTAGTAATTAATTCCACTTAGATTACAAATCTGAAACACCCTAAACAAACTGCAAGCAGTAGAAATGGACTTCTGGAGGAGATCAGCAGGAATTTCTAGAAAAGAGATAGCAAGAATCGACGTAATAATAAAGAGAATGGAAGTAAGAGAAAGGATACATGACATGATGGACGGAAGGAAGTTACAATGGTACGGGCATGTAAGAACCTTTTTTCAAAGCTGTTTCACAGAGGAAGACTGCACTGTAGTTCCTTCCCTACATTGTCGCACAGATGATAAAATGGTAGATATCGAAATAGACTACAGAGGGATAGAAAAACAATTAAACTCAAAAAAGGAAAGGCTTCTGGACCTGATGTGACACCAGTTCGATTTTACGCAGAGTACGCGAAGGAACTTGCCCCCCTTCTTGCAGCGGTGTACCGTAGGTCTCTAGAAGAGCGTAGCGTTCCATAAGATCAGTTGTAGAATTTTGGAACACGTATTATCCTCGAGAATAATGACTTCTCTAGAGACTAAAAATCTACTCTGTAGGAATCAGCATGTGTTTCGAAAAAGAAGATCGTGTGAAACGCAGCTCGCGCTATTCATCCACGAGACTCAGAGGGCCATAGACACCGGTTCCCAGGTAGATGCCGTGTTTCTTGACTTCCGCAAGGCGTTTGATACAGTTCCCCACAGTCGTTTAATGAGCAGAGCAAGAGCATATGGACTATCAGGTCAATTGTGTGATTGGACTGAAGTGTTCCTAGATAACATAACGTAGCATGTCATTCTCAGTGGAGAGAAGTCTTCCGAAGTAAGAGTGATGGGTGTGCCGTAGGGGAGTGTCGTAGGACCGTTGCTATTCACAATATACATAAATGACCTTGTGGATGGATGACATCGGAAGTTGACTGAGGCTGTTTGCGGATGATGCTGTAGTGTATCGAGAGGTTGTAACAATGGAAAATTGTACTGAAATGCAGGAGGATCTGCAACGAACTGACGGATGGTGCAGGAAATGGCAATTGAATCTCAATGTAGAGAAGGGTAATGTGCTGCGAATACATAGAAAGAAAGATCCTTTATCATTTAGCTTCAATATAGCAGGTCAGCAACTGGAAGCAGCTAATTCCATAAATTAACTGGGAGTAGGCATTAGGAGTGATTTAAAATAGAATGATCATATAAAGTTAATCGTCGGTGAAGCAGATGCCAGACTGAGATTCATTGGAAGAATTATCAGGAAATGCAATTCGAAAACAAAGGAAGTAGGTTACAGTACATTTGTTCTCCCACTGCTTGCTTGAGTGCTGCCCAGCAGTGTGGGATCCGTACCAGATAGGGTTGATAGGGAAGATCCAACGGAGAGCAGCGCGCGTCGTTACAGGATCATTTAGTAATCGCGAAAGCGTTGCGGAGATGATAGATAAACTCCAGTGGAGGACTCGGCAAGAGAGACGCTCAGTAGCTCGGTACAGGCTTTTGTTGAAGTTTCTAGAATATACATTCACCGAGGAGTCAAGCAGTACATTGCTCCCTCCTACGTATAGGGTTTCCCGTGGTCTAGGGGTGGCGTCTTTGATTCATAATCAAAAAATGTCATCAGTAACGGGTTCGATCCCCGCCACTGCCTAAATTTTGATAAATAATCAGCATTGGCGGCCGAAGACTTCCGGCATGAGAAGTCAGCCTCATTCTGCCAACGGCCTTGTCAAAGAGGGCGGAGGAGCGGATAGAGGTTCAGGGCACTCTTTGGTCCTAGGGGTGGGAAATTGCCCTTAAAGGCGGAAGAATCAGCAATGATCAACGACATGAGGATGCAGAAGGCAATGGAAACCACTGCATTAAAGACACGTAACGTGTATCCACAGGACATGTGGCCTGTAGTTAAAGAAGTGTCATGATGATCTCCCCATTGGCAAAAGATTCCGGAATAGTCCCCCATTCGGATCTCCGGGAGGGGACCGCCAAGGGGGAGGTTACCATGAGAAAAAGATTGAATAATCAACGAAAGGATAACGTTCCACGAGTCGGGGCGTGGAATGTCAGAAGCTTGAACGTGGTAGGGAAACTAGAAAATCAGAAAAGGGAAATGCAAAGGCTCAACCTAGATATAGTTGGGGTCAGTGAAGTGAAGCGGAAGGAAGACAAGGATTTCTGGTCAGATGAGTATCGGGTAATATCAACAGCAGCAGAAAATCGTATAACATGTCGACAGCAGACCATCACCGACAACGATAGTTCAGGTATGCATGCCGACGTCGCAATCTGAAGATGAACAGATAGAGAAAGTGTATGAGGATATTGAAAGGGTAATGCAGTATGTAAAGGGGGACGAAAATCTAATAGTTATGGGCGACTGGAATGCAGTTGTAGGGGAAGGAGTAGAAGAAAAGGTTACAGGAGAATATGGGGTTGGGACAAGGAATGAAAGAGGAGAAAGATTAATTGAGTTCTGTAACAAGTTTCAGCTAGTAATGGCGAATACCCTGTTCAAGAATCACAAGAGGAGGAGGTATACTTGGAAAAGGCCAGGAGATACGGGAAGATTTCAATTAGATTACATCATGGTCAGACAGAGATTCCGAAATCAGATTCTGGATTGTAAGGCGTACCCAGGAGCAGATTTAGACTCAGATCACAATATAGTAGTGACGAAGAGTAGGCTGAAGTTCAAGACATTAGTCAGGAAGAATCAATACGCAAAGAAGTGGGATACGGAAGTTCTAAGGAATGACGAGATACGTTTGAAATTCTCTAATGCTATAGATACAGCAATAAGGAATAGCGCAGTAGGCAGCATAGTTGAAGAGGAATGGACATCTCTGAAAAGGGCCATCACAGAAGTTGAGAAGGAAAACATAGGTACAAAGAAGATAGCTGAGAAGAAACCATGGGTAACAGAAGAAATACTTCAGTTAATTGATGAAAGGAGGAAGTACAAACATGTTCCAGGAAAATCAGGAACACAGAAATACAAGTCGCTGTGGAATGAAATAAATAGGAAGTGCAGGGAAGCTAAGACGAAATGGCTGCAGGAAAAATGTGAAGACATCGAAAAAGATATGATTGTCGGAAGGGCAGACTCAGCATACAGGAAAGTCAAAACAACCTTTGGTGACATTAAAAGCAACGGTGGTAACATTAAGAGTGCAACAGGATTTCCACTGTTAAATGCAGAGGAGAGAGCAGATAGGTGGAAAGAATACATTGAAAGCCTCTATGATGGTGAAGATTTGTCTGAGGTGATAGAAGAAGAAACAGGAGTCGATTTAGAAGAGATAGGGGATCCAGTATTAGAATCGGAATTTAAAAGAGCTTTGGAGGACTTACGGTCAAATAAGGCAGAAGTGATAGATAACATTTCATCAGAATTTCTAAAATCATTAGGGGAAGTGGCAACAAAACGACTGTTCACGTTGGTGTGTAGAATATATGAGTCTGGCTACATGCCAGTTGCTTTCGGAAAAGCGTCATCCACACAATTCCGAAGACGGCAAGAGCTGAATTATCGCACAATCAGCTTAACAGCTCATGCATCGAAGCTGCTTACAAGAATAATATACAGAAGAATGGAAAAGAAAATTGAGAATGCGCTAGGTGACGATCAGTTTGGCTTCAGGAAAAGTAAAGGCACGAGAGAGGCAATTCTGACGTTACGGCTAATAATGGAAGCAAGGCTAAAGAAAAATCAAGACACGTTCATAGGGTTTGTCGACCTGGAAAAAGCGTTCGACAATATAAAATGGTGCAAGCTGTTCGAGATTCAGAAAAAAGTAAGGGTAAGCTATAGGGAGAGACGGGTCATATAAAATATGTACAACAACCAAGAGGGAATAATAAGAGTGGACGATCAAGAACGAAATGCTCGTATTAAGAAGGGTGTAAGACAAGGCTGTAGCCTTTCGCCCATACTCTTCAATCTGTACATTGAGGAAGTAATGATGGAAATAAAAGAAAGGTTCAGGAGTGGAATTAAAATAAAAGGTGAAAGGATATCAATGATACGATTCGCTGATGACATTGCTATCCTGAGTGAAAGTGAAGAAGAATTAAATGATCTGCTGAACGGAATGAACAGTCTAATGAGTATACAGTATGGTTTGAGAGTAAATCGGAAAAAGACGAAGGTAATGAGAAGTAGTAGAAATGAGAACAGCGAGAAACTTAACATCAGGATTGATGGTCACGAAGTCAATGAAGTTAAGGAATTCTGCTACCTAGGCAGTAAAATAACCAATGACGGACGGAGCAAGGAGGACATCAAAAGCAGACTCGCTATGGCAAAAAAGGCATTTCTGGCCAAGAGAAGTCTACTAATATCAAATACCGGCCTTAATTTGAGGAAGAAATTTCTGAGGATGTACGTCTGGAGTACAGCATTGTATGGTAGTGAAACATGGACTGTGGGAAAACCGGAACAGAAGAGAATCGAAGCATTTGAGATGTGGTGCTATAGACGAATGTTGAAAATTAGGTGGACTGATAAGGTAAGGAATGAGGAGGTTCTACGCAGAATCGGAGAGGAAAGAAATATGTGGAAAACACTGATAAGGAGAAGGGACAGGATGATAGGACATCTACTAAGACATGAGGGAATGATTTCTGTGGTACTAGAGGGAGCTGTAGTGGGCAAAAACTGTAGAGGAAGACAGAGATTGGAATACGTCAAGCAAATAATTGAGGACGTAGGTTGCAAGTGCTACTCTGAGATGAAGAGGTTAGTACAGGGGAGGAATTCGTGGCGGGCCGCATCAAACCATTCAGTAGACTGATGACCAAAAAAAAAAAACTTATATCTCGCGAAGAGCCCACGAGGATAAAATCAGAGAGATTAGAGTCCACACAGAGGCATACCGAGTATCTTTCTTTCAACGAACAATACGAGACTGAAATAGAAGGGAGAACCGATAGAGGTACTCAAAGTACCCTCGGCCACAGACCGTCAGGTGGCTTATGGAGTATGGACGTAGATGTAGAAGCCAAAATTCCGAAAACGATCCTAGAAGGGGAACCAGAGGGATAGAAGGGGACGCCGTACGACCATCTGGCTCCAAAATGTACGATTTACAATGAGAAAGAAGGCTTTGGGCAGAGGAAGAAGATATACAAGATTGAAACATCTGGAGGGACATCCTGAGAAGATAAATTAAGACCTTATGTAAGAGATGTAATAATTTCTGGGTATTTTGTTATGAGGGCGAAAAACCTTTGTATAGAGAAAAATCTGATTAAATAAATAGTAATAAATAATAAAGATGTGCTATTTTTATTAACAATTTCTTTCAACACTTGTTAACTATCATTTTCTTTTGATACTAACTATATCCTCCCAACATGAACCATGGACCTTGCCGTTGGTGGGGAGGCTTGCGTGCCTCAGCGATACAGATGGCCGTACCGTAGGTGCAACCACAGCGGAGGGGTATCTGTTAAGAGGCCAGACAAACGTGTGGTTCCTGAAGAGGGGCAGCAGCCTTTTCAGTAGTTGCAGGGGCAACAGTCTGGATGATTGACTGATCAGGTCTTGCAAAATTAACCAAAACGGCCTTGCTGTGCTGGTACTGCGAACGGCTGAAAGCAAGGGGAAATTACAGCCGTAATTTTTCCCGAGGACATGCAGCTTTACTGTATGATTAAATGATGATGGCATCCTCTTGGGTAAAATATTCCGGAGGTAAAATAGTCCCCCATTCGGATCTCCGGGCGGGGACTACTCAGGAGGATGTCGTTATCAGGAGAAAGAAAACTGGCGTTCTACGGATCGGAGCGTGGAATGTCAGATCCCTTAATCGGGCAGGTAGGTTAGAAAATTTAAAAAGGGAAATGGATAGGTTAAAGTTAGATATAGTGGGAATTAATGAAGTTCGGTGGCAGGAGGAACAAGACTTCTGGTCAGGTGACTACAGGGTTATAAACACAAAATCAAATAGGGGTAATGCAGGAGTAGGTTTAATAATGAATAGGAAACTAGTAATGCGGGTAAGCTACTACAAACAGCATAGTGAACGCATTATTGTGGCCAAGATAGATACGAAGCCCACACCTACTACAGTAGTACAAGTTTATATGCCAACTAGCTCTGCAGATGATGAAGAAATTGAAGAAATGTACGATGAAATAAAAGAAATTATTCAGATAGTGAAGGGAGACGAAAATTTAATAGTAATGGGTGACTGGAATTCGAGTGTAGGAAAAGGGAGAGAAGGAAACATAGTAGGTGAATATGGATTGGGGCTAAGAAATGAAAGAGGAAGCCGCCTAGTAGAATTTTGCACAGAGCACAACTTAATCATAGCTAACACTTGGTTCAAGAATCATGAAAAAAGGTTGTATACGTGGAAGAACCCTGGAGATACTAAAAGGTACCAGATAGATTATATAATGGTAAGACAGAGATTTAGGAACCAGGTTTTAAGTTGTAAGACATTTCCAGGGGCAGATGTGGACTCTGACCACAATCTATTGGTTATGACCTGTAGATTAAAACTGAAGAAACTGCAAAAATGTGGGAAATTAAGGAGATGGGACCTGGATAAACTGAAAGAACCAGAGGTTGTACAGAGTTTCAGGGAGAGCATAAGGGAACAATTGACAGGAATAGGGAAAAGAAATACAGTAGAAGAAGAATGGGTAGCTCTGAGGGATGTAGTAGTGAATGCAGCAGAGGATAAAGTAGGTACAAAGACGAGGGCTGCTAGAAATCCTTGGGTAACAGAAGAAATATTGAATTTAATTGATGAAAGGAGAAAATATAAAAATGCAGTAAATGAAGCAGGCAAAAAGGAATACAAACGTCACAAAAATGAGATCGACAGGAAGTGCAAAATGGCTAAACAGGGATGGCTAGAGGACAAATGTAAGGATGTAGAAGCTTGTCTCACTAGGGGTAAGATAGATACTGCCTACAGGAAAATTAAAGAGACCTTTGGAGAGAAGAGAACCACATGTATGAATATCAAGAGTTCAGATGGCAGCCCAGTTCTAAGCAAAGAAGGGAAGGCAGAAAGGTGGAAGGAGTATATAGAAGGTTTATACAAGGGCGATGTACTTGAGGACAATATTATGGAAATGGAAGAGGATGTAGATGAAGACGAAATGGGAGATACGATACTGCGTGAAGAGTTTGACAGAGCACTGAAAGACCTGAGTCGAAACAGGGCCCCCGGAGTAGACAACATTCCATTAGAACTACTGACGGCCTTGGGACAACCAGTCCTGACAAAACTCTACCAGCTGGTGAGCAAGATGTATGAGACAGGCGAAATACCCTCAGACTTCAAGAAGAATATAATAATTCCAATCACAAAGAAAGCAGGTGCTGACAGATGTGAAAATTACCGAACTATCAGTTTAATAAGCCACGGCTGCAAAATACTAACGCGAATTCTTTAGAGACGAATGGAAAAACTGGTAGAGGATCAGTTTGGATTCCGTCGAAACGTTGGAACCAGTGAGGCAATACTGACCTTACGACTTATCTTAGAAGAAAGATTAAGAAAAGGCAAACCTACGTTTCTAGCATTTGTAGACTTAGAGAAAGCTTTTGACAATGTTGACTGGAATACTCTTTTCAAATTCTAAAGGTGGCAGGGGTAAAATACAGGGAGCGAAAGGCTATTTATAATTTGTACAGAAACCAGATGGCAGTCATAAGAGTCGAGGGGCATGAAAGGGAAGCAGTGGTTGGGAAAGGAGTGAGACAGGGTTGTAGCCTCTCCCCGATGTTATTCAATCTGTATATTGAGCAAGCAGTAAAGGAAACAAAGGAAAAATTTTGATTAGGTATTAAAATTCATGGAGACGAAGTAAAAACTTTGAGGTTCGCCGATGACACTGTAATTCTGTCAGAGACGGCAAAGGACTTGGAAGAGCGGTTGAACGGAATGGACAGTGTCTTGAAAGGAGGATATAAGATGAACATTAACAAAAGCAAAACGAGGATAATGGAATGTAGTCCAATTAAATCGGGTGATGCTGAGGGAATTAGATTAGGAAATGAGACACTTAAAGTAGTAAAGGAGTTTTGCTATTTAGGAAGTAAAATAACTGATGATGGTCGAAGTAGAGAGGATATAAAATGTAGACTGGCAATGGCAAGGAAAGCGTTTCTGAAGAAGAGAAATTTGTTAACATCGAATATAGATTTATGTATCAGGAAGTCGTTTCTGAAAGTATTTGTTTGGAGTGTAGCCATGTATGGAAGTGAAACATGGACGATAACTAGTTTGGACAAGAAGAGAATAGAAGCTTTCGAAATGTGGTGCTACAGAAGAATACTGAAGATAAGGTGGATAGAGCACGTAACTAATGAGGAGGTATTGAATAGGATTGGGGAGAAGAGAAGTTTGTGGCACAACTTGACTAGAAGAAGGGATCGGTTGGTAGGACATGTTCTGAGGCATCAAGGGATCACAAATTTAGCATTGGAGGGCAGCGTGGAGGGTAAAAATCGTAGAGGGAGACCGAGAGATGAGTACACTAAGCAGATTCAGAAGGATGTAGGTTGCAGTAGGTACTGGGAGATGAAGCAGCTTGCACAGGATAGAGTAGCATGGAGAGCTGCATCAAACCAGTCTCAGGACTGAAGACAACAACAACAACAACTAACTATATACTTACGATCTCAAGTTATCAGACTTTGGCGCTAACCATTCAACTGCTTGCCCTTTTTTTTTAATTGTTAAAATATTTCATACTTAACGACCGACGGAAATCTTCAAATACTCGCGCAAATTTTTTCTAGTTCTTTGAGAATCATTTCGTACTGCTTTAGCAAATTGAACTCCGAGGACAAACGTTAAAATGCCATAATTATGAGAAAACCCGAAGATGATGGACCAGTCGAACGAGTGAGGCTCCAGTTTGTTTGAGGGAATGAGCTGTAGGTCGCCAACAAGACAAGGGGGGAGACAGACCTCTCGTAAAACGTGAGGTGTGTCGTCTATCACAAGAGTGTAACAACAATGTCTCTGACCGAACCTTGCCACGCTCGTTCAGCGCAGCGGATAAATTTGAACAAGGTCGAGGAAAAAAAAAATACCTGACAGTGACACAGAAATCCAGCGCAGGAATAGAACACAAAGACAGAGACAGGCGATGCTGACCTTGTGATGGAGAAACTCTCACGAAAGTGGGACAGTGTCGTAATGAAGCTCTTCCGTGGCCGTAGAACTGTGTTGTGTGTGTGTGTGTGTGTGTGTGTGTGTGTGTGCGTAAGTGTGCTTGATTAGACACGTTTCTTCCTATGAGTTCCATCTCTGAAAAACGTTTCCGTCGCTGTCTCCCTCACTATGGGCTTGTACGTGAATTAAATAGAAGACGGTTTTCTTTCCTGTATCAGATTTAATCCCCGACCTGCCTTTGTGATTCTTGTTGTTGTTGTGGTCTTCAGTCCAGAGACTTGTTCGATGCAGCACTCTACGTTACTCTATTCTTTGCAGTCTTCTCCATCTCCCAGTACCTACTGCAAACTACATCCTTCTGAATCTCCTTACCGTATTCATCTCGTGGTCTCCCTCTACGATTTTTACTCTCCACACTGCCCTCCAATACTAAATTGATGATCCCTTGATGCTTTAGAACATGTCCCTACCAACCGACCCCTTCTAGTCAAGTTGTGCCACAAATTTCTCTTCTCCCCAATTCTGTTCAGTACCTCCTCATTAGTTACATGATCTACCCATTTACTCTTCAGCATTCTTCTGTAGCACCTCTTTTGGAAAGGTTCTGTTCTCTACTTGCCTAAACTATTTATCGCCCATGTTTCATTTCTATACAAATACTTACCGAAAGGAATTTTTGAAAATTGAATCTATACTTGATGTAAACATATCTCCCTTCTTCAGAAACGCTCTCCTTGCCATTGCCAGTCTACATTTTATATCCTCTCTACTTCAACCATCATCAGATATTTTGCTCCTCAAATAGCAAAACTCATCTAATTCCTTCAGCATCATCCGATTTAATTCGACTACATTCCGTTAGCCTTGTTTACCTTTTTCTGAGGTTCATCTTGTACCCTCCTTTCAAGACACTGTTCATTCCGTTCAACTGCTCTTCCAGGTCCTTTGCTGACTCTGACGGAATTACATGCCTCGAAGTTTTTATTTCTTCTCCATAGATTTTAATTTCTACTCCGAATTTTTCTTATGTTTCCTTTACTGCTTGCTCAATATACAGATTAAATAACATCGGGGATAGGCTACAACCGTGTATCACTTCCTTCCCAACCCCTGCTTCCCTTTCATGCCCCTCGACTCTCATAACTGCCATGTAGTTGCGGTACAAAGTGTGAATAGTCGTTCACTCCCTGTATTTTACCCCTGCCACCTTCAGAATATGAAAGATAGTATTTCAGTCAACATTGTCAAAAGCTTTCTCTAACTCTATAAATGCTAGAAACTTAGGATTGCCTTTCCTTAATCAATCTTCTAAGATAGTAGGGTCAGTATTGCGTCACGTGTTCCAACATTTACCGAATCCAAACTGATCTTCCCCGAGGTCGACTTCTACCAGTTTTTCCATTCGTCTGTAAAGAATTCGTGTTAGTATTCTGCATCTGTGAAGTATTAAACTGATAGTTCGGTAATTTCGACACCTGTCAACACCTGCTTTTTTGGGACTGGAATTATTATATTCTTCTTGAACTTTGAAGGTATTTCGCCTGTCTCGTACATCTTGCTCACCAGATAGTAGAGTTTTGTCAGGACTGGCTCTCCCAAGGCCGTTAGTAGTTCTAATGGAATGTTGTCTACTCTAGGGCCTTGTTGCGACTCAGGTCTTTCAGTGCTCTGTCAAACTCTTCAAGCAGTATCTTATCTCCCATTTCATCTTCATCTACGTCCTCTTCCATTTCCATAATATTGTCTTCAAGTACATCGCCCTTCTATACTCCTTCCACCTTTCTGCTTTCCCTTCTTTGCTTAGAACTGGTTTTCCATCTGAGCTTTCGATATTCATACAAGTGGTTCTCTGTTCTCCAAAGGTCTCTTTAATTTTCCCGTAGGCAGTATCTATCTTACCCCTCGTGAGATAAGCCTCTACATCCTTACATTTGTCCTCTAGCCATCCTTGCTCAGCCATTTTGCACTTCCTGTCGATGTCATTTTTGAGTCCTTTTTAATTCCTTTTTCGCCGCTTCATTTACTGCATTTTTATATTTTATCCTTTCATAAATTAAATTCAATATCTCATCTGTTACACGAGGATTTCTACTAGCCCACGTCTTTTACCTACTTGATCCTCTGCTGCCTTCACCATTTCATCTCTCAAGGCTACCCATCCTTCTATTGTATTTCTTTTCTCTGTCTTTGTCAATTGTTCCCTAATGCTCTCTCTGAAACTCTCTACAACCTCTGGTTCTTTCAGTTTATCCAGGTCCCATCTCCTTAAATTCCGACCGGTTTTGCATTTTCTTCAGTTTTGACCTACAGTTCATGACCTACAGATTATGGCCAGAGCCCACATCTGTGCCTGGAAATGTCTTACAATTTAAAACCTGGTTCCTAAATCTCCGTCTTACCATAATTTATAAATATTTCAGGGTCTTCAGGTTCCTTCACAGCAGAGTACTACTGTTACGATCTGCGATATAGAGTTCCATATAAACCAGTAACACTGCAGGGGAAAAAGTTATTCTGTATGCTGTCTGCCGCCATGCATCATATTACTTTAGTATGAAGCATTAGACAGCAGATGTAATCAAAATTGGCAATTGAAACTGCTTGGTTTCTTAATGTATGCACTATATGATGCTATCATATAACAGGACGTAAGTAGTGGGGATATTCCATAGTCAGAAGCATGGTGTATATTAGAAGAAATTGGTATACACGCAGTGGGAACATAAAAAATCGATCTAAAACAGAACTTGTTGACACTGAAATGGAAGGTCAGTCTGTCTCTATTGCAATGATTATTAGCTCATGGATTAGGAAAATCAGACTGGATATGTGCGCCTACATAGCGTTTGGGACCAATGTTTACATCTTCCTCCACTAAAAAGAAATTTGTTTTTAAGCTCTGATTTATAACTACAGAAATAGGCTGTTTGAATATGATCCTGTCTAAATGCTAGCAATGTGGAAGTACATTGCAGAAATCAGTATGGAACGTATATGATGCGGAAGACTGTAGTTGTAATGGTGCATTTGTTAATTACAGAAGGGAGTACCCTACACAGCATCTCCTTACTTCATTAGCCCTGACAGTGTTTAGGAGCTATGTTACACACATTTCATTCCAACACACTGTAGGATTACTGTGTATTTTTTCTTTTTAGGTGAATTACGTTTAGAAATAAGAATGAAGTCTATATACATGTATATGACATGGAAGACTCACTGATAACTATGCTAAACACATCTGATTCCATTTCTACACTGGAGACACTGTATTTTCATAATAAGCACATTACATGAATAAATCAGGATGGAATCTATAAGCACGTACATGGCGTGGAAGACTCTAGTTTTTATGGAACATTTGTTAATAGTGGGAGGGAGTACCATGCACAACATCACTGAGCTTAAGCAGCACTGACTGGTGAGGAAACTATGAGATAGTATTTTGCAAATATTTGTTTTTTTGGATGTTTTGAATTCCACATTTATTGCATGCAAAACCTATTGGGGTGGGTGTTCCATCTTGCAATGAATTTTCATTTATTGTAGTATGATTGAGTGACCAAAATCACGAACAGCACATCTTCATCTCAATGTTTCCACTTTCTTAATTAAAATAATGCCACAAATCTACTCTCCCTTCACTGTAGCACATACCACTTCGTGCAGACATTGTGTGTTCATGGCACTTTGTTTCTTTAAAACATACCTTGTGATGACTCTCAAACTGTTTATTTTCATGTAGCAACAACAAGCACAGTGAGTATCGATGCAGTAACACGTGTTGTACTTCGCCATCAGATATCCCTCGATATATGTCAGTTAGCCACACTGCTTACCGCACTCTATCTGAACAAGCCTCACCTTTCTACCTCACTATGCGTTCTCAGTTTCCATTATAACTTTGAGGTCATTGTCAGCTGCTATCCCGACATTAACACACATAGACCATTTGTGGCTAAATGGTAGCTTGCTTTAGATGTGGGACTTTTTAGAAGATCAAGTTGTCTGCAAGCATGTGGGAAAACCTGTTGGGGAGTTATTAGTTGGCATGAGTGTAACTAAATGTATTGGACACTAATAGGACTAGAAATCCTGTACACTGTCATCAGGAACCTTAACTGCAGTAAAATGCCTAGCAGCAAGTGTCTGGAGCGATCTGAAGAATGCATATGTCCCCTGACATATGCACTCCTCTTTAGCTTGCTCCAGATGCTTACTGCTAGGCATTTCACGTTCATTTGATGGAATCTTAAAGAAAGCAACCCAAACACTGAGGACTAACAGTTTGGTGAGATAAAGCAGAAGAATATGTCAGGCTCAAATTCATTTCCACAGATTTATAAGGGGATGTCATCTATCCTCTATAGAAGCTGAGTGACTTCAGTTCCTGTCGGCATCTCACATGGAGAATGTGGCTCTACAATTCCAATAGGGGTGTAACAGGCGCTAAGGTAACTGTTACTGGATAAGGAAACATCAACATTGATTTCGTCTGGCTTGTATTTGTTGGTTAACTGGCTCTCGATGTATGATAGTTGTATACACATGTACGTACTTGGTTTTCTCCTTTATAAATAACTGTACTATGCATATGCATACTACCATGTGGATATACTCTGTTCCGGATGAAATACAATATCATGGTAGGTCCACTTCCACAGAGTGTATGGAGTAAAAGCAAACAGTGCTATGATTAAACACTGAATCTTTCCCTACTCTTACAGTAGCTCTGCATTGTGCATGGAGGTGCAAGGCTGTTGCACCAATGTAAATGATTCAGTGAATAGTGTGCATCTCGGAAGCTTTGCGATACTCTTGAAACTCTATTACTGAGGTATATCCCAATTAAAATATTGGTGATGTATTTCTCATGAAACGTTATGCTGTCAACGAAGACTTTGATACCATTATACTGTTGCATATCTAGTCTAGTGATCACTGGAATACGATAAAGGAGATTAGGACTTGTACAAGAACATATTTATAGGTAATCATTCGATACTGACGAATTGTAGGTGTATCTTTGTGCAGACCTGGTACAGTAAAGGTGCAGCAGTAATGCTTTCTTGGAGATTAAAAAACCAGTATCGGGCACAGCAATCATAGAGGAGACCAGGGTGTATACAGAGGCACACATATGTGACGGGAAATAGAAAGAAGAAATCAATAATACTGCTACAACATAGTCCAAACCATGGAGAATACATATTTAGATGTAGGCTCGTGACTATAGCAGGGTTGTGACAACAGTGAACTTTAATTTGCTGACGATTGAGGGCTGGTGGGTGTTGGAACCAAATGTAGATAAATACAACTATTTAACCTAAAATATCCGAGGAGACCTGCTATTGTTCTATTGTGTCACTGACTACAAATTACTAGAAGCAGTACCAATCGTAAAATGTATTTGGATGCGAGCATACGCATGGTGGTGAAATTCTTCCCCAACATCAGTGTGCTATTTTTTTCTCATTAAGATAGTTCTCTCTATAAAGCAAGTGACGGTAAAAAGTCCAGACAGCCTTCTGACTGTGGCACAGTAATGCTGTGGCATTATGGGATTTCTAGAGAATTTGCAGGGGACTCTGACTTGGCTCAGGGTATGCATTGCTATAGACTGAAGACAATGAGATTCGTGCGAATATGGGGGTAAACGATATGCTGACAAAGGGGAGGGTAAGAGGTCATATGTTTACCAGTTCTAATTGTTATGGCGTTTGATTACCTTAAGACTGCTTGAAAGTGAGGAGGTGTCCTGGGACAGAGGCAGAGCATGTTCTTAGCATTCTCTCATGAGCCAAAAACGAGTTTAATATACTAGTCCTGTGATGCAGGATGTAACAGGTACTAAGCAGATAAGAACAGATTTTCTTTACCTGATGAGGAAGTACTTAGATTGGTTGGTTGATTTGAGGGGAGGAGACGAAACAGCGAAGTCATTGATCCCATTGGATAAGGGAAGGATGGGGACAGATTCAGCCATGCTCTTTCAAAGGAACCATGCCAGTATCGAAGCGATTTAGGGAAATCACGGAAAACCTAAATCAGGATGGCCGAACAGGGGTTTGAACCATTGTCCTCCGAATGCAAGTCCAGTGTGCTAACCACTGCGGTACCTCCCTTGGTGAGGATACTTAGAGGAATATAGCCCATACCATACTGTTCTATAAGATTTTCACACTAACAAATAAGGCGATATGAAAACACATGTATATTTCGATTTTTTCTGTCTTCGAAAATCACGTGCGTAAAAGAGAGGAATCTACATTTCGTGTGAGAAATTAGAGGTACATGGACAACACCATCCCTGTCTCAGATTGTGTAAAGTGCATTTTTTAAGCTGGGGAGTCTATGTCAAGGATGGAATTGCAGTTAGCAGTCTCCATCCAAGCTGTACCCGATTGTCTCGTATTGTGCTAGGAGATAGCAATGCCTGACTCCATTCCAGCAGCAAGTGTGGACACAAGGGCTTGGTAGACTGGAAGCCATGGCTTAGCCTCTCACAACCAGTAGGTACAAAGAAACGCTCAGGCCTGTCAGCTCTTCAGGTACACAATACACTCTGTAGATGGGGCTGGACAAGACTGGAGGTGACTGGCTAGTTTTTTCGTCTTAGATGCTCTGCTCAACTAAGATAATGAGCACTATAATCGTAAAAAATATTGTATGATGTAGTTCCCATTTTGCTGTTGGTGAGAATGCGTTTCATTGCCCAATACTGCTGCTACAGGACTAGTTTACATAGGGAGCATGGATTTATAGCAGCACTGAGACAGTGCGTCTTTGCTCTAACTACCAATCCCGATGTACCTCCCAGCAGTTATTACATATATATTTGGCACTCTTCTGCACTTCAGTGGTAGTTTGCTCTCCTGTTTTTATTATCCATTTTCCCCATTTTCCCCATAGGGCTATTCGTGAGACTGGCTGGTGAAAACCTCTGCTGCTAGACTATTAGCGAAAATGTGCTCTCTACGTCCAGCAGTTATTGACAGGACTGGCTAGAGCTACTCTGTAGTGCTCAGCCAATGGCAACTACCCCCGCCCAACTCCCATTCTTCGCAAAAAACTTCGATTTCCCCACTGGTTTTGAATTTCCCACCAACTTTTGAATTCCTCATAGATAGGAAGAGAGGAGGACTGCACAAGTATTTTAGGTCAGACATCTTAGATATCACAGTTAGATTGCAACATTGTTCGAAATGTGATGAAATATCCAAATTGAATCTTTATAAATAAAGAATGTATTATTATAAATGTTATTATTATTATTATTATTATTATTATTATTATTATTATTATTATTATTATTATTATTATATGACGAAGAAATTGAAGAAATGTATGATGAAATAAAAGAAATTATTCAGATAGTGAAGGGAGATGAAAATTTAATAGTCATGGGTGACTGGAATTCGAGTGTAGGAAAAGGGAGAGAAGAAAACGTAGTAGGTGGATATGGATTGGGGCTAAGAAATGAAAGAGGAAGCCGCCTGGTAGAATTTTCCACAGAGGACAACTTAATCACAGCTAACACTTGGTTTGAGAATCATGAAAGAAGGTTGTATACAAGGAAGAACCCTGGAGATACTAAAAGGTATCAGATAGATTATATAATGATAAGACAGAGATTTAGGAACCAGGTTTTAAATTGTAAGACACTTCCAGGGGCAGATGTGGACTCTGACCACAATCTATTGGTTATGACCTGTAGATTAAAACTGAAGAAACTGCAAAAAGGTGGGAATTTAAGGAGTTGGGACCTGGATAAACTGAAAGAACCAGAGGTTGTACAGTGTTTCAGGGAGATCATAATCGAACAATTGTCAGGAATGGGGGGAAAGAAATACAGTAGAAGAAGAATGGGTGGCTTTGAGGGATGAAGTAGTGAAGGCAGCAGAGGATCAAGTAGGTAAAAAGACGAGGGCTAGTAGAAATCCTTGGGTGACAGAAGAAATATTGAATTTAATTGATGAAAGGAGAAAATATAAAAATGCAATAAATGAAGCAGGCAAAAAGGAATACAAACGTCTCAAAAATGAGATCGACAGGAAGTGCAAAATGGCTAAGCAGGGATGGCTAGAGGACAAATGTAAGGATGTAGAGGCTTATCTCACTAGGGGTAAAATAGATACTGCCTACAGAAAAATTAAAGAGACCTTTGGAGATAAGAGAACCACTTGCATGAACATCAAGAGCTCAGATGGAAACCCAGTTCTAAGCAAAGAAGGGAAGACAGAAAGGTGGAAGGAGTATATAGAAGGTTTATACAAGGGTGATGTACTTGAGGACAATATTATGGAAATGGAAGAGGATGTGGATAAGGATGAGATGGGAGATACGATACTACGTGAAGAGTTTGACAGAGCATTGAAAGACCTGAGTCAAAACAAGACCCCCCGGAGTAGACAACATTCCATTGGAACTACTGACGGCCTTGGGAGAGCCAGTCCTGACAAAACTCTACCATCTAGTGAGCAAGATGTATGAAACAGGCGAAATACCCTCAGACTTCAAGAAGAATATAATAATTCCAATCCCAAAGAAAGCAGGTGTTGACAGATGTGAAAATTACCGAACTATCAGCTTAATAAGTCACAGCTGCAAAACACTGACACGATTTTTTTACAGACGAATGGAAAAACTGGTAGAAGGCGACCTTGGGGAAGATTAGTTTGGATTCCGTAGGAATGTTGGAACACGTGAGGCAATACTGCCCTCACGACTTATCTTAGAAGAAATATTAAGGAAAGGCAAACCTACGTTTCTAGCATTTGTAGACTTAGAGGAAGTTTTTGACAATGTTGACTGGAATACTCTCTTTCAAATTCTAAAGGTGGCAGGGGTAAAATACAGGGAGCGGAAGGCTATTTACAATTTGTACAGAAACCAGATGGCAGTTATATGAGTCGAGGGGCATGAAAGGGAAGCAGCGGTTGGGAAGGGAGAGAGACAGGGTTGTAGCATGTCCCCGATGTTATTCAATCGATATAGTGAGCAAGCAGTAAAGGAAACAAAAGAAAAATTCGGAGTAGATATTAAAATCCACGGAGAAGAAATAAAAACTTTGAGGTTCGCCGATGACATTGTAATTCTGTCAAAGACGGCAAAGCACTTGGAAGAGCAGTTGAACGGAATGGACAGTGTTTTGAAAGGAGGATATAAGATGAACATCAACAAAAGCAAAACGAGGATAATGGAATGTAGAAAAGTCGGGTGATGCTGAGGGAATTAGATTAGGAAATGAGACACTTAAAGTAGTAAAAGAGTTTTGCTATTTGGGGAGCAAAATAGCTGATTATGGTCGAAGTAGAGGATATAAAATGTAGACTGGCAATGGCAAGGAAAGCGTTTCTGAAGAAGAGAAATTTGTTGACATCGAGGATAGATTTAACTGTCAGGAAGTCTTCTCTGAAAGTATTTGTATGGAGTGTAGCCATGTATGGAAGTGAAACGCGGACGATAAATAGTTTGGACAAGAAGAGAAAGAAGCTTTCAAATGTGGTGCTACAGAAGAATGCTGAAGATTAAATAGGTAGATCACATAACTAATGAGGAAGTATTGAATAGGATTGCGGAGAAGTTTGTGGCACAAGTTGACCAGAAGAAGTGATCGGTTGGTAGGACATGTTCTGAGGCATCAAGGGATCACCAATTTAGTATTGGAGGGCAGCGTGGAGGGTAAAAATCGTAGAGGGAGACCAAGAGATGAATACACTAAGCAGATTCAGAAGGATGTAGGTTGCAGTAGGTACTGGGAGATGAAGAGGCTTGTACAGGATTGAGTGGCATGGAGAGCTGCATCAAACCAGTCTCAGGACTGAAGACCACGACAAGAACAATGTATTTCTGAAACTAATAAACATATACAATGAATTTTGGTTTTTAATGAACGGGAAACTCAAGGTGTTCAATATGCCTCCTTGAGATGCACACCATATGTCAACGTGGCATTCACATTCTTCCCACACTGCAGCCAGCATGTCTTGAGTTACAGTTCCACAACTGCTGTTATACGATGGCTCTGTTCATTCCTTGTTGTTGGGAACAGAGTCTTTTATACACCCCCACAGGAAATAATCAGATACAGTCAGGTCCGGAGACCTTGGAGGCCAGTAATGTAAGGCTGAATCATTTGGTCCAGTGCGACCGATCCGTCGCTCAGTAATCCTTTGATTTAAAAATTCCCGCACTCCCAAATGCGGTGGCCCATCCTGTTGGTAAATCAAGTTGTTCGAATCAGTGGGACAAGAATGTTCTCAAGCTTCCTATAACACTGTTCTCGGCAAAGAAAAATGGACCATACACCTTTTTCCGTGAAACTGCACAAAACGCATTAAAGTTTTGAGACTCCCTCTCATATTGTACAACCTCATATGGTTGTTCCGTACCCCATATTCTCACATTATGACGGTTCATATTTCCATTTAAATGGAATGTTGCGTCGTCACTAAACACTAAGCGTCGAAGAAAACTGTCATACTCCGTCTTGCAAAGAACGGAATTACAGGACTCCACTCGTTGTTTACGTAGAGCTTCCAGTGGCTGAATTTTGTACGATTTTATGTGTAGACGTCTACTCAGCACACGGAAGACGGACATCGGGGAATGTTGGGCTGTCAAGCTGCGCGGTGAATCTATTACTGCTGACCCCTTGAGAAAATTCGGCGGGTGCGTTCGACGTCTTTGTCGAGGCGACGGCAGGATGGGTGCAAACATGATTGGTACTGAACACTGGTGGAAATAAGGAGCGTCCGTTTCAAGTGAGTTGTGTAGGCGCCATACTGTCAACACAGTTAGACAGTGAACCGCGCCTTCCTTTCCATTTTGTTGTCGATGAAGTGTAGCATTAGTCCGTTTCAAGTGAGTTGTGTAGGCGCCATACTGTCAACACAGTTAGACAGTGAACCGCGCCTTCCTTTCCATTTTGTTGTTGATGAAGTGTAGCATTAGTCCTATTGATATTGTGTGAGCGGGTGTTATTGTGCAAACAGGATGATTCGGATCGACAGTATTTCTGGACATTTTGACTTCATGGTGCATCGCGTTTTCTCCAGTGTCATCATAGCGCGTCGCTTTTATTGTGCTTCCACGCTGACTAACTCGACGAGCAGCGGGCCCTGCAGTCGCAGGAGGTGGTCATCGTGACCGTACCAGAAGCTGTGTCAACAGCTTTGGCTTTCTTTGGCGTGAGAAATGTGAGATGTTTGCACTGTTGGCTTTGCCGTTTGCCCTCTGGCTGTCGGATTGTTGTCGGACGGAAACATCTTGGTGGACGATAACGCCCGCCCTCAGACTGCCAATTCTCGTTTCGTGGAACAGGAAGCGTTCCATGGTCCCGTTGTGCCGGGTGTTCGGTTTCCACTTGACTGTCCCTCATACATCACTCCCTTCCGTTGTCCTACTTTTTCCCTTCCGGATGATGCCCTTTATCTTGTATGTACGACATTCGGGCAACCGTTGGGATCAAGCATGTACGAAGACGCAAATTTTCTTATTATCGAGCAATTCATGTAGTCTATTAAATTTTTAATTTTTAATTTTAAATTTTCTTGAGTTACTGCACTTCTCCATAACTATATGTGGATATCTTTAGTAGTCGATTACATTTTCTTGAGTTACTGCATTTCTCCATAACCATGTGTGGATATCTTTAGCATGTCCCGGATCATACGAATTGTTTATGTAGTGGAATCTTGCTTTTTCATCGTCCTACGAGTACCTAAATCCACAATTTTATAATCCACTTTCACGAACAGGAATTTCTTTACTAGAAACCAGGTGTGTGCTGGAGTTACTCACTGCAGGCCATAAACTACTGTCGTTGTCTTCTTGTCATACAACTGGGACTCTACTTGCATCATAAAATTATTCACATACCACAGCATTTATTTACGTGATTGTATTAAAGGTTTTGCTGTACATTGGTACATTATAAAATGTTTAAATAAATACACTTCATTTATACAAGTATTCAGGTAGTATTTAACACAGGATCATACATTCGTGCTTAATTGTTGGGAACTCTTGTTTGGCTGTCAGCACCCTCACAGTATGAGCTCTGAATGCCACCGTACCCATACGGCTTGTTGGAAAATGAACCGTGATTGAAGCTCATCCTTGTTAATCAAGTCATGTACGTTTAATTTTAACGAAATAAATCAAGTTTTTCGGGGAATAGTTGCCTCCATCTTTGTGTAATATCTGCGTTTTTGAGTCAGTAATTTATTCATGCCATTCTGGAAGCACTCGATCCTTTTTCTTTTTAATTACGCTCTTGACTGCAATTAGCGAGAGTTTGGATGCATGTACAGGTGAAATTGTAACTGATGCTTTTGCTAGTGGTCCCTTGCCTGCACAAATTACATCTCTTTACCAGGAGTGTAGTCTTGTTTCACGTCTTGTTTGGCGTCCAAAACTCCAAAATAACTTCACACGGTCTCTGCGTCAAGCTGAATGAATGTTAAGTACCAAAGACACTTTTACCACCTGATACAATTGCAAGCTACTTACGTGTCACCGTTTCGATACTATGTCTGTTTCCACGAACGGCTCACGTCTTGCTGTACGTGGGGAAAGCTGTAGGTGCCAGCGAGTGTTTAGCTTGCCCACATTCTTTTTCCTCGAGCCTTTTTTTTGCACAGCCCTCCTGATTGTTTCTGGTCTTGTCCTCCAGATCATGCAGATATGGGAGTCGACGCCGCCTGCCAATCCGCAGCTGCAGATGACGTCACTACGCAAGCGTCGTCCTTCAGCACGACAGCTCGACCGACATTTCGGTTACAGCTCCCAAGGACATTGAGCTACGGTTTCAGGTTTCCTTTATCTCTCCATCTGCACTCCGTCAATCACTCTGAAGTGCTGGGCAGAACATAATTTCATATTTATCGTGTCAGCGAGCACTCTTGTCAGTCCATTCAAGGACAAAGACTTCGGCCCTTCGGCTGTACTGCTAATAAATTCTTATCATTCCTATCTCTGCTCTGTTTAGTGGCGTGGAGGAAATTCCCGTGTGTGCATAAATAATCGCTAGATAGTCGACCACAAGTGGAAATCACTTCTTGAGAACAATGGGTATAAAACTGGCAGCGTTATAGACATACCAGAAATGTAGTTCTGCAACAAGATTAGCGACGTGTTATTACGTGTACAAAAATCGTGTTGAACCATAAAAGTTCCTGAGCTCTTCCGTTCTGAATGAATATTAGGACGATTACTAAATCTATTGAACACACAAATCTCTTGTTCTTTGCACGCCAAACCTGAAGAAGGAAGTCAAATCGTATAGCGTTGTTAGCTGAAAGACCCGGAGGGGAAGTGCTTTCTTCCTCCGCACACAAAGGTCGCTTTCCGTGCTTATATGTGAGAGTTGTGTCTTACGTGCATTTGTTGGGTGCCAGTGAACGTAATGCACGTATGAATATGGTGTATTGTTATGTTTGTGTTGTATGATGATGAAGAGGGAAGGGAGAAACTGAAACCCTGTGTCGACAGATACCCTACTCCTATCGAATAGCACCGAGGGTACGTCCACATACAGTGGGGGATCGCCATCAACAGTGTAACATACTCCCACAACATGAGATACTGCGGAAAGTCTGGTGATCAGGAGCTTTACGTCAGCACCTCTCCTTCCCCCCCCCCCCTCCCTCCTCCCTCCAACTACCTCCCTTGACGGCGAAGCAATGGCGTGAACATTTCATCCACCACCAGGATTCGAACCCCACAGGAATCCTTTGGTGACCACGGTTGCGGCGAAGGGTAAGACAACAGTAAAGCACTAACACGTAAACTTAAACAAAAAATTGTTCGGAAATTATGTGCATGAATTCACAGATAAGATGTTTTTCTGTTCTCAGTATCTTCTACCCATAACTCAATAAAAACTGCAAGGTAATCTGACATGAATCGTTGATATTATTTTGTTGTTTTGGTCTTCACTCTGAAGTCTGGTCTGTTGCAGCTCTCCATGCTACTCTATCATCTGCAAGCCTCTTCATCTCCGAATAACCTATGCAAATCCTTCAGAATCTGCTTGCGGTGTTCACCTCTTGGTCTCCCTCTACAACTTTACCCCTCACACTTCCCTCCAGTACTAAAATTGGTGAGCCCTTGATGTTTCGGAACGTCTCAATCAACCGATCCCATCTTCTAGTCAAGTTGTGCCGCAAAGTTCTTTTCTCCGCAGTTCTCCTCAATACTTATTTAACCACCATTCTTCTGTAGTACCACATTTCAAAAGCATCTATTCTCATCTTGTCTAAACTGTTATCGTCCATGTTTCACTTCCATACAATGGCTACACTCCATACAAATACTTTCAGAAATTACTTCCTGACACTTAAATCTATATTCGATGGTAACAAATTTTTCTTCTTCAGAAATGCGTTTCTTGCCATTTCCAGTATGCATTTTATATCCTCTCTACTTCGGCCATAATCAGGTATTCTGTTGCTCAAATAACAAAACTAATCTTCCACTTTCAGCGTCTCATTTCCTAATCTAATTCCCTCAGATCACCTGATTTAATTCCACTATTATCTTTGTTTTGCGATTTTTTATGTTCATTTTACATCCTCCTCTCACGACAATGTCTATTTCATTAAACTGCCTTTGCAACTCTTTTGCTGTCTCTGAGAGAATTACGATGTCATCGGTAAACCTCAAAGTTTTTTCTTCTTCTCGATGGATTTTAATTCCGACACCAAGTTTATCTTATGTCTGCTTTACTGCTTGCACAATGTACAGATCGAATAACATTGCCGATGGGCTACAACCCTGTTTCATTCCCTTTTCAACAACTGCTTTCCCTTCACGTCCCTCGACTCTTATAACTCCCATCTGGTTACTGTACAAATTGTAAATAGCTTATCGATCCCTGTATTTTGCCCCTGGTGCCTTTAGAACTTCAAAGAGAATATTCTAGTCAACATTGTCAAAAGCTTTCCATATGTCTTCAAATGATATAACTGTAGGTTTGCCTTTCCTTAACCCATCTTCTAAGATAAGTTGTAGAGTCAGCATTGCCAAAATGATATTCCCCGAGGTCGACATCTACTAGTTTTTCCATTCTTTTACAAAGAATTCCTATTAGAATTTGCAACCACGACTCATTAAACTGATAGTTCGGTAATACATTCATCAGCATCTGGTTACTTTAGAATTGGAATTATTACCTTTTCCTTGAAGTCTCACGGTATTTCGCCTGTCTCAAACATGTTGCTCACCGGATGGAAGAGTTTTGTCGTTACTGGCTCTCCCAAGGCTATCGGTGTTTCAGATGGACTGTCGTTTACACCCGGAGTCTTGTTTCGACTTAGGTCCTTCAGAGCTCGGTCAAATTCTTCTCGCAGTGTCATATCTCCTATCTCGTTTTCATATACGTGCTCTTCCATTTCTATAATATTGCCTTCATCTTACTTGTACAGCCCCTCTTCATACTGCTTCCACTTTTCGCTTTTCCTTCTTTGCTTAGTACTAGTTTTCCATCTCAGCCGTTGATATGCACACATCCGCTTTATACATCTAGATATTCATACATCACGTTTTATTCCCTTTCCCCTCCTTCATTTGCTGCATTTTTATATTTTCTCCTTTCATCAGTTAAATTCAATATCTCCTGTGTTACGCAAGGATTTCCAATAGGCCTTGTCTTTTTACCTCTGCTGCCTTCACTATTTCTTCTCTCAAAACTACCCATTCATTTTCCACTGCTTCCTCTTTCATTCCTTCAAACCCAGTCCATACTCACCTACAATTTTTTCTTCTCTTCCTTTTTCTGTTGTCGAGTTCCAGTCCCTCATCATTATTAAATTTTCGTCTCCCGTAATTTGTTTTATCTCCTCGTACATTTCCTCAAACTCTTCAACTTCTGCGGACTTAGTTGGCATGCATGTTTGTACTGCTGTGGTGTTTGCTGTGTTAGTGTCAATCATGGCTACAATGACGCGTTCGCTACGTTGTTCACAGTACTTTACCCGCATTCCTATTTTCCTATTGATTGTTAAACCTACTTTTGCATCACCCCTATTAGATTTTGTATTTATAGCCCTGTATTCGCCCGGCCAGAAGTTCTGTTCCTCCTGCTACCGAACTTTACTAATACCCATTTGATCTAACTTCAACCTATCCATTTCATTTTTAAAATTTTTTAACCTGCCTGCGCGACTAACGGATCTAACATTCAACGCTCCGAACCATAGAACGCCATTCTCCTGATGACTACATCCTCCCGAGTAGTCCCCGCCCGGAGATCCAGATTTTAGCTATGGAATACTTTACTCAAGAGGATGCCATCATCATTTAACCATACAGAAGAGATGCTTGCGCTTGGGAAAAATTACGTCTATAATTACCCTTGTTTTCAGCCGTTTGCAGTACCAGCGAAGGCTAAATCAGTAAATCATCCAGACCGTTCCCCCTGCAACTAACGAACAGGCTCCTGTCCTTCTTCAGGACATACACGTTTGTCTGGCCTCTCAACAGATACGGCACTGCTATCTCTATCGCTGAGGCAAGCAAGCCATTCCACCAAATGCGAGACTCATAGTTCATTGAGGGTGAGTTGATGTTACAAACGTGACGATACTTGAAATTTTAACTGTAAGGCGTACTTTGTAATTATTTGATATATTTGCTAGTAATTGTGATATATTTAATGGTGAAAGTAATTTATGGGGGAATGTATAGGAAAATGCAATATTGGGAATAAACGTTATGACGTACGAAGTTTTTAATATAGTGTAACTAAATTTGACACAGTTGTTAAGAAATGCTATGTGCACACACACACACACACATACGTTTTCATGCTTATGACGATTTGCGTTTTTAATTATAAACGACTGAATTTTTTTTACAAGATGAGTACAGATGTTCTTTTCTTGAAAAATCCATCAGAATTACACTACTGGCCATTAAAATTGCTACACCAAGAGGAAATGCATATGATAAGCGGGTATTCATTGGACAAATATATTATACTAGAACTGACATGTGATTACATTTTCACGCAATTTGGGTGCATAGATCCTGAGAAATCAGTACCCAGAACAACCACCTCTGGCCGTAATAACGGTCTTGATACGCCTGGGCATTGAGCTTGGATGGCGTGTACAGGTATAGCTGCCCATGCAGCTTCAACACGATACCACAGTTCATCAAGAGTAGTGACTAGCGTATTGTGACGAGCCAGTTGCTCGGCCACCATTGACCAGAAGTTTTCAATTGGTTGATGATCTGGAGAATCTGCTGGCCAGGGCAGCAGTCGAACATTTTCTGTATCCAGAAAGGCCCGTACAGGACCTGCAACGTGCGGCCGTGCATTATCCTGCCGAAATGTAAGGTTTCGCAGGGATCGAATGAAGGGTAGAGCCACGGGTCGTAACACATCTGAAATGTAACGTCCACTGTTCAAAGTGCCGACAGTGCGAACAAGAGGTGACCGAGACGTGTAACCAATGGCACCCCGTAGCCTCACGCCGGGTGATACGCCAGTATGGTGATGACGAATACACGCTTCCAGTGGTCGTTCACTGCGATGTCGCCTAACACGGATGCGACCATCATGATGCTGTAAACAGAACCTGGATTCATCCGAAAAAGAGACGTTTTGCCATTCGTGCACCCAGGTTCGTCGTCGAGAACGCCGTCGCAGGATGTGTCTGTGATGCAGCGTCAAGGATAACCGCAGCAATGATCTCCGAGCTGATAGTCCATGCTGCTGGAAACGTCGTCAAACTGTTCGTGCACATGGTTGTCGTCTTGCAAACATCCCCATCTGTTGACTCAGGGATAGAGACGTGGCTGCACGATCCGTTACAGCCATGCGGATAAGATGCCTGTCATCTCGACTGCTAGTGTTACGAGGCCGTTGGGATCCAGCACGGCGTTCCGTATTACCCTCCTGAACCCACCGATTCCATATTCTGCTAACAGTCATCGGATCTCGACCAAAGCGAGCAGGAATGTCGCGATACGAAAAAACGCAATCGCGATAAGCTACAATCCGACCTTTATCAAAGTAGGAAACGTGATGGTACGCATTTCTCCTCCTTACACGAGGCATCACAACAACGTTTCACCAAGCAACGCCGCTCAACTGCTGTTTGTGTATGAGAAATCGGTTGGAAACTTTCCTTGTGTCAGCACGTTGTAGGTGTCACCACCGGCGCCAACCTTGTGTGAATGCTCTGAAAAGCTAATCATTTGCATATCACAGCATCTTCTTCCTGTCGGTTAAATTTCTCGTCTGTAGCACGTCATCTTCATGGTGTAGCAACTTTTATGGTCAGTAGTGTAGATTCATACATGTTTGTACGAAGTCTGATACACCATTATTACAAATATGTGTGTAACAGAATTTTGATATCTTCTTTTGCTGGAGTTTTAAATTTCTCGAAGTATTTGTGAAAAATGCACTAATTTATACGGCTTTTCTATTATATAAATGCCTTACTGTGGAATTAAATGAAAATCCGTGCCACACACCGTTTCAGTATAGTATTCACTAGTTGTATGCCAAATTTAAGTTCTCTAACGTCAGAGGCTTGTCAGAAAAAGATACATAAAGTTTCCAAAAAGTAAGTTACGGGAAACTTGATTCAGTGATCTGACAGTGTTTGTGTTAGGCGTTACCTTACCTGGGTGAAGAAGTGCAAACTACTCGTATATGCGAGCTCGTCTTCATCTGCAGGAAGTTTTCTATTTGCTTATCCTCTTTGGTTAACCTGATTTTCAAACTGCATAACAATAATGTCAGTTACAGCAATTGCCTTGTTATCGACTTCCTTCAATATCCACAGTGTGAAAGTCTGGATCAAATCCTAGCCTCTGTGGTAGTCCGCCAAGACTAACACAGTTAACTAAACAAGCATCAGATGCTGCAAATTCAAGAGCAGTTGTGGAAAGGAATGTTATCCTGGGGCATCGTTTCCGCATCAGAGACTTGTAACTCTCATTAGGATTTTGTGTTTTTCTATGCACGCGTTTTTAGGAGTTCAACTTGTACAAATTCCCTGCAATGTGAATGAATAACACTGGAAGAAAAGGCCGCAGGAACAAATAATATGAGGAAATACAGAAGAAGAAAGGGGCGTGGCCCAGTGTAGGCTTTTGCCAGTTATTATTTTTATCACAGTTAGGGGTTGAACTTGAACATAATATTCAGGGATTGAAATTTAAATACCGTGTTGTAAATGAAGAACCAATAAAGTTTTGTCACTTTCGTATAGGTTCATCCTTAATGTGTGGGAGATTTGTATTCCTTAACTTTCTCTATTCTGGTAGCAGTCGCTGGAGCACGTAGTGTACGAAGGGACTAGATAAAAGCGCGCCTCATTTCGGTCTTTAAGAAGTATCGTAATCGAGAGCATAAAAGCGTAGGTATTAGCGTTTTCAAGAAATGTCGTAATCGGTTGAATGAAAGCTCAGGTCATTCCCTGATGCTAAGACTCGAAACCTCTTTCTTAACGTCACGAAATCGACAACCGGAAAGGAAATGATATAGGGCGATTACCGTTTACACATACGGGTCGGTCAGACGCAATGTGAAGAGCTTGAAAGGGTGTGGGAGGGAAGGATGTGTTGAGAAATAATTGTTAAGAAATAAATTCGAAACGTTCTGCTGTTTTCGAGTTATTTAGCGTTGAAGTTAGCCAACCAGGCCGTCGCGAGCGTAAATTCAAGCACTTGCACATGCTAGACATCTGTGGGTCCTTGGGTTACCACGTGGTCAAATCCTCGTTATCAGTTAAAGCGTGCCTTTCTCAGAAGTGATAAATTTAAGCTTCTTGAGCAACAGCTGCCCAGTACTATAGAAAGGAGACCTAATGAAATGCGGCAACTATAGAGAAATTACCTTACTACGCACAACTTACAAAATTCTGAGCATATTGTTGCTGCAGCGACTAACACCATACGTAGAGAAGGGACTTGGGTTCCAACAAACATGGTTTAGAAAGTGAAAATCAACAGTGGACTACTGCATATGTAATGTTCTTTTAAACATTAAAATTATTTAGTGTAACTGTCGTCAAAAATTGAATGAATGCATGAGTGTGGAATGGATTCAAAAGTCGAGTTATCGTGTAGCGTGTTGTAACTGCAAGTTGGGTACCTACTCTGTGTTATGGTTAGCAAAACTTCATACGAACTGATTGGGTAATGCATCTCCCAATACCAATAAAGAAACACAGTCACTGCAAAATACATTCAGCCCCTTAGGCACTAATCCTCTGGCCCTATTCAATAATAACTTAAGTCCCTCTGCACATAACAAATAAATTAAATTGTCTTACTTCTAAACCAGCAACGGTTGAACGGTGGAATATATCTATTCTGGTCTCTCATAGAAAAAATCAAATATGCTAGCTACAGTCTCAGCGGTGTGCGATGCTGGTCATAATACTTTGAAATGTACGTGAAATTCTTTTGGCTGATAAATGAAAACCTTTAAGGAAAATCCAACGTCATTGAAAAACAGAAGCTAAACGATGTCAAAGTTAGTGTAAGGAGGACTATGCGTGAAGCGTTCAGTGAATTCGAAAGTAAAATTCTATGTACCGACTTGACAGAAAATCCTAGGAAGTTCTGGTCTTACGTTAAATCAGTAAGTGGCACGGCATATCCAGACACTCTGGGATGATGATGGCATTGAAACAGGGGATGACACGCGTAAAGCTGAAATACTAAACACCTTTTTCCAAAGCTGTTTCACAGAGGAAGACCGCACTGCAGTTCCTTCTCTAAATCCTCGCACAAAAGAAAAAATGGCTGACATCGAAATAAGTGTCCAAGGAATAGAAAAGCAACTGGAATCACTCAACAGAGGAAGGTCCACTGGACCTGACGGGATACCAATTCGATTCTACACAGAGTACGCTAAAGAACTTGCCCCCCTTCTGACAGCCGTGTACCGCAAGTCTCTAGAGGAACTGAAGGTTCCAAATGATTGGAAAAGAGCACAGGTAGTCCCAGTCTTCAAGAAGGGTCGTCGAGCAGATGAGCAAAACTATAGACCTATATCTCTGACGTCGATCTGTTGTAGAATTTTAGAACATGTTTTCTGCTCGAGTATCATGTCGGTTTTGGAAACCCAGAATCGTCTGTAGGAATCAACAGCGATCGTGTGAGACCCAACTCGCTTTATTTGTTCATGAGACCCAGAAATTTTAGAAACAGGATCCCAGGTAGAGGCTATTTTTCTTGACTTCCGGAAGGCGTTCGATACAGTTCCGCACTGTCGCCTGATAAACAATGTAAGAGCCTACGGAATATCAGACCAGCTGTGTGGCTGGATTGAAGAGTTTTTAGCAAACAGAACACAGCATGTTGTTATCAATGGAGGGACGTCTACAGATGTTAAAGTAACCTCTGGCGTGCCACAGGGGAGTATAACACATGTGTACATATTCGAGGCCACTGAAGATGCCTTGCAGAGAATAAAGGCTGTAAGTAGGCTGTTCAGGTTTTTATCTTGGTAATGGCACGTAGCGGTGCAGTCTGTGGCTGGTTAGCATTGTTGTAATATTCACTATTGTAGTGTTGGGCAGTTGGATGTGAACAGCGCGTAGCGTTGCGCAGTTGGATGTGAGCCGCCAACAGTTGTGGATGTGGAGAGAGAGATGTCGGAGTTTTGAGAGGTGATCTGGACATGTGTCCTCCAGAAAAAGGAAATTTGTAAAGATGGATCTTTCATTTGCTGACTATGCCTGTCAGTAGTCAGTCCCTTCAGTAGTTAGAAACTTTTATTTAGCTGGCAGTATTGGCGCTCGATATATTGCAGTAGTTCGAGTAACGAATATTTTTGTGAGGTAAGTGATTCATGAAAGGTATAGGTTATTGTTAGTCAGGGCCATTCTTTTGTAGGGATTATTCAAAGTCACGTTGGGTTGCGCTAAAAATATTGTGTGTCAGTGTAGTGATGGTCAGAGTAAGTAAAGAGAGAAATGTCTGAGTACGTTCAGTTTTGCTCAGCTGCCTCTGCATCAAACAACGTAGAAGTTTACCAGCACAGTATTTCATAATTTTGGAACGAAGACGTTTCAAGGTGAAACGCGTATGACACGAAAATTGTATTTCATTCAGTTGTAGTCAGATGGTCCGTCAAGTAAAAATTATCAATATACCGTAATATTACACGCAACTGAGGAAGACAGGGTTACAAAAGTTGAAGATATAAATTATGACTTCTTTCGAATAAAATTAGAGCAGTAAAATTTTCGATGGTTTAGTAGTAATGTAAGCTCTAGGATTAAGGAACGGGAAGCTAGCGATGTTACTGAGACACAGTGTGCTGCGGCGGCGAGGCCCTGGCGTGCGTCCCGCGCACGTGATGTCCACGCGCCGAACACGTGTGCCTCTTATAATAGGACAAGCCGCAGTATTGTGGAAGGCTGCCCGTTCCCCAGGCGCACTCGTCAGCCCATGTCCTCGTTAACTGCGGGAGGCGTGTCTTAACACTGCAAACGACGCCACTTGGCGACCTGCTCAAACTGAACAGCCTGGCTGACAACTCTCGAAGCAGTAAACATGAAATTCTGCAAGTTATTTATTTATTTGACTCGGAAACAAAAACAATACATGGTTATTAGCATTAAATTCAAATGGAAGAACGAATAACCAAGTTAGACTACTATTGACCAACAACATCTTGCAACTTGAGTTGCTCTCCGAGTTGCAAGCAGAAAATCTTCTGTAGAAGTTGAAGAGCACAGCTGACACTCCAGTAGGTGCACCGTGGTCTGTAGTTATCCGCAGTCATAGTTCGTGGTATCCATAGGCAAGTGCCATTTATGGAGGTTACTCCGGCATCTTCCAGCTCCAGAACGCAGGCGGCTGAGTGACCTCCGCACCACCTAATTCTGTTTACGTCCGGGTGGAAGGGTTGTCGAAGGGAGAGGCGAGGTCTGAAGCCGAGAAATCCACAACTTTTTCCTTGCTGTAGTTGCTGTTGTTCGCAAGACTGACGTAGTCTTGACGAACCTGCTTCAGGACCTCAACTTTGTGTTGCTGGAGCGTGCCCATGGTAAAGGGCGGCTAAACTAATGTGCCTAATTTGTTGTCTCCACGTTGGCAGCTTCACCATGGTGAATGCCTAATGACGGCATACCTGCGAGCTGGGAGAGCTCTGCAGCTGGCGAAGGTTTCAAAGAAGCTCTGATAAATTTATCCATGTTATATGAATGTTATTTGGCGGCTGCAACTGTATTGTAATGTTTTTTATGAAACAAGATATACTGCAAGAATCACTTGTTACTAGTATTTTATTGGCAAGACACGTTTTGGCATCATGGTGCCATCATCAGGTGCATTTACAGTTACTTTTACATTATACTTAATATAAAGTGAGGATAGCCTCCTTCGCTATGTATACCAGTAGGGTTATGTGTCAAAAAAGACGTCTGTTCAGGAAGATAAAATATGTTAGGGTGTGAGTATTATGAGATAATCGTGAGTGGTCATTTTGTTAGGGCATTTACTTACATTTTTGTTGGTAATTTCGTTGTCTGGCACACAGAGCACAGTAACAAGTACATCACAACTTAACTTCCACAGTCATTTGTCTACACCAATCCAAAGAGTCTTAAGCGCTAAGATTAACTAGTTTCTATTGCTAACAGTAGCATAAAGTGAAGATGCAACATTTGTATCTAAATGTATTTATGTCATGGCAAATATTTAATATCACTGGCGTACACAGCAAAGGAAACCAACCTCATTATTAATTACAATGCGAAAGTAACTGTGAATGCATCTCATGACAGCAGAAGCTGCCGTTGCGCGTCGTGCTAATAAAATGTTAGTAACCTGAGACTGTTGCAATGTATATAACTCCATAAAAACCTGTGCTAAGTCTACACGTTTCGTTTAGCGCCTCGTCTTTGTGATGGCGTTGGTGTATTTGTGCCAGACTAGCAACGCACTCTCTTCAGTACTATTACATGTTGTTAATACCGTCATTCTCGTATTCTTACAATACTGATTGTACGTAATAGTGAGTAACTCCCAAATATCTCTTATGGGGCGTATTTACTAATTGTATCCCTGCCATATGATATTAAGTGTACGACGTGCCCGATTGTACTTAACATGGAACGCACTTTGTGATGTATTCAAACGTTACAGCTACACCCAAGCATAGCTACTGTTCGCTACTGACGTGAGATGAAGTGCACGGTAGCAATGCCGCAGCGAGTTGCGACCTATTGTGACGTACTCCAGAGGTGAAGAGCGCCGTGTTAAAACGTTATCGCTTATGTAGTTGCGTTAATATTCTGTGACTTCACTTGTTTACATCCAAGTGATATTTGTTTCTCTCTGTATTCATACTTCCGGAATTACAACCATAACATTTTTTTATCTACGCATACTACGTCTACATTTATACTCCGCAAGCCACCTCGTGGTGTGCGGTGGAGGGTACTCTGTGTAGTACTGTCACTTCACTCCTTTCTTTTTCCAATCACAAATGGTGCGTAGTAGGCGTATTGATAAAATATCGATGTATAGATATTACTTCAGAAAAATGTCTATACGTACTGACGTGTTTTTCTCGCGCTGTATCGATATCGAAAAGGCAATACCGAGAGTAAGATATTTTCATTGTATGTTATATTTTTTTCGCAAATTTCAATGAATATTTGAAATTGCTCTTTTGAAGTTGTAGAAGAATTTAATTTTATTGTCACTTTTTGAGCTATTATCGCATCCAGTCTTCCTCTTGAACTGTGTGAAACTAGTATAGGCGCCACAAAGGAACTCCGACTGCACTGGGGCTGTGGGGTGAGTGAATGGAATAACAAGATAGATATCCGATGTGTAGGAGCAGAGCACCAGTTACGTTAAGCAACAATTTTTAATGCAACTAGTGTACTATTTATTCACATCGGTATTATCGCCAAGTGTGAACGTGCATCGTTTTCCTTTCAGCTCTTGTTACAAGGGGGATAAGTAGGCTGCTAGCTTGTTGATATACACAATATCTAATAACAAATCAATCCTTAAATATACAGCTCTAAAAGTGGCAGTATATTTACAATGTGCAGCCGAAATCTTTTTTAGCTGGCACGCCGATATTTTTTCCGTCGGTATATCGATATGTCGATTATTTTTCCGATATATCGAGTCGAGATTGATTTTTTTTTAAACATCAGTGTATCGGATTCACGATATTTCCTAAAATATCAACAGTCCAAGTGCTTATGGAAAACAATCGTTGGCAAACCTCTAGATGACCTCGAATATCTAATCTTTCCTTAATGGTCTTTTCTCGAAATGATTGTAGAAGGAAGTTACGTATTCTTTGACTATTAAGGAATACAGTACCAGCCATTTTTTTGTATATTTTTATGGACTTTCACCGTCCTCAGTCGGTATATACAGAAACAAACAGTCTTGATTGAAGGGTTCTAATTACTATTTATTACCAGTCTTTAGATCGGCTGATATAAGATGGTGTTAGGCACATGTGATAGCTACCATGTAGAACGTCACAACAAAAAAGTGTCCTCATCAAATATCCGGAAACGTTGTGCGGTGTCCTTCTTGAGGCATGCAACGTATTTGCATAGCCAGAATATGAGCAACCACTCCTCCAACATGTGTACATGGTAACAGATCTATACAGCCCTGATCCTGTTTTGTATTCATTGGACTACGTTGCATGCCTCAAAAAGAATACCCCGCAATGTTTCCGTATATCTGACGAGGGCAATTATTTGTTTGGACTTTTTGTGTGCTCGTCATCCTGTGTGCGTAACACCATCTAATCTAAGCCGATCTGAAGATGAATTAATCAGGTGAAACGCGTCATTGGTAGATAAACAATAATTACAGCCCTGCAACCAAGACTGTTTGTTTCTTCATTGTGTATTACTGATGGCTGTACCATCGTGAAATGGGTTGAATAAAGTTGCAGTTGGCGTAATACATATTCCAGTCATCAGTTTGGCGTCGATATAAACATCGACTGCAATTTGTTTGCTGCAGCTGGCCTCTGAAAAATAATAATTTTGTGGAGCTACTGTACTTCGTGATTTTTATATTTACGATATATTTCTCGTTGGGTGTACTTACTTCCTACTCTGCTTGCTGTTGTAAGAGTAGAAAGTAAGTGCGTCCTAACGAGCAGGCCTAATATATCGTAAAGATACACCTCGCTTAGCAGCTAATATATACGTATATTGCTCAAACCAGCTGTAGCACCCATATTGCAAACGATCGTTATAACGACGTCCTAACTGGAGGATGCAACATATATTACGCCAACTGAAGATTAATAGAAGCCCGAAACGTGTATTGCCATAAAAAAACTGATAAAAAAACTGTTTCGTGTAGTTCTTTAAAAAGTGTAAACAAGCACCACGAATCTCAGCAGCCAATAAAACGGACAAATTGTTCGTTGACTGTTCTAAAAATGTACGGTCTCGGAGTTTTCACTTTAAACCATACTGTGATGCGTAGCGCTTCTCTTATAACATCTGTTACTGGAATTGGACGAACACCTCTGTGACGAGAGTGCTGCTCTTCTTTGGACTTTCTCTGTTTTATCTATCAATCCTGTCTAGTGAAGAACGTAGACCGACGAGCGCAATACTCAAGTATCAATCGAACGGGGCTTTCATAAATTACGTCCTGCGTGGTCTAACCGTCACCACCCTCTTGTAATTTATAGTCGATTCATTAGTTTACAAGTAAGTTTAAATTTGAGCGGCTGGTCAAAGTTTCACAGCACTGGGTAGCAACGATAGAGTTTAAACAAACAGTTTTCATAGTACTCAACTGTTATTGTTCTTCGTTGTTGGCGAAAGCTGTAGTCTCCTAATACATGTTCATGTTAAATCCTGAAATGCAATTTCACATACTGGTCTAGGGAATGCTCGCCTTCATTTTCTTAAATGATGTGAACACTGGTTGAGTTTCTGTTGTCAAATAGACATATTTCTATTTATTTCACTTCACAATACTATTACGTTCAACCTCCACACTAACTCAACACATACATTAACTCGTTCTCCATACTCATACAGAAAAAGGACAAAGATGTACCTATAACAACATGTAGCAAAGAAAACTGTATCGTATATCGATCTATTCAGGCAAAATTATCTTTGGAAAATACATTCCAATAACAAAGTATAAATAATTGTGTATCATTGCCGGTCTTTTTAAGACGTCCATAATAATCGTAGTAATTACATAAAGTGTTTATATATGTCATCTTCTATACATTTTCGCATAGTGGATTTCTGGGTTTTGACTCTTTAACTTAGGAATCAGTTACTTCAAGATTAGTTAGTGAATTTTTTCTCACCATAACTGTTTGATTACAGTAAGCGCACTATATTTTCGGAGAATGAATCTAATATAGCATCTACCTTTCTACCATTAGTTTTATGAGTTTGTTCCATTTTAAGTCTCTCCGTACACGTACTCCCAAATATTTAACACATGTAACTGCTTCTAGTAACTGCTCGACAATCGTATTCGTACAGGTCTTTTCGCCTGTTTATGAGCAGTACGATCCATTTGTTTGTGATGAGGGTCAAATGCAAGTCCCTGCACGGAGCATCGATCCTCTGCAGGCCTTGTAATGGGACACTCCTCTGACATTACTTTTCTTTACAGAAATAGCTGATACCAGGGATATTTTCGAATCTCGTGTAGGTGAACATTATCTCGGCTAATTTCATATGATTCTGTATACGTTGTGTTGTATTTCAGGCTAAAATGTACAAGAATAAATTAATTTGTTACAGTAGATATTTACTAGCTCTATTTGTATAGTCAAAATTATTCTGCTTTTAGAAATATTTGAAATTACGAAATATCTGACATCCTTAAAATTCATATTAATTGCACATTCTAACGCTAATTATGCTATTTATTTCCGGATTCATTTACAAGATAATGATCTAAGTTGGTGATTATTCTTCTTTTGTCGAGAAAGAATATAACCTCTTTTTTGTAAACTCTCTGAAATGTGTTAGTACCGCAGGATAAGTTAGTACCCGTGGGCACGCCTCTGATGGAAACGGAGGTGTTTTTAACTTTGACAATAATAATGTAATTTTTTCTTTTAAGAAAATGGAGATTGGGCAGTCAGTGTGATATAGAAGGGTGGGATAAAATAAAAAAAGGTCATAGAAACAGAAGTACTTCATCAATTATTATGTCAATTAGTACCCACAATGTCAAAACTGCAGCCTCAAGAATCTACACAGCCAACAACGAGAAAATGAAGATAAGTAAATTTTTTTTGTATATCTTACGCCTCTCAAAGGTTTTGAAAGTAATGAAGGGACTGATGTAACGTCCACTGTTCAAAGTGCCGTCACTGCGAACAAGAGGTGACCAAGACGTGTAACCAATGGCACTCCTACCATCACGCCGGGTGATACGCCAGTACGTGCTATGACACGGTTCCAATGTGTGTTCACCAAGATGTCGCCAAACAAGGATGCGACCATCATGATGCTGTAAACAGAACTTGGATTCATCCGAAAAAACGACGTTATGCCATTCGTGCACCCAGGTTCGTCGTTGAGTACACCGTCGCAGGCGCTCCTGTCTGTGATGCAGCGTTAAGGGTAACCGCAGTCATGGTCTCCGAGCTGATAGTCCATGCTGCTGCAAACGTCGTCGAACTGTTCGTGTAGATGGTTGTTGTCTTGCAAACGTCCCCATCTGTTGACTCAGGGATCGAGACATGGCTGCGCGATCCGTTACAGCCGTAGGCCGTTGGGATCCAGCACGGCGTTCCGTATTACCCTCCTGAACCGACCGATTCCATATTCTGCTAACAGTCATTGGATGTCGACCAACGCGAGCAGCAATGTCGCGATACGATAAACCGCAATCGCGATAGGCTACAATCCGACCTTTATCAAAGTCGGAAACGTGATGGTACGCATTTCTCCTCCTTGCAGGAGGCATCACAACAACGTTTCACCAAGCAACGCCGGTCAATTGCTGTTTGTGTATGAGAAATCGGTTGGAAACTTTCCTTGTGTCAGCACGTTGTAGGTGTCGCCACCGGCGCCAACCTCGTGTGAATGCTCTGAAAAGCTAATCATTTGCACACCACTGCATCCTCTTCCTGTCGTCTAAATTTCGTGTCTGTAGCATGTCATCTTCGTGGTGTAGCAATTTTAATGGCCAGTAGTGTATTTACAGTGACGATTTGCTACCTGCTTTCGCATTTCACAAAAATTTCAACCGTTTGCCCTGATGCTGTAAACAAATACTAATTTGGTAGATTAGTTGGCAGCGTTTCTGTTTTGCATTTTGGTATTCCCATTGCTATAGGTTTATTTATCGATTGCCATTTTTTATTTGTAGTTCACTGTTGCTATTTGAGATTACACGTTGTCATTTTGTCATTTTGAGACAGTGAGTAGAGCTGTGGACCTTCAGAGTTTGATAAAGATATTTTATGCGAATTAATTCGCTATGATCCACGGCACTGTACTCGAGAACTGGCGAATGTGATGTACTGTGATCATCCCACGATTGTGCAACATATGCATGCAATGGGGAAGGTTCAAAAACCGGATGTATGGGCACTTCACGCTTTTAGCCAAAATCACAAAAATCGGCGGTTGGTAATACATGCATCTAAGCTTGCTCGTCATCAGCTGGCTCGTGAACAACTCCGACCATTCCTATGCTGTATCGTTACTGGTAACATAAGGAAAAGAAAGGATTGGCTGAGATCAACAAAGCAAAGACCTGCGCGCACCCACAAAAGACAGCGTTATGCTTCTGGTGGAACAGCAACGATATGGTGTGCTACGAACTGCTTCCCCGAGGTGTACCCATTACTGCTGTCGTATAGTATTGAATTTATTGTCGACAACGGAGACATTTTGCGGACGCAATCCAAGAACAACGACCAGGAAGTAAAGCTACTCACGACAACGCGTGCCCGCATTCTGCTAGACCGACGCCGTAGTTGGGTTGGCAAGTCGCTCTGCACCCACCTTATTCACCTGATCTTGCGTCCTCAGATTTTCACCTTTTCCACTCTCTATCGCAGAAGCGTCAGGGAGCTTCCTTGCCGGATGAAAGTGCGCTCCAAACATGACTCCATGAATTATTCCCCTCAAAACTACGCGATTTCTACAGTCGCTGAATCGAAAGGTATCCCAGCTTTGGCAGACTGTTGTAAATAGTGAAGGAGAATATATTACTTATCACTAAAACATCTGTTGTGTTTATGACATTTATGGAAAAACGATACTAACATGCGCCTACCTAAGAGTTGGCATGGAAACGAATGTCCTAAGGTAAAATCTGTGTGAAATTTGTAAGGATGTAACACATCGCTTCGTACACGGGAAACAGGAAACAGAACGCCACAGTATAAAATGTAAGGTACTGATGAAATAAACAGTGGAGCTTAAATAGCGGACATCCGAACACAACGAGACTGACAATATTTTTCGGGTGGCCAATGCACTTGACTATGATCAGGGAGCGGGAATAGACTGTTGCCCCGTAGGTTGCCTCCGCTCTCGCAGGTATTTTTCTCTGCTTGACGTTATATTATGATTTTACATTTACCAAATTAATTGGTAGTGAAACGACAGTCAATTCATGGAACATCGTTACCTCCTGACATTTGACATATAAATGCTATTTATGTTAATTTGCATAATGTGGGGTTACGCATGCAGCAGGCATTACCAGATACAGAAGTTCAACGCATGTGGAACACTTTAAACGGTAATAGCGTGTAGTAAATTAGATGGCGTAACGTGCTGAAGCAGTACAGTGTATCTTGCTAAAGGCATCCCAATTATGTGGGGACTAAATCGAAAAATTTATATTTCAAATACATCTGCATTAACGATGACACGTAACTGACCTAAGCGAAACGATGTTCAAATATAGGTCGCCCAGGATACGGTGGCCAGTGACCAGTTTTCGTTCAAAAAGCTGAGCGTATCATTCGTTTGGCCGACAAATATTTGCCACCATTCGGCCGGTCGGCGATGGCAGAATCGACGCTCACGCCCTGCAACCTTTGTCAAACGATTTTACAGAAACAATTCGGTAAAAAAATAATTTGTTCTTTGTTTGTAGCTTTATATGTCAGGTTCATTATAATGTGCCCATCATTTCGTTAGTGGTCATAGTTATTGGGATGTTTACGTGGAGGTAATACGCTGCACGAAATTCGAACAAGTTTGCAATGAAAAATAGTGATCGCTATGATTTTGGGTCTGGTGCATATTACATAATATGTTTCTGTGTATGAAATTTAGCTAAAATATTGAATTTTTTTTTTAGACGTGGTTGGAGCTTTCTATCTGCCACCATTCTCGAGAAAACCGATCTGACGTAGCTGACTCATTTGCGATCGCAATTCGCCAGCGATAAAGCCAGAGTGAAATATCCACAACATTCCTCATTTTTCATAAACGGTTTGAGATATCGAAATGAGATTTTGGCAAAAGATAGCACACAAAGAGAAGAGTATTTTGCCATATGGTTACCATGGAAAACTTCATTATCTACGATGTTATTGCACTAACTACAGACTTTTCCAATGAGAGGATGTAATTTTTAAGGGCCATCGATAGCTGGTGAAAATGCTATGGGTTTTGGAACAACATAAGTGAAGTCATTACACGTTTATTTTGTACTGAGGATGTGCTTTTTCATGAAATACTGACCTTTGTTTTCCTCAGTTCCTCACCCAATAAACTTAGTAAACCGCTGTTTCAGAATTCTTTCGCAATTGCGTCTGCGCAACATGTTAGTGAGGTGAGAATGTCTAAACCCGTTAACTTTTGGCGAAAGAAGCGAATTTTGACACGGCAAAAAGGGAAATGCGTACGTTTTAATCGAAATTCCCCACTCATGAATCTGCTCTGAAAGTTAAAAATGCTTAACAGACCAGGAGAAAATAAATCACTGTATTTTCGGCAGAATTCTTTTTAGATACTAACCCAAGAAGAGGTGACAGATCTTTTTGAATGTTCACTGTGCAAGTGTGGGTGTGGAGGGGCCCCGTGTAATATTTAGCAAAAATGTGAGTGTGGGCTTCAGCTTAGAACGGCACTTCCCCTCCAGAGCACGGCATTTCCCCTACAGTGCTCTGAGAAGCCCCCACCCCCTTCACCCGACTGCCGCTCTCCCTACGCTTCCCCAGCCGATTGTGCATCTAGCAGCTTCGACATCTTGCTCGCACTGTAACGAATGACATTCGGAACATAGCAGCCGCATCACTACAGTAATTAAACGACTATGTACACTACACTATATTCCATTAGGACATATTCGATCTCACTTTTCCTAGGCAAAGGAGCTTGCTGTGGGTCCTCTGGAAATATTGTCGAGGATATGAAATTTTCTTATTCCACAACTTTTCCGATTCAGAATTTACATATGGTCCATGTGTTACGTTCACTTACATACTTCTTGTTCCTTCGTCTGATTAAAATCCAATCTTTTTTCTTTGCAACTGGTGATAATTTTAGTTTATATTTCGTACGTTACCGAGAGGAAGCTGATAGGAATGTGTTTTTTCCGTGTCTTAGTAGACTTTCGAAGTAGAAAACTTCAGCACAGCTCCCATATTGTGGAAGTAGTAGTATCGTCCTCTGCAGGCAATGCTTGCGTGTTACTTAGCTTTTAACCATTTCTCTTGAAATATCAGCTCCTAAGAGGTCCATGACAAAGGAATTTATTGCTAGCGCACTCGAGCAGATGTGACTTCGATGGATTGCTCACGCGCTGTCTGCGATATGTAAGGTACAATAGAATCGCAGTCCAGAGAGCAGTGTCGGCAGCAGTAGCAATAGTAGCTCGTAGCCGGGCGGTTGGGTGAGGTCGCTCTTAGAGAGCAGTTGTCTAGTTGTATAGCACACAGAGAGCACTTGTGTCCTGTATGGAATTACCAAGGCCTGTCGTGGAGAACAATGGCGGTGTCTGAGCGATGTAGTAATAGGTAAAAGCAAAAATTATTATTATTTATTGCCAGGCGCATATATAATTTGCGACAAGTCATTTTTTTACTATTGTTATATCAAAGTCACATATAAATAATTTTCAATAATTTTTCAATAATAATCTTTCTTATGAAGGTAACTTTTGACAGTCATTCATCTGAATTTAAAGATTTTACTAATTTCTCTATCCATAGTCATGCCATTTATCGTAAATAACATCAGTTATTTTTCATACATAACAAAATATAGTGGCTGCATTGCAGTGGGCTGTGCCAGAAACATTTCTTATAGGAGCAGATATATACGCGTTATCCGATGACATAATTGAGGCAAGAATCTTCAGTTTATTCAGAATGACTTTTCAGGGCCATGACGCAGCATTGCTGACGTCCAGATTTACCAGTTTAGATTCACAGTCAGTTAATTATTGACAGGTTATATATGAGTCAGAATTTTATTGATAGGTTAGTCACCCATTTTCATTGGGAGGTTAGTCACATTATTATTTACGGTAAATAATCTGTTGGGAGGTTACAAGCACTAGTTTTCTATGGATAAAAGGCGCTCTTATAGGTGCACCCTAACGATCGATGCGGTTTCGCGTCTCCTGCGACACAACTCATAAACCGCCAACTCTTGTGCTGGACTTCAAAATAAAAACTTCAGCTATTTCTATCGGATGTCAGCCATTAGTGGGCACATTTGTTAAGTTGGTGAAGTCAGTATGAGGGAGGGCAATATATCGATAATTATCGAGTGTGCTTCACTCTATTCAAAACGCATCTCCTCTTCAATAGGAAGGGGTTAATACGAATCTTGATCCATATCTAAATTACTAATTTTTGCAGAGTCGTCGCAATACGTTTGTCTTTAAATACGTCTTTTGTATGTTTTTCGGTTTGATTCGATTTCTTGCAGTAATGCAAAATTCGTAACACATTTTCAATAATTCTGTACTCTGATTTTAAAAAAATTGTTGCATACCGTGTTTTATAGCTACTTTATTGCAAAGCTATAAGTTGTACATAGGTTTTCTTGGGGAAGACCAATTCAGTAGACGGGCTACACCCTGTCGGGCCTCTGACATGGGCATGCCACAAAGAATATAGTGGTGGAAAAATCGAAAACTGGGGTGTTCTCGGTGTATTCCCCAAACGACGTCGAATATGTGAACACCTCAAGCATGAAGGAGACCGCCATTGCGGGTCTACTCTCGGCGGCAGCTCTCGAGACCAGTGCAAGGTTTTGGCACCTGGGCTCTTGACCCTATGTCCTTGCATGTATAATCGTTTGTTTTCACTTGTATACACAAAATAGGACATCGTAAGTATTTTCAAAACTTTTATACTGCACCACGTAAACGTTATATTTTTAAGGTTGGTTTAGGTATATCCAAAAATGTATCTGTGATAGCAAGCAAGACAGTGGAGGAATCTCTCTTACACTCGAATTACACTGCGCCGATAGCTGATACAGAAAAAGGAAATCTAATAGTTATAAAAATTTCACTTCAGTTCGCATTCCTCTGCTATTTCTTGCTCTCGTCTCATGCGAGGGGTTTCATTATTAAATGTAACAGACACTATCGTGCTGATGAAAATCACACTGCTTTAGCGATCAGAGCAAATTGTAAAACTCACTGTTATTGCACTAAAACTAAGCGCAACCAATACAGTGAAACACAATAGATTTAGCGTTTATCAGTTCACATGTCAAACTGCATTTAATTTACATTGGACAGACAAGCACAAATTTCAGCGTCAGTTACACAGAAAACAAAAGAGAACTAAATAGTAACTGCTGTCATTCTGCATTCAGGTCAAGAGACATCAACGCTGACATAAAAATTCTCTGGCGTTAGGAACTTGCTTATTAAATAATAGTGATGCTGTAACTGTTGGTTGGTAATATTTACTGACAAAATGCAACCTATCGCTAGACTGCATACTTACGGCTACCCTGTGTGGCAGCTTTTTAGACCGACTTTAAAAGAGAGAGAGATTATTAATTGATCACCGTTGCGTCGGTTCTCGATTGTGTTCAGGAGACGTATAGTATGATTACGCGAATAATTGACCTATCGACCCGGATTGCCTTCAAAATCTTTGATGGAAATACCTAAGCGACCTATTTGAATATAAAAATGGAAATGAAAGCAAATTAGTGGAATTTCGTAAGAGAAAGATTAACAGATTGGAAGTTGAACACATTAGTGGTCTCCCAAATACAATCGAGACACCGCGATAAAGAGTGAACCTGTAACAAAGCTCATATACAATTTGAACATCATTTTCGGTTAGTGAAAGAATAGAATAAGAAGAAAATTACTGCATCGTGAAATATTAATATATTTTGAACAAATTGGCTTTAAACTTCAACACATTGAAGATACACAATAAATGCATGACTTACATCTGATATTTATTTTGTAAATTGCACACTCCAATAATCGCTGCTTTGTCAGCTCCTTCCTTCTTAAAATTAAATGTCCTTGCTTGTGCGTAAGTACACTGTATCCACACCCGAGTTACCGAAACGTTTGTTCGTCGTTTCACATAGTTTTTACACAAAATAAAAATACAGCTTGTAGCAATGCTATGTAGTGCGTCTTAACATGTCGGCGACCAAAAGTACAAGTGATAATGAAGTCTCTAGAATATTTCTTAACAAAAGATAGATTGTTCTTTCTTCTGTTTCGCAGCTTCTTGCTATCAAGCGCTCCGGCAATGATTTTAAATATGTGCGCCCAGCGGCTCGTAGTGTTTATTTAGAGAATTTTAACGCTGGACGAGCGTCTTGGTATAGGCGCACATTAAAAAAAAAAATATTTCATCTCTTTATTCTCACGCTGTGACGTGTAGCATCTTTACGAACTACAACTCGTTGGCTGTCCTTTTCTTCTATGACATACACTCCTGGAAATTGAAATAAGAACACCGTGAATTCATTGTCCCAGGAAGGGGAAACTTTATTGACACATTCCTGGGGTCAGATACATCACATGATCACACTGACAGAACCAAAGGCACATAGACACAGGCAACAGAGCATGCACAATGTCGGCACTAGTACAGTGTATATCCACCTTTCGCAGCAATGCAGGCTGTTATTCTCCCATGGAGACGATCGTAGAGATGCTGGATGTAGTCCTGTGGAACGGCTTGCCATGCCATTTCCACCTGGCGCCTCAGTTGGACCAGCGTTCGTGCTGGACGTGCAGACCGCGTGAGACGACGCTTCATTCAGTCCCAAACATGCTCAATGGGGGACAGATCCGGAGATCTTGCTGGCCAGGGTAGTTGACTTACACCTTCTAGAGCACGTTGGGTGGCACGGGATACATGCGGACGTGCATTGTCCTGTTGGAACAGCAAGTTCCCTTGCCGGTCTAGGAATGGTAGAACGATGGGTTCGATGACGGTTTGGATGTACCGTGCACTATTCAGTGTCCCCTCGACGATCACCAGAGGTGTACGGCCAGTGTAGGAGATCGCTCCCCACACCATGATGCCGGGTGTTGGCCCTGTGTGCCTCGGTCGTATGCAGTCCTGATTGTGGCGCTCACCTGCACGGCGCCAAACACGCATACGACCATCATTGGCACCAAGGCAGAAGCGACTCTCATCGCTGAAGACGACACGTCTCCATTCGTCCCTCCATTCACGCCTGTCGCGACACCACTGAAGGCGGGCTGCACGATGTTGGGGCATGAGCGGAAGACCGTAGCCCAGCTTCATGGAGACGGTTACGAATGGTCCTCGCCGATACCCCAGGAGCAACAGTGTCCCTAATTTGCTGGGAAGTGGCGGTGCGGTCCCCTACGACACTGCGTAGGATCCTACGGTCTTGGTGTGCATCCGTGCGTCGCTGCGGTCCGGTCCCAGGTCGACGGGCACGTGCACCTTCCGCCGACCACTGGCGACAACACCGCGGTTCCTGGTGTGTCCGCTGTGCCGTGCGTGTGATCATTGCTTGTACAGCCCTCTCGCAGTGTCCGGAGCAAGTATGGTGGGTCTGACACACCGGTGTCATTGTGTTCTTTTTTCCATTTCCAGGAGTGTATATCTCATATGCAAAGTATCTGAAATCCAATAATATTACAATTCTCAGATGAAGCAACAGCCTCACACAGAAATTAATAATCGAAGAAAACTACTAAATACAGAAGGAGAAGAAATAATAAACGAATACATAACTCTCTGCCATGGAACACTGTTCTTTGTCCTCAAAGAAATGTCAGGTAATCCAAAGCCACATAAACGAAAAAATAATCTTTCTGTCGCTTTTTCTTTCTCTTTCACTTTCTCCCTCTCTCTCCCTCCTTCCACGCACACACTCACTCCGACACAGTCTTTGCCACTCACTCACTGACTCACTTTCACACACACAAATAGAAACAATCCCTTCCAGAAGGCATTCAACTGCTCGTCATCTTTTCTTGTTTACAAGTGCAGATTCGGCAGGGAAGACATGTGGAAACCTGGAAACGTAAGCGTAAATTTTTTGCATACACTCATACAGATAATTTTCACATAGAGTTAAACAATGCAAATCCGAATATTTTTACATTCCAGTCGTAATATTCGATGCAAGTCAGTTTTCCTGGTCAGGTTCTCTATGTTTTCGGATGACAGAGAGTAAAAGAACAGGTGTGCTTCAAAGAACAGAAAACTACAGAAATAACAACATTTGCTAGCGAAGCATAAAAATTTTCCACATCAGTTTGTGAATACTTTTCTTAAATCGTGAAATTATGTATGTCCATACTGTGAAAAGCTGTTTTTCCTGTTAATTGACAGAAAGCAAATTAAAAAGAGACTTAAGATGCTGTGATTTTAGAGAAACGTGTCTGGGTGAAAAAAGAAAAAAGTATGGGGTTTGCTCAAGGCAGAACCAACCAAAAACAAATTTACTCTTAACTCTAGAACACTAAGAGGTGAAAGTTTTATAGTGCTACTAAACCATCGTAAAGTTTACTACCCTGCATTTCGTTCGGAGGAAGTCATAATGTATAGGTTATGCATTAGTTAATTACAGTTTTTATATCTTCAATGGTGTCTAACATAAATTAAGTACTAAATGCCCTGTTTTATATCCTACTGCAATCGTATATTTTACGAGGACATAGTAATCTAGGATTGGAGTACGGTATAAAACAGGACATTTTGCACTTCATATTAAGTACAAAGTGTCCTGTTTTACATTCTACTGCAATCGTAAATCTGACGAGGGTTTAGTAAAAAATGTTAAAATGTGTGTGAATTGCTGAGGGACCAAACTGCTGAGGTCATCGGGTCCTAGACTTAGACACTACTTAAACTAACTTATATTAAGAACAACACACACACCCATGCCCGAGGGAGGACTCGAACCTCCGGCGGGAGGGGCCGCGCAGTCCGTGACATGGCGCCTCAAACCGCGCGGCCACTCCGAGCGGCGAGGCTTTAGTAATCTAAGGTTGCAGTAGCGTATAAAACAGGGCATTTTGTACTTAATTTGGTATTAAACATACCGCTAGAGATCTAATAACGGTAATTAACTAATGCATAACATATAAATTATGACTTCCTTTGAATAAAATGTGGAGTAGTAAATTTTATGATGGTTTATTAGCAATGTAACGTTTCCCCTGTAGTCTTCTAGGGTAATGAAGATCATTAACCAACAAAAGCAAAACTAAGGTAAACATGAAAGGCTGGTTGTTGTTACATTCTTCTTAAAAGTTGTACGCACTTTTTAAGAGAAATTATCGACTACATTCAAATGGTCTCTCTTTCATAAAGTACAAGAATATCATCTTCGTTTCTGCCTCAAAAATAATGCTTTGCAGTCTTGAAAAAACTTTTAATAACCCTTGTAATGGCTGTACCAGAGGAAGCTGTCGCAGCCACCTAAGCTCTAACTAATTTTAACTTGACGTAAAAACTTTAGTCGAAACACTGTCTCTTTAGGATTAATTCCTCATTATCTGCCTGTCAGTAGCATAGGCAAAAGTTCCTACTTTAATACAACTGACAACGCAGCGGCTTCTTTAAGAGTGGCAGCTTCTGTAGTAAGCTGACATACTAGTTATTGAGCACTATAGTGATAGCTTCTCGTTAATACAGTATACACATTAAGCTTCCGAGAGATTATTTTCATTTGTTAATGTAGGCTACACCTTCTCTTGTTTCACTTCACTAGAGGTGGGGTCTTCAGCACACGCTGACTAACTGTCCGAATGAAAGAACCAGTCAAACACTCGTGTCATCGAAGATTGCCTAGTGGCGAGTTATTTTACGGACGTGTTGTAGCGCTGAAAGATAGACGGGACGTGGAACGTGTGTCGGGGGGATCTCGCTACAGCTGATGGACCGGCAGCTGGCGCCTCCACATCTGTTCCGCATTTTGTTTACATCTGCGTGTCGAGCAGCTGCTGACGGCGGCGCGGCGCATTGGATTCGTCCGAAAAAGCTATCCCTGCCACCCCCTGACTTTCTGCGAACTGGCAGTATTCCAGGACTGCGGCAGCGGAGTAATTGAAACTTTCTACGCTGTTCGTCAGGCTAGAAGGCTAATCTTGTTTCGTTTGTGGTCGGTTACTTGCACCGCTAACACTCAAAGCACAATTTACGTTTTGTTCACTGAAAAAAAAGGCATTTCTGTTTCTGCAGATGACTTATCGTAATGCAGTGACCATTTACATGACATGTATTTTTATTCTAGATTGTGTAATCAATGCGTTAGATACGGCTGCAGATACGAAATCATAGATAAATTAATCCTTCTCCATTTTTAGTCTGAGATACACTGTAAGCTACTTCTTACTGGTGCACTTCACAGAGGTTTGTACAGTTTTGACCTAAGAAACCTATTTTTGCGCCCATATTATACTACTAGCCTCAAAACAGTGCGGAAGAAGACTTGATTTACTTCGCCAAAACAAATTTCAGCAACACATGATCAAGTCGACACTTATCAGGCGCGTCGTTAAATTGCCGTAATTCTTGAAGGGCGCAAGTGTTTTGTTGGAACTTCTAACAAGCGAAAAATACAGCGATTTCTTAATGTGACGTCTGACGTTATGTCATTCTTTTGTTTTGTGCATACGAAAGTAAGGGAATCTGCAGTAACGTCGGTAAATGGGTAAAAACGAAAGAGCTCACACAGCACGCAGAAGAATTATGTTGTGACAATAAAACTTGATACTTGTCATCCCACGCAGTTTACCTACAAACACTGCTCTGAAAATTTAATAGATAAATGACACGCGTTAAGAAAATAAACTGAAAGCTCCAAAACATGGCACACAGCTGCCGAAACATATCTGCATAAAAGAAAAAAATCTACATCTATACTCTTCAAGCCACTTTATGGTGCGTGGCGGAGGGTGCTTTATACACTGTTCTTTTCCCCTACCCCTCTACCAGACGTGAAGGTCGCGCGGAAGGAACGATTGTAATCCACCATGCGGTTTCGTATCTCTTTAGTTTCATCTTCATTGTCTTTTCGCAATATATTCGTGGTACGAAGAGATTAATTGATTAATTCTTCTAGAACGTACCGTCTCGGGATTTTAACATTGAATGAAGTGAAATGATCGTACGGCATTATTGAACTGAGTTGTTCAGGCGCCTGGCGCAAGTCTTTCTGTTTGACGCAGCTTTGGCTGTGTGCACGTCTTTGCCATGAAGATGTGATGAAATTATTAGAACAACACTACCACTCGGTTCCCGGGCGAAGAAGATCTACGTTCTCCCCGGGAATCACAGCCGGGACCCCGCTATCGGCATCAATGACAAACATTACGGCCGTTGATAAAATATCGATATATCGATATTTTCCGTAACATTGACATATTCTAGCGAAATTTTTTCGCGATATATCAATATCAAAATTCCAGTACCGAGTACCGATTTTTTTATTTTTATTATATATTTTCGCAATTTTTCATAAATATTTGAAGTTGTTCTTTTGAAATTGTTGTAGAACATAATATTACTTTCATTGTGTGAAGGAGTTCTACTGTTATTTGAGCTTTCTTCACGTACAGTCTGACTGTGTGAAAGCAAGTAGAGATGGCACAAATAATAGTCCGATTGCGCTAGCGGTTGGCAGCGTGAATGGAATAACAACATACCCGGCGTGAAGATATAGCACAGCAGTTACGTTAAAACTGGTGTGCTATTTTTTTCAAAAACAGTTGCTGAAACTGATAAACAAAATCCGAAATCGCAACATTAATCTTTGCACCGGGCGGAGACGTGTGAGGGGAAATGCTGACGTAATCGGCGTTCGGTGCTACCAACAGAAACTGCAACGTTTAACTTCAGCAAGCAATTTTGAAACTACAACTGCTACGTCGTTGGCGTTTGCAGGAACTTAAAAAAAAAAAAAAGTGAAGTCGACTTGAAGTGTTCCAAACAAATCCGTTATGTGACGAAACCAAACGACGCACCCATGGGACACCTTTTATTGTGCCACTCACATGCAGTTACGATTGTTAGCTAAGTGGGTGTCGCAAAACGTGAACGGACGCCATTTTCCTTTCAATTGTTGCTCTAATGGGAATGAGTAGGCTGCTAGCTTGTTAATGTACAGAGTATATAATAATAAAACGTAAATATACAGTCCTAAAACTGGCAGTATATTTACAGTTCGCAGCCTATATTCTTTACTGGCTGGTACATCGGTATTTCTTCCGTCCGTATATCGATAACGCTTTTCGACATGCTGATGTCCGTAAATGATAGTTTCTTAAATATCGATTGTTTGTATTCCCGATATTTTTAAAAATATCAACAGTTCTACTAAAGACCGTTGCACACATCTGGGAAAGTTTTTACGCTAAACCAGACTGCAACGCTCAAAACCTCTCGTAGCGTCTGCTACGGGAGGTGGATGAGGATCTACGTGACGTTTTAGAGTGTACAAAACTTACCTGTAACTACTTTTCGTCTTTGTATCTTCTCTAATTCCTCCATCAATCCTACACGTTAAAGGGACCCAAACGAGCGTAATGCTCCAGTACAGATCGGACGAGTCTTTTCTATGTCACCTCTTTCACGAGTGCACTACACTTGTCAAGCATTCTTCCATGAATCTTGTTGTTGTTGTCTTCAGTCCTGAGACTGGTTTGATGCAGCTCTGCATGCCACTCTATCTTGTGCAAGCTTCTTCATCTCCCAGTACCTACTGCAACCTACATCCTTCTGAATCTGCTTATTGTATTCATCTCTTGGTCTCCCTCTACGATTTTTACCCTCCACGCTGCCCTCCAATGCTAAATTGGTGATCCCTTGATGCCTCAGAACATGTCCTACCAACCGGTCCCTTCTTCTGGTCAAGTTGTGCCACAAACTTCTGTTCTCCCCCATCCTGTTCAATACTTCATCATTAGTTATGTGATCTACCCATCTAATCTTCAGCATTCGTCTGTAGAACCACATTTCAAAAGCTTCTATTCTCTTCTTGTCCAAACTATTTATCGTCCATGTTTCACTTCCATACATGGCTACACTCCATACAAATACTTTCAGAAACAACTTCCAACCACTTAAATCTATACTCGATGTTAACAAATTTCTCTTCTTCAAAAACTCTTTCCTTGCCATTGCCAGTCTACACTTTGTATCCTCTCTACTTCGACCATCGTCAGTTATTTTGCTTCCCAAATAGCAAAACTCCTTTACTACTTTGAGCGTCTCATTTCCTAATGTAATTCCCTCATCATCACCCGACCTAATTTGACTACATTCCATTATCCTCGTTTTGCTTTTGTTGATGTTCATCTTATATCCTCCTTTCAAGACAGTGTCCATTCCGTTCAGCTGCTCTTCCAAGTCCTTAGCTGTCTCTGACAGAATTACAATGTCATCGGCGAATCTCAAAGTTTTTATTTCTTCTCCCTGGACTTAAATACCCACTCCGAATTTTTCTTTTGTTTCCTTTACTGCTTGCTCAATATACAGATTGAATGGCATCGGGGACAAGCTACAACCCTGTCTCACTCCTTTCCCAACCACTGCTTCCCTTTCATGCCCCTCGACTCATATAACTGCCATCTGGTTTCTGAACAAATTGTAAATAGCCTTTCGCTCCCTGTATTTTACCCCTGCCACCCTCAGAATTTGAAAGAGAGTATTCCAGTCAACATTGTCAAAAGCTTTCTCTAAGTCTACAAATGCTAGAAATGTAGGTTTGCCTTTCCTTAATCTTTCTTCTAAGATAAGTCGTAGGGTCAGTATTGCCTGACGTGTTCCAACATTTCTGCGGAATCCAAACTGATCTTCACCGATGTCGCCTTCTGCCAATTTTTCCATTCGTCTGTAAAGAATTCGCGTTAGTATTTTGCAGCTGTGACTTATTAAACTGATAGTTCGCTAATTTTCACATCTGTCAACACCTGCTTTCTTTGGGATTGGAATTATTATATTCTTCTTGAAGTCTGAGGGTATTTCGCCTGTCTGATACATCTTGCTCACCAGATGGTAGAGTTTTGTCAGGACTGGCTCTCCCAAGGCCGTAAGTAGTTCCAATGGAATGTTGTCTACTTCCGGGGCCTTGTTTCGACTCAGGTCTTTCAGTGCTCTGTCGAACTCTTCACGCAGTATCGTATCTCCCATTTCATCTTCATCTACATCCTCTTCCATTTCCCTAATATTGTCCTCAAGTACATCACCCTTGTATAGACCCTCTATATACTCCTTCTATCTTTCTCCTTTCCCCTGTTTGATTAGAACTGGGTTTCCATCTGAGCTCTTGATATTTATACAAGTGGTTCTCTTTTCTCCAAAGGTCTCTTTAATTTTCATGTAGGCACTATCTATCTTACCCCTAGTAAGATAAGCCTCTACATCCGTACATTTGTCCTCTAGCCATCCCTGCTTAGCCATTTTGGACTTCCTGTCGTTTGTATTCCCTTTTGCCTGCTGCATTTACTGCGTTTTTATCTTTTCTCCTTTCATCAATGAAATTCAATATTTCTTCTGTTACCCAAGGATGTCTAGTAGCCCTCGCCTTTTAACCTACTTGATCCTCTGCTGCCTTCACTAGTTCATTCCTCAAAGCTACCCATTCTTCTTCTACTGTATTTCTTTCACCCATTCCTGTCAGTTGTTCCCTTATGCTCTCCCAGAAACTCTGTTCAACCTCTGGTTCTTATAGGAAACGTCCACATTGTCAGATCCAAACTAACAAATGATTCTTTATCTTCATCACTGACATCCCTACTAACTGATAGAGAACACAGTTGTTCTTCGAGAGATCCACTGTTCAACACAGGGGTTTCAGATTCTCATTGGCTAGAGTTTCAGTCTACGTCTGTTACCGACTTTTTTAGTTTCTTACTATGTGTGGCTGGAGAACTTCTCAGATTCAACGGAGCATTGGATGAGGCTATTTCTATTTGGAAGTTGAAGCAGTCGATTCAGATGATTCCGTACTGCCAGATTTGTTTTTTTTATTATTTTATTTTAGAAACTTCATCATGCCTGAACTTAAAATCTGATCCAACACTGTTCCTTCAGCTTTTCTTTTCTTTTTGCAAAACGAGATTCCCATTTTGTACCAATCTCTCTTGGAGCCTGGGCTTGACGTTACACGAAGAGCCAAACAAACTGGTAAATAAATGTCGTGTGACGAGGGCCTCCCGTCGGGTAGACCGTTCACCGGGTGCAAGTCTTTCGATTTGACGCCACGTCGGCGACTTGCGCGTCGATGGGGATGAAATGATGATGATGAGGACAACGCAACACCCAGTCCTTGAGCAGAGAAAATCTCCGGCCCAGTGGGAAATCGAACCTGGCCCGTTAGGATTGACATTCTGTCGCGTTGACCACCTTTTTTTTTTTTATCGTTGTGTTTGGTCGTTGCGGACGTCACATGACATCCGTTCAAGTTCGTTGTTGATCCTTTCACTCAGTTTTTTATTACAGAGGCCAACCAGCCCTATGACCGAGTACGCTGAGCTACCGTGCGGGCTACCACTCAGCTACTGGGGGCTGACAAAGGAACTCGTACACCTACCTAATATCGTGTAGGGTCCCTACGCGCACGCAGAAGTGTCGCAACACGATGTGGCGTGGACTCGACCAATGTCTGAAGTAGTTTTGGAGGGAATTGACACCCTGAATCCTACAGTACTGTCCATAAATCCGTAAGAGTACGAGGAAGTGGAGATCTCTTCTGAGCAGCAAGTTGCAAGGCATCCTAGATATGCTCAATAATGTTCATGTCTTGGGAATTTGGTGGCCAGCGGAAGTGTTTAAACTCAGAAGAGTGTTCCTGGAGCCACTCTGTAGCAATTCTGGACGTGCGGCGTGTCGCCTTGTCCTGCTGGAATTGCCCAAGTCCTTCGGAATGCACAATGGACATGAATGGATTGAGGTGACCAAACAGGAGCTTAGGTATGTGTCACCTTTCAGAGTCGCCTTGTCCTGCTGGAATTGCCCAAGTCCTTCGGAATGCACAATGGACATGAATGGATTCAGGTGACCAAACAGGAGCTTAGGTACGTGTCACCTTTCAGAGTCGTATCTAGACGTATCAGAAGCACTCCCAACTTCACACGCCGCACACCATTACAGAGCCTCCACCAGCTTGAACAGTCCCCTGTTGACATGCAGGGTCCATGGATTTATAAGGTTGTCTCCATATCCTTACACGTCCATTCGCTCGATGCTATTTGAAAGGAGACTCGTCCCGCTAGGCAACATGTTTCCAGTCGTCAACAGTGTGTTGATGGACCCAGGCGAGGTGTAAGGCTTTGTGTCGTGCGTTATCAAGGGTATACGAGTGGGCCTTTGGCTCCGAAAGTCCGATGGTGTTTTGTTGAATGGTTCACACACTGACACTTGCTGATGGCCCAGCATTGAAATCTGCAGCAATTTGCTGAGGGGTCGCGCTTCGGTCACGTTGAACGATTCTCTTCAGTCCCGTTGGTCCCGGTGTTCCAGGATCTTTTTGCAGCCATGGCGATGTGGTAGATTTAATGTTTTAGCGGATTGCTGATATTCACGATACACTCGTGAAATTGTCGTACGGGAAACTCCTCACGTCATCGCTACCTCGGAGATGCTGTGTCCCATCGCTCGCACGCCAACTATGACACCACATTCAAACTCACATTTTAATCTTGAAAACGTGCCATTGTAGCAGCAGTAACCGATCTAACAACTGCGCCAGGCACTTGTCTGATACAGGTTGTCTGATACAGGTGCTGGCGACCGCAGTGTCGTACTCTGCCTGTTACATATATCTGGGTTTTAATACGTATGCCTACACCAGCTTCTATCGCGCTTCAGTGGGGATACGAAGGATATAACGTTAGGAGTATGTGGGCGAGTTATTCGTCCACCTAGGCTTGGTAATGAGGAGAGGTGACTGCTTTCTTGGCTGGGTACGAGCACAGACAAAGATATTCAGACAGCAACCTCCGTAAGGGCCTGTTTTATGCGGACAGTGTTGAGGGATGGTGGGGTGGGGGTGGGGGGTTACAGCAGTTCTGTCAGATGACGCGGGATGACGCTGGGGTGCGAAACTGCCCTGGCAGTGGTAATCCCCACCATTACTTCCCCTCAAATGCCCGAACAGGGTAACATCCAATTGTTACTGCCGCCAGTTGCAGCTCTATGCAAAATTATGCAACAGAATTGTCTTGTGACATTATGTCGTAACGTCTATTATAGAAGGCCAGTTTTCAGCACAAAACCTAGTTATGAATACTGGTTCATCACGGCTTCCTATTAAAGAACCAGCCAGCTACTACAGCCAAAACTGCGCACAGCGGAGGAAGCGCAAAATTTTGTTGGGACGCTCCTTTCCATTATTTATTAGAAGTATTTTCCAACACTGCTTATTTCAAAAGGTCTGTCTTCTCATCGTACTGTGAACGTTTCAGGGTTTGCTGCCTTATGGAGAGCCCATAGTGTCTGTGCACAACTGAGATTTTTCTCCGATCTGCGCAATAAGTCACCGTCCAGAAGCTCTGCGCAGTTCGCGCGCACTGTTACGTGTTGAACCGATTAAGTTTCATGTTGTTGCTATTTGTTTTTGTCTTCTTTAGAATTTGTTTGTTATGTTTGCCATTAATAATGCCGAATTACCCTATGGCTGTGTGTGGAAACTGTAATCTGAAGACTAAAAGGCAGTAGTATTACCTGTCATAAGTTCCCTCAAATTCCTGAAACATTTACTCTGTGGTAAGAGTCGGCTGTACGAGCACACTGCGCAGCCGCCCCAGGCGAGCTCATGTGCAGAGACAAGGAGCGCGCCCCCAGAAATGGGGAAATCCCAGATTTGGGAGGACGGCTTCAACCCCGTCTCCGGCCATCCTGATTTAGGTTTTCCGTTATTTCCCTAAATCGTTTCAGGGATGGTTCCTTTGAAAGGACACGGCCGATTTCCTTCCCAATCCTTCCCTAACCCGAGCTTGCGCTCCGTCTCTAATGACCTCGTTGTCGACGGGACGTTACACTAACCACCACCACCACCAGATTTGGGACTCTGGACGGCTACTGCTAGCAGGGTCTTTGTGCAGGCCCCATCCGTATGTAAACATAGTTTAGCGCCGCATTCTGCCGACGGCAAATGTACCGTGGGTTTCAAAAAGTGTTACCTGATTTTGACGGTGATAATTACGAAACGTAGGACGTGCCGGCAAGGAAGTATGTGACGTTTGAATACGCGTGGCCTAGAGTTTCAGAGTTGCACACGGAAAAAGAGGCTCTGAGCACTATGAGACTTAACATCTGAGGTCATCAGTCCCCTAGAAGTTAGAACTACTTAAACCTAACTAACCTAAGGACATCAGACACATCCATGTCCGAGGCAGGATTCGAATCTGCGACCGTAGCGGTCGCGCGGTTCCAGACTGTAGCGCCTAGAACCGCTCGACCACACCGGTCTGCTCGTCCTCTCAACAGAACACATTTTATGTGCTGCAGTTTTGAAAGAGTGAGTCAGTGATTTCGGTCCAGCGTGCTTTTCTGCCTGCACCGAAAAACATTCGTCGTTGGTCCGCCAATTTGAAGAGATAGGATGCTTGTGCAAAGGTGACACTCTGGTTCGACATCGCACTTCTGATGACATGGTGGGAATAATTCGGCATACGTTTGAGCGGAGTCCACCAAAGTCTACTCGCCGTGCAGCAGAGAACTGGCAGTGCCTCATATGACTGTCTGGAGAGTGTTAAGACGTCGTATGGTCTATAAACCACACAGACTATAACTAGTGCAAGCTCTTCAGGTTGGTGATAAAAGTCAACAGGTCGACTTCAGCAATGCTCTGCAAGAGGACATAACAGATGATACATCTTTTAGGCGGCTAATTTTCCGCACTGAAGCAGCATTTTATGTTAGCGATGAAGTAAACCGCAATGACGTGCGCCTTTGGGGACTCCCAAGACGTTACTTACCACGACAGAGAATCACCTAAGGTGAACGTTTTTCTGCCATTTCTCGTGAAAAAGCGTGCGGTCCCTTTTTTTAAAAAAATAAAACACAGTGATTGGAATGAGCTGTCTTCATATGTTGCAGAATTGGCTTTTTCCATAACTTCAGGAGGACTCTGAAGGCTTCATTTTCCAGAAGGATAGCTCAACAACGTACGTTAGTTCCTCAATGACTCTGCCTCCACGGTGGATAGGGCCCACCGGTCCCCTGCTTTCACGGCCTCGAAGATCCTCAGACATGACCCCAAGCGTTTTTCTCTTGTGGTGAAAATGTGCAGGGATATGTGTTCTCGTTCCCTTTACTTCGTGGCGTAGAAGAAGTGGAAATCAGAATAAAAGACGCCTTAACTTCTGCACAAGCAGATACTTTCTGCACAGTTCATGACGAATTTAGCTATCGTCTAGATGTTGTTCGTGCTGCTGCTGGTGGACACAGAGCTTTTACCATAGCTAAATCTTTTGGATTTTGCGAGAATTTTGCAATTCATCCCATGTTTGTGGTATGTTTTTATCAAGAAATATCGAGTTCTGAAATCCGGTCATTCTTCTTGAAACACTTTGTATAGTACAAATATGGATAGAAGGTGCTTCGGCTCAGGGGCAAGCGCATAGAGGACGGAGTGCGTAGGCCTGCATTGTAGTCCAAGACTGGCAAAATGCTGCAGAGCTGTTCTACTCCACTGCGTTCTTATCATTACTATGAAACTCGACATGGTTTGGGAAATGTGGTAGTAATATGTAATTTAATATTTATCTTTCTACTGATGTTCAGATGGCTCTAAGCACTATGGGACATAACATCTGAGGACATCAGTCCCCTAGACTTAGAACTACTTAAACCTAACTAACTTAAGGCCATCACACACATCCACGCCTGGGGCAGGATTCGAACCTGAGACCGTAGCAGCAGCGCGGTTCCGGACTGAAGTGCCTAGAAGCGCTCGGCCAAGGCGGCCGGCTTCTATTGATGATGAAATTAATGATGTTAAAAACTAAAACGTTTGTAACAATATTTGCAACAAAAAAGTGTCTGCATAAACACTGATGAAAAGGTAAAGAAGAAAAACATGAAACAGACGCTACGAACGCAAAAAATACTGCGTAACATCACGTAGTCGCAAGAAGTATCTAAATTTATGTCTAATATTGAAAATGCATACCATCCTTTTTTTAAATGCAAATACTAAGGAAGTGGTGGTGGAGTGGGTAAGTGCTAAACAACTATTACAGAAGTTCGCGTTTCAATTGTCAATCCTAGGATTGTACCTTTTCTTTTAAAATCTGGCAATAATTTCTGTGAAACATGCGAGATGGCGTTGTGATCTTTTTGGCATAAAAAACTATTTTCCTTTAACGAGATGTCCATAACAAACGAAGTCAAGGAATGAAGTATAATATGCAAAAGTGTATTAGTGTAGCAGATATGCCGAGTGATCAATATTTTAATTGCAAAGGTAGCTGCATCCAAGTGTTCAGAATGCGTGCCCTCCATACGAGGTTCGAATTTCCACGTTTTAGTTTCCATGTATTAGTTAGTTGACGAAGATTAAGATCTGATTGTTGCAAGAAACTGTTCTTTCTCTAGTCTCCCCCGGTTGTTCGTGTTCCTCTTGTTTGCTTCTTGAGCTTGATCTCTTACCGTAAGCATCGTCAGCGACCGTCGTCTGCGCTGAATTTTAGCGCTTGGCGCTTTGACCTTTCGCTGATTTGAAGAGTTTATGAACGTTTAACTACCTGAAGGCGAATCAGTTTCACAATGTTTCCTGACGAACGGGAGTACGGCTGTTTTCAAGCAGTTCACTACACAAGACTGTAACAACAGCTGTGTGGTTAGACAATATCGCTGTACCGCTCCTTGTGCTGATTAGAGCAAATCTAGTGAGCACTGAAATTACTGTTTACGTCTTGACTTACACACGAAGTAACGTAATAACCCATCTTGAAGCTCAAACACAGAAACCCGGTGTTGAAATGAGCAGAAAAGTTCGTTGTGTATGATGAAAATTATCAAGTTTAAAATTAAAGTGGTGTCTGTGCTGCCAAGAATTCAGCGTCTGATTCTGCTCAGACATTTTAAGATTTACTTCAGTTGAAACTTCCGGGCTGAGAGGCTGTGGTCGATGTATAAAATTTCCACTTGACGTTTCGTCTCCATCTGCGGGAGACAGATATCTTCTGAGGTCGTCCGGCTACTGCCACTGAGCAGTAGCCGCATGGGGATGAAATGATGATGATTAAAACAATAGAGCAACCTGTCCCTAACGGAGAAAATCTCCGATCCAGCCGGGAATCGAACCCGAGCACTTAGGATTGATATTCTGAGCACTGACCAATTTTTTAAAAATCGCATTTTGTTCGCTGTTGTTCTTTGTATCTGCTCGTGGCGGACGTCGTAAGACACCCGTTTTAGTTCGTTGTTGATCGGTGGATCACTCAGCTACCGGGGTCACTCGTTTCACTGATGCGCTATCACCTGCTTGTTGCCCGTACATACTGGATCAACGAAACGGCAGCCAACCGCTTAGATGGCAGAGATTGGAGTACGAGCGGCAAATCGGAGCCAACGAAATGGTTGGCCTTGGTTGCAGTTCGGTCTGCTGGAGGTAACATCAAAACCTTGGCGGCGGGTTGGTGTTGAACCCCCTCTCCTAGAGGGTGTCAAATTAAACACTTTTCAGCCGTCAAATTTCCAACCTTATTTTATCTGGTAACCAGTTTCAGCGTTTTTCTACACCATCTTCAGGCCCCTGACCGACGTATAGGGAGGATCTACCTCGGTTGTGGTCAAAACGCCTGAAGATAGCGTAGTGAAATGCTGAAACTGGTTGCCAAATAAATAAGGTTGAAAATGTGACGGCTGAAAGGTGTTTAATTTGGCACCACCGAGGGCAGCACGTACAACTCGGCTATGCCGCGCATGTCAACACGTGCGCGAGAATCGGTATAAATACCGCGACTGCACCTGGGCTCTTCAGTAGTTGTGTACTCACCTGATGATGGCCGGACGCCTCTGGGCCGAAATATCGTGGCAGAATGTCGACGGGAACCGGCTGCATACCCGGAAATTATTAGAACAAATACGCCGGGAAAATTTCAGAAGTCACAATACGGGGGTCGTTTATGCGCCGGCTCACGGCGCTAGATGCGCTGAAACCTTTTACGCATGCGCGGAGCGAGCTTTGTCGACCAATCACAGCGCTCGCTGGGACGTCTGCGGCCCCCAGGCATTATTAAATATTAAACTTGCTTTGTCAGTGCACTATCTATTTCATAAGTCGATTTTTGACCTTCAAGTTGTTTTCATTCATCTCTATACCAAAGAGCATTGCTGCTTCGGGGGGAGGGGGCGGGGGAGGGGGGGGGGGGGAGGAGGAGGTCATTGGGAACATGGAACTTGCATTAAGAAGGTTTCAGTCCCCATGGGTTTCACTCTGAAATTTAAAGTAACTGTGCTCTTGACTGACTAGCGATCCACCGTGGATTTTCGACTGAAGAAGGGGTCCACCAGCAGAAAAGGTTGGGAAGCCCTGTCTTAAAAGATGGACGTATAGAGCCCCTCTCCTTGTGTCGACTCTGGGTCAAATGTTGCTGTGACATTAGAATGGAGGTGTATTTAATTTCTTCAGGACAGCCACAAGTCTCATTTAGTATGATTTATTGACCTGATTTGTTGTTTAATTTAACAAAACATCCTCAGAAACTGTGGAATTTACAGTTTAAAGTACGGTGGTATGGCTGTTAAAGAGAGAAGCCAGTCGATAAGACATACTGAGTGCAACGTGTGGCTGTCCTGGAAAACCTTAATTTCAACAGTCGCTGTTTCCTCTGCAAGCTGTGCCTCGTGTTGCTAAAGATGTCCATTTATTGTGTTTCAAAGTGTAGTAAAGAATGTTATATAGAGAGAGCATTGAAGCTAACAGATATTTGTCGTCGAGAGGATGTCTATGGGGCCACAATCCATAGCGATTATAGAAACAAATGAAAAGACAAGACGCTTGGAGGGAAAATAGCTCAGTAATTAGAAAATAATATACAGAATGTGAAAACCGAGTGAGGTGACACAATGGTTTAGCTCACTGGACTCACATTCGGGTGGGCGACAGTTCAAAACCCGCGTCCGGCCATCCTTGATTTGGGTTTTCCGTGATTTCCCTAAATCGCTTCAGGCAAATGTCGAGATGGTTCCTTCAAAAGGGCACGGCCCCCGACTTGCTTCCCTAAGCCGATGGGACCGATGGTGTCGCTGTTTTGTCCCTCACCCAAATCAACCAACCAACGATGTGAAAAACAAAGTAGTGTTTTTATCGACATCTTTTCGCGTGTGAACGACAAAGACAATCAAAGAAATGTGGGACTTATTATTTTCTGCCGCGGTACAGCTCTGGTAACGAAATTTTAGGGCGTGCACAATCAATAACAATTCGAAATTTGTAGGTTTCATTACGAAAATAACTGTATTTCAATTGAGCTTTATGCTCCGACACTAATGTTGCCTCCCCCCCCCCCCCCCCCTTATTGGTCCCTACATTTTAGAAGAGAGGTCGTCCACGAGCTTCGCTTCTTCTTCTTCTATTGATGATCAGCTTCTTGCAGTAAAATAAATGCAACGAATGCCACAACTGCTAAGTCATCTGCTTTCCTCATGATGTCCACTAATGAAACTGCAATTAAAACCGTAACAGAAACGTCGCTGAACCGTAAAATGACTACTGGTACACCAAAGGTTATTAATCTCAATCAGATCTGTCTCGCGTGTGTTGCCAAGGAATAAATGGTGAAATTACACACAATTTTCAGTGACACTCTTTATTCAAATGTTGTGCAAGACTGATTGATTTTTTAAAAAAAGAAACTAACAATCATTTAACAAATAAGTCACAATTTACGATAGGAAAGGACATTTAAATTATTAAATTATTATAAAAAATTTCACGCCAGTAAAAGACAACCACAGGCAAGCAAATTCACATATACAATGCGACGCAGTACGATATTTCAAGCGCAGCTAAATTACAGGTGCATTTCACTCCATTCATTAAGTGGCGCAACATCTAACATGTCTGCAACATATAAATACAATCCTGTTTACCAAAGTTCTCAAAATAGAAAAACCAAAACGCATGAGTCATGCACACGGGATTAACAACATTAACATTACCAAAATATATAAAAAAAACAAATTTTACCATTTTTGCAAGTTAACTTACGGTAAACACACACGCTCGCCACGTAGAATTTGCGACCTTTTACAACATTCTCCTTTCAAGGCAACAATTTCTACCTGTAATGAAATGGCAAACTTTTTCATGGCGAGAAAACACACTAATAACCAACTACCTGTATAAAACACATAATCATGTTGAGTAAAAGCCTTGAAAGGTACTGAGTTGGAAAAACAAACAACAGTTTTCCTAACTAGAAATAATATAAAAAAATCCACTACGGTGTACATTAACTTTGCTTGATTATAGCCAAATATACATAAACACAAATTTACGTAAGTTACAGCTTCCAGATGAGCAGGAATTCGTTACGCAATTGACTAGTTCTTACAACGAGGCAAAAGGAATTTATCTTGTTTCTTAGAGTACCTTTTACACGTAAGTCTAGTAATATTAGTTATGGCAGGCGAGAGAATGAATCAGGACTTAGTGCCTTGCATTTTAAACAGTACAGTCATTGGTGCCTTAGACTTTCAAAGACATGGCAGAGGCTAACGGTCGAATAAACCCGTAGGTAAGCTGGGAGGAAAAATAAGCAATCCGAACCACAGATTTACTCTGACTCCCCCCCCCCCCCCTTTCGTCCTCAAAAGCGGACAAACAGACCACCCTTTCTAATATTACCACCTTCCCGCGGGTGGGCAGACGAGAATGAATGGCGGGAAACCCCCAAAAAATAAACGGCTGGTATAATTAACCAGAATAACTAAATTGAATTCAATTAAACTTCATAAAATCTGTTAACAATCAACACTCAACTTCAGGTGCGTTACGACTCCCAGGACTGAAGCAACGCAGCACCTCCAAATGCTCTGCCGAGCGGTCCGCTGCCAGCCGTTTCAACGGACGAAGGAAGGCGCGCCGATTTTCAGAACCTCCTCGCCGGTCGACAGCATACGGCCGAACTGCAGATTAGGCCCATTGTGGACGCACGCTCAGGAAGATTCCTTTCGCGACGAGCAGTTAACGCCCCATACCACGGAGCCGCTGCTCGCGTCGCTTATGCTGATTCCGCGGTGTGCGTGCTGTCCCTCTAGCAGCGGCAGAGAAGTCGCTTCTTGATGCCCCGACTTCCAACTCTCCACGAGAGCCCATACAGCCACTTCTTAAACCCAAGCGAACAGCCCACTTTTCCCCTTTCTCGCTAGAGGGAGACGCCATAGCCTTCAGTTGCGACAAGGCGCCACCGCCAGAAAACGGAGGGCGACTGCTTCACGTTGCGCGCTGCGGCGCGCTTTTCAAAACTTACTACGGCTCAGTCGGCAAGTTGTCAGAGCCAACTGCGATTTCACATCGCCAAAACCCTTGGCCTATCGTCTGGTGTGGATGGGAGGCCCCACGTCGATGTATCGGCGACCGACGTCCTTCCGAATCCAGGCTCTGTCATTCGTCGCCCTTCTTTGGCGTCGTGTGTACGCGCCTTAAAAGGCGTGCATGTAAACAGGTTGTACTGCCTTACGTAGCTCGTTGGCCTAGGCACCTAGCCAGACATGCGACGCGTGTCAGGGGACTTTGGTTTGCGGCAACCACGAGAATCGGCTTTGAACTCGTCGGAGTGGGGACTCTGTTGCTCGTGAGTTTGCTCTTGTTCTTGTCTTGGTTATGCGCTGCCACGTGGTCGCAAATTGTTGTTTCACAAGACGGAGCAGCAGACGTGTTGGTGAGATCGTCACGTGCTGTTTGACTTGAGCAACACACTGCAGCTGTAATCAACAGCATTCACGTAGGACGAACTCCTTTTTCCGGTGTCGCCGTCAAGCTTGCCAAAGCGTTTGCTATTACTTGGTATTTCTATCGAAGACGGAACTTAGTTCTTTTTAAGGGCGGGTTTGATTTGTGTGTCCACGGGGACTAGAATATCTCCACATTCTGTTGCCATCCACGATCATGATAGTTACTGAAACACATCCCATTCATAAGTCAGTTGGATTCTTTTATGTCATTAACTTATGCGTTCTGCAAAGTGATTTGTTTCTTTTGTAGCCGGACGCTGTGGCAGATCAGTTCTAGGCGCTTCAGTCCGGAACCGCGCGACTGCTACGGTCGCAGGTTCGAATCCAGCCTCGGGCATGGATGAGTGTGATGTGCTTAGGTTAGTTAGGTTTAAGTAGTTCTATGTTCTAGAGGACTGATGACGTCAGATGTTAAGTCCCATAGTGCCCAGAGCCATTTGAACCATTCATTTCCTTTGTGATCAGTTTGAATTTTGCTATTGATTGATGAGGGGCGTCTCCTTTTTCTGTGAAAGGAGTGGTTCCCCAACGGAGCAAGTTCTTAACAAATCTGGTGCCTATGTGTCCGTTCTCTCCAAATCTTACTTGCTTTTGTTTGCTACGCAAGCACGTGCTAATGCAAGCTCAAGGTGTGCACCAGGCCACACAATGATTCCATGTCCTATTTAACTACACTGCCTCTCAGGTAAATGTCTTGTACCTTTCAGAACATTAGAAGTATTATTATGAGGGTCGCTCCAAAAGAATATGCACACTTTTTTTTAAAAAAAATCCATCTTTTATTCTACATGTTTGAAAGTTTTACAGTGTGTAGATACAATATTTTCATTTGTCCACATAATTTCCATCCCTCTCAACTGCCTTACACCATCTTGGAACCAGTGTATGTATACCCGCACGGTAAAATTCTGGACGAACCTATTGGAGCCACTGTTTGGCATCGTGCACAAGGGAGTCACCATCTTCAAATCTTCTTCCACGAAGAGAGTCTTTCAGTTTCCCAAAGAGATGATAATCACATGGAGCCAGGTCAGGACTGTAAGGCGGATGTTTCAGTGTTGTCCATCCGAGTTTTGTGATCGCTTCCATGGTTTTTTGACTGACATGTGGCCGTGCATTGTCGAATAACAACAAAAGATCCTGCTTTTGCAGATGTGGTCAAACACGACTCAGTCGAGCTTGAAGTTTCTTCAGTGTCATCACATATGCATCAGAATTTATGGTGGTTCCACTTGGCATGGTGTCCACAAGCAAGAGCCCTTTGGAATCGAAAAATACCGTAGCCATAACTTTTCTAGCGGAAGGTGTGGTTTTGAATTCTTTTTTCTTGGGTGAAATTTCATGACGCCACTCCACTGGTTGCCTCTTCCTCTCTGGTGAAAAATGATGGGGACATGTTTCATCACCTGTCACAGTTCTTACAAGAAATCCATCTCCACCATTCTCCCACTGTTCCAAAAATTCGCTGCATACCTTTTTTCTTGTTTCTTTGTGAGCCACTGTCATCGTCCTGGGAACCCACCTGGCACAAACCTTTTTTAACCCCAACACATTCAGTATTCTGCAAACACTTCGTTCCCTTATCCCAACGTAGCGTGATAATTTGTTCACTGTGATGCGTCTGTCAGAAGTCACCAATTCGTTAACTCTCTGCACATTGTCTGGAGTGTGTGCAGTACGAGGCCTGCCGCTGCGAGGACAATCCTCAATATTACCGCACCCACTATTATCACGTAACCTGCTTGCCCACCGACTAACTGTACTGCGATCGATAGCAGCATCTCCATACACTTTTTTCAACCTCTTGTGGATATTTCTCACTATCTCGTTTTCACAGCACAAAAATACTATGACAGCACGTTGCTTCTGACGAACGTCAAATGTAGCAGCCATCTTAAAGACATGCTGTGACGGCGCCACTCACGGGTACAGGTTGAACTAAGTTTGAAAACAAACAGGAAGGATGTATCTACACACTGTAAAACTTTCACCCATGCAGAATAAAAACTGTATTTTTACAAAAATAGTGTGCATTTCTTTTAGAGTGACCCTCGTATATACACTGACGGGAAAAATATCCCGGCACCAAGGAGGACTCGTGCATCATAAACGAAAGTTGATAGGTGTGTTTCTACAACTGAAAGATGGCGTCTCTTCAAACTTCACGCCAGCCGCATGAGAGTGGCGTTAATAGTTCCACTGTGAGGATGAAAATCAGGCTTGCCTTAAATACACGCTGTAGCGCTACTTATCTTTGAGATTGGACACGGTGAATTGATGTTAATCAAGAATGCGTTTAAGACACCATTATCAACACCTCACTGAGTTTAAATGAGGTCGTGTAACAGGACTGCGAAAAGCTGGATGATCCTTCTGCGATATTGCAGAAAGCCTTGGCAGGAATGTAGCCACTGTAACTCCCTGCTGGCAGCGGTGGTCACGAAAATGTACGGTCGCAAGAAAACTGGGCTCCGGACGGCCGTGTGCCGCTACAGAGAAGAGAGATCATCGTGTATGGGTCTAACGTATCCTATTCACTTGCAGCAGCAATTTGAGCAGCACTTGACGCATAGTGACACAACAAAGTGTCACAAATCGGTTACTTCAAGGATAGCTTACTAGCCAAATATCATGTAGAGCGGTTTATACTGACCCCAAATCACTGCCTATGCGTCTTTAGTGGTGTCAAGAGAAAGCTCATTGGATGGCAGGGTGGAGGTCTTTTGGATTTTCTGATGAAACCTGGTTCTGCCTCGGTGCCAGTGATAGCCGTGTGTTGGTTAGAAGAAGGCCAGTTTAGGGCCTGCAACCAACCTGTCTGCGTGCTAAAGACACTGCACCTACACCTGGGGTTACAGCCTAAGTTGCGATTTCGTGTGACAACGGGAGCACTTGGGGTGTATTTTTTGCCCTTTTCTCCTACTGATATGTATTTTGTAGGGTTCGTGGTGGGTCTTACACCATCACTGGCGGAAAGTTGCGTCCCTGGTCGATATACTGGGCAATATTTTTCCGACCCCAATACACTCTTCTCAGAGTAGTTATTTGGTGGTCCAGATCCTTCCGTGCCACCTCCCTGTCGATCCAACAGCGGTGAAGATTCCTGGAACGCTTCCGCAAGTTCTCTCTACTGCACTACTAAATAAATGGTTCAAACGGCTCAGAGTACTATGGGACTTATATCTGAGGTCATCAGTCCCCTAGAACTTAGAACTACTTGAACCTAACTAACCTAAGGACATCACACACATCCATGCCCGAGGCAGGATTCGAACCTGCGACCATAGCGCTCGCGCGGTTCCAGACTGAAGCGCCTACAACCGCTCGGCCACATCGGCCGGCTACTAAATGCCGGCTACTAAATAAATAGCCACACTTCTCACAAACAGGGGTATATTTTGCCCAACATTTTCACTATTTCTTTTAACAACACAACAAACAATTGCTATGGTACTTCCTCGGGTACATTCAAAAACGTCCGTGCATGCCTACTTTAGGACCTGAGAGAGCAAACAAAAGATAAAAAGCTACTGCTGTTCAAATGTTCATTACGCCCTTGTTGATGCGTCGTTTACTCCATGGCCCTCTTATTCAGGCACTTGCTGAACCATGGCCCAAATGTCTCCCTGACGACCAGTGGTTGCATTATCATTTATACTGGTCCCCTTCTCGACGGCTCCACCACTGCTCCACATTCACTGCATACAAGAAAGGAAAACGCACAGTTTCACTTCCCCACTACATTTATCCTTATTCATCTTAATCACGAGCATCTCTTGTCGACAGCTTTCCAGTGGTGTGTTGGAATGTTTACAAATATCCCGAAACACTACACACTCTCATGTTTATACCACATACATGTCTGCGATATTGTAGGTCAGACTACTGATTCGACCAATTGTGCTGCAATGCACGAACATCATTCCAGGGGGTGCTTCCCAACAGGATAACTCTACTCCACAAACCTCTGCTGTAACCCAACATGTTCTGCATATTGTCCATATGTTGCCTTAACCACATATGAGACATCAACAAAGTCCAGCATCATCCATCCACAAACGGCATTAATTGTCCTCGTATTGACCGACCAAACACAACGAGGCATGGAACTCCATCACACAAACAGACATCCGGCGCCTCAACAACAAGATACATCCACATTTGCATAGCTTTCATTCAACAGTCTGGCGGTTACAACATTATTAATATACCAGCATTACATACTCTAAAAGTGCCAAATAAACTGGTATAGGCATGCGTATTCAAATACAGAGATATATAAACAGGCAGAATATGGCGCTGTGGTCGGCAACACCCACATAAGACAACAAGTGTCTGGTACAGTTGTTAGATCAGTTACTGCAACTGCAATGGCAGATTATCAAGATGTAAGTGAGTCTGAACGTGGTGTTATAGCTGGCGCACGAGCGATGGGACACAGCATCCCCGACAGCGACGAAGTGGGTATTTACCCGTACGACCATTTCACGAGTGTACCGTGAATGTCAGGAGTCCGGTAAAACATCAAACCTCCGATATCGCTGCGGCCACAAAAAGGTCCTGCAAGAACGGGGCCAACGACAACTGAAGAGAATCGTCCAATGTGACAGGAGTGCAAACCTTCCACGAACTGATGCAGATTTCAGTGCTGGGCCATCAACAAGTGCCTGTGTGTGAACCATTCAACGAAACATCATCGATATGGACTTTCGGAGCCGAAGGCCCACTCGTGCACCCTTGATAACTGCATGACACAAATCTTTACGCCTCGCCTGGGCCCGTCAACACACTGTTGATGACTGGAAACATTTTGCCTGACCGGGCGAGTCTCGTTTCAAATTGTATCGAGCGGATGGACGTGTACGGGTATGGAGACAACCTTGTTGTTGTTGTTGTGGTCGTCAGTCCTGAGACTGGTTTGATGCAGCTCTCCATGCCACTCTATCCCGTGCAAGCTTCTTCATCTCCCAGAACCTACTGCAACCTACATCCTTCTGAATCTGCTTAGTGTACTCATCTCTCGGTCTCCCTCTACGATTTTTACCCTCCACACTGCCCTCCAATGCTAAATTTGTGATCCCTTGATGCCTCAAAACATGTCATACCAACCGATCCCTTCTTCTAGTCAAGTTGTGCCACAAACTTCTCTTCTCCCCAATCCTATTCAATACCTCCTCATTAGTTACGTGATCTTAAATCCAAAAACCCTGCATGTCAACAGGGGACTGTTAAAATTCGTGGAGGCTCTGTAATGGTGTGGGGCGTGTGCAGTTGGAGGGATATGAGATCCTCATACGTCTAGATACGACCTGTTTGATCAGCTGCATCCATTCATGTCCATTGTGCATTCCGACGGAATTGGGAAATTCCAGAAGGACAACACGACACCCCACATGTGCAGAATTGCTACAGAGTGGCTCTAGGAACAGTCATCCGAGTTTGTACGCTTCTAGTAGTCACCAGACTCCCCAGACATGAACACTGTTAAGCATATCAATATCAGAAGAGATTTGGAAATTTGTGGTAAGTTTCAATGGTACCAAATTGCTGAGGTCTTCGGTCACTAGGCTTACACACTAATTAATGTAATATCAACAACTTACTCTAAGGATAACACACACGCCAAAGCCCGAGGGAGGGCTCGAACCTCGGACTGCACAAGCCGCGCGAACTGTGGCAAAGCGCCCTTGACCGCTCGGCTACCCATGGGGCTCAGAAGAGATTTTCACCCGCTCTTTCTCTTGTGGATTTATGGACATTCCTGCAGGATTCATGGTGTCAATTCCTTCCAGCGCTACTTCAGACATTAAGCGAGCCCATGCTATGTCGTTTTGGGCTCGGAGGGCGCTACACGATATTAGGCAGGTGTACCAGTTTCTGTGACTCTTCAGTGTATTTACACTGGCTTGTTTCGAGTTTACATTGACTTGTGATTTTGGCATGTTAATCACTTAAATATGTTATCTAGAAAAATTGACTTCCTAAATTTCAGTACTCTACATTAGGTATTTGTTTGGTGTTGTGACTTTTTTTCCGTCATTGTACTACGTGGTTTTTTTCCAGCATTTTTGAGTAAGTACTTGTACAGCAGACTGGTGGTAAATGGAATAGAAGCTAGCACATGTCGCGGTTCAACTCTCAGCAAATACCCAGAGAACAGAACCTTTTCTTTTGTGTTCAGAGGTTAGAATTTTTGCACTTAAGCAAGATTCGCGGTTGTTCTAGATTACTTAAACTGCATAAACGTGTGCGTTGCACTGAAGACCGTCCGGAAGGTGACCTCCATCATACTAGGAGTTTCATAAGCTTCGCGCCTCCTTAATTCCAAATATTCGCCATGTAGTACCAACTAATCATTTTTTCCTGGGCTTCATGATTGTGTTTCCTGCTGCGCTTGCGAAGTTAAACTCTTGTCGTGGCCTAAATTACTGTAGGATGCGTTTTCACTAGGACTTTTCGGGGAACGCTGTACTCGGTTATATATAAATAATGTTTTTTGATTTGCGTATTTTATGTAAATGATGCTTTCAAGACTTTTGTGATTTTTCGTGCCTAGTGAAAAAATAATAATCCGTAATGATGTGACACTGAATCATATGTTTCCATGATTCGCTGACAGAGGTCAGTAAAGGCAATGATTCAGTAGTTCTCTGTGGCGAGTAGTGATAACCACTTACTGGGTATGGATACGCTGACCCCATAACTGCTTCGTTTGAGTTAGTGGAAGTGTAGTGCGTTGTTTCCGATCAGCGTAATGCGTTCGTAAACACTGTACACGAGTTATAACTACGTCGGCGAGGCCAGTTCCTGTACGTAATGGAATTTCATCGCTGTCTTTGTTTTGATTGTTAATGAATCCCTCAGCTGTGTTTAAAGACGTTGCTTTGTTTGCTATCAACGCTACAATGTATCATCTTCTGGCGTCTCTATCATAGAGCAGGTAATCATGCAGGTAAACAGGTAACCGAGTTAGGGGGTACGATAAAAATGATGAACGGAATGATAAATACTACACGTAGAAAGTGAGAAATTCATCATTCGGAGACATCAGTTTGATCGTACCCTCTGTCGAGATGTGCTATGATAGTCACTTGGTTATGCGCATGACTATACGGTTAATCATAGAGGGACACCGAGCGAGGTGGCGCAGTGGTTAGCACACTGGACATTCGGGAGGACGACGGTTCAATCGCGTCTCCGGCCATCCTGATTTAGGTTTTCCGTGATTTCCCTAAATCGCTTCAGGCAAATGCCGGGATGGTTCCTTTGAAAGGGCACGGCCGATTTCCTACCCAGTCCTTCCCTAACCCGAGCTTGCGCTCCGTCTCTAATGATCTCGTTGTCGACGGGACGTTAAACACTAACCACCACCATAGAGGGACCTGAAAAGGGTGAAGGATTCACTCATACCGTAAAAATCATGGGTTAGCAATAGGCGCATATACAGATGGTGGGAGTGTCGCGTACACAAGGTACAAAAGGGCAGTGCACCGTCTGTGCTGTCCTTTTTCCTCAGATGACTCATGTGAGAAGGTCTCTGGCGTGATTATAGCCACACATCGAGAATTAACAAACTTCGGACGCGGAATGGTGGTTAGAGCTAGACGAAAAGAACATTCCATTTCTGAAATCGTGACGGTTTCCAATATTCCATGATCCACAGTCTCAAGAATGTGCCGAGAATACCAAATTTCAGGCTGTAAGGAGTTCATCACACTGCCGGAGCAAATGCAATCTCGATGTATTGCTCACTTGCTAGAACGACAATTCACAGGCGCTGCCTGAGACATAAAATATCTTTGCTCCTGTTAAAAGAGAGCTGCAATAGAGTCGCAGGTCAGAGCAGTCTCTGCCGCAGTTGCAGTCGCTCGCTGCTACAGTGTAGTTGTAGTCTGTCGCTTTTACAGCGCAGTTTATAGTTAGTAGTTGTTAAAGTCACAGGGCAGAACAAATTGTAAAATTTTATTATATGAAACTGAATAATAATTGTGTTAGCCGCAGAGCTAAATGATACCATGGAATGAGATGATGATAAATAAATGAATAATTCCAGAATGAGATTTCACTCTGCAGCGGAGTGTGCGCTGATGTGAAATTTCCTGACAGATTAAAACTGTGTGCCGGACCGAGACTCGAACTTGGGATCGTTGCCTTTCGCGTGGAAGTGTTCTACCAACTTTTTTTTTCCGTTGTTGATCGTTGTGGTTGGTCGTTACGGACGTCACATTGACCTCTGTTCAAGTTCGTTTTTGATCCTTTCACTCAGTTTTTTCCTTACAGAGGCCAACCAGGTCTCTGGCCGAACACACTGAGCTACCGTGTCGGCGCCAACTGAGCTCCCCAAGCACGCACGACCCACGACCCCTTCTCACAGCTGCAATTCTGCCAGTACCTCGCCTCCTACCTTCCAAACTTCACAGAAGCTCTTCTGTGAATCTTGCAGAACTGGCACTCGTGGAAGAAAGGATATTGCGGGACATGGCTTAGCCACAGCCTGGGGGAAGTTTTTGCAGAGTGAGATTTTAATCTATCAGGAAGTTTCATATCAGCGCACACTCCGGTGAAGAGTGAAAGTCTCATTATGCTTGGGTAGCTCAGTTGGTAGAGCGCTTGCTTGGTAAAGGCATAGGTCCCGAGTTCGAGTATCGGTCCGGCACACAGTTTTAATCTGTCAGTAAGTTTCAAATGAATAACTGTTAACGTAATGAAAAATCAACAGTGTAATTAAGTCAACCATCTATTGTGAGTTAAATTTTATTATTTTTATTGGCATGCGCGTAGTTAAGTCACTTGTCTGAGATATTAATATGAATTTGTTTCAATCTTTTCTTTTGTGTTTCGTCAGCACCAGTTGACCCAGATTTGTAATATATTCAATTTTCCCGTGTAATGGATTCTAGATCTTTGTCAAAAACGTTAAAAAATTTTCAGAATATAATTGTTTTTACCAGTCAGCTATAAAAGTATAATTTCCCCTTAAGTCATGGCCAGTCCCGATCCAGTCTTATATCTAAATTGAAGCATTCCAAAATTTTTGTCAGATCATAGTCATGTGCTCTTTAGTAATCAGACGACCAGCTGTGCAGCTGTGTCACTAAGTAGTAGAGTCAGTGTTTCTAGTAATTCTGATCTCAAACTAATGTTATCCAGTATTCGTAGATAGACCAGCATTGCACTAAGCTGTGCCATGTACGAGCAGATATATAGACAGCGTTATCCGGCGACACCATCACAAGGTAAGGATTTTTCAGTTTATTTCTCACGGACAGACTCAGATTGATTTCACAGGACCACGGCATAGCGCTGCTTACGTGACAATTTATCAGTTTTTCATGAGTTAAGATTTATCAGTTTTTATACGTCAGAACTTAATCATCCAGTTATATTTTTTATTTATACGGGAAGGTTACGCTTCATTGTTATATATTTTTTTATTTGTACGGGAAGCTTACAAGGCATTACCTCTCACCACGGACAACGCAGTAACCGACGACCTTCGCTTAATGTCACTAGCACCGGCGATTGCGTAGATTATCAGAGATAACAAGCAGGCAACACTGCGTGAAATAACCCCAGAAATCGATGTGGGACGTACAACGAACGTTTCCGTTAGGACGTTGCGGCCTAACTAGGCGTTAATGGGCTATGGCAGCAGACGACGGACGCGGAGGCCTTTGCTAACAGCACGATATGGCCTGCAGCTCCTCTCTCGGACTCGTGACCAGACCTGTTGAACCCAGGAGGACTGTAAAACCGTGGCCACATCAGATGAGTCCCGATTTCAGCTGGTAAGAGTCGATGCTAGGTTCGAGTGTGGCGCAGATCCCACGAAGCCATGCACCCTAGTTGTCAACAAGGCACTGTGCGAGTGGGTGATGGGTAATGCCATTCATGGTCTTCATGTTCCCAAAAACGATGTCATGTTACTGGGCCACAACTGTTCGCGAATGGTTTGAAGACTGTTCTGGACAATTCGAGCGAATGGTCTGGCCGCCCACATACCCCGACATGAGTTCCATCGAACACTTGCGCAATACAATCGATCAATTCGTACACAACATCCAGCACCGAAAACACTTCCGCAACCATGGAGAGCTATAGAGGCAGCATAGATCAATAATTATGCAGTAGACTTCCAACGACTTGTTGAGCCCATGCCACGACGAGTTGGTGCGCTACGACGGTCGAAAGGAGGTCTACATCTACATCTACAGTCATACTCTGCAAATCACTTTTAAGTGCCTGGCAGAGGGTTCATCGGACCACCTGCACAATTCTCTATTATTCCAAGCACGTATATCTTTCCGTACAAGCTCTGGTTTCCCTTATTTTTTCGTGGTGAACGTTCCTCCCTGTGTAGGTCGGTGTCAACAAAATATTTTTGCATTCGGAGGAGAAAGTTGGTGAGTGGAATTTCGTGAGAAGATTCCTTCACAAGCAAAAACGCCTTTCTTTTGACGATTTCCAGTCCAAATCCTGTATCATTTCTGTGACACTCTCTCCCATATTTCGTGATAATAACAAAACGTGCTGCTCTTCTTTGAACTTTTTCGATTTACTCCGTCAGTCCTGTCTGGAAAGGATCCCACACCGCGCAGCAGTATGCTAAAAGAGGACGGACAAGCGTAGTGTAGTAGCTCTGTTACATTTTCTAAGTGTCCTGCGAATAAAACGCAATCTTTGGTTAGCCTTCCTCACAACATTTTCTATGTGTTCCTTCCAATTTAAGTTGTTCGCAATTGTAATACCTAGGTATTTAGTTAGATTAGACTGATTTATAGTGTAACCGAAGTTTAACGATTTCCTTTTAGCACTCATGTGGGTGACCTCAAACTTTTCGTTATTCACGGTCAACTACCACTTTTCGCACCATTCAGATATTTTTCCAAATCGTTTTGCAGTTTGTTTTGACCTTCTGATGACTTTATTAGTCGATAAACGACAGTGTCATCTGCAAACAACCGAACACGGTTACTCAGATAGTCTCCCAAATCGTTTATACAGATAAGGAACAGCAAAGGGCCTATAACACTAACTTGGGGAAAGCCAGAAATCACTTCTGTTTAACAACATGACTTTCCGTCAGTTACTACGAACTGTGATCTCTCTGACAGGAAATCACAAATCCAGCTACATAACTGAGACGATATTCCATAAGCACGCAACTTCAAAACGAGGTCCGACAGAATATTAGGAGGTATTCCATGACTTTTCTCACATCACTGTATAGGTACAGCTGGCGTCCCACAGTCTGAGGATACACGATGACAGTCATAGAGTCTGCGTTGTATTTCCCAAAACTGGGTCAACACAGTGGATACGAGACGTCAGGCTTTGGGTCGGTGTTGGTGGTGGCAAAAGGACAGTTCCAGTTGGATGTCGTTTTAGTTCCGGACAGTAGCGACGTACAGATTCACCCCAGTGCGACCGCGCCACACCAACGCCGCGTACCAACAATAGCGTTGCGCAAACAGCAATAACCGTTTATAGGAAGCGACGTTGTAATCAAAGGACCTTTTCCTGAGGCTTCCTGGCCCCCCACTGGAGCACCGTTCTGCCCGCCTCCAATGGCGTACCACAAGACGCAACTGAAGTGGCAAATGCTGTCCTGTGATTAAGCACACACTTCCTTTTTGCGTTAGTGACACTCTTTTGGCGATACAGTTCTTACTGCAGCTGTGCTTTGCAATTACACGAGACCATACAACTCTCCCTCAAAGAATGTGAGAAGATAAAATGAAAACTTGTGAAAAGAAACAACTGAAATCCATTTAAATACAAAGAAGATAAAGCAGAACTAATGTAAGACAAACCATAACATTTCAACACTTACGATGGCAAATGCCCTAACTACAGAGAGGGAATCGTACAGTCATTCCAAGATTTTCTTAAATTTGTAAATACTTGAAGAGATGAACCAGAAGTACATATCGTGACAAAAAATAAAAACACCTACAGCCATCCTTATGATTTTATTTTATTTTGTCGCTACCAGTTTCGACGCTTCATTGCGTCATCTTCAGGCTGTTTTGATGCGGTACAGGTTAATACGATGCCTATGCATAACTCATCAGTTGCCAGCATTACTGGATCCGCAGATAATGTGTCAGCACTCCAACCATCAACTGTCAAACAGCCTGAAGATGAGGCAATGAAGCGTCGAAACTGATAGCGACAAAATAAAATAAAATAATAAGGACGGCTGTAGGTGTTTTTATTTTTTGTCACGATAGTAAACGGCCGTCGTCCCAGTGACGTCCTGCTAAAACGATGGACATACAAAAGCTAGAAGTACATATAGTAAATCAACAAAAAATGACATTTCAGATCGCTGGATGGATTGCAGAAAATCTTTCGAAGTATGGAGAAAGGGCAGGCACTCGGAGAATGGAAACTATTAAAGGTGGAGGAAAATTGTGCGAACACTACTTGCAAAATTTTTACTGCGTGGTTTCCAAAGAAGGCGATCCCCCAAAAGTGGAACAATGCTACAGTTATTCGTATTCACAACATTATAGGCGTGCCTGCCTCCTGTCCGTAATGTACAAGATAATAACTAAAATCATCACCAACCGGGAAAAAGTAGTAGATTACATAAAGGCAAAAGAACAAGCTGGATTTAGAAGTGGATACAACACAATGAAAATCATAGAACGGAGCAATGGGTGTTATTAGCACTTTGTCTGGGATACACAAATACTGAGAACTGCTTTGGCTCAGTTTTACCAAAGCCTGCCATTGGTAAACAAGACATTCATGTAAACGTAACAACCTGTATTACACCTAATTGGAATAGCGAGAAAGTCAGCACTGAAGGAGTGAGCCAGGCGAGAATATTACTTATGCCCGAAACAGTATACAGTTGCCATAGATCAAGTTTTCAAATCCTGCAGCTGGAAAAACGAAGAATCAGACAGTGTAAACCGAACATCAGAACAGCCTTTTTTGTCGCCATGAAATTGAGTTGTTTGCCTCTGATGCACATAAAGTACGAAATCGAATGGAATGCGTAACAGAGTGACCTGGGTACGTTTCGTAAACTGAATAAGAAATCAAAAGGAAGCTCCAATTGTGTTTGGAAAGAAAGGTTTACAACCACTGACATAACAGATAAGACTGTACGCTGACTCTTAGGAATATCAACTGAAGCTATACATTTACTTGAAAATAATTTATTGTTCCGCAAAATCACAACAAATTCAGTATGCAATTATCGATTACCGCGATAACCATCCACTTCAGATCGTAGGACAGATGCCGATGATTTCGTTTTCAAGTTGTTCTGGCAGCGCCATATCGTGGTGACTATAATTGCTACCGCAGAATATTGTTTTTTTCTTTTAATTTCTTCATTTTTGACTACGGCTATAAAGCGCCAAAGAAACGTAATCGCAAGTAGTAGAATAACACAAAATTACGAACTTAGCATACAAACACACTCTCAAAGTAAAATAAAAGCACCATCAGAGAAACACCAGACAGCCGGCGGCAGTGATGACAATGACATTGGAGCAGAATTACAAACAGCACTATATGGCAATGGGCACCGGTTCCCGTCAGATCACCGAAGTTAAGCGCTGTGGGGCGTGGCCGGCACTTGGATGGGTGACCATCCAGCCGACGAACGCTGTTGCCATTTTTCGGGGTGCACTCAGCCTCGTGATGTTTATTGAGGAGCTACTCGACCGAATACTAGCGGCTCCGGTCACAGAAAACCATCATAACGACCGGGAGAGCGGTGTGCTGACCACACGCCCCTTCTATCCGCATCCTCAACTGAGAATGACACGGCGGTCCGATGGTTCCGATGGGCCACTTGTGGCCTGAAGACGGAGTGCTTTACTATATGGCAACATTATGAAAAACATGCATATGCACTTATAGTAAATGACACAACGTGAAAGGGCAAACACCGTACATCAAACAATATGTACATCAACAGCCGAAGAACAAAATTGCGAATAATATCGTACAACTATGTGATAAGCTATGTGACAAGTGTAGCGCACTATAGACGTACCTAACATAAAAGAAAAAAACCAAAGAGACCAACACGATATAACCAACGGTTTGTGCCAGTAGAACAATGACATAAAACGCACAAGAGAGCAATAATGAAAATTTAATGTACATATAGATGTCTATACGCAATTTAAAACACAAAATTACGCAGCCGGTTACGAACGGGACCAATGCCATGTGTAAATGAAGTACTCGTTAACTCATAAATTAAATTTGGATGCCGGTGGCTTTCGAACAGTCTGTAAGTTATAAATACATTTGCTAAAAGGGTGGAGTAAGACAAGAACACTAGTGGGGAGGGGGTAACTTTCGCAACCAATTTCTCGTATAAGTCTGTGCAGTGGTGTACTTGGAACATACCAGTATGATGCGATTAAGATCCGTTGCTGTCGTTGTGTCCTCATCGCAGTGTCCGGGCATGATAACAGAATATCGCTGGAAAAAGAGTTTGACCGTGTAGTGCTGGGAAGAATGGAGAAACTTGCCGAGCGTGTGCACCCTGAGTCTCGAAGTGGGTTTCGAGCTCAGAGATCTACTATTGGTATCGTCTTCACAGTCTGTGAACTTAAGCAGAAGTGCCGCGAGCGGAAGACCACATTCTTCGGTGCTTTCATTGTCCTAAACAAGGAGTTTGACACAGTCAAAAATGTGTGAAATCTTGTGGGACTTAACTGTTAAGGTCATCAGTCCCTAAGCTTACACACTACTTAACCTAAATTATCCTAAGGACAAACACACACACCCATGCCCGAGGGAGGACTCGAACCTCCGCCGGGACTAGCCGCACAGTCCATGACTGCAGCACTTCAGACCGCTCGGCTAATCCAGCGCGGCTTTGACACAGTCAATATGGAGGGACTGTATGTCATACTAGTGAAGATACCGTGTCCTGCAAAGCTCCTGAAGATTATCAGGGATTTTCACGACGATATTGAGGTTTCCGTGATATTTGGAGGAAGCACGTAAGGTCGTTTTCTTATGCAAAGAAGAGTTCGTCAGGGCTTGTATTGGCTCCGACCTTGTGCGGTATATTCTTCTCACAGTTGCTTTGCGAGAAACAAACACGTCCATCCGTCTACGAACCAGGCCTGCCGGGAAACCTCACAACATCTCGCTACGCAGATCCAAGCGCTACTGCGAGGAGTTGACTTCTGATCAACATGTTATGGGCTTGTGATGCAGCACTCCTAACAGCTGCTCAAGACGACGTTCAAAGACTTTTGACCAAATCTGCTGCTGCGTGCAAGCTCTTCGCCATGTCTGTGATCGTAAAGAAGATTCTCATTGTGGCTAAGGAATGCACAAATACACTATGTGATCAGAAGTATCCGGACACCTGGGTGAAAATGACTTACAAGGTCGTTGTGTCCTTCATCGGCAATGTTGGAATTCAATATGGGGTCGGCATACCCCTACCCTTGATGATAGCTTCCACTCTCGCAAGCACACGTCCAATCAGGTGCTGGAAGGGTTCTTGGGGAATGGCAGCCCATTCTTCACGGAGAGCTGCATTGAGAAGAAGTATCGATGGCGGTCGGTGAGGCATGGCACGAAGTCGGCATTCCAAAATATCCCAAAGGTATTCTATAGGATTCAGATCAGGACTCTGTTCAGGCCGTCCATTAGAGGGATGTTATTGTCGTGTAACCTCTCCGCCACAGGCCGTGTATTATGAACAGGTGCTCGATCATGTTGAAAGATTCAATCGCCATCCCTGAACCGCTCTTCAACAGTGGGAAGCAAGAAGTGCTTAAAACATCAATGTAAGGCTGTGCTGTAATAGTACCATGCAAAATTACAAGGGATGCAAGACCCCTCCATGAAAAACACGACCACACCATAACACCATCGTCTCCGAATTTTACTGTTGGCACTACATACGCTGGCTGATGACGATCATCGGGCATTCGCCGTACCCACACCCTGCCATCTGATCGCCACATCGTGTACCGTGATTCGTCACTCAACACAATGTTTTTCCACTGCTCAATCGTCCAATGTTTACGCTCCTTTCATCAAGCGAGGCGTCGTTTGGCATTTACCGACGTGATGTGTGGCTTATGAACAGCCGCTCGACCATGAAATCCAACTTTTCTCATCTCCCGCCTAACTGTCATAGCACTTGCAGTGGATCCTGATGAAGTTTGGAATTCCTGTGTGATGGTCTGGATAGATGTCTGCCTATTACACATTACGACCCTCTTCAACTGTCGGTGCTCTCTGTCAGTCAACAGACGAGGTTGGCCTGTACGCTTTTGTGTTGTACGTGACCCTTCACGTTTCCACTTCACTATCACATCGGAAACATCGGAAACAGTGGAGCTAGGGATGTTTAGGGATGTTTTTTTTTTAACACTATGGGACTTAAAAGCTGTGTTCATCAGTCCCCTAGAACTTAGAACTACTTAAACCTAACTAACCTAAGGACATCACACACATCCATGCCCGAGGCAGGATTCGAATCTGCGACCGTAGAAGTCGCGCGGTTCTGGGCTGCGCGCCTAGAACCGCTCGGCCACCGCGGCCGGCTCCATTCTGCTCTCTCACGATGTCTAATCAGTACTGAGGTCGCTGATATGGAGTATCTGGCAGTACAATGCACATAATATGAAAAACTTATGTTTTTGGGGGTGTCCGGATATTTTTGATCACATGGTGTATGACTGTCATAAGATTGGATGATGCCGTGTTGAATGTGGTCAACAAATTCCGCTACCTCGGCTCACCCCAATCAGAAGATTTCTCTCTGGACGACGATATACAGTCTGTTAAGTATGAGCGAGGTCTTCATTACACACAGATGGTAAAAGATATCTCCTTACTTCTTTCACAGTGCACTAGAGGGAAGTTGGTCCTTCATATAATGTCCATAGATCATTAGTTTGAATTCTTCAATGAGATTCACACGTATTTAACGACAATTTAAATGCACAGAAGAGGACACAAAATTATCAGAAATATTTGTTTCCGACTGCCAAACGTTGGTTCATCGACAAAAATGAATCCTGGATATTGCAGGAGGATAATGATCCGAAGCACCGCAGCAGGCTTTGCAGCGACTAGGAAAGGAGAGAGGTGTGCAGGTGCTGGATTGGCCCTTCACAGTCGCCTGACGCTAATCATGTTGAAAATGTATAAAAAAAGGAGTATCAAGGAAAAAAGATTTTCAGTTTGAAATAGCTGTCAGCGCAGATTCGACGTATTTGGAGGGCTCTTCCAAATGAATAAGCAGAAAACTTGGTTTAAGTAGGCCTCGGACATGCCAAGCAATTATTGACGTTACGGGTGAGTGTATGTATTATTAGTTGTAATTGCAGTTTTCTTTTGTTCGTATATGATGTCTGCATATATTTAGTTTGTTGTCAAATACGTTTTGCTACTGATCAGTCCGACCACGATCTTAAATGTAAATCCGAGAATTGGAAAAGCTGCGAATACTTTCGGAAAGCTCCGCACGAGACTGTGGGACTACAAACAGCTTGACGTGACCACAAAGATGCTCGCCTACCAAGGACGCGTGCGGAGCACCCTCTTTATTTTTATTTATTTATGCATTTATTTTACCTGGCAAGATTAGGGCCTTCAGGCCCTCTCTTACACCTAACCAGGCATACTCAGATTGAACGAGTTACAGTTACTAAATAACATTAAGAACATTTAACGTATTATGCAGTATTGATGTCAAACGAAAAAAATTTGAGATTATAACAGTAGTACAATGATAGTTATAACAATAAAAATAATTATAACAATCAACGATAATAATGATAATAATAATGATAATAGTAATAATAATAATAATAATAATAGTGACTAAGTATATGAAAGTAAACATACATTTCTTTTGTGAATGTCAGTTAGTTGGGAATTTTCTCGTTATATTCTTGCAGCTTGTGAGTTATTCTCATCGAGCAGAGACATAAGACGATAGAATGGGGTGAAAGAGATATATAAGAGGTAGATAGGTTTGAAGAAGAGAAAAAGAATGGTAAAATTCGAAGCTGTGATGGAGAGAAGAAAGAAAGAGATGTTAGGGGCACAACAATGGTAGCTATACCGTCCCTAATATGTAAGTTTTGAGTTCCCTCTTGAATGTTGAGTAGTTCTGGATAAGACGCAGATCACAGGGGAGTGCGTTCCATAGTCGTATGGCTGAGATGGAGAATGACACGGAGAAAGATTTTGTGTTATGTAAAGGTACAGCCAAGATGATAGACGTATCCGATCTGGTATTGCGATTGTGGAATGATGATAGATGTTTAATGTGAGAAGATAAGTATTGAGGGCACCAGTGGCTAAGAAATCGATGAAGTAAGCACATCGTGTGGAGATCGCGTGCCTTATGTGGGCGTATCCAACCTAGCTGGGAGTATGAAGGACTGATATGATCATACAACCGAATATTGCACACGTATCTGACGCAAGCATTCATCACTAGCTCGAGGCATCTAGAATTTTCACTATTCGTGCCGTGTTGAACTACATCGCAGTAGTAAAGATTAGGCAAGACTAGTGTTTGGACTAATTTTTGTTTAACATGGGTTGGAAATATTTTTCTAAATTTTTGAATTGCATGTAGGGAGGAGAGCGATTTCCGGCAAGCTGTGACTGTTTGTTCTTCCCAGTTTAGGTGTTCATCCAAGATTATTCCAAGGTCTTTTACTGTTTTTTGGTATGGTAGTTGGGTACCATTGAGGAGTATTTTAGGGACCGTTTCGCGAAAGTACCGGCTGATTAACTTTGGATGAGATATAAGTGTGACCTGGGATTTCTTGGGGTTTAGTTTCAGACCTAGGTTCTGTGCCCATCGAGAAACAGAGCAAAGATCTGCGTTCATACTCGCTACTGCGCCAGCAATGTTTTTGGGGCTTGCACTTATGTACAGTTGGATGTCGTCAGCATATAGATGGTAGCTGCAGGAGTGAATCACTGAAGAAATATCATTAATATACAGTGAGAAGAGTAGTGGACCAAGGACGGAGCCTTGGGGAACTCCAGAGTGCACGCTTTTCCATGATGACTTTTCCGACCCACAAACGACTTGTTGACTTCTGTTTTTGAGGTAGCTGTCGAACCAGTGTATTGCGCTGATTGAGAAATTCAGCTGTTTCATTTTAATTAGTAATATATCGAAGTCAACTGTGTCAAAAGCCTTGCTAAAGTCAAGCAGTGTTAGGATAGTAGCTTCACGTCTGTCCATAGCATGTTTAATGTCATCAGTTACTTTGATTAATGCAGTTGCTGTACTATGGTGCTTTCGAAAGCCTGACTGATATTCGTCATGGATGTTATGAGTTTTGAGGTAATCCGTCAGCTGTTCATGGACGATGTATTCTAGGGCTTTAGATATTGCAGGTAGTATGCTGATCGGCCTGTAGTCACCTGGCGACTTAGGGTTGTCAGTCTTGGGTATAGGCTGGATTAAACTTTGCTTCCACTCAGTAGGATATATACTACTGACAAGAGACAGGTTGAAGATGTCTGTGATAACTGGAATAATAGTGGCTACGACGTTTTTAATCATGCCAATGCTCACTCCATCATTTCCTACTGCCTCGGAAGAGATTCTCATAATTGCCTTGTGTACTGTGCCGGTAGTGACATGTTTTAGGAAAAACTTGTCTCTCAAGAGATTGATATCTTGGGGCTGGTAATTTGTCGCTGCGTGGCAGATTACAGCTGTTGAGAAGAAATCGTTTAATTCTTCTGCAGACGCTTGATAAACAGCGTCATATCTTGTGCGGTGCTGAGACTTGGACATCGTAAACTCAACACCTTTCAACTGCGGTGCTTACGAAATATTCTGGGCATATTATGGAGTGACCATGTAACAAATGAAATGGATCAGAATGCTGCGAACGTACCGAGCGTAGACGCTGTTCTCAAGAAAACTTACCTATGGTGGCATCGTATGGACCCCTCCCGTCTGCCCAGGCCCAGACTACTTATTGTTAGTTTGGAAGACCTGCATTGCATCTCAAAGATTGTGCAAAGCGTGGTATGAACGCACATGACACTGACTGCGACTCAGTGGCCGAGCGGTTCTAGGCGCTTCAGTCTGGAACCGCGCGATCGCTACGGTCGCAGGTTCGAATCCTGCCTCGAGCAAGGATGTGTGTGATGTCCTTAGGTTAGTTAGGTTTAAGTAGTTCTAAGTTCTAGGGGACTGATGACCTAAGATGTTAAGTCCCATAGTGCTCAGAGTCATTTGAACCACTGACTGCGACAAACTGGAGGTGCCCGCCGAAGACCGGAACAGGTGGAGGAAACTCTTCAAGGACTGCGGAAAGTTCCACGAAAGTGCCTCGCTCAACAACTTACCCGCGAAACTAATGTGTAGCGGGTCCTACGAAGATATACAGCACCGCCTGTCGGCACCAAGAAGGCTCTTGCATTGGACTCCAAAAAACAATGGCTTTGAGCACTATGGGACTTAACTACTGTGGTCATCAGTCCCCTAGAACTTAGAACTACTTAAACCTAACTAATTTAAGGACATCACACACATCCATGCCCGAGGCAGGATTCGAACCTGCGACCGTAGCGGTCACGCGGTTCCAGACTGTAGCGCCTAGAACCGCACGGCCACTCCGGCCGGCATTGGACTCCACTCACCAACGAAAGCACCTGTGTGATACTACCTGAATCTTCCGTAACAAGTATAGACCCTTGATGACGAATACCATAAAATAAATTAAATTTGAAAACAAGCTATCACTGGCTTCCTCAGTACGACTGAAATGTTTTTATTTCCAAAATATAGTAACAGTGACAATTTATTTTTATTTCCACTTCGTCTTGGGATGTGTAAGTCTTCCTGATCAGCTGGATTTATGTGGACTAATATGGCATTAACATTGATGAGACAAAACGCTATGATCACTGTCCACTGAGGGATCTTCCCCGCCGGAAGTTTCTTAGGCGAAAAAACTTCGCGCCTGTTACAGTATTTTTTTATGTCGGATAAGTTTTGTGTTTCACGACAAAACGTGTACACGTCCGTCTATAAGATCTCAAAATGTTCGTAAGTTTCCTTCAACCCATATACGTTAGCGATTCTCGCTACTTCCGCAGGTTCAAGTAAAGAAAAGAAGTTTGCATGGCGTCTTCTTTGTTTTTAGGCTTCTTTTTCCGAAGCTGCAGAAATGTAAGTTGTATAGGTCATTTACCGTTTCTTTTGCAACTGTAATAAAATTAATATATTTATTATAAAATATCCTCTGTGTCACTGTAACAATATGTTTTTTTTTTCTCTTACAATTTTGTTTGTTGGGATCAGGAATAATTCGCTTTAGTTGTTACTACAAACAGTTTTAATTGTTATCGTTACTCAAGTTTTTGTTGTGTTTCTCACCTGGGGTAGAGCAAGAAGAATGAAAGAAAACCGTGATCAACGATAAGAGTTAAAACTGCGTGTAGTGATAAGCAAAGCTTGTGGACTGTTCATGATCATAGGTAACAAAACTCTAAGAGGAAAAAACAGTGACTACAGAAGGTGCTTCAGAATACAGTGAAAGCTTAATAAGACCTTCATTACAGTTATAAACTTGCAAAATGAAAAAAAAAAATTGTCTTGAAAATTTGTTGTAACATTTGCTTTCTGTTTCTTTTGTAACGACTGGCAAGAATTTTCTTTTCAAAGGTGCTGCACTGAATTCTAAATTAAAAATAATATTTTTTTGTAAATTTTTACTAGCATTTAAAATTATCACCAAATGACAACGCTGTTAAGTAGGGAAGATGACCTTGAGCGTATTAGTAAGACGTCGAGTGAAGGTTGACCTGCGGCAGCAGAGCGCCACGTTACGTGTCTACAGAGGAGAACCGCAGAGACTCGTCAAGGTGATTGGAGACGCATTGCGCCCGCTTCGCTTGAGGCGAGACAGGAATGCCACGCGCGGCATTTGTCGCTGACGTATTATGCGCGGCTCACAGCCGCCCGCTTGCCTGTGCCTCGTGTGGACGGGTGGGGTGGGGTTATCAGCCGACGTTGCACAAGAGTACACTGTGCGCCGGCAACTGATCCCTACAGCAGGCGACTGTTTATCCCAGCGACAATCGCTCCTTCTCTATCCCAGGGCTCGTCCATCTGCTGACATTCAAAGTAAACGATCTGCGAGATTCACGGAATGACATCGCGTACTCTCGCTGCAAAACGACCTTCCATCGCAATAGTTAGGTCGAACATTAATGGACAGGTCACACCACATTTTCTGTATGCGTAAATTAATGGACTACCTAAGATGCCTTTAATGAAAATATTAGATGTAACGAGGGCTAGGCGAGAATGTGTAGTTCCTGGTGTCCTTGGATTTTGTTTCCATTGTCTGGATATACTTCGTGCAATAAAGGAAGTATCAACGGAATAATTATCTACATCTACATGGATACTCTGCAGATCACATTTAAGTGCCTGACAGGGGGTTTATCGAACCACCTTCACAATTCTCTATTATTCCAATTTCGTATAGCGCGCGGAAAGAATGAACACCTACAGTCACGGAAATAAGTAGTCATACAATAGGTGATGAAATGAAATGTCGTGTGACGAGGGCCTCCCGTCGGGTAGACAGTTCGCCTGGTGCAAGTCTTTCGATTTGACGGGAATCGAACCCGGGCCCTTTGGATTGACAGTCTGTCGCGCTGACCACTCAGCTACCGGGGGCGGACTAATAGGTGATGACAAGCTACGATGGTGTGTTGGGATAGCAAATCACCCACAGCGACGATACGACTAAGTACGATGATGAAGCGTCAGATAACCATGTTCTTGGTAATGAAGCTTCCCGTATGCCATGAATCTACCAAACAAACGGCTGACGCAGCCCCGGAGTGCATGCCAGGTTTGTGTAGCCGTGTGGCGGCCGTGAAGCACGTCGGACGTGGGTACGGTGCAACAGCAAGGGGAAAGAAACGACCATTGAGGAACGAAACATCGCTGTAGCCCAATATCCTCAACACAAGTCGTATGCCGAAATTGAGAACATCATCGGAAGAAGCCGAGCGCTTGTGCAATCATTAAGCGATATAAGGACAGACATATAGTAATAAACAATGAACGACACGGTCGTCCACAGAAGCTTACAACAAGAGAGACCAGAATGCTACCAAGAAGCATCAAGAAAAACCCGAAAAAGACAGCGTCGGCACTATCCGCATATGCACATGATCACTTCCGAAAGGACACCACTCCAAGGGCAATTCGTACCACTTTCAATCACTGGGGCTACAGAGACAGGGTCCCGAGACGAAAGCCCTACATCAGCAAAAAGAACAAGAAATGGCGGATGGAATTCACGAAACAGCATCTATCCAAGACAGCATACTTCTGTAATACTGTATTGTTTAGTGATGAAAGCAAATTTAATATCGTGCACAATGATGGTAGGATCTTGGTCTGGAGGAGACCGAATACAGACCTCGACCGATACAGCATTCAACCCACGGTGAAGCATGGAAGTGGTGGAGTGATGGTATGGGGCTGTATGTCAGCCTCCGCTGTCGGAAAATTAGTTTTTGTGGAAGGTACCATGGACAGATTTGTGTAAATGAACATTCTCAAACAGAACTTGCAATAGAGTGTTGACGCCTTGGGTCTTCCTAGAAATTATTACTTCCAACAGGACAATGATCCCAAACATACGGCGCAAATTGACCGACTGTGGTTGCTTTACAAAACTCCACACACTCTTAAAACACCAGCTCAGAGTCCGGACCTGAATCCCATCGAACACATGTAGAGTGAGCTGGAAACACGAGTGACAAACGACATCCGTAGTAAGGCCTCTTTGAAAGAGGCCTCCTTCGAGAATGGGGAGGTATCACGTCGGAAACTACAAGAAAGTTGGTCCATTACATGCCACGGAGGTTGAGAGGAGTAATACATGGGAAGGGTATGCATACGAAGTATTAAACATGTCCTGGCTTTGTTAGAAGTGTCATTTTATGTTGGTGTATGAATACTTAATTTCCAGCGCAGTAGAGAACTTCGCAGAGGTTTTTGTATTTTGTTTTCTAAAGGCTTGCTCATACTCGTTTTATATACCAGCATAGCTGCATTGGCGACTGGCCAATGTGTATAATGCATATCCAATTAGTGTTTTTGGTTTCGTATTGTCAATAAAGGCAGTTTAATTTTCCACGCGCTACTGTATGAATACTTATTTCCATTTCCGTATATCTTTCAGTACGAGCTCTGACGTCCCTTATTTTATCTTGGTGATTGTTCCTCCCTATGTAAGTCGGTGTCAACAAAATATTTTCGCATTCGCCCAAATCCTGTATCATTTCTGTAACACACTGTCTCATATATCGCGATAATACAAAACGTACTGCCTTTCTCTGAACTTTTTCAATGTACCCAGTTAGTGCTATCTGGTAAGGATCCCACACCATGCAGCAGTATTCTAAAAGAGGACGGACAAGCTTAGTGTAGGCAGTCTCCTTAGTAGGTCTGTTACATTTTCTAAGTGTCTTGCCAATAAAACGCAGTCTTTGGTTAGCCTTTCCCACAACATTTTCTATATGTTCCTTCCAATTTAAGTTGTTCTTAATTGTAATACCTAGGTATTTAGTTGAATTTACTGCTTTTAGACTAGACTTATTTATCGTGTAAACGAAGTTTAACGAATTCCTTTTAGTACTCATGTGGATGGACTCACACTTTTCGTTATTTAAGGTCAACTGCCCCTTTTCGCACTATTCCGATATTTCTTCTAAATCGTTTTGCAGTTTGTTTTGATCTTCTGATGACTTTATTAGTCGATAAACGACAGTATCAGCTGCAAACAACCGAAGACGGCTGCTCAGATTGTTTCCCAAATCGTTTATATAGATAAGGAACAGCAAAGGACCTATAACAGTACCTTGGGGAACGCCAGAAATCACTTCTGTTTTGCTCGATGACTTTCCGTCAGTTACTACGAACTGTGACCTCTCTGACTGGAAAACACAGATCCAGTCAGATAGCTGACACGATATTCCACAAGCACTCAATTTCACTAGAAGCCGCTTGTATGGTGCAGTGTCAAAAGCCTTCCGGAAATCCAGACATACGGAATCGATATGAAATCCCTTATCAATAGCACTCAACACTTCATGTGAATAAAGAGCTAGTTGTGTTTCATAGAAACGATGTTTTCTAAACCCATGTTGACTGTGTGTCAATAGACCGTTTTCTTCGAGGTAATTCATAATGTTCGAACATTATGTTTAAAAGGATTTTTAAAGTCGTTGTGTTGTGTGTGATTCTTTCGAATGATCAACCGTCAGCCGGCCGCGGTGGTCTCGCGGTTCTAGGTGCGCAGTCCGGAACCGTGCGACTGCTACGGTTGCAGGTTCGAATCCTGCCTCGGGCATGGATGTGTGTGATGTCCTTAGGTTAGTTAGGTTTAAGTAGTTCTAAGTTCTAGGGGACTGATGACCACAGCAGTTGAGTCCCATAGTGCTCAGAGCCATTTGAACCACGCCGTCATAAAACACTTTGTTTCGGAATGTCACTGACGGTAAGTTATCTAACATTGGTCAGGATCAGTAAGGTGTCTGTACTTCCGTTTCAGCAGCAAAGAAACTGTCCAGTGCATTCGAAATTGGGGCTTTTCTCTTACAGATACCGACTATGAAGACCTCCCATAAATGGAATCGCAGATGAAAACATTGTGAAAGTGCTCGGCGATTGGCAATTAAACAATAAGAGACGATGTAGTTATATGAGAATAAAGAATACAAACATTGGATCAACCACACCTGTACAACTCAGTGTATATGGTTACAGTGCTTCATTTATATAGTTCTAGCTGTTACAAAGCTACTACACCAAATGGGTAGCCGGCCGCTGTGTCCGAGCGGTTTTAGACGCTTCAGTCCGGAACCGCGCTGCTGCTAAGGTCGTAGGTTCGAATCCTGCCTCGGGCATGGATATGTGTAATGTCCTTAGGTTAGTTAGGTTAGTTAGGGGACTGATGACCTCAGATGTTAAGTCCCATAGTGCTCAGAGCCACTTGAACCATGTGAGTTAACGAACATTGAGCTCTCATTTAAATATATGGCTGAAAGAGTCAATCGTCCAGGACCGCGTGCCACATAGGGCGCAGATTCACCACGAGATGGGGAAACTCACATATGTCAGTTGTCTATTGAGGCCTAAGCGCTGTAGTGTGCCAGTGAGACAGACGAGAACCTACGTCTTAGGGAAGCCCAGTAGAAGGCTTTTGTGGCCAAGGAGACGAAGCAGTGTTAAATATGGCGGACCTAAGGTCGGCCATAAAGGGAAACATTTATGAAAACTATTTAATTCTGCAACAGTGCAGGGAATCAAGCCACAGTAATTTTAATCTGCCATCCTCCATAAATTTTCATGGTGATCCCAATAAGACTTGAATATTGATCATATCTATAAAAGCTTAGGTTTTACTATTAAAGTGAAATTAACAAGTTTTGTAACAAACAACTGAATGCCATAATCTGAACGCTTTAGTCGATCTTAACGATACATTTCTAATAGAAGCGCATCGTTAAAATGACAAATGTTATAAATATCAACCCTGTAACTTTATTTGTTTAAAAGATATAGTAAATTTAAATTGTCAGTGTTTTCAGTTAAGCATCAGATTATCAATTCCTCTACACAAAACACATTGAACGATGACAGCATGACACCTTTTTGAATTATTAGGTAATGGAATAACGCAGCATGTCATTCTCAATGGAAGAAGCGTTCCGAAGTAAGAGTGATTTCAGGTGTGCCGCAGGGGAGTGTCATAGGACCGTTGCTATTCACAATATACATAAATGACCTGGTGGATAACATAGGAAGTTCACTGAGGCTTTATGCAGATGATGCTGTGGTATATCGAGAGTTTGTAACGATGGAAAATTGTACTGAAATGCAGGAGGATCTGCAGTGAATTGACGCATGGTGCAGGGAATGGCAATTGAATCTCAATGTAGCCAAGTATAATGTGCTGCGAATACATAGAAAGAAAGATCCCTTATCATTTAGCTACAATATAGCAGGTCAGCAACTGGATGCAGTTAATTCCATAAATTATCTGGGAGTAGGCATTAGGGGTGTTTTAAAATGGAATGACCATATAAAATTAATCGTCGGTAAAGCAGATGCCAGACTGAGATTGATTGGAAGAATCCTAAGGAAATGCAACCCGAAAACAAAGGAAGTAGGTTACAGTACACTTGTTCGCCCACTGCTTGAATACTGCTCACCGGTGTGGGATCTGTACCAGATAGGGTTGATAGAAGAGGTAGAGAAGATCCAATGGAGATCAGCGCGCTTCGTTACAGGATAATTTAGTAATCGCGAAAGCGTTACGGAGATGATAGATAGACTCTAGTGGAAAACTCTGCAAGGGAGACGCTCAGTAGCTCGGTACAGGATTTTGTTGAAGTTTCGAGAACATACCTTCACCGAGGAGTCAAGCAGTATATTGCTCCCTTCCACATTGCATAACAGGACATGACAAGGCGTGAAATTTACGCTTCTCAAATAGAAACCGACCGAGTCATTCGCGGCTCCATGTAAGAGAGGCTTGAAGCCCCTCGTCTGGTCAGGCTAATTATAGTAATAAACAAAATAAATGATCGGCCTAAAATAAATAATTAACTTTGAACCACAGGCGTTTTCAATGGTATCATAATTCCAGTTTGTGAAGAGATTTTGCAGGAGTTTTTTGCCTTTTCACTATTACGCTGATCCTTTAGACTCTGGTGTGTTACTGCGAAAGACGCGGTACTCAAAATGTACAAGGGGGCCCTTAATATCTCTGGCAATGAGTGGCAATTTACAGACCTTTCGTAAAATTTAATTTTTCTGATAAAAAGAAACTGAAGAGGTAATACTCGAATCAAGTGTATAATCAACACTTGCTGCCAAGACTGGGAGTTGACGAATAGCATTATAATACGCGTAAATAAATTCAAAGATCCGATAGTGTTATCTTCATCGCCGAGGGCACGCAACCGTCAAGCATCTGGGGCTGTCCATCCAGTACGATTTACGAGACAACGATCTCATAAACCTAACTATAGGGGAGGCAGATGTCAAGCTGAGATTCACTGTAGAACCGCCAAGAAACTAATCGACGAATGAGATCGCTTGCTTAGTTTTAGCCCCAGAAGCAGCTGAATATTATTCGTCACTCTAGGCTCCTTGCCAAATATTGATTAACAGAGGAGATGGAGAAAACTCAAAACAGAGCAGCACGGTTTCGTCGTGAGAAAAGAACAGAGGATACGCAGAGAGTATGTGGCACGTTATGTAGCGCTTCTGCGGCGTCACGCAGTACTGTTAGCCGCCATATTTTCGAAAGTCAACCCGTGGTTCTGACATCACATGTGTCCACCTGTAAGATTGGGAGTTGCCGAATTTCTTTCCAAAATCATGCCTAACGACTCCTACGGTCGCAGGTTCGAATCCTGCCTCGGGCATGGACGTGTGTGATGTCCTTAGGTTAGTTAGGTTTAAGTAGTTCTAAGTTCTAGGGGACTGATGACCACAGATGTTAAGTCCCATAGTGCTCAGAGCCATTTGAACCATTCATTTTCATATTCAATACAAGCAAAGGATATGGATTATGATTCAGGCTGTTAGATTTAAACACAGTATTGATCTCAGTACATATATTGTTAAATTTTTAAGTAATACGCCAAAACTACCATTTCCAACATTTTTGTAGGACGAACCACTCTTACAAGAAATTTTACAAAACGCTTACTGCGTCAAACCTTGGACATACAAATCTTAACTCTGAACATTATCTAACAAAACCCATTTTGAAATCAGAATATAGCTTCTCTCATTAACGTGCTAAAGTTTGCTCAGTGTACCGCAAATCCTACATTAAAGCTGTCACTACACGTCTGCTTCCTCTGGGCACCGAGCTGCGACCGCCGAGTTTTTTACTGCGCGCGCCTGCCTCTCTCAACCACCAAAGATCCTCCTACTCAGAGATATTATACTCATTCCACCTTGCGGTTGGCAACTATCGACTTGATTTTCTGGATCTACCCTGATCAGATCGTAGGACATACCTTTCAAGGTTTGAATTTCATTAGATGTTATTCAAAGTCCTGAGATTTCGGAAAGCTAAAGTTCAGTAGCAATTCAAGTTATTGTAGTTCGTCTCTGGTACACTACAGTTATAAATGCCCTAAAATAAAAATCCCCTGGAAAAATTTAAATTGTCAGTTTAAGAGTCATAACTGGGGCATAAGCGTTCGCAGCTGATTGCATTCAATGATGTCCCACCGCTAACAAAATCAAAGAGTACCAAATGGTAAGTCAAAGAACAAATAATAGTCTCAGCTTCACGCAGAAATGGAAAAAAAAATGCGCACTGCCCTAAATTACTGGAAATAAAATGAGAATATTTTTACGTCATTTGATTTTGCAAAGGAAACGTCAGACCACTGAAAACAAAACAGAATATAAAAGGGGGCGATTAAAAGCTTTCCGTCCGAAGGCCGTACAGTCCAAAATCGGCATGCCAGTCAGGGAAAGTCGCCATGAACATTGAGACAATCGGCAGTCCGACGTACCAGCTTGAAGATACCCGTTGGGAGAAAATCAAGTCCTGCTTTGTGAAGAAGTCAGAAACTGCCTGTTGTACATCCTCAACCGACAGGAATGGTGGAACCTTTTTTAAGGGACCGAATTAGTCACATCGCATGGGGAGAGATCAGGATTACAGGTCGGGTGATCGAATGTCTCCCACCCGACTTAGCGTAACTTCTGCGCTACGAAATTTGCCAGATAAGGATGTGTGTTATCGTGAAGCAGCAGCACCCGATGTCGCACCATTCCATAACAGTGGTTTTCGACAGACGTGCTGCCCTGTACACGTTCTTCACTATCCGAGGGATATAGTCCGCGCGGAATGCCAATGTCGGTAGATGCTCAGTCGGCTGGATACACTGGGGAGTGCGGTACTGGCGGGGTTAGGTGCAGGCGTTGTAGAGAGAAGAAGTGACGTTCTAAAATGAAACATAAGCTCAGATTTTTTTGTAAATATTAAATAAGGCTCATCCATACCCACACCTGCATGGCGATCATTCAAAAAGATCTACTGTACCCTCCGCTTTCGTCGGTACGTGAAAAGAATTCCGCAGAAAATGCAGCGATTTATTTTCGCCTGGCTTGTTAACCATTTGTAACTTTCAGAGAAGTGCCTCGCGTGGCGAATTTTGAGTAAAACCTACCATTTCTCTGGTTGTTATGCCAAAATTTGCTTCTTTTTCCAAAACAAAGTGGAGTTTATACTGTCTCACGTCACTAACATCTTGTGCAGACACAGCTGCGGGAGAATTCTGAAACAGTGGTTTATTAAGTGACGAATTGAGGAAAAGTAAAGTCAGTAGCTTCCTCAGGATAAAAGAACGTGTAATTCCTTCACATATGTCGTTCCAAAACCCATTTCTCGTAACACCAGCTATCGATGGCCCTCAAAAATTACATTCTTTCACTGAAAAAGTCTGAAGTTATTGGAATAACGCTATAGATAATGAACTTTTACATAATAACAATGTGGTAAAATACTCTTCTCGTTCCATGCTGTCATTTGCTAAAATCTCATGTCGATATCTCAGACCATTTATGAAATACGAAGTATGTAGTGGATACTTCACTCTGGCTTTATCGCTGACGCGGCGCGATTGGAAATGAGTGAGCAACAACAGATAAGTTTTGTCGAGATTGGTGACAGATAGATACCTCTACCAAAGTCTAAAGAAAAATTCAGTATGTTAGCAAAATTTCATACACAGCAACATATTATGTAATATGCACCAACTGCAAAATCACAGTCGGCCGTGGTGACCGAGCGCTTCTAGGCGCTTCACTCTGGAACCGCGCGACCGCTACGGTCGCTGGTTAGAATCCTGCCTCGGGCAGAGATGTGTGTGATGTCCTCAGGTTAGTTAGGTTAAAGTAGTTCTAAGTTCTAGGGGACTGATGGCATCAGATGTTAAGGCCCATAGTGCTCAGAACCATTTTTTTTTTTTCAAAATCATAGCACCTCTGTTTTTCATTGCACACTTCTTCGAATTTCGCGCATTGTCTTACTTTTACCTAAATATCACAATAATTATGTCCATTAACAAAATAATGCGTACATCATCATGAACCTGACATATAAAGCTATAAGCAAAAATGAATTTTTTTTACCGAATAGTTTCTGTAAAATTGTTTGAGAAAGATTCCAGAGCGTGTGCCTGGATTCTGTCAACTCTGACCGGCCGAAAGGTGGAAAACACTTATTAGCCTCCACTTCCGAACAGACGTGTGAACTCGCCGAGCGCTTTGTACGAAAGCTGGCCACTGCACATCCGCCACCGTATGCAGCACGAGCTGTCTCTAGCGGTGTTTGTTCGTATGAAGTCTCCATTGTTCACGTTTCCGCATTTACTACATGCACGTTGGAAATATGCGAACGCTACATTTCTCCCTTGCCTAGATGTCACTACTTACACATCGTGGATTAGCTGTCTCTTACCGATGTCGTTCTACGCAACCCGCGATCTTATATAAAGCTTTCAAAAACCATGCACTCGCTCGCTAAGCGCCAGCTATTAGTCCTACAGCATAAATGAACAGAACCTTTTTGTAAGATTTTTTTTAGTGGTATGTGTTCCCGTATATCACTAGGGGTAAGATATATACTGCCTACAGGAAAATTAAAGAGACCTTTGGAGAAAAGAGTACCACTTGCATAAATATCAAGACGTCAGATGGAAACCCAGTTATAAGCAAAGAAGGGAAAGCATAAAGGTGGAAGGAGTATAGAGATTCTATACAAGGGCGATGTTCTTGAGGACAATATTATGGAAATGAAGAGGATGTAGATGAAGATGAAATGGGAGATATGATATGCGTGAAGAGTTTAACAGAGCCCTAAAAGACCTAAATCGAAACAAGGCCCCGGGAGTAGACAACATTCCATTAGAACTTCTGATAGCCTTGGGAGAGCCAGCCCTGTCAAAGCTCTCTCATCTGGTGAGCAAGATGTATGAGGCAGGCGAAATACCCTCAGACTTCTAGAACAGTATAATAATTCCAATCCCAAATAAAGCAGGTGTGGACAGATGTGAAAATTACCAAACTATCAGTTTAATAAGCCACGGCTGCAAAATACTAACATGAATTCTTTACAGACAAATGGGAAAAATGGAAAAGTCGACCTCGGGGAAGATCGGTTTGGATTCCGTAGAAATGTTGGAACACGTGAGGCAATACTGGCCCTACGACTTATCTTAGAAAATAGATTAAGGAAAGGCAAACCTACGTTTCTAGCATTTGTAGACTTAGAGAAAGCTTTTGACAGTGTTGTGTGCTACTCTCTTTTAAATTCTGAAGTTGGCAGGGGTAAAATTCAGGGAGCGAAAGGCTATTTACAATTTGTACAGAAACCATATGTCAGTTATAAGTCGAGGGGCATCAAAGGGAAGCAGTGGTTGGGAAGGGAGTGAGACAGGGTTTGTAGTTTATCCCCGATGTTATTCAATCTGTTTACTGAGTAAGCAGTAAAGGAAACAAAAGATAAATTTGGAGTAGGAATTAAAATCAATGGAGAAGAAATAAAAACTTTGAGGTTCGCCGACGACATTGTAATTCTGTGAGAGACAGCAAAGGACCTGGAAGAACAGTTGAACGGAATGGACAGTGTCTTGAAAGGAGGATATAAGATGAACATCAACAGAAGCAAAACGAGGATAATGGAATGTAGTTGAATTAAATCGGGTGACACTGAGGGAATTAGATTACGAAATGAGACACTTAAAGTAGTAAATGAGTTTTGCTATTTGGAGAGCAAATTAACTGATGATGGTCGAAGTAGAGAGGATATAAAATGTAGAGTGGCAATGGCAAGGAAAGCGTTTCTGAAGAAGAAAAATTTGTTAACATCTGATATAGATTTAAATGTCAGGAAGTCGTTTCTGAAAGTATTTGTATGGAGTGTAGCCATGTATAGATGTGAGACGTGCACGATAAATAATTTAGACAAGAAGAAAATAGAAGCTTTCGAAATGTGGTGCTACAGAAGAATGCTGAAAATTACATGGGTAGATCACATAACTAATGAGGAGGTATTAACTAGAATTGGCAAAAGAGAAATATGTGGCACAACTTGAGAAGAAGAAGGCATCGGTTGGTAGGACATATTATGAGGCATGAAGGGATCACCAATTTAGTACTGGAGGGCAGCGTGGAGGGTAAAAATCGTTGTGGGAGACCAAGAGATGAACACACTAAACAGATTCAGAAGGATGTAGGTTGCAGTAGGTACTGGGAGATGAAGCAGCTTGCACAGGATAGAATAGCATGGAGAGCTGTATCAAACCAGTCTCTAGACTGAAGACGAAAACAGCAACATGTTCCCACTGCAGAGCACGGTTTTACGATTTATCCAAGGAAAACGTACAAAAGCGATCCTCAAACACAACTTCACCCCCATACTCATCTCTCACCAGTCAGGTTTTCTAGAGTGATGTACGCGTCGCTCCCTCCTACTACAGAACAGTAATTTTCGACTACACTATTTCTGATATTCGGCCTTCTTTGGACGTTATTGATTGGGCTCTTACGCCACCAACATAGTTGGCTATTTCGTTAACACCATTAATTTAGACATTCTCATAGGGTAATGAAAGAAACACGATTTTGTAAGTGTTACGCTAAAATTAATTACGTTGACAATTCGATCTAAACCTAAGCCTTGGAAGCACAGTAGTCTTAGTCAGAAGGTCTGACGAACAGCAGTGGTTGGTTGGTTGGTTTGGGGGAAGAGACCAAACCGCGAGGTCATCGGTCTCATCGGATTAGGGGAGGATGGAGAAGGAAGTCGGCCGTGCCCTTTCAAAGGAACCTGGAATGATTTAGGGAAATCACGGAAAACCTAAATCAGGGGGATTGAACCGCCGTCCTCCCGAATGCGAGTCCAGTGTGGAACACCAGTGTACTTGTTTATTTAATCTGTTCAAAAATGGTTCAAGTGGCTCTGAGCACTATGGGACTTAACACCTGAGGTCATCAGTCCCCTAGACTTAGAACATCCTAACTAACCTAAGGACATAACACACATCCATGCCCGAGGCAGGATTCAATCCTGCGACCTTAGCAGCAGCGCGGTTCCGGACTGAAGCGCCTAGAACCGCTCGGCCACAACGGCCGGCACTTAATCTGTTAAAATACATTAAATCGTTAAGCAAAATTTACACAAATATCAATTTCACAATTTTTTAGTGCTGGATTAAACTGGTGGTGTAATAATACCAATCAATGAAGTCCGAAAAACGTCGAATGAGGGAAATTATTTGTGCAGTCGATAATTTTGGTACAGTGGTAGGAGGTAGTGCCATGGACAACGTACTAGTAATCCTGACCTGTGCGGGATGAGTGAGGGAGTGGGGATGCGTTTGAATTCACTTGTGTGTGTTTGTCTTCAATAACTCGAAAAGTCCGGCATCAAGCGAAAACGTATCCCAGTACATTTTAACTACATCAAATTTCCTAGAAAAAGGTCCTGTTCATTTTTTTCTGTAGGACTAATAAATTGCGCGTAGCGAGAGTAAGAATATGAAAATACCGAGTATGGTTTTTGAGGGTCAGATATAACACTGAGTTTTGCATAACGACATTGATAGGGGCAGCTCCGTCGGCTTGTACACCCAAATCGGAGTGGCGCTACGTTATATATATGCTGCAGCAACGCCCTCTAATCAAAAGTTTTTGATCGCCCGTTATATATTCTTTAAACAAAACTACAGACACTGCACGTCGCAATAATGGCTTCTTAACAGTCTATCAGAAAACAGCCATAGCCTGGAGCAACTATAAGCATGTCATTCTAGAATGGATACAATGCAAAAAATGAAATGAGCGTATGGAATCGTTAGCCGGGAGGCCCCCATCCAAGGAAGTTCGGCCGCCAGTGCAAGTCTTATTTCAGTCGACGCCAAATTGGGCGACTTGTGATGAGGACAACACAACACTCACTCCCTTAGTGGAGAAAATCCCCAACCCGGCCGGGAATCGAATCTGGAGCCGCTTGCATGGGAGGCGAGCACATTATCACCCAGCTAAGCAGCGGACGGATACATTGCAAAGAGAGACTGATGCAATGTCCAGATGTTTTTATTCGTGCGAGGAAGCTGCGAACTCTGTCTTCCGTGGCTCCCAGGCCAAAGTTCCGCACCTCCATCTCATGCAAATGGAGTCTTTCGGACCCTGGATTACCCGGAACTCAAAGCTGGGTGGTGACTCGGACGTTATTTACGTGAAACTGGTTTTTTACAAAATTAATAAAAGTACTTTTCCCTAGGTGTCGACCTGCACTCATCACTAGTTGGAAGCCGGCCGGAGTGGCCGTGTGGTTCTAGGCGCTACAGTCTGGAGCCGAGCGTCCGCTACAGTCGCAGGTTCGAATCCTGCCTCGGGCATGGATGTGTGTGATGTCCTTACGTTAGTTAGGTTTAATTAGTTCTAAGTTCTAGGCGACTGATGACATCAGAAGTTAAGTCGCATAGTGCCCAAAGCCATTTGAACCAAAAGTTGGAAATTAATAGTGTCCGGAAAAAAAAGTGAAACACCTATAAGATATGATCGGATGCTAGTGTAACTTAGTAAACCATCGGCGGGTATGTAAATGATTACAGAGCTGCAATTCTGTGTGTCAAGCTGAGCACTCATTGGACTGTCTTAGTGTGGTTTATGTTTAGTGTTCTTGCCAGACCTGGTATCGTATATAAAGACGTGAACAGCTTCAGATGCTGGGTGACTGCTGTCAATAACAAGGAGGCGCCCCGTACTCATATGAGACCAAATGAAATGACAAGACGGTAAAACTGGAGATTTTCGGCCTTAATACAGATATCTGCCGATAGTTCTTTTCATCCTGCGCAACTTCCACAAATGGAATAGTATGACAGTAAAAACGTTCCTGTATGGAGTTTACCCTCCAGCACACACATGCCTCATGGTGGTTCAGGGGAAAAATGTAGTAGTTGATGCAAAGATCCTGACGCACTCTTTGAGAAGCGGGATGTACGCAGTGCAATCCCTCCGCGTTGTGGCGACTGCTTTAAGCTTTGCCCTCCCTTTCTAGTCGCTGATGTCCTACGCCACCTCACCAATCCCTTACTAGCTGCCTCAAGTCTGACACGTGGAAAGCGGAATGCCGTATTGCCGCACACGCAGCACGGAAACAGGCGATCAGGAGGAGTCATCGCCTAAATATTGCACAACAGCAGCAATACCTGACAAACGCTCGATACGTGCTCGTCTTGCACAACGTGAGCTAATTCTTTGTTCCGGCATTTTCAAGTAGCTCGACTGCAATACAACTTACTATACTCTATTCATCATAGGAATAAACCTGATGTAAACAAACACAGATGCAATGGTTGGCCAGAAGCAGTAGCATACGTACACTGGTGTTGTTACGCTCTTGAAAGTAGGTCCTACTTGTGTATTAGATATCTTATTACTAAGTTACGTTAAATGAAACTTTAAGATATTCTAATGTACTAACAGCCATCAATATTTTTCTTAAACCCGCTTGAGTTATGTAGTTTCTACTTAAAAAATCGTGTACAGTCACAATGTCGTTACCGTTGTCTCTGTCGCGCAGTTAATACGCGGTATGAAAATGGCTGAGCTGCTCCGTAGTGAAACACGTGTGTGGAAAATGGTTAAAAGTGCCGAGAAATAGGTTGTTCTTAATGTTTTTCATACATAATGGTTTTGAAGTCCACCGAGGGACTGTATTTGCTACAAGTGACAGTCAAATAAACGGAATGGGTTACGTATTATATTGATACTCTGGTGCAGTTCAAGGCTCGCTGGAGTCTCGCCTCCGTTAACCTTCTTTTACGTTCAATCTGAAATACCTACATCTCCTAATTGTAAAATTCATCGTAAGTTTATACGAATAATGCACGTCTTTTAGGTTTCATATTGCACTCGAATTTCCTGTTTTCATTTCATATATAAATTCTTAATTATCAATATTTGATGAAAGATTGTTGATAAAGGGTGCTTAAATTTAAAAAAAAAAACATTTTAATTTTTTAGGACAAAAAAGGAAATACTAAATAATTTTTATTGATACTATGAACATTGTTTTATACCACAGATGTAATCTCACAAGAACCAGAATGATAACTGTCGTAGAAACAAGAAAAACAAACGTTTTCACAGCATCGGGCACATCATATAAATGCAGCATTTTTATATTTGCCACTGTACCACTACGGTATGAACTCAACAGAATTGACCTGAAGCCAAGTTAAGGAATTTGTCGCTAGAGATGACGATACTGTTAAGTTGCCAGACGTATTGGAACTAATGTATGCAGCTTTTTCACATGTCACAGCCAAACGCTGGCGAAATATAGAACGACACGTCATAAAAGAAGAGGTGAAAATCCGGCGCCTTGGTGGCTTCGTGGATTCTGTTGTTGATCGATTCATTATCAACGTTGCAGACGACAGATGCAGAACTCAAGTGTAGAACTCGGATTAGGATGAGGAAGGAGCTAAGAGATTACCAGACGACTGACCGTAATTATTACCTTCAGTGGCTTCAGTATTCAGCAGTATGGTAAAATTCCTGCAGTACGCTTTTGTGTCATACATAGCTCACTCACAAAAATTACCCTGTGTTTAAGTTACAAATTTTCATCACTCTTCTTCGCAATTAAAACACTATGTTAGGTGAGAACGAGAGCATTTTATTCTTTCCGTCTGATCACCTAAGAAGCTTGCGGTAGTGCTGGAGTTTTGGAGAGTATTATTTCATTCTATTCAAAAATTGAATGACATTCGATGCTGTATTGCTTCTCTGCCGCTCTCGTTTTACGTCTGAACTGCTACTTCTCACATCATTTCAGGTTAGCAGGACCAGCTGGCTGGCCAGAGCTTCCCAATTTAAATGCGTCAGTACAACTGCTCAATCTATGTGCGCGTAACACAGCATAAAACTTGATCGTACTTGATTGTGCTGGACACAGCTTGCCTTCTGCTCCACGTGAAACGAAATCTAGTGTGGTTCAAGCAAACGCGGAAGAATACATGGTTTAATGTTTACATCAGATTTATTCTTATGATAACACAGTATCTCATTCCCGGGATTTACAGGTTGACAGCGAACTGCTACAACTTCTTAAATGTGATTCATTGTGAAATGTGCTGTTCTGAGTTCGAAACGCGTCGCGATCTTCCCAGGGATCGACAGACCAACAGGTTACATGGCTTCCAGTAGCATCGAAGTGACTGAAGAACATCATCTGCTGCTGAATACGAAAGTTATTTAGCTAGGACAGGATGCAAAATACACAATGTCCAAAAGACTGTAGTCAGCAAGGGCAATAACAGAAAGAAGGAGCTGGCTAGAAAATAGCAAGTTCATTTTACTCTGAAACAAAAACAACCTCTTTGAATGTGGAGCGTCCCTTTTTACTAACGTGATTTGAAGTGATGAAAATGACAGGTTTGTTTTGTCTGAATGATTTTAGACATATGGTAAATGATCCATGACGAGCGATACAGGTTTCCTTTGTTGTATAACAACCAGGCATTATATATATATATATATATGTGTGTGTGTGTGTGTGTGTGTGTTTTCCACATCTCCCAAAGCACCCGACCGATTTCAACCAAATTTGGTACACACGTCCCTTACTGTCAGGCAACAATCTCTCTTTGAGTAAGAACCACGTGCTTGTCAGAGTGCAGGAGGTATGACGTCGTAAACATTGAGATGAGTGAAAAATTGCCGCATGTAGCATGACGTTTAAATTTATTACTTTTGCGTTACTAACTCTATACGCAATAAATTTTACAGACAGTAACCAATTACTACGACAAACGCATCTACAACATTATATTATGGTACCACATACATGGTGTTACAAAAAGGTACAGCCAAACTTTCGGGAAACATTCGTCACACACAAATAAAGAAAAGATGTTATGTGGACATGTGTCCGAAAACGCTTAATTTCCATGTTAGAGTTCATTTTAGTTTTTCGTCAGTATGTACTGTACTTCCTCGATTCACGGCCAGTTGGCCCAATTGAAGGAAGGTAATGTTGACTTCGGTGCTTGTGTTGAGATGCGACTCATTGCTCTACAGTACTAGCATCAAGCACATCAGTACGTAGCATCAACAGGTTAGTGTTCATCACGAACGTGGTTTTGCAGTCAGTGCAATGTTTACTAATGCGGAGTTGGCAGATGCCCATTTGATGTATGGATTACCACGGGGCAATAGCCGTGGCGCGGTAGGTTTGTATCGAGACAGATTTCCGGAACGAAGGTGTCCCGACAGGAAGATTCAAAAGGTTCAAATGGCTCTGAGAACTATGGGACTTAACATCTGAGGTCATCAGTTCCCTAGAACTTAGAACTACTTAAACCTAACTAACATAAGGACATCACACACATCCATGCCCGAGGCAGGATTCGAACCTGCGACCGTAGCAGCAGCGCGGTTGCGGACTGCAGCGCCTAGAACCGACAGGAAGACGTTCGAAGCAATTGATCGTGGTCTTAGGGAGCACGGAACATTCCAGCCTATGACTCGCGACTGGGGAAGACCTAGAACGACGAAGACACCTGCAATGGACGAGGCAATTCTTCGTGCAGTTGAGGATAACCCTAATGCCAGCGTCAGAGAAGTTGCTGCTGTACAAGGTAACGTTGACCACGTCACTGTATGGAGAGTGTTACGGGAGACCCAGTTGTTTCCGTACCACGTACAGCGTGTGCAGACACTATCAGCAGCTGATTGGCTTCCACGGGTACACTTCTGCGAATGGTTCATCCAACAATGTGTCAATCCTCATTTCAGTGCAAATGTTCTCTTTACAGATGAGGCTTCATTCCAACGTGATCATCTGTAAATTTTCACAATCAACATGTGTGGGCTGACGAGAATCCGCACGCAATTGTGCAATTTCGTCATCAACACAGATTTTCTGTGAATGTTTGGGGAGGCATTGTTGGTGATGTCTTGATTGGGCCCCATGTTCCTCCACCTACGCTCAGTGGAGAACGCTATTATGATTTTATACGGGATACTCTACCTGTGCTGCTAGAACATGTGCCTTTCCAAGTACGACACAACATGTGGTTCATGATCGATGGAGCTCCTGTACATTTCAGTCGAAGTGTTCGTACGCTTCTCAACAACAGATTCGGTGACCGATTGATTGGTAGAGGCGGACCAATTCCATCGCCTCCACGCTCTCCTGACCTCAACCCTCTTGACTTTCATTTATGGAGGCATTTGAAAGCTCTTGTCTACGGAACCCCGGTACCAAATGTAGAGACTCTTCGTGCTCTTATTGTAGACGGTTGTGATATAATACGCCATTCTCCAGGGCTGCATCACCGCATCAGGGATTGCATGCACAGTTCAGGGTGGATGACGTCTAAATTTGTTACTTCTGTGCTACTGGTTCTGTTCGCTACTTATTTGGCAGACGCTATTCACATACGCTGCTGAATGTACGTTCACAAATACATCATTGTACGACAAATAGTTCAAGAGATATGACGTCATAAATACTGAAATGAGTGAGAAAGGGCAGCGTCTTGCGTGAAGTTTTAATACATTCCTTCTTTCCTAGTAAGGCACTCCTACAGTCGAGTAAACTTAAGGATATTCCTGACAGCTGACAGCGCTTTTGGCAACTTCCAAATGCTAAGCGCAGAATTCTGTAGGTGACAACAATCGGGGTCTATAGAGCTGTGAGGAGGCGTTGCCGTTCAAGGGTAGAGAAACTATCCGGAATATTATACTATAAACAAAGTTAATTTTTTGTTTTCGTTTCTTGTAGAATACTGGCAAAATGCGTACCCGGGCAGTGCCGGGTTTGCCAACTAGCATAATATAAAAATACTTGCACTTCTTTTCTGCAAGTGCTGAAAGGAGATGCCATCACATTTTCAAGAGCAGCCTCTACGCTGGGTTATTTAAATAGCTGTTGGTGGTGTTACGCCTTTTGTTTAATCGTTAGTTACTGTCGTTAACTCATTTAAATTATCAGTGGGGCTGGATTTGTGTAACCCCATTTTAATTTCTTTATTGGATGTAAAAAAAAACAATTTTTGATTCAAATATTGATGAAAAATGATTAATGAATCTTGACTAACTACATCAATTATAAAAAGCTTTGATTTTTCCATAACAACAATATATTCTTAAAATACTGAAAAGTATTGCTCATAATGCTCATATTGTTAGAAATAAGGGCAATAAGGAGTATAATTTGTGCAGCTTCGTTTCACGGTAGAGGAATTACTGTTTTGGAATTTTATGATTGTGCGTTCGTTCAGACAACAGGTTTCTGAAGACACCGGGGGGGGGGGGGAGGAGGGGGGGAGGAATACCGAAGGTATTAGCTATTCAGTAGGAGTAAAGACGCAGGTACTGGAGACTGGAAAGAAAAAGACGCAGGTAGGCGAGCGAAGGCCGGTCCAGCGGTTTAGAAACGTGAGGAGGCATCCAGTGGTGGACAGAAGGGGTGAGGTGGGAGGGGCCGCGTTCACTACTCTAGGGACCTACTCGCCCTTTGAAGGGTGGCAGAGGCAGGCAGGCAGCTGGTGTTTACAGCGGAGGATTGTTTTTGCGGCTACGGAGTGCCCGCGGGATCCTGCACCCTGCTGGCTTGTGAGCACTGTTCCAGGACCAAACTCTGGCTGTCAACACCTGCCGTCGCGACCCCTCATTAGCCACTTACATACATGGCTACACTCCCCACAAATGCTTTCGGAAACGAATTCCTGACACTTAAATCTATACACCATGTTAACAAATTTTCTTCTTCAGAAACGCTTTCCTTGCCATTGCCAGTCTACATTTTATATCCCCTGCCAACTTCAGAATTTGAAAGAGAGTATTCCAGTCAACATTGTCAAAGGCTTTCTCTAAACGCTAGAAACGTAGGTTTGCCTTTCCTTAGTCTAAGATAAATCGTAGGGTCAGTATTGCCTCACGTGTTCCAACATTTCTAAAGAATCCAAACTAGTCTTCCTCAAGGTCGGATTCTACCAGTTTTTCCATTCGTCTGTAAAGAATTCGCGTTAGTATTTTGCAGCTGTGACTTATTGAATTGATAGTTCGGTAATTTTCACATCTGTCAACACCTGCTTTCTTTGGGATTGGAATTATTATATTCTTCTTGAAGTCTGAGTGTATTTCGCCTGTCTCATACATCTTGCTCACCAGATGGTAGAGTTTTGTCAGGGCTGGCTCTCCCAAGGCTATCAGTAGTTCTAAAGGAATGTTGTCTGCTCCCGGGGCCTTGTTTCGACTTTGGTCAAACTCTTCACGCAATATTATATCTCCCATTTCATCTTCATCTACATCCTCTTCCATTTCCTCAAGAATATCGCCCTTGTATAGACCCTCTATATACTCCTTCCACCTTTGTGCTTTCTGTTCTTTGCTTAGAACTGGGTTTCCATCTGAGCTCTTGATATTCATACAAGTGGTTCTCTTTTCTCCAAAGCTCTGTTAAATTTTCCTGTAGGTAGTATTTATCTTACCCTAGTGATATACATCCTTACGTTTTTAAGCCATCTCTGATTTGCCATTTTGCACTTCCTATCGATCTCATTTGACGTTTTTATTCCTTTTTGCCTGCTTCATTTACTGTATTATTGTCTTTTCTCGTTTCATCAATTAAATTCAGTATTTCTTCAGTTACCCAAGGATCTCTACTAGCCCTCTTCTTTTTACCTACTTGTTCCTCTGCTGCCTTCACTATTTCATCTCTCAAAGAGACTCATTCCTCATCTACTGTATTTATTTCCTCCATTCTTGTCAATCGTTCCCTAATTATCTCCCTGAAACTCCCTCATCTAATGGCGGCTAATTACATATGGCGAGCCGAAAACACAAACTCATTTCTCTGATATTGTTTTCGTCTCCTCAGAGGAAAGGGGGACACTCATTTTACAAGATTTCTTACAGATATGTCATGTTGACGTCACACACGATAACGACAATTGGTGCAGTAGACGTTATACTAATTTTGGCATATTTAGATGTTTTATAATAGGGCTTGCTGTTTGCCGTTTGAAGACAACAGCGCACTGAAAATGTATCACAAACACGTCACCCTTCTCATTAAATAACAGTCAATAACGCATCAACGGCATAAGTCTTAAAGAGATGCTATGAGAACCGAGACATGAGACAAGAATCCCACGACTTTGTACTTCTCGCTTCGCGCGTCGGGCGACTAGGTTGTGCTCTTAGTTCCGCCTCTACCGTAGCGCAGCGTGTTTTCCTCCTGTCATTTTAGTGCCGTGTTGGTCTCCGTGCGCGCCGCATCGCTGGTTGTCGGCTGGTGTTTGGTGTTCGTGCGGCCCTTCCTGTCGCGGCGTCGTCTCTCGCCGTGATGTCCACCATGGTTCCCACGAAAGTTCCGCGTACAGGTACAGTCAGTTTTACCTTTGACAAATCCACGCGTCACGTTCAGCCCGGTTCTTTGGAGATACATGACTGGTTAGTCGATACAGTTAAGGTCACTACTGATCAGGTGCATACCGCATATTTCGACAGCGAATTATATGTGTTTTTTGTTAAGTTTCTTGACCCGCTCCAGGTTGATAGGCTACTTTCTCGTCATGGTTCTCAGGTACCCTTTACGCACCGTGATGGTTCTCTTGGCAAATGCAGAAGTGATATATACGAATGTTCGGGTATTTAACCTTCCGCCCGAGGTTGACGACTGTTTTCTGAAGTCCGTTTTGCTTCCTTATGGGGACGTACGCCATATTCGAAAGGAACGCTGGTCTGCTCAGCACCGCTTACAGGTATATAGTGGTATTCGGTCGGTGGAAATGGTGGTCAAAAAACCTATTCCTTCTCACCTACAGGTATGTGGTTATAGGGTCCATATCACGTACAGTGGCCAGGAAGGAACATGTTATTATTGTAATGAAACTGGTCATTTCCGTACTAATTGTCCGCGGCGTGTGGTGGTATTAAAACCTACATACGAACAGCGTAAAAAATTGATTTTAGCAGATCTTCTCCCGCAAGGATCTCGGACTGAATCGCTCACTGTTACTGAGGGACGCAGTGATCCGTTGCCCGACAACGGCCGTGATTTTCCCCCGTTGTCCTTGAGTAGGGATGTTGCTGCCCTGCTGATTTCTCACAACAAGCGTCGGCGAACACAGGATGATGCGGCTGATGAATCTTCCTTATTGGCTCGCCCTTCCGATGGGCCTCCGGTAAAGGACTCTCTTTCTCAGTCGGAAATCGTGGATGAGGACGCCACAGGTGCTATCACGCCTTTGCAGAAGCTCCCTGACACCTTATCTGACGTTGTTCCTGCTGCCGCAGCAGCCTCTTCGGAGACGCCCGTGACGGAACCTGCTTCTGGTTGCCACGTGTCTTCTCCGGTTCTCTCTCACACTTCTCCTATTGACTCTGTTTCGCATCCCCCTTCTGGAATTTCTGTCGCCCCCTCTGGGTCACAGCCTCCTCCCATCAAACAACTGATTGATTCTCCAGAGCCAATGGACCCGTTGTTATTCACCAACTGTCCCACCGTGAACCCATGACTGCGGACGAGTGGGATGTAGAGGCCTCTCTCCCGCAATCTGACACGGAATGTCTACATGATGCTCCCACGCAGCCGAACGCTGCAGCGTCGGCACCGCGGAGCCGTAGTCGAATCCGTAAACAGCCACAGAGAGCCGCGTCACGGCCGAAGAAAAAGCAGTGGGAAGATGAGGGTTCTGTTTCGTAGTTTTTCTCTCTGTGGTTCAGCGCTTGTTTCTGGTATGATTACTTGTATGTTGCTCCGTCAGCTGACGGCTCTCTACCGATCTTTGTTCTTCTTTCTGGGTTGAAGTTCCATGCAAGCATATACATTTCTTACTCTGAATATTAACAGAATATGTTCTGAGCTTCGACTCGCCGCTTTGCGACAGTTTATCTATCAGTCTGGGGCAGATGTTGTTTTTTTACAGGAAGTCCTATTCGACCAGTTTTCCATTCCTGGGTTCTCGACGTTTTTTAATGTCGCTTCCGAACTTTCTACGGGCACTGCCTTGTTTTATAGAGAAGGCATTCCGTTGATGAATTTCGAAGTACTGGATAGTGGAAGGGGGATCGGGTGCACGTTTTATGATCTCAGTTTACTCCTTCTTTATGCCCCTTCTGGTTCGGGTTGAACTACCGCACGTTCGAGTTTCTATAAAGAAGAAGTCATTTACCTGCTTCGTAAATCCCCGACAAAGATAATTTTAGGTGGGGATTTTAATTGTGTTCTACGGCCGGTAGATCAGTCTCCTAATTTTAATTTCAGTAAAGAACTAGACGACCTTGTGCGCTCCTTGCACCTGCGTGACGTGTGGGTTTCTCGCTATCCTACACTTGTGCGACATACCTACTTTACTCCCACGTCTAGCAGTCGCCTCGATCGCTTTTACCTTTCCGATTCCTTGTGTGGGCAACTTCTGGCTGTTGATGTGATACCAGCCTGTTTTACTGATCATTGCGCTGTAGCCGTTACGTTTAATTACGAGCGACAACCGGTAAAATTGTTTCGTCCTCCTTGGATGCTCAATATCGCGTATTTGCAAGATACCTCCCTTGGTATCGTCCTGGAGGACATTTGGACTCGTTGTTCTCGTACTATGGACCGGTACCCGTCTATCGTGGCATGGTGGACACTGTACGCAAAACCACACATCCGTAGGGCTCTCATGCGTTTTGGGGCTGCGAAGGTGGCAGAAGATCGACGAACGCAAGAATTTTACTATTCTGTCTTACGTCAACTGTACGATAGTGCTACGCATGCTCCCCTACGGGTTACTGATATACAGCGCATCAAAGCCAAATTGCTGCAGCTCAAACGCATTCAAATGGAGGGCCTGCGGACGAGGTCTCAACCACGTTCCCTTCTACAAGAGGAACTGACGTCACTCTACCATCTAGTCCGTTTACGGTCGCGCCGGAAACGTGGGTGCCTTGCCTCCCTCACAACCGCTGACGGCCGCGTGTTCACCTCTCACCGTGACATTTCTGACTTCGTTTACACCTATTTTACTGATCTGTACGATACTCATGTCCCGGCGGAAACCTCTCTTGACGACTTTACCTCCTTGCTGCCTCGCGTCGTCACTCCTCAATTAAACGACGCCTTTCTGCGTCCCTTTCAGAAGGATGACATATATGATGTTGTTGCAGGATCGCAGTCCCGCAAGTCGCCTGGATTAGATGGTATTCCTAAGGAGTTCTATGTTCAATTTTGGCCGCTCATTGGTGACACCTTAACGTCAATGGTAAATGAAGTGATGCGGGGAGTCTCACTTCCTGCTCCTTTTCAGGAAGGCAGAATGGTCCTCCTCCCGAAATCCACAGGTCGACCTGCAATTGATTCCCTCCGTCCTATTACTCTCCTTAACTTTGATTATAAACTTGTCGCTCGAGCAATTAATATCCGTCTCTCTAAGCTGCTCGATACCATTATTGCCGCCCACCAAAGCTGTGTGTCTGGACGCACGATACTGACTTCCGTTCTCGAATGTCGCGATGTAATCTCGGTGGCGGCTGCCGCTAATATCCCAGGGGCTTTGCTTTTTCTTGATTTCCAAAAAGCGTTCGATCGCGTCAGCCATGATTTTTTATCGAGAGTGCTCACCGCTGTCGGCTTTAATAATGATGCTCGACAAGTCTTAACTAATCTTTTTACCGGTATCAGTGTCTCGGTGATTGTGAACGGTCACCCTACCCCCCGGATATCGATCAGACGAGGGTTACCCCAGGGAAGCCCCTTATCCATGTCACTTTTTGTTCTATCCTTAGAGACCTTACTTCGCCATCTCACCATGCAATTACGTGGCTGGAATATATTGGGGGGAATTTTTGCAGTCCGTGCATACGCCGATGACGTCGTGGTTTTAGTACGACATGCCGAGGACATACCGCGGCTTAAGGATACCTTGGATTCATTTTGTGGTATTGCTGGTGCTCGCATTAATGATCGCAAATGCACGTTCCTGCCGTTGAGAGGCTTTGATCATGTCGTCATTCCTTGGGCGATGGTTGTCGATCGCTATAAGACCTTGGGGATCATAGTGGATCGTAATCCGATCAAAATGGCGGCACTAAATTGGCGTGAGGTTACGAGTCGTGTTCACGGGGCGATCCTTGAACATGACCGCCGTTCCCTTAGCCTCCTTCACAAGGCACGGGTTTTAGAGACCTATGTCTTCAGTAAAATATACTACGTTGCGCAGGTCTTCCCGCTTCCCGCGATGATGGCCTGCAGGCTGAAACAGCTGTCAAGTCGATTTCTGTGGCGCCGCCATGTCTTCCGTGTCCGGTATGAAGTTGTGGCCAGGCCTCGGAAGCTTGGAGGATTGGGTCTTTCAGATATCAAAGTGAAGACGTCCATCTTATTTTCCCGCCGCAATGTTTTAACCTGTACGCGGGCTCCGCATTCAGTCACCTCTCGTTTACTTTCCCGCCTCCGGCCGGCCAGTCTGACCCCTCCTGTTGATGTTGGACGGATTAATCCTAAATTGCGGCACATTCGTGAATACTTTGTACTTGTCGGTATTCTGGGTGCTGATATACTTTCTATGACGCATATTACTACCAACATGCTACAAATCCGTTGGGGTACAGCATGTTTCCCTTCTTCTGTTGAACTTGCTTCCCCGTCAACGTCATGGAAAACGGTCTGGTCTCATCTTAGTCTTCCCATTTTGCCGATGGAGATTGTTTCAACGTGGTATAAGGTCATTTACCGTCTGATACCTACTGGTGATCGTCTTTTTCGTATTGGCCTTCGTCCGACTGATCAGTGTGAGGAATGTCATCAAACTGACACCTTACTTCACAGGCTAGTTGCTTGCGGACGGGATCATTGGCTCTGGGTCCGCCGTCAATTAGCTTTTCTTACTAGAGGGCCTGAAACCGCATTCCCAGACGACATCTTCTTACATCCGGACATCTCTTATTTTCCTCAGACGAAAACGAACACTATTGTCTGGCTCTTGGGTTACTATGTCCACTACGTCATTGAAGGCGGTAATGACCCAGATCCCCGCGTTTTTCACCATTATTTGTCAACTGCGCATTGGAAATGGCAGCGGTTACCACAATACCGAACGCTTTTTGCGAATATGCTTTTTCTTGTGTTTAACCGTCAAGGTGTTGGTTAAGTTCCCCTGTGATTCCTGTTTCTTCCCTGAGCTTGAGTCCCCTCCCTTGTTGTATTTTTTCGTAATTTTTTTTTCTTTTGCATGTATATATATACACCCAAAATTCATATGGGTGGGATAACGGGTTGGTCTTCCCCTTCAGAAGAAATGTTTTATTTGTGTTTCAACTAATTTGATTTTCTTTTTGCAGCTAATATTAAATGATGATTTGACTATGGTTGTCTGAATTCTCGTGAAATATACCAAGTCAATCTGATAATAAAAAAAAATCGTAGCGTAATGGATAACGTCGTGGTTTATAGAGTCGTAGGTAATACAAGTGTGTTTTGTAATATTCGAGGCTATTTAATATTTCTGTCTGATTAGATAATGAAGAATGAAATAAATTTTTGGCTATTTATTTCCGAATATCTGTCTATTGCCGAAGATGTTGTTACGCAGAAAGAGGACAGCTTAAATTGATGCACAGAACACATATTGCTCTGAGTGAAACTATGGGCAGTAACATTCCTATTCATCCTTCACACAGGTTTCGCTGGTGACACTCATGTCACAAGACTTCCTGCAAACCAAACGCTAACGAAAGTCCATAGCAATTCGTATGGTTGTCGATATTGCATGTGACGTAAAAATCACGTCACGTTTGCAAGAAGTCTTGTGTAAGGAGTGTTACATAGACAAATGGTCGTTGAAAGAGTGAACGATATATCGTTGTCTTCATGGAGATAAAACAGAATGGAGGCTGTCATTACGTCGCAAACTTGGAGCCGACGTCCGCTATCTTATGTAGCCCAAAAACATTACGTTCACCTCGTTTATACGTCCATGGTTTATCGCGGTGATATTATCCTGTGACTTAATTCTGCCACAAACGGTCCATTTTTGACCATCTGGTGCTTTGCTTGTGTGGAGACGTTGTTTTTTCGTAAAAGAAATCCCAATCTGCGTCGTTTACGGGTGTAGTAATCGATTCCATCGTAATATCAATTTGGAAGGAATCACATTTCATTCGTTAAGTGCAACCGTGCAAGTAATATTTTCTTTTGTATATATGAATAATGTTTGCGCTATTTACTTTTATTGTAGTACTTTTATTTATGTGATTTGACGTTAGATTTCCTATCAACCCCCATGAATTTCTGTTTCGTTGACATTTCAATAATCATTCACATTGTTGACATGTACAAGATACGATAGCATGCCTTGTTTCTTTCCTCGTTGCGCACGTTTATGGGCTAACAAATATTGCAGAGGTATATTTTTACATTCGTGTACATCAAAAATGTACATACGAATTGAAAGCTGGAAAGGTGACGAACAAGAAGCAGTACCAATAAACAGACAAGTATTGGTTTCAGAGTTCAGGTACATTTCCTATCGACACAAGTATACTAGAGCAAATACGCATTCAGGAACAGGAAAACAGTCGAAATTTCCTTCCTGACAGTATGTTATTCAGGTAAGCACTGTAACTTCCAGTGTTTAAAACGGTTGTTGCGTGCACGCGACTGAAGCCGGCCGTTGTGGCCGAGCGATTCTAGGCGCTTCAGTCTGGAACCGCGCGACCGCTTCAGTCGCAGGTTCGAATCCTTCCTCGGGCATGGATGTGTGTGATGTCCTTAGGTTAGTTAGGTTTAAGTAGTCTAAGGGACTGATGACCTCAGATGTTAAGTCCCATAGTGCTCAGAGCCAATGCTACTGAAATAGTGAACAAGAGGCAAGCGTCTGCTAACGTTTTGGGCTATTTAAAACAGTGGCAGGTTCCGCCCACTCTGGCTTCAAAACAATGTACAGCCTTAAGTCTGTAGTGCCATCTCCCTTCTTTTTCTTAACTTCCATATTTGTCTTACTACAGATTGCAAACGACAACATCTTTAAATTACGAGTATATCGTAATACAATGAACTTGTCGTACTGGGCGCATAAAATTGAAACTAAGAAACTACAGACGGTTAGTGGACAAGATAAACCTTAATCAGTAGACGTTAGGCGCGAAACAGCGCCCATAATGAGAACAGTTCCGGAAGTACACAAAATTTCAAAAGCTCATCGTAACAACGCTGCTCAATATTAGCGACGCTGCTACATTACTCCTCACCAATGGTTGAGGACGATAAAAAACATGTCTGAGCCCCGATAGCACAGGTGATCCACAAATGCAATTAGTGAATTTCATCAGTGTAATGTGAGGAATGTGATAGCTGCAGTCGATTCTAGGTGTCTGGCCCCGAAGATCACTTGCGCTGTCAGGTTTTGTAGCTGTGTGCTGTGTAAATATTGGTGAATCAAGACGAGTCTCCATGGCTCAATAATTATTGTCCAGACAACTCACAGAGCATGTTTTCGATAAACTCACAGAAGTCGCATGTCATGATGCAGGACCCATTACTCCCGCGGCCAGAAAAATGGGGTCCGTTCCTCCCGATTCTACAAGGATCCGGAAGAGGATGGGACCCAGTCCTCCCGTTTATAGCAGGTGGACGTATCTTCCGCAGCTGGTGAGGGCCCTTCAGAATATCGGCCAATCAGGCCGCAGTGTGCACGGCCAGCTCGTGGAACTGTTAGCGATCTAGCGCGGGCTTTGCCTGTCCAGAAAACGTGCGTTCATTCCGGCCTATTTTTCAGGCAAGCAAAGCTTTCTAGCATATAGACTTATAACATATGCCGTAAAACTTTTTCAAGAACATGGTTAAATGTGACATGAGGATTTCAGGTTCCGTTAGACTGTAAAAAGTCTGTAAAACAGCTGGTTGTAAACGAGCACAACAGCAATCAAACACAGAAATTGGCTGAAATTTCTCCTGGTAACTACTAGACGTTATAAAAGGAGTGTGCCAGGAGGATAATCATCAATTTGGATTGGGAAGATTGGAAGATGTTTGACATCTTGTGGTGGCTTATTGAAAAGGGACGCATGACAATAGTATATACCTTTCCGCACAAGAGTCAGGGACTTGTGATCCAAATGCTGATTGAATTTCTGTCTAGTGCTACCTGAATTAAAACTGGTCACTCTTGAGAATAATCTCAACTACAAACATCATTAAATAAAATGCATTTTGAGAATACCATTTCGTTTAGCGTTACCCAGGTGCACCACAGGGAGACGAAACGATTCACACCTAAAAAATACGAGGGTCGGTCAAAAAGTAATGCCTCCCATTTTTTTTCTTCTTAAAAAAATTAAGTTAAGTGAAAAATTTGAATTTGGCGCCATTCCTCAAACCTTCTTCTGCAATCCACTGCAGTAGTAACTTTCTGTGTCAACAGGTGGCAGCACAGCAGAAGTTTGTAAGATGGCCGACATCGATGTTCGTTTGAGACAGCGTTGTGTGATTGAATTCTTGAATGCAGAAGGTGAAACGCCCATACGCATTCATGAAAGACTGAAGAAGGTGTATGGTGTTGTGACAGTGGATGTCAGCACTGTTAGACGATGGGTTCGTCGTTGTAAGGAAGCTGAACGGCAAACACCGTTGACTGACGAAAAGCGGAGCGGCAGGCCGGTGAGTGCAGTGACTCCACACAACATTCAGCAAGTTGATGACATCATTCGTGGTGACCGTCGGGTGACTGCAGATGAAGTGTGTCGCATTATTTCTCTTAGTAAAGGCAGTGTGATAACGATTATTAAACAACTGGGGTACTCAAAAGTTTGTGCACGGTGGGTTCCAAGAATGTTAACCGATCAGAATAAAGAGGCAAGGAAAACAATAGCCTCCCAACACTTGCAGCGCTTCCGTTTGGAGGGAGATGAGTTTCTGAAAAAATTGTGACCGGGGACGAAACATGGGTGCATTTTTTTGAACCCGAATCAAAGAGGCAGTCAATGGAGTGGCGTCACACAAGCTCGCCGAGGAAGAAAAAATTCAAAACTGTGCGATCGGCAGGGAAAGTTATGGCAACAGTTTTCTGGGATACAGAGGGTGTGATTCTGGTTGATTTTTTGGAGCAGGGATGCACAATAAATTCTGTTCAATACGTCACAACCCTCAAAAAACTTAAAGCACGTCTTCAGCGAGTTCGCCCAACAAAATCAATGGCAGATGTTCTTCTTTTGCATGACAATGCAAGACCACACACCAGTCGTCACACCTCTGACGAGATTGTCAAAATTGGATGGGAAGTTTTGCCTCATCCCCCATACAGCCCTGACCTGGCACCATCAGACTTCCATCTGTTCGGGCAACTAAAAGAAGCTCATCGTGGGATTCATTTTGAAGATGAGGAGGCCGTCAAAACATCCGTGCGTCAATGGCTTAGGAAGCAGAGCTGTGATTTTTACCGTGCTGGGATACATGCCCTTGTTCAAAGATGGACCAAAACTGTAGAGATGGGCGGAGATTACATTGAAAAATGACAAAATGATCCTCAATGTTGTGGTTTTCAACCTATGTAATTGCATTTAAATTTCCTGACAATTAAACGTAGAAAAAAAAATAGGAGGCATTACTTTTTGACTGACCCTCGTATTTACATATATAACTTTTTGTATTTTTAAATACATTTTCAAAATTTTTTCATTTATATTCTAATATATGCATATATAGGTACACATAAAAGCAGAATATGCTCTTTTTTAAAACTGCGTAATTCCTGTTTTCATTGTGTAGGAAACTGTGTAAGTAGGCTGTTTAGGTTTTTATATTGATAACGCCACGTGTGAAGGTTGTGTTCGTTTGCATTGTTGGAGTATATGCTATTGTACTGTTGGGCAGTTGGCTGTTAACAGCGCGTAGCGTTGCGCAGTTGGAGTTGAGCCGCCAGCAGTGGTGGATGTGGGGAGAAAAATGGCGGAGTTTTGAGAGCGGATGATCTGGATGTGTGCCCATCAAAGACAGTAAATTTATAAGACTGGATGTCATGAACTGATATGTATATTATGACTTTTGAACACTATTAAGGTAAATACATTGTTTGTTCTCTATCAAAATCTTTCATTTGTAACTGTCCCTATTAGTGGTTAGTGCCTTCAGTAGTTTGAATCTTTTATTTGGCTGGCAGTAGTGGCGCTCGCTGTATTGCAGTAGTTCGAGTAACGAAGATTTTTGTGAGGTAAGTGATTTGTGAAACATATAGGTTAATGTTAGTCAGGGTCATTCTTTTGTAGGGATTATTGAAAGTCACATTGCGTTGCGCTAAAAAAAATATTATGTGTCAGTTTAGTGTTGATCAGAATAAGTAAAGAGAGAAATGTCTGAGTACGTTCAGTTCTGCTCAGCTGTTTGAAAATCTAATAACGTAAGAGGTTTATCAGCACAGTAATTCATAAATTTTTCTAGGGGGATGTTTCAACTGATTTCACATACTGAAATCTGGTATTGTATCAGCTTTGAAATTTGACGCTTGCTGTACAAGTCTGGACAGATCCTTTCATTTTCCTTGCTTTTTGACGAATTTGTAGCGATTTTAGTGTCAAGCTGAATATGCATCATTACATCAAGAAATCTTATGAATATCTGGACCGTAGGAGTAGAACATTTGCTGTGAAAACTTTCACAAGCGTTGGTAGTTCACTTTCTCCTATAGCTTAGTTCCGCCCAGATAGATGGCGAAAAGTGATCTTTTTCTTCTACAAAAGTTTCCAGTAAGTAATCCCAAAACATTTGCAGTTTTTCCGTTGCAGGCATCGCTAACATGAAATCTTCAACAAAACAGTCACCAACCATATCAGGATCCAGCAGCGGCAAACTTTCTATGTAAGACACATACCTCCCAATTTCATTTCTTGGGTAACAGTCATGTGCAAGATCCAGTGTTTGTATTTTTCGCCGCCAGCTCGGGTTTAAATGAAATTTGCGTCCTTGGATTTCTATATCAGCCCAGGCTTCACTTCCAGCTTTCATTATGCTGTCTTCAAAGTCTGAAACCATCGTTCATGATGAAAATTTCCGTCCTAGATCATTACATTTATCGACAACTGTTATGAAAGACATACTGATACGGCAAACTTTTCTTGCCATTCAATAAAGGAAATCCACTGGGTTTTTTTTTGTTTTTTTTTTCATCAGTCTACTGACTGGTTTGATGCGGCCCGCCACGAATTCCTTTCCTGTGCTAACCTCTTCATCTCAGAGTAGCACTTGCAACCTACGTCCTCAATTATTTGCTTGACGTATTCCGATCTCTGTCTTCCTCTAGAGTTTTGCCCTCTACAGTTCCCTCTGGTACCATGGAAGTCATTCCCTCATGTCTTAGCAGATGTCCTATCATCCTGTCCCTTCCCCTTATCAGTGTTTTCCACATATTCCTTTCCTCTCCGATTCTGCGTAGAACCTCCTCATTCCTTACCTTATCAGTCCACCTAATTTGCAACATTCGTCTATAGCACCACATCTCAAATGCTTCGATTCTCTTCTGTTCCGGTTTTCCCACAGTCCATGTTTCACTACCATACAATGCTGTACTCTAGACGTACATCCTCAGAAATTTCTTCCTCAAATTAAGGTCGGTATTTGATATTAGTAGACTTCTTTTGGCCAGAAATACCTTTTTGCCATAGCGAGTCTGCTTTTGATGTCCTCCTTGCTCCGTCCGTCATTGGTTATATTACTGCCTAGGTAGCAGAATTCCTTAACTTCACTGACTTCGTGACCATCAGTCCTGATGTTAAGTTTCTCGCTGTTCTCATTTCTACTACTTCTCATTACCTTCGTCTTTCTCCGATTTACTCTCAAACCATACTGTGTACTCATTAGACTGTTCATTCCGTTCAGCAGATCATTTAATTCTTCTTCACTTTCACTCAGGATAGCAATGTCATCAGCGAATCGTATCATTGATATCCTTTCACATTGTATTTTAATTCCACTCCTGAACCTTTCTTTTATTTCCATCATTGCTTCGTCGATGTACAGATTGAAGAGTAGGGGCGAAAGGCACCAAGCCTTGTATTACTCCCTTCTTAATACGAGCACTTCGTTCTTGATCGTCCACTCTTATTATTCCCTCTTGGTTGTTGTACATATTGTATATTACCCGTCTCTCCCTATAGCGTACCCCTACGTTTTTCAGAATCTTAAACAGCTTGCACCATTTTATATTGTCGAACGCTTTTTCCAGGTCGACAAATCCTATGAACGTGTCTTGATTTTTCTTTAGCCTTGCTTCCATTATTAGCCGTAACGTCAGAATTGCCTCTCTCCTGCCTTTACTTTTCCTGAAGCCAAACTGATCGTCACCTAGCGCATTCTCAATTTTCTTTTCCATTCTTCTGTATATTATTCTTGTAAGCAGCTTCGATGCATGAGCTGTCACGCTGATTGTGCGATAATTCTCGCACTTGTCAGCTCTTGCCGTCTTCAGAATTGTGTGGATGATGCTTTTCCGAAAGTCAGATGGTATGTCGCCAGACTCATATATTCTACACACCAACGTGAATAGTCGTTTTGTTGCCACTTCCCCTAATGATTTTAGAAATTCTGATGGAATTTTATCTATCCCTTCTGACTTTTTTGACCGTAAGTCCTCCAAAGCTCTTTTAAATTCCGATTCTAATACTGGATACCCTATCTCTTCTAAATCGACTCCTGTTTCTTCTTCTATCACATCAGACAAGTCTTCACCCTCATAGAAGCTTTCAATGTATTCTTTCCACCTATCTGCTCTCTCCTCTGCATTTAACAGTGGAATTCCCGTTGCACTCTTAATGTTACCACCGTTACTTTTAATGTCACCAAAATTTGTTTTGACTTTCCTGTATGCTGAGTCTGTCCTTCCGACAATCATATCCTTTTCGATGTCTTCACATTTTTCCTGCAGCCATTTCGTCTTAGCTTCCCTGCACTTCCTATTTATTTCATTCCACAGCGACTTGTATTTCTGTATTCCTGATTTTCCCGGAACATTTTTGTACTTCCTCCTTTCATCAATCAGCTGAAGTATTTCTTCTGTTACCTATGGTTTCTTCGCAGCTACCTTCTTTGTACCAATGTTTTCCTTCCCAAATTCTGTGATGGCCCTTTTTAGAGATGTCCATTCCTCTTCAACTGTGCTGCCTACTGCGCTATTCCTTATTGCTGTATCTATAGCGTTAGAGAACTTCAAACGTATCTCGTCATTCCTTAGAACTTCCGTATCCCACTTCTTAGCGTATTGATTCTTCCTGACTAATGTCTTGAACTTCAGCCTACTCTTCATCACTACTATATTGTGATCTGAGTCTATATCTGCTCCTGGGTAAGCCTTACAATCCAGTATCTCATTTCGGAATCTCTCTCTGACCATGATGTAATCTAATTGAAATCTTCCCGTATCTCCCGGCCTTTTCCAAGTATACCTCCTCCTCTTGTGATTCTTGAACAGGGTATTCGCTATTACTAGCTGAAACTTGTTGCAGAACTCAATTAGTCTTTCTCCTCTTTCATTCCTTGTCCCAAGCCCATATTCTCCTGTAACCTTTTCTTCTACTCCTTCCCCTACAACTGCATTCCAGTCGCCCATGACTATTACATTTTCGTCCCCCTTTACGTACTGCATTACCCTTTCAATATCCTCATACACTTTCTCTATCTGTTCATCTTCAGCTTGCGACGTCGGCATGCATACCTGAACTATCGTTGTCGGTGATGGTCTGCTGTCGACATGTTATACGATTTTCTGCTGCTGTTGATATTACCCGATACTCATCTGACCAGAAATCCTTGTCTTCCTTCCACTTCACTTCACTGACCCCTACGATATCTAGATTGAGCCTTTGCATTTCCCTTTTCAGATTATCTAGTTTCCCTACCACGTTCAAGCTTCTGACATTCCACGCCCCGACTCGTAGTACATTGTCCTTTCGTTGATTATTCAATCTTTTTCTCATGGTAAACTCCGCCTTGGCAGTCCCCTCCCGGAGATCCGAATGGGGGACTATTCTGGAATCTTTTGCCAATGGAGAGACCATCATGACACTTCAACTACAGGCCACATGTCCTGTGGATACACGTTACGTGTCTGTAATGAAATGGTTTCCATTGCCTTCTGCATCCTCATATCGTTGATCATTGCTGATTCTTCCGCCTTTAGGGGCAATTTCCCACCCCTAGGACAAGAGAGTGCCCTGAACCTCTATCCGCTCCTCCGCCCTCTTTGACAAGGCCGTTGGCAGAATGAGGCTGACTTCTTATGCCGGAAGTCTTCGGCCGCCAGTGCTGATTATTTATCAAAATAATCGGGGATCGAACCCGTGACCGAAGTCGTTTTGATTATGAATCAAAGACGCTACCCCTAGACCACGGGTCCATATACCACTGGAATATAATACCCGTTAACTAGCCTTAGTATTGTAACCAGCTGACAAATCAAGTTTGTACAACACTTGAATGTTCCATTAATATATATTGTGTCACATTTAATAAATAGTTTAATTTTTCAGATACGCAAAACACTTTTTTCTCGACATTATTTTCTAGCAAGGAATTCGTCCCATCTGCAGATTCCACATTCAGTTTGTAGATAACATTACGAACCTCTTCATCACTCGTCGGCAGTTTCGGCAGAATTTATTCTCTAACTTTGTAATTAAAATTTACGAAAGCTATCGACGTCTCTATTATTTCTTGGGTACCTTCTGCTTTTAACTGATAGTAAATTAGCTTTGATGCTCTCTCACAAGTATCTTCTGGGGCTTTTCTCTTCCGATTACAATTTATTTTTTGCTTCTGAAGTTAATTCAAAAATGGCTCTGAGCACTATGGGACATAACTTCTGAGGTCATCAGTCCCCTAGAACTTAGAACTACTTAAACCTAACTAACCTAAGGAAATCACACACATGCATGCCCGAGGCAGGATTCGAACCTGCAACCATAGAGGTCGCGCGGTTCTAGACTGTAGCGCCTAGAACAGCTCGGCCCCTCCGGCCGGCCTCAGAAGTTTTTCACGAGGTATTTGCGCCCAATTATGGTCTTCTTGAATCTCCACAACATACAGCTCCTCAGTAAAAGCAGTTTTAATAAAGCATCTGCAAGCTTACTGCTGCACATCCATCGCGCTACGCCACTTTTCAACAATTTTTGAAACAGGAGGTGTTACCTTTCAGAATTAACATTTTCCCTCCCATTCTGCTTACTGAAGCTACAAGAGCTTTGGAGAACATGTTCCCTTTAAAATAATCTGCCGTAGACTGAGACATGAGTCGATAAACTCCTGAGAGGTCTCGGGTTATTACCTGGAGGCCATTAGACTAGTTCGGGAGGAGAGTATCCTATTACCCGCTAATCTGCCTGGTTTTGGGAGGAATAGCTCCTGCGATCGCATGTCACTGACTTCGGACATGTTTATATACTATTTCCAGCCGGCATCTGGTTGGCATTAACTTCGCTTCGATAATGGATTCTGAAATATCACGATCTCCATTTCTCTATCACCCTTCTCCAACCGGCCAGTCTACATCTACATCTACATTTATACTCCGCAAGCCACCCAACGGTGTGTGGCGGAGGGCACTTTACGTGCCACTGTCATTACCTCCCTTTCCTGTTCCAGTCGCGTATGGTTCGCGGGAAGAGCGACGGCCGGAAAGCCTTTGTGCGCGTTCGAATCTCTCTAATTTTACATTCGTGATCCCCTCGGTAGGTATAAGTAGGAGGAAGCAATATATTCGATACCTCATCCAGAAACGCACCCTCTCGAAACCTGGACAGCAAGCTACACCGCGATGCTGAGAGCCCCTCCTGCAGAGTCTGCCACTTCAGTTTACTAAACATCTCCGTAACGCTATCACGCTTACCAAATAACCCTGTGACGAAACGCGCCGCTCTTCTTTGAATCACCATAGCTAGTAAATTTCTTTAAACTATTAATTATACCAATAACGAATTCCTGAAGAATCGGATTATGACATCGACAACAAAGATTGTAATTCATAGCAGTTAGTTACGTTTCACGAAATGGTTTGCTTTTGTTGGATTTTCAAACAATGGAAGCTATACGTTGATCGGGAACAACACAGAACGAACTGAAGGAGGAAGAAGAGGCAGGGTTTAACGACCCGTTGATAGCGAGGTCGTTAGAGATGGAACACAAGCGGGAATTGAGAAAGGAAACAGGAAGTGCCCCTCCATCCTGGCATCGCTTTGAATTATTTGCGAAAATCACTGATGGCGGAAGGGGGATGTGTGCCATCGTCCTCCCGCGTCTTACCAGTGCCCAACTAGACTCCACCATAATCAGCCGCACCGCATCATAAAAGTTCAGGCATGCTATAAAGGTAACGTGAGCGATCAAACCATACAATCTGGAGAGAGAGCCACAGTTCTGTTCTTGGTATCGCAAAACATTATCCCTCAACGTGTCTGCAACTCATAAACGCTGCAGACCAAATATTTCGCCCAGCGCGCTCAAAGCACGACACAACAGCGATAATTCATAAAGAATGGTCGGCAGACAATGACTGTTCGTTTACTGCTGTATAAGTTTAACAGAATGTTGCTGCACGACTGTCGATACTTCAGGACTCGATATACAATCACGCCAAACAATAAGCAGAAGGAAAATATAAAAAAAACTACGAATAATTGTGACACTGTAGGAGACTCAGAAGGTGACGAAACATGTTATGTTATTACATGTTACGAAAATGACGTCTTGCTGAATGAACTTATCTGAATTTTTATTTTGACCGTGTACTGCAATGCGTACGCTACCACTTCTTCAGATATTTAATAGTTTGCAGGTTAGAATCTTTTAAATGCAATCGGATTAAAAAGACAGATACTTCTTTTTAAAATGTCTGTCTGACGTCGTCATAAATTAGCTGTTGTTTCTCCGCATTGGTTAGACAACCAGTGATAATACTTTAATATTGCGCCCGCTAAATTAAACGAATCTGTAGTTTGTTCTCTATTGCTCAAAAATGAAATCAGATGTTTTCCACCTTGATGCACTTTGAATTTATTTTCAGTCAATCGGACTACAATGACTTTCATTGACATTCAGTTAATATTTCGCCACGCCTTTCCATGAAATATACCTTGACGGTATAATAGCAGCCAAAGATGTAACTTATTATTTTTCGTACTCATCACAGTGTGAATACATTTTCTTAGATGTATAGATTCGATTGATAGATGTTTCATAAAGACACGTTCGAAAATGTTTGACATACACTGATTGAGACCTGGCGGTCAAGGAAGGCAGGATTTGTGGACGGGGCCGTAATCAGATACTATTGTTGGCTTTTCTGTTAAACACACACAATTTATTTAAAAACAACAACAAATTAAAATAATGGCAATAATTTAAGAATTGTCTGACGGCTGAAGGCCTTAATGGCAATAAGTTAAGAATTGATTAAACTTGCTGCAACTTACAAACTACAGTTATTAAAATATTGAAAACAAATCACCAGTGTCTTAAAGGTTAACTGCTAAAATACAGTTGCCACATTAGAATTTTAAGACAAGTAGCGACAGTCACATCTGAAGGCCTTTAACGCCAAGAATGGCAATTATTAAAAAATTTAACAAACATACTGTCAAACAGCAAAGCAATAGCAAAAGTTAATTTAAAAGACATGCAACTGATCATCAAACAGGTGATGCAAAATGATAGTAAACTTGATAACACATCCGTTTAAACTTGCTGTAACGCCAAAAATGTCAATTATATTTAAGAAGTTTAGACACGAGCAATAAAACAGCAAATATAATAAAAAGGTTAATTCAAAGGACAAGTAACTGATCACCAAACAGGTGAGAAATGATGGTAACTTGGTAATACAATAATAAAATAATAACACAATAATAAAACGCAAGGACTAGTCACAGGCAGTTCTCCAGGACTCGACCTCTAAGTAGGTCAGGTCTACAACAGTTCCGTGAGCGATGAGAAAGGCAGCCAAGAGTTTCATTCACTTCACAAGATGGTAACTCAGACTAGTGGCAGTCTAACGAATGGCTAATGTTAATCTGCTGAAGCTCCTGACGTCCGATAACCAATGCAACGATGGAACACCACGCCAAAGCCGTAACCGGCGGTCAGCACTACGTCCTCAGAATGCTGCCTTTGGAGCGTCCGGAAGGAGAAAGGAATCACTACTACCTGAGTAGAAGAAACACCAACCGACTGACAAAAGTCAAAACTGCACGCCTTACCGGACAGCGGTGGCAAGGCAAGGAAACGTACACTGCCGTTACATACACTAGCTTCCATGGCAGGTCACTGGGGCGTTAGCGATCACCAGGCAGGAAAAATACCGCTGGTTGCACTTAACAACTAGTAACACATAGAATGCAGCAATTAGTAACCGAACCCAAGTCACTGGAGAATCGCGAGATCTCACAATGGTGTAAATTTCACTGCTAGGATTAAGATCCAGTTGACGACTAGGTGGTGTACCCTGGCGACCACAGCCCTTCCATCTGGCAGTGCATGCGTGTCGACAGCGGTCCCGGCGGGTTCCCGCACTGCCCTCTTGGCTCCTCCGAACTGCTCACTCACACCACCCGGAAGAACAACGACGTCACTCCAAGGATGTTGTTGTTGTCTTCAGTCCTGAGACTGGTTTGATGCAGCTCTCCATGCTACTCTATCCTGTGCAAGCTGCTTCATCTCCCAGTACCTACTGCAACCTACATCCTTCTGAATCTGCTTAGTGTACACATCTCTCGGTCTCCCTCTACGATTTTTACCCTCCACGCTGCCCTCCAATGCTAAATTTGTGATCCCTTGATGCCTCAAAACATGTCCTACCAACCGATCCCTTCTTCTAGTCAAGTTGTGCCACAAACTTCTCTTCTCCCCAATCCTATTCAATACCTCCTCATTAGTTACGTGATCTATCCACCTTATCTTCAGTATTCTTCTGTAGCACCACATTTCGAAAGCTTCTATTCTCTTCTTGTCCAAACTAGTAATCGTCCATGTTTCACTTCCATACATGGCTACACTCCAAACAAATACTTTCAGAAACGACTTCCTGATACATAAATCTATATTCGATGTTAACAAATTTCTCTTCTTCAGAAACGCTTTCCTTGCCATTGCCAGTCTACATTTTATATCCTCTCTACTTCGACCATCATCAGTTATTTTACTTCCTAAATAGCAAAACTCCTTTACTACTTTAAGTGTCTCATTTCCTAATCTAATTCCCTCAGCATCACCCGATTTAATTTGACTACATTCCATTATCCTCGTTTTGCTTTTGTTAATGTTCATCTTATATCCTCCTTTCAAGACACTGTCCATTCCGTTCAACTGCTCTTCCAAGTCCTTTGCCGTCTCTGACAGAATTACAATGTCATCGGCGAACCTCAAAGTTTTTACTTCGTCTCCATGAATTTTAATACCTACTCCAAATTTTTCTTTTGTTTCCTTTACTGCTTGCTCAATATACAGATTGAATAACACTGGGGAGAGGCTACAACCCTGTCTCACTCCTTTCCCAACCACTGCTTCCCTTTCATGCCCCTCGACTCTTATTACTGCCATCTGGTTTCTGTACAAATTATAAATAGCCTTTCGCTCCCTGTATTTTACCCCTGCCACCTTTAGAATTTGAAAAAGAGTATTCCAGTCAACATTGTCAAAAGCTTTCTCTAAGTCTACAAATGCTAGAAACGTAGGTTTGCCTTTTCTTAATCTTTCTTCTAAGATAAGTCGTAAGGTCAGTATTGCCTCACGTGTTCCAACATTTCGACGGAATCCAAACTGATCCTCCCCGAGGTCTGCATCTACCAGTTTTTCCATTCGTCTGTAAAGAATTCGCGTTAGTATATTGCAGCCGTGGCTTATTAAACTGATAGTTCGGTAATTTTCACATCTGTCAGCACCTGCTTTCTTTGGTATTGGAATTATTATATTCTTCTTGAAGTCTGAGGGTATTTCGCCTGTCTCATACATCTTGCTCACCAGCTGGTAGAGTTTTGTCATGACTGGCTCTCCCAAGGCCGTCAGTAGTTCTAATGGAATGTTGTCTACTCCGGGGGCCTTGTTTCGACTCAGGTCTTTCAGTGCTCTGTCAAACTCTTCACGCAGTATCGTATCTCCCATTTCGTCTTCATCTACATCCTCTTCTATTTCCATAATATTGTCCTCAAGTACATCGCCCTTGTATAAACCTTCTATATACTCCTTCCACCTTTCTGCCTTCCCTTCTTTGCTTAGAACTGGGCTGCCATCTGAGCTCTTGATATTCATACACGTGGTTCTCTTCTCTCCAAAGGTCTCTTTAATTTTCCTGTAGGCAGTATCTATCTTACCCCTAGTGAGATAAGCTTCTACATCCTTACATTTGTCCTCTAGCCATCCCTGTTTAGCCATTTTGCACTTCCTGTCGATCTCATTTTTGAGACGTTTGTATTCCTTTTTGCCTGCTTCATTTACTGCATTTTTATATTTTCTCCTTTCATCAATTAAATTCAATATTTCTTCTGTTACCCAAGGATTTCTAGCAGCCCTCGTCTTTGTACCTACTTTATCCTCTGCTGCCTTCACTACTACATCCCTCAGAGCTACCCATTCTTCTTCTACTGTATTTCTTTCCCCTATTCCTGTCAATTGTTCCCTTACGCTTTCTCTGAAACTCTGTACAACCTCTGGTTCTTTCAGTTTATCCAGGTCCCATCTCCTTAATTTCCCACATTTTTGCAGTTTCTTCAGTTTTAATCTACAGGTCATAACCAATAGATTGTGGTCAGAGTCCACATCTGCCCCTGGAAATGTCTTACAACTTAAAACCTGGTTCCTAAATCTCTGCCTTACCATTATATAATCTATCTGATACCTTTTAGTATCTCCAGGGTTCTTCCACGTATACAACCTTCTTTCATGATTCTTAAACCAAGTGTTAGCTATGATTAAGTTGTGCTCTGTGCAAAATTCTACTAGGCGGCTTCCTCTTTCATTTCTTAGCCCCAATCCATATTCACCAACTATGTTTCCTTCTCTCCCTTTTCCTACACTCGAATTCCAGTCACCCATTACTATTAAATTTTCGTCTCCCTTCACTATCTGAATAATTTCTTTTATTTCATCGTACATTTCTTCAATTTCTTCATCATCTGCAGAGCTAGTTGGCATATAAACTTGTACTACTGTAGTAGGTGTGGGCTTCGTATCTATCTTGGCCACAATAATGCGTTCACTATGCTGTTTGTAGTAGCTTACCCGCATTCCTATTTTCCTATTCATTATTAAACCTACTCCTGCATTACCCCTATTTGATTTTGTGTTTATAACCCTGTAGTCACCTGACCAGAAGTCTTGTTCCTCCTGCCACCGAACTTCACTAATTCCCACTATATCTAACTTTAACCTATCCATTTCCCTTTTTAAATTTTCTAACCTACCTGCCCGATTAAGGGATCTGACATTTCACGCTCCGATCCGTAGAACGCCAGTTTTCTTTCTCCTGATAACGACATCCTCCTGAGTAGTCCCCGCCCGGAGATCCCAATGGGGGACTATTTTACCTCCGGAATATTTTACCCAAGAGGATGCCATCATCATTTAATCATACAGTAAAGCTGCATGTCCTCGGGAAAAATTACGGCTGTAGTTTCCCGTTGCTTTCAGCCGTTCGCAGTACCAGCACAGCAAGGCCGTTTTGGTTAATGTTGCAAGGCCAGATCAGTCAATCATCCAGACTGTTGCCCCTGCAACTACTGAAAAGGCTGCTGCCCCTCTTCAGGAACCACATGTTTGTCTGGCCTCTCAACAGATACCCCTCCGTTGTGGTTGCACCTACGGTACGGCCATCTGTATCGCTGAGGCACGCAAGCCTCCCCACCAACGGCAAGGTCCATGGTTCATGGGGGGGACTCCAAGGATAGGGCCACATTTATTACATATCGATAACGTCGCTGCTGCCACTAGCGAACAGGCAACGCTTGCAAAACCAAGTGGCGCCAGTCATCACAAGAAGAATACAAACAGCAACCATGTCAATTAAACGATACGGTCTGGCCTCCAACAGAGGACGGAAGCCTACAACAGCACCAACGAGAGCTGCAGCACGGCTCACTGATGGGAAAAAAGTCGCAACACCAAAAAGAAGCTACGTGACATTAACGGCAATTGGCAGACGTTTTCTTCATCTGAAACAAGACGTCTATTCAAATTACGCGCCAGTCGCATAAGAGTAAGGATGCAAATCAGGTTACCTTTAAATACAAGCTGTAACGCTCGAAAGCGTTAATTAGCTTTGAGACAGGACTTGGTGAGTTCGAACGAGACCTGTAATACTGCTAATAACTAAAATCTGTTACCTATACAGATATACTACCGAAATTTCTTTACTCTACATTAATTGTTTTTTGGTGTTGCGCTATTTTTCTCGTAGTGCAGACTTCAGGAAATATTGATAACACAAAGTTTATTTCTCATCTTTACAAATACTTTAGGTTGTAAGTTGGTTTCTTCACAATACAGAATATAACGTCATTTCATATTCTAAAACTTGAAGTAACGTGACACCATTTCTGACCTGATTGTGATCATAATAACTGTTTGCAACATTATCATTGAGTCATTCATACATACTTCACGTAGTTTTTTTTTCGTTCTACAAGTGATCGCCGCAGGATATATTTCGACTTTTGTAAGACCTGTACATTTCTATTGTCTATTGTCAAACCACAATTTATGAAAGATGTTTATATTTTATTAGTAGGATTAAGTAGGAATAATTAATATTTGTCATGTTTGAAATAATTGTGGTAGCAGGGAATATCGGCACCAAAGTATTGTTGGCAAGAGAGACCGCACATTAATATAAATTTAAAAAGGGCGGGAGTGACCGCGTATGGATACATTTTAAGAAAAGAGCGGGAAAGACCGCGCATTGATACATTTTGTAATGGCTGCAGGGATTGTCTGCAACAGAAAGCATTGTTGGCGGAGAGACGGCACTTTAGCGTTCGTAGGAAGTCAGTAGTAAGCGAGAAGTGAAGCGAGTCGGTAACAGGTCTGAAGCAAGAGGTTGAGAGGAGCGGTGTGCCTGCCAGCCATCAGCTACGATTTACAAGAGATGATAAACGGATGTACAGAGACATCAGCTAACTATTATCGTAAGATGAACTACTATTATTGAATTATTTTCTTCGCAAAACTCGAGACTACTGGAGGTACGTTTGCGCAATGCTAGTTGTAAGATTATTGTAAAAAGTAAGTCCCATTTGAACGTTTGTAAAATCATTTCTTTACCAGCAGTAAATATTTGAAGAAACGTTTTCAGAATATAATTAATTTTTGCCAGCAATGTTGCATTATTGATTATAAACGATCCCAAAAACCATCAACGTAAAACTTTGCAAAAATGTTATTGTTGTCAAAAGAAAGTGTAACTATGAATTACGTAACTTCAGTCAAATTAATTAAAGAATAACGTCAGCTTTGGTAATAAATACAGCCACTTATTATGACAGCCCACCAGCAGTTAATAGAGTATAGTAAAACAGAGTAAGTATATTCATGTCGCAGTTCGATGTAGCAGTCAGATGGCGATCCAGTAACAGTAAAAAAGGTAAGGAACAGTTTTTGGTTATTGCAGGTAACGACGGAGGGCCACGACGACGACAAATTCTATGTTTCGTCGAAATAATCAGCAAATCACTTTTAATAAGCAGCATTTAAATTTTTATGCGAAGATTGCACTTATTATTATTGAGAAAGAGAATTAATTTCAGAGGGAAGATTTCATTTGTTATTATTAAGTAAGAGGAAGAAATCCCAAGGGAAGGTTTCATAGCTTATTGTAAAAGGGAAGTTGCGTATAGAGGAGACAAGCTTTGAAAGAACTTCGTCGTAAAATTCTGCCGCCTGAGACTTCAGCCAGTGAGTCACGCCCGCCTGGATTTCCGCGTAGTCATCAAAGCGCTGCGTTGCAAGCCAGTTCTTCTTCTTGGGAAATAAGTGGAAGTCGCTTGGTGCAAGATCGGAGCTGTAGGGCGGATGAGGGAAAATTTCCCATTTGAATTAATTAAGGAGTTCTTTAATGCGGTTTGCCGTGTTATGTCGGGCATTGTCGATCATAAACAAAATTTTGGACGTCGGTTTTTTCGGCGTTTGTTTTGAACTGCTCTCCTAAGGCTGTGCAGAGTTTGACAGTACCGGGGAGAATTTATGGTTGCTCCACGTTCGAGAAAATCAATAAGAAGCACACCTCGTCTATCCCAAAACACTGTTGCCATCAACGTCCTTGCTGACAATGTTTGCATCGTTTTCTTGGTTTTTGAGGGGACCTTGTGTGTCCCCACACCATGGGCTGTAATTTTGTCTCGCAATTGACGTGTTTCACCCAAGTCTCGTCACCGGTTAAGATTCGATCCAGTAATGAATCACCATGTTCGCGGTAGGCCTCCATAAATGTCAACGTTGCCCCGACTCGCTGTTCTTTATGGTGCTCTGTAAGCAGTTTGGGCACCCATCGTGCACAAAATTTGTGGTGGCCTAGCTTTTGAGTGAAAATTTCAAACAACAAAGTCCGTGAAACATGTGGAAAAGAAAGCGAAACCTCCGTTATTGTGAAGCGACGGTTTTCACGAATCGTTTCATCAACTTTAGCGACAAGATCGTCAGTCACCGTGCTATTCTCTTCATCATGAACGTTCGTTCGGCCATTTTTAAATGAAATGCACCATTTCCGAACGGAACATTCATTCATTACGTTGTTTCTGTAGACTTTACACAGTTCATGATAAAGGTCTATAATTTATAAGTTTTTAGTCAATAAAAACCGTATCACAGGCCGCACCTCACAACTGGCGGAATTTTCGATTGCAGCGCACATTTCAAATTGTAATATCGAAAAAAAAAACCAGACGCACAGAGACTTTCCCGCTGTCACGGATGGATGCCGAAGGGCTGCCGAGCACGCACATAACAAAAAATACGCGATCGGCGCGCGCCTAGCGGCATCAGACGCAAACGTTCCCTACTTTCTGAATAGCCCTCGTATCATGTAGACGACCAATTATGCACTAGTACAGAACAAAAATCTGTACAACTACTAAGCGGACAGTGTTTTTCACAATTACAAAGCAGTTACTCAGAGATATGGTTACTCTTACTTGCTGTGCCTTAGTTAATTGTGAAATGGCATGCTCTGTATCGGTCGGTTTTAAGAGCTCTATTAGCAATTGATGCCACTCTGACGAAGATCGGGATGGAAGTCTCGACGTGTCCCTTGTGGTCTCCGACAGACCTTACACATTTCAGGTATACGCCATAGGATACAAATCAGAAAACCTTTCTAGCCCCAACATGTGGTAGAAATTCTTCGACAGGAGCACCTCAAAGCGGACGAATAATATCGCCCATGAACAGTTCTGGACCAATTGGTCCGCTAAAAAGTTACACGTGTTGTTGAAGAACCCTATCTCTGCCCTCACCATGATCACCGTTTTCCTCTGGGGATCTATGAAGATGTGGAGCTCCGTATCCACATCCATACCGCCTACACTAACATTGTGTCACCATAAAACTGGCCTCTTTTAAAATGTTCTTGTGACAGTTTCAGCTACCAGTTTTTTTTCACACATGCACACCACGAGAATCAGTGAGTGATGTGGAGATGAATCATCTATGAAAAGTGCACATTCCTCCATTAATTCACGGACCAACTTTGATTTTATTTTCTACAGACGGCAAGATGACAAAGACATTGCCAGACGGATGGCTTACAGACCAACTAAACACAGACTACAGTGTAAAGTTTGTCCTCCAGACGTCATTGGCATTGGATTTTGTTGTGCATCAGAAGTCTGGTGAGATTGTGACGGTCACCGTCGCTGCCTGTTAAAAACACGCCCATCCCAGTCGGCTAAACCGAAAGCAGCTTGCCCCAGTTTTCAGCTGTCATAAAGAGGAGGTCCTTGATTATCATGGAGACTGTGTAAAACTGGAGGAAACGGTTAAAAAACAAATAAATGAAAAAGATGTAAAATAAAAAGCAAGAAAGGTTTAACAGAAAAAACTGATTTATTTAGGGGTTGTTGGGGTTGTGGTCTTAAATCCGAAGACAGGTTTGATGCAGGTCTCCATGCTACTCTATCCTGTACGAGTTTCTTCATCTCCGAATAATTGCTGCATTTTACATTCTTCTGAATCTACTTATTCATCTCTTGGTCTCCCTCTACGATTTTTACCCAAGACGCTTTCTTCTTGTACTAAATTGGTGAGCCCTTGTTGACTCATAATGTGTCTTACCAACCGATCCCTTCTTCTAGTCATGTTGTACCATAAATTTCTCTTTTCCCCGATTCTGTTCAATCCCTCCCATCAGTTATGTGATCGACCCATCTAATCTTCAGGATAATTCTGTGGCACCACATTTCCAAAGCGCCTAATCTCTTCATGTCCAAACTGTTTATCGTCCATGTTTTACTTCCGTACATAGCTACACTCCATACAAATAATGTAAGAAACAACTCCATAACGCTTCCGTCTGTATTAGTTGTTACCAAATTTCTTTTCTTCACAACGCATTTTCTTGACTTGCCACTCTACATTTTATATCCTCTCTACTTCCTCCACTTCATCAATCATCAGTTATTTTGCTTCACAAAGAACAAAATTCAACTATTACTTCTAAGTGTCTCCTTTCCTAATCTAAGTCCCTCAGCATCACGTGACTTAATTCGAATGTACTCCATTATCCTTGTTTTGCTTTTGTTGATGTTCATCATATACACTTCTTTCAATACACTGTACATTCCTTTTAAACGATCTTCCAAGTCCTTTACTATCTCTGATCGAATTACAATGTCATCGACAAACCTCGAAGTTTTTATTACTCCTCCCCGAAGTTCCTACCCAAAATTTATCTTTTGTTTCCTTTACTCCTTGCTCATTGTACAGGCTAAGTAACATCTTTGGTGTGACGTCACATGTGCTGGACTGTTGTTCAAATCGCTCGCCAGATACTTATTTTAAAGATGATTGGTGTTACCATTTGCTGTTTAAGAAATTTATTAGTGGATTTTCGTTCATATCAATCTTTTTTGGTGTTGTGGAATGGAATTGTCTGTTATCCGTGAGTGTGCTTACGCCGTTCGTCGAAGTCTCAGCAGTGTACTTACATTTGGCGGTGTGCGGTTGCAGCTGCAGCGCTTCTAAAGCTGACAAAATTGTTTGTGCACTGTAGTGGAATATTACGTTTGGTAGATTCCATTCGTTTATCCAAATATTAGCAGTGTATTTTTCATTTCGCGGTCTGAAGTTACAGGTGTAGCGCTTGTGAAGTTCTGACAAAGCCTTATTTGTGCACTGTTATTCCGGTATGAAATTTAGTAGTTTTCAACGGTGTCTCGTTTCTGGTGAAATAACGTATTAATAAACTTTCACCCACTGTGTTTTATAGAGTTGTTCACTCGTTGAAGTACTTTATTAAATTTAGTACTGTAGTTTTCAGCTGACGTTTCTCATTGTTTGTAACGAAATATTTCAGTAAAACTTTTGTGCACTCTGTTTAATTTCGTTCAGTGTTCCAGTGTTCGCTTGAATTTTTGGTTTTAGATAAGAAATTGTGTAAAGTTTTTCTGGTATTGGTATTAGTTATGATTCAGTAGTATTAATAAAGTAGTTTCTTTCTTAGTAGAGAGCGAAATTCGAGATCACTGTTGTTAGTTCTTTAACTAGTCCTACGTTAGTAACTGAACTTACGTGACGTAGACGTTTAGTTTTCTCAGCAGCTGTTAACATTTTACCATGAGTGAGAAGTGTGCGCTTTCTCATAGGTTTGTGAATAGTGGGTTACGGTGTGAGTTTTGTTCAAAGTATTTTCATTGATAGGAATGCAGTGGGGAAGCCAGTGGGCATTCTAGCGAGATCCTCTCCTGGAAATGTAGAATTTGTAGCAGAAGTAAGTTGATAGAGGAGCAGGAGCGTAAGATCTGTGCCTTTCAGGTGCAGTTACAATACGCAGAGGAGGAACTAGATAGGCTGAGAAGGGTGAAGGGTGCTGGGGAATGGGAACTGGCAGTTGGCAAGAAGGAAGCTAGGGGGAGGAGCTATTCAGACAGTTGTATTTTGCGTATAACCAGTACGTTTGACCGTCAGTTTATTGGAGAGGAGCCTCTTATAGCTATAGGCGTTGGAAACATGCAGCACTCCTCAACAGTTAGGGAGCCAAAGCCAGTTGCAAATTGTAACACAAAGAATATTCTGCTGCTACACGGGTCGCATGGCAGAGGTGCCGGCCAGCAGTTGCAGGGAGTGTTGTGGAATGAGTACCAGGTTACCAGCATTGTGAAGCCTAGTGCAGGGTTGTTAATGTAGGGGAGTTAGGTAGGAATTTTACGAAAGAGGCTCTGGTAATGATTGTGAGTGGAGCTGGGAATAGTCTTGATAGGGACAGGTAGTGTGATGCAGCTACTCACACTGGTGGCACTAATGTGCACTTGGTGCAACTGCTTCAGCGTCATGATCGGCCTTACCTTAATACTGCTGTTAGGCGTGTTAACATGGGGCTGGAGAAGATACTGATGGCAGAGGGCACGGCTCACATTGCAGTGGTGTCAGCTGAGTCTATCGACAGATCGGGTTTCACTAGGTATGGCCTGCACCTCAGTGGGTATGGGGAGGGGAGGCTGGCAAAGTTTATAGGTGACAGTGTAGTGGGTAGTGGTGCAGTCATTCATGGAAAAATTCCTGTAGAAGCTCCACCTTCTATAGGTTGAAGTCAACTAATAGCTATACCTGCTTAAAGCGCGTGCCTCTAACAAAGGAGTTACCTTCATAGAAGGTCAGGTATCCCAGTGAAGGAATTAGCATATTTTATCAAAATGTAATTGATATTAGAAAAAAGGTCAGTGAACTGCTTACAGGTGTTGATCCTCTCGGTATTTCGGAGCACCATTTAAATAATTTGACAATTCAGAGGATTATTTTACCAGGATACAGATTAGATGGCAGTTTTAAAAGGAGTTCTTTGCAGAGTGTAGGAGTAGACACGTACGTTAAAAAAAACAGTATTCCATTTGAGCCTGTAGACGTATAACGGCGTTGCACTGAAAGGGTATTTGAATGTTATGCAGAGGCAGTTGATTTAGTGGAACCAAACTTCTAATCGTTGTTGTTTGTAGGTCCCGTAACTCTGACTTCAGAGCATTTCTGCTCAAGTTAGAGTTTATGGTTCACTTTATAGGAAGTACAAAAAATTAATTTTATGTGATAACTTCAATATTAATTTCGTATGTGATTATGGAAGAAAAAAGATGTTGGAAGCTCTTTTAAGTTCATATGATCTGCTGTAGGCTGTGTTTTTTCCAACGTGTGTGCAGGGGAACGGTAGCACACCCACAGAGGACATTTTTATTCATTCTTCATTACTAGATGGGCACTCAGTTAGTAATAGGAAGAATGGCCTTTCATACCATGATGCATAAATTTTAACACTAAATGGTTTTTGGACTCAAGAAAATGTTATATGTGAATACGACTATGTAGAAAAACTATTCCAATGGCAATGTTGTGTTTTTTAAATCTCGTTAAGGAACTAAAGTGACAGGATGTTTATAGTGTCAGTAAAATAGATGACAAATACACTCCTGGAAATAGAAAAAAGAACACATTGACACCGGTGTGTCAGACCCACCATACTTGCTCCGGACACTGCGAGAGGGCTGTACAAGCAATGATCACACGCACGGCACAGCGGACACACCAGGAACCGCGGTGTTGGCCGTCGAATGGTGCTAGCTGCGCAGCATTTGTGCACCGCCGCCGTCCGTGTCAGCCAGTTTGCCGTGGCATACGGAGCTCCATCGCAGTCTTTAACACTGGTAGCATGCCGCGACAACGTGGACGTGAACCGTATGTGCAGTTGACGGACTTTGAGCGAGGGCGTATAGTGGGCATGCGGGAGGTCGGGTGGACGTACCGCCGAATTGCTCAACACGTGGGGCGTGAGGTCTCCACAGTACATCGATGTTGTCGCCAGTGGTCGGCGGAAGGTGCACGTGCCTGTCGACCTGGGACCGGACCGCAGCGACGCACGGATGCACGCCAAGACCGTAGGATCCTACGCGGTGCCGTAGGGGACCCCACCGCCACTCCCAGCAAATTAGGGACACTGTTGCTAGTGGGGTATCGGCGAGGACCATTCGCAACCGTCTCCATGAAGCTGGGCTACGGTCCCGCACACCGTTACGCCGTCTTCCGCTCACGCCCCAACATCGTGCAGCCCGCCTCCAGTGGTGTCGCGACAGGCGTGAGTGGAGGGACGAATGGAGACGTGTCGTCTTCAGCGATGAGAGTCGCTTCTGCCTTGGTGCCAATGATGGTCGTATGCGTGTTTGGCGCCGTGCAGGTGAGCGCCACAATCAGGACTGCATACGACCGAGGCACACAGGGCCAACACCCGGCATCATGGTGTGGGGAGCGATCTCCTACACTGGCCGTACACCTCTGGTGTTCGTCGAGGGGACACTGAATAGTGCACGGTACATCCAAACCGTCATCGAACCCATCGTTCTACCATTCCTAGACCGGCAAGGGAACTTGCTGTTCCAACAGGACAATGCACGTCCGCATGTATCCCGTGCCACCCAACGTGCTCTAGAAGGTGTAAGTCAACTACCATGGCCAGCAAGATCTCCGGATCTGTCCCCCATTGAGCATGTTTGGGACTGGATGAAGCGTCGTCTCACGCGGTCTGCACGTCCAGCACGAACGCTGGTCCAACTGAGGCGCCAGGTGGAAATGGCATGGCAAGCCGTTCCACAGGACTACATCCAGCATCTCTACGATCGTCTCCATGGGAGAATAGCAGCCTGCATTGCTGCGAAAGGTGGATATACACTGTACTAGTGCCGACATTGTACATGCTCTGTTGCCTGTGTCTATGTGCCTGTGGTTCTGTCAGTGTGATCATGTGATGTATCTGACCCCAGGAATGTGTCAATAAAGTTTCCCCTTCCTGGGGCAATGAATTCACGGTGTTCTTATTTCAGTTTCCAGGAGTGTATAATGCTTTCCTTAACACATTTCTTATGCTCTTTGAAAGTTGCTTTCTATTAGAACGTTCTAAACAGATTACTCGCAGCAAATGGCAGCCTGGGTGGCAGGATAGTGGGATAAGGATATCTTGTAGAACAAAGTGGGAGTTATATCAAAATGTTAGAAGTTGTCACAGTCGAAATACAGAAGCCCACTACAAACAGTATTGTAAGGTGTTTAAAAATATTATTAGGAAGGCAAAGAATATGTGGTACGCAAATAGAATAGCTAATTCACAGGATAAAATTGAACTCACGTGGTCAGTTGTGAAGGAAGTGTCCGGTCAGCAGCACAAGGTCGACCACATAAAGTCAGTAAAAATATTTCTGTTACTGATAAATCAGATATATGTACAGTATTTAACAATCATTTTTTGAGCATTGCTGGTGAATTAAACAAAAACTTAGTTTATGCACGTAACTCTATAGAAAAATGCCTTTCCGAGATTGATGTCTGGAATACTCCTCTGTGATACTGATAAGGGGGAAATTGGGTCCATAATTAAATCACTGAAGACAATGGACTCCTACTGATATGATGGAGTGTTTAGCAGCATATTGAAGTACTGTGCTGCACATATTAGCCCTGTACTTAGCCATATTTGTAATTTTTCCTTTAATAATGATCAGTTTCCTGGCCGATTAAAGTACTCTATAGTAAAGGTGCTTAAAGAAAAGGGAGAAAGGGATAATGTAGATAATTTTAAACCTATTTCTATGCCATCAGTGTTTGCTAAGGTTATTGGAAATACTGCGTATGTAAGACAATTGTTATTTTATTTCACATAATTTGCTATCAAATGTACAGTTCGGTTTTAAAAGTGGTTTAACAACTGAAAATGCTATAGTCTCTTTTCTATGTGAGGAACTGGATGTACTAAACAAAATGTTTCGAACGCTAGGCATCTGTTTTAATTTACCTAAGATATTTAATCGTGCTTATCACAACATATTACTCTAGAAGTTGGGCCATTATGGAATAGGGGGAGTAGCTCACAATTGGTTCATCTCTTACCTTAACAACAGACGGCAAAAGGTTATTCTCCACAATGTTGAGAACGGCTGTGATGTGAAGTCTGAGTGAGGCACAGTTAAATGGGACCTGCTCCAGGGATTAGTGCTGGGGCCATTCATGTTCCTTATTTATATAACTGATATGGCCGCTAGTGTTACAGGTCATTCTAAAGTATTTCAGTTTGCAGTTGGCACTACTTTGATAGTAAAGGCTGTTCTGTGCAACGTTGACACTGTTGTGAATAGTGCAGTTCAAGACATAAATTCATGGCTGTAGAAAATAAACTAACGCTAAATCACAGTAAGTCTCAGTTTTTACAGTTTTAAACACACACTTCAAAAAAATTGGACTTTTTAATTTCACATAATGAGCATATGATTACCGAAACTGAACAGTTCAAATTTGTAGGTCTTCTGATTGATAGTAATACCACGTTCAGGATCTTGTTCAAAGGGTTAATGGTGCCATTTTTACTATTAGAACGATATCTAAAATTAATAGTTCGACAGAAAAATTAGTCTACTTTGCTTTTTTCATTCGCTTATGTCGTATGGTATTATATTTTGGGGTAACTCTTCCTATTCTCGAATGATGTTTTTGGCTCAAAAGCGGGCGGCTCGGGAAATAAGTGGTGAAAGTTCGTGAACTTCTTGTTGACCCCTGTTCGTTAGTTTGGGTATTCTGACATTGGCCTCTCAGTATATGTATTTTTTACAGTCGTTTCTTGTTAACAAAATCAACTTATTCCTAAGAACTAACAGCTTTCACACAGTTAATGCTAGGCAGAAATACAATCTGCATTTGGATCGCAGTTCCTTGATTCTTGTGCAGAATGGTGTGCAGTATACTGCTGCATCTATTTTCAATAAGCTGCCACAAGAATACAAAAATATTAGCAGTAATCCACGCGCTTTCAAATCGAAACTGAAGAGTTTCCTCATGGGTCACTCCTTCTGTTCTGTCGAGGAGTTCCTTGAAAAATTAAGTTGATGCTTGTGTTTATTGCTGATTGCGTTTAAATGAACTTGCGGCTTTTCTTTTTGGATTCATAAACATTTTATTTTATCTATTATTTTATGTAGTAATTTCACGTACTGACACGTCCATGGCTTTGGAGATTCTCCTCAATTTGGTCCTACGGAACAAGACGTATAAAATAAATAATGGGGGATAGGATACAACCGTGTCTCACTTTCTTCTCAACCACTGCTTCCCTTTTATGTCCCTCCCTCTCATAACTGTCGTGTGGTTACTATACGAACTGTAAATAGCCTTTCGCTTCCGCCATTTTACTCCCACTACCTCCAGAATTTCAAAGAGAGTATTCCAGTCAACAGTGTCAAAAGCTTACTCTAAGTCTACAAATACGTATGTTTGCTTTTCATTAACCTTTCTTCCGGGAGAAGTCGCAGGGTCACTATTGTTTCGCGTGTTGCTAAATTACTCCGGAATCCAAAGTGATCTTCACAGATTTTGTATTCTTCTGTAAAGAATTCGTGTCAGTATTCTACAACCATCACTTATTACATTGATAGTTCGGTAATATTCATACCTGTCGGAACCTGCTTTCTTTCGAACTGTAATTCTTATATTCTTCTTAATGTTTGAGGGTATTTCGCCTGTCTCATAAGTCTTACATATTAGACAGAAACGTTTTGTCATTTTAGGCCGTCGGTAGTTCTGACGGAATGGCATCTACCCGCGGGGCTTTGTTTCGACTTCGTTCTTTCAATGGTCTGTCAAATTTTTCTCGCAGTATCTTTCATGTCATCTTCATCTACTTCTATTATTTATTATTGCCATCATCTCACTTGTATAGACCCTGTATATACACCTTCCACGTAACAGCTTTTTCCTTCTTTGCTTAGGACTGGTTTTCATCTACGTTCAGGGGTTATAGATTCACAATTTTCAAACGAGGATAGCCTTAACTAACGTTAAGCGTTGCTTAAAATAGTACATGACTAGAAAACTTTGCTAAAGTGCACAGAAACTACACAACTCGACGCAAATTTACTTGAGCTATACGAAGAGTAGTCATCTGCTTAGAGGAGAATGTTCGAGGAAAATCTCTGAAGCCAGAGGCAAATTACTGGAGTATAGGATACCGATACAAGTGGCAAAGGGGAGGTCACGGCAGAACCTTACCGCACGGTTGGTGTACGGTAAGATACTAACCACGTCTCTTGCCGACATAAGTCTTAACATTCTCAGCCCCAACTGCTGGACGCAACGTATTCTTATGCCTCCACGTGTGTAAATAGCTAACCGTTTCAAACACACAACGGTCTTTAGCAGTTGCTGCCATTTTCAGTAAATTAAAATGTTCTGTCAAAATGACCACAGCCGAAATCTGTTTCCAGATTTAGGTTCAACAGTGTTTCGGGAATAACTACAGTAATATTCCTTTTCTCTCGGAATTTTTACTAGAGGGTTAAGTCGCAAATGAAAATTTAAGGGAACTCGAAGTAAAATTAATATCAAAGAAATGAGTACGCGGGTGGGATGTTCATTATCAGAGGGTCCTGAATCTGTAATTAGATTGTTTGAGTTTTGTATTTTCTTTCTTCGTCTGAAGATAGGGCGGGCGCACACATGGTGTTACGAAGTGCTGGTTTTACCGTGGTTTGGTTAGATTCTGAAGGTCTGCGTATTGAGCGTTTTGCCACAGCAGGGCGTAACATTTTACCACATATTTTCAAATAACCTTCTTTTCTTCCATATTATCACATTTTTTTCCCATATGCACGACCATCAGTTATGAAATTCTTGGCTATGAATAACGAGTCACTCGGTATTTTTAAAATATCGTGGCCCGCCGCGGTAGTCTCGCGGTTCTAGGCGCGCAGTCCGGAGCCGTGAGACTGCTACGGTCGCAGGTTCGAATCCTGCCTCGGGCATGGATGTGTGTGATGTCCTTAGGTTAGTTAGGTTTAAGTAGTTCTAAGTTCCAGGGGACTGATGACCTAAGCAGTTGAGTCTCATAGTGCTCAGAGCCATTTGAACCATTTTTTTTTAAATATCGGGAATCCGATATATTGATATTTATCTGTCCTTGGCGCACCGAAAAATGTACAGATATATCGACGGAAGAAAATATCGACGAACTGATTTCATAGCTGATGGTCGTGCATATGGCACTGAAGCCGGTCATATGTTTCTAAAAAAACTTTGCGACCGAGACATTGTGATTGTCAGAGCGTCTAGGGAAAAAAAGTGATAAGTATGGAAGAAAAGAAGGTTATTTGAAAATATGCGGTAAAATGTTACGCCCTGCTGTGATGCGTGCAATGAAACTGGAGGTAATGCTTCGAGCAGTTGTTTTAAGCTGTAAACAGTTGCTAGAGGTGTGTAGAACAGTACCAGGTACACTTCTCGTCATACACTCCCTATGGCAAAACGCTCAATATGCAGACCTTCAGAATCTAACCCACCCACGGTAAAACCAGCACTTCGTAACACCTCGTGTGCGCCCGCCCTATCTTCAGACAAAGAAAGAAAATACAAAACTCAAACTCAAACAATCTAATTACAGATTCAGGACCCTCTGGTAATGAACATCCCACCCGCGTACTCATTTCTTTGATATTAATTTTACTTTGAGTTCCCTTAAGTTTTCATTTGCGACTGAACCCTCTAATAAAAATTCCGAGAGAAAAGGAATATTACTGTAGTTATTCCCGAAACACTGTTGAACCTAAATCTGGAAACAAATTTCGGCTGTGGTCATTTTGACAGAACATTTTAGTTTACTGAAAATGGCGGCAACTGCTAAAAACCGTTGTGTGTATGAAACGGTTAGCTATTCATACACATGGAAGCATAATAATACGTTGCGTCCAGCAGTGTGGGTTGAGAATGTTAAGACTTAAGTCGGCAAGAGACGTGGTTAGCACCCTACGGTACACAAACCGTGCGGTAAGGTTCCGCCCTGACCTGCCCTTTGCCACCTGTATCTGTGTCCTATAGTTCAGTTATTTGCCTCTGGCTTAAGAGATTTGCCTCCAACATTCTCCTTAAACCACAGCACTGCTCTGCGTATAGCTCAAGTAAATTTGCGTCGAGTTGTGTAGTTTCTGTGCACTTTAGCAAAGTTTTCTAGTCATGCACTATTTTTAAGCAATGCTTAACGTTAGTTAAGGCTATCCTCGTTTGAAAATTATGAATCTGTAACCCCTGAACGTAGATGAAAACCAGTCCTAAGCAAAGAAGGAAAAAGCTGTTACGTGGAAGGCGTATATACAGAGTCTATACAAGTGAGATGGTGACAATAGAAGTAGATGATGATGTACATGAAGATGAGATGGAAGACACTGCGAGAAAAATCTGACAGAGCACTGAAAGAACTAAGTCGGAACAAAACCTAGTCACCACTCGCGGGCCTACAATTATCCCCGGTTTCCTCACCCATGGGCAAACATTTCTAAATTGCAGAACGACAAATGTAAACTGAGTAGCAATTGCCCTCTTAGATACTTGCACATAGAATACTAACTAAAAAAGGCATCAAAGCAAACTTGGTCAGTATTAGTCTGCGACAGTGACGGTATTTAGAGAAAATGTGTCTAAGGTGAGCTGTTTGTGTTGTAAGAATAGAAAGAAAACTGATGAACACCTGAAACACTACTTACCTGTCGAAGAGCTGCAATATCTCAAATAATAAAAGAAATTGCCTTTACTCGTTTCCTTAAGACGTAGAAGCTGTCCAGAATGTACGAAATAAATCAAGTTGTGGCTCCACTGCTCACTGCAGTGGGCGAAACAGAAATGATGCTGTGCCTGGTAGGGCTGAATGAGGTTGGTAAACGACGCTTCTGGCCGTACGAGACATGGTCTTTTTTCAGTAACGCAACTGTGGAGTAAGGAAGTTTTTAACCTTTCCTTAGTTTGAAATGGTAGCAGTCACTCAGAGAGTAGACGTACCTGGGCGCCCATGTCTGACGTAAAGAATGAAGCCAGCCTCTGGATTCCTGTGGCCGGGTGTGGCGCCATCTTGTCACGCTTCCTGCCGCCTGATATGGTGGCTGAAAACTGAATTATTCATAGAAATACCCGACGCCGGCGCTAGTTGCAACATGACAGAGGCAGGTCAGAGAATAAGACCACAAGGTCAAAGGAAAACAAACTGAAACGTTTGGATCGTTCTCAGTCTTTCCCAAACTGGTAAGTATTAAGGAAGAACTCACATTTTTTTAAAGATTTCACTTTCTGGATTAAGAAATGTTGTCATAGAATATATTACTTTGATGATTAATGCAAGAAGCTAATGTCCTGAAAACACTAAGTTCTACAGTTGCTCACTAAGTTCTACAGTTGCTGTCATAGCCATGAAAATAACAGTTAAACGATAACCTGGCCTTTATAACGATCTCTGATTGATAATTTATGACAGAAAATTTAGATAATATAACCAGAGATGTAGTTTTTTAGTAACAAGTTTAAAAACTTGTTTTCTCGAAAGAATTTTCAGTGCAATCAATTGTGAGTTCTTCGATTCACATTAGACGTCGTTCGTTTCGACACTTGCTGTTGAAATACGGCCGCAGCATGATGTCGTTGTTAGTGTTGCGGGTTTGATCTGAGGATGGCTGCATTTTACAGCTGAAACCGATTGCGGTGTGTGACCAGCTTATGGTAGTTGGTATTTATTGAACAATATAAAACGTGAAAGGGAGGTAGTATGTATTTTCGTCCAGCTCTGACCGAAGGCTTAACATAATTTTCAGAATAAAACTTAGGATATGAGTTTTGGACTACACAGTTCTGTACAAGGGTGACATATCCTTATTAATAAATTACCGAAGCGACAATCAGGAGCAGCGTGGATACATATAGCTGTAGAATAGGAGTAAACCGCAGGGAAAGACTGGTAATATACAATGTTTACAAAAACCAAGAGAGAACAATCAAAATGGAAGAGCAAGAACCAAGTACTAAGACTAAATTAAATGCAGCAGCCTTTCGCTCCTAATGTTCAATCTATACATAGAAGCAATCACGGAAATAAAAGAAATGTTCAAGATTGGCTGCTGACAATGCTATGCTCAGTGAAAGTGAAGAAGAATTATAGGACGTGTTGAACTAAAAGAACAAATGTCATAAGTACGAAATATGGATTGAGAGTAAGCCAAAGAAGGTAATGAGAATAGTAGAAATGAGACTGGCGAGAAACACCAAAATTGCGGACCACGAAACAGATAAAGTTAAGGAAATCTGCTGCCTTGTAACCATAACCCATGACGGACGAAGGAAGGATAACATAAAAAACAGACCAGCTCAGGCAAAGAGAGCATTCCTGGGCAAGAGAAGTCTGTTAGTATCAAACATTGGCCTTAATATGAGGAAGAAATTTCTGAGAATGTACGTTTCGAGCACAGTGTTATATGATAGTGAACCGTGGACGGCGGGAAAACCGAAAAAGAAGAGAATCGAAGTGTTTGAGGTGTGCTGCTATAGATCGGTGTTGAAAATTAGGTGGGGTGATAGGTTATGGAATGAGGAGATTCTCCACAGAATCGGCGAAGAAAGGAACACAGCCGCATCCACACGAGATGCTAAACACCAAGTGCACAGGACGATACAGCGGACAACTGTGCAGAAACGGTGTAGTGTTCGTAAGCGCGCAGCATCATTACAGCGTGTAGCGTGTATGTCTGCCCATGCACAGGTCAGTAAAAATGATAAACGAGAAACACCATCCAAACAAAGGATGTAAACGAATGTTTGATTTAGTGTCAGTACGTGGAACTCTTGTTCGTTGTTCACAGAGAGGTGCAGTTTGACGTTGTAAGGTGACAGATTAGATGAATGTCGATTTCGCACCTTACATGAGTTTTTACACATCATAACAGGAAGTTGAATATGTCACCTGACATACTTCACCGAAAATAAGCAGATTTGCCTATTAAAATGTACAGTATGCAATGAAAGGGGATGGCACTCAATTGACGGTATTAATGCACCAAACCTAAACCCTGCATGTCAATGAGCAAGAGGTGAAATAAGCTGCTGGAGGAAACGTTTCGTTTGGGAGCAGATCAGAGGGGCGGCGTGACAGGGCGAGTACAACGGAAATCTCTTAAAGTGATCTATGGCACAGGACAATGAATGGACCATATGACTCATCCAGGAGGGCAAGAAGCGGGCCATCGGAATGGTATGGAAAGAATCTGCGTTGGGGAATTTACAGATGGATACGAACAAACCAATGATGCATTCAATCATGTGAACTGCGCGTGGTACACTCGTGATGTACGCATGGAGCTAAGGCGTCTGGAGCGGGTACAAAATGTCCAATTGGCTGACATGTACTAGGAAGGAGTAAAGTGCAGAAATTTCGATGCAGTTTGATGGTAGGCCCTTTGTGATTGACAGAGATAGTTTCCAGAAAATAAAAAAATAAAATGGTTCAAATGGCTCTGAGCACTATTCGACTTAACTTCTGAGGTCATCAGTCGCCTAGAACTTAGAAGTAATTAAACCTAACTAACCAAAGTACATCACACACATCCATGCCCGAGGCAGGATTCGAACGCGCGATCGTAGCGGTCGCTCGGCTCCAGACTGCAGCGCCTAGAACCGCACGGCCACTCCGTCCGGCCAGAAAATAAAAGGAACGCTCCTATTGGTCAGAAAAGGCCATGATGGGGGGCACGAAAGGACCCAGGTGGAGGACAGTTTTGCCACAAGAGACACAAGACCAAAAATTTCGGGGACCCTCCTCTGAACCAGCATCAATTGCAGAATGGGGCACATCACGCTATGTGTCATGCAAAGGAGGAATTTTGGTGTGAACTCTGTGTTCACTTCGGTTGACGTTCAGCCTGATATTAGCTGTAGCATCGTTGACTCCAATAGTGGAGAAACGAAACAGCCACTTAGTTAATTGTTCTTGCGAGAGCTGAGAGGGCATTGTAATGTGCACGCTGCTCCATCCATGCACGTGCATATCGCCATATTTCAAGACTAGGGATGAGTGCATGTCTTCTCACCTAACGAGAAACATAGGAGAGTTTCTGCTGAGAAAATCAGCAAAAGGTTTTGATTAGCTTTTATAGGACTTTCAGGGGACGAGAGCAGCCACGCAGCTGACAGCCCATTGCAGCTAAGGTAAATACTGCTTGCAGAGGCGTAAACTTGTTAGTTCACCAGCTTGCATTCACTGTGAACTCGAGCAACCTTGAGTAATCTTTTGCTCAGCTTGTCACGAAAACTAACCATCCGCCGTAGACTTGATTGTCATCCTAAACAGTACCGAACTTAGAACTACACTCCTGGAAATTGAAATAAGAACACCGTGAATTCATTGTCCCAGGAAGGGGAAACTTTATTGATACATTCCTGGGGTCAGATACATCACATGATCACACTGACAGAACCACAGGCACATAGACACAGGCAACAGAACATGCACATTGTCGGCACTAGTACAGTGTATATCCACCTTTCACAGCAATGCAGGCTGCTATTCTCCCATGGAGACGATCGTAGAGATGCTGGATGTAGTCCTGTGGAACGGCTTGCCATGCCATTTCCACCTGGCGCCTCAGTTGGACCAGCATGCGTGCTGGACGTGCAGACCGCGTGAGACGACGCTTCATCCAGTCCCAAACATGCTCAATGGGGGACAGATCCGGAGATCTTGCTGGCCAGGGTAGTTGACTTACACCTTCTAGAGCACGTTGGGTGGCACGGGATACATGCGGACGTGCATTGTCCTGTTGGAACAGCAAGTTCCCTTGCCGGTCTAGGAATGGTAGAACGATGGGTTCGATGACGGTTTGGATGTACCGTGCACTATTCAGTGTCCCCTCGACGATCACCAGAGGTGTACAGCCAGTGTAGGAGATCGCTCCCCACACCATGATGCCGGGTGTTGGCCCTGTGTGCCTCGGTCGTATGCAGTCCTGATTGTGGCGCTCACCTGCACAGCGCCAAACACGCATACGACCATCATTGGCACCAAGGCAGAAGCGACTCTCATCGCTGAAGACGCCACGTCTCCATTCGTCCCTCCATTCACGCCTGTCGCGACACCACTGGAGGCGGGCTGCACGATGTTGGGGCGTGAGCGGAAGACGGCCTAACGGTGTGCGGGACCGTAGCCCAGCTTCATGGAGACGGTTGCGAATGGTCCTCGCCGATACCCCAGGAGCAACAGTGTCCCTAATTTGCTGGGAAGTGGCGGTGCGGTCCCCTACGGCACTGCGTAGGATCCTACGGTCTTGGCGTCCATCCGTGCGTCGCTGCGGTCCGGTCCCAGGTCGACGGGCACGTGCACCTTCCGCCGACCACTGGCGACAACATCGATGTACTGTGGAGACCTCACGCCCCACGTGTTGAGCAATTCGGCGGTACGTCCACCCGGCCTCCCGCATACGCACTATACGCCCTCGCTCAAAGTCCGTCAACTGCACATACGGTTCACGTCCACGCTGTCGCGGCATGCTACCAGTGTTAAAGACTGCGATGGAGCTCCGTATGCCACGGCAAACTGGCTGACACTGACGGCGGCGGTGCACAAATGCTGCGCAGCTAGCGCCATTCGACGGCCAACACCGCGGTTCCTGGTGTGTCCGCTGTGCCGTGCGTGTGATCATTGCTTGTACAGCCCTCTCGCAGTGTCCGGAGCAAGTATGGTGGGTCTGACACACCGGTGTCAATGTGTTCTTTTTTCCATTTCCAGGAGTGTAGAATCGGATGATTTGTCGTAATATTGGCCAACTTCACAATATAATAATAAGAATAATTTTGTAGAGAAGATTTCGGTAAAAAAATTGCTATTGTTGTGTTCAGTGTCACGTTATTTCGAGTAAACAGGATGTAATGCATTATCTTGACAACTGTCCTAACATTGTCATGTTGCAACCTATGTAAATTCGTGTATTTCTTTGATAATAATTCTGAATTAAAACAACTTGTGTACAGCTTAAACACCGTTGTGCTCTGTCATAGAATAAGGGTCCACTCCTACCCCAGTCATTTATTCTATAGACGCTAACGCACTCACAGGGTGGTTATGCTGATGTCTGACGAAAGAGAAAAGGAGTGGAGTGTTAGAACGTCTTCATCCGATTCGCCACACTGTGCCGAGACATCTTTGCTTGGTTTTGTGCGACTGGTGTGGGTGCGCTTTATGGAAAACACTGACAAGGAGGAAGGGGGGGACATGTGTTAAGATAAAGGTCACTAGCTTTTATTTTACCTACTGCTCACTTTTGTATCTACATTTTTAAACGAGGGTAACTCCCCATCGCACACCCCTCAGATTTAGTGGTGAAATGGCCCATTGGATAAACTGTAAAAAACTGAACACAGATGAAAATTGAAAACAAGATGATTTACTGAACTGTGAAAAAAGTTAAATAGAAACAGTGAACGATGTAAGCTTAAGATGTGTAACGTTGAGCGAAGGAAGAGATGCATGGTGTCATAGCTGTGTTGTCGTAGTGTTGGACTGGTAAGAGGGAAATCTCTGTTCAGATCTCCTTCATGCTGCATTTTCTTTTTCACAAATTTATGTACTGTCCATCCGGTCATTGACGTGTCTTTCTACATATGTAGTCTTGGCAATTCTCGTACAACACACTGGTTATAGAGTATGAGTCATGTGATGAATATATTACCATCGCAAGTAAATGTGATAGATTGTGACAGATAGCGAGGTGCTATATAGTCCTCTCACAGAAATGAAAACAACAAATAAATGGGGATGAACTGTGTTACAGCAAAGGAATTAAAGAGTCAAAACTTCCAGAATGGAACACAAGAGTCGTAACATGCAGTACTTGTGTAGAACGAATAGGAGGTATGTACGTCTGAGGGTTACTTCTCTACACCTCGCTGCTGATAACGCACGTTACACCAAGACAGAGACCAAGTCTGAATGCAGCGAACAGATCCGTCAGTGGTCAGCCGGACAGTTCATAAATCTGTGGAAAAAATAAGTAATTGAGGCGTCAGGGAGGTTCGTACTCTGATGTCCCCCTACGCAGTACATCATCGTAACCACAAAACGACAGATGGTCAATGTTGCACATCTTCAACTTGGACTGTTCATTGTCTCTATTTGGCTTCATTTCTTGTAGTTCAGTGCACTTTCTTCCCATTTCCAAGTCTGATCTATGTTTAGTTTTTATCGAGCTATTCGCTGGACCACATTACCATTAACCCTGAAAGGGGGAGGGGGGGGGGGCGATGGGGAGTTTCCCTTGTAACTGCCCACGTGTTCCACAGTAATGCTGATTTATAGAATAGGGAAGTAACTTGACTTTATAAAATTTGTAAATCCGAGTTGCAGCAAGTTAAAGCATTTAATAAGAATTACTTAGCAAATACTTTACGCCAAAATGCGATGTAAACCTAACGCAAATATCTTTAACACTCAATCGCCTACCGACTATCATGAGAGCTGGAACGCCAACCTGTGCCGCTGAAAGACTCGTCTGCAGTAGGAAAGAAAAGGCGGACAGTCCTTCCAAACCGGCTTCATCAGAAATTCGGCGGTTAAATTCGATAAGAGCGGTAGCATCCTGTGCGGTCCAGTGAACAGGGGGTGGCGGGCGGTGTCTTGAGTACGTTGTTTGTGTGGCTGTTGCATTATTTTGCGATCAGGTCTGTAGGCTATGCTATGTGTTATTTGGACAGTTTACGAGTTGATCAGTGTACTGCATTATTTACGAGGAGTTTGCATGTCTGTACTGACATTATTTCGGTAATTTAGGAGTTGTGTGAGTGTCTGCAGAGCATTGTTTAGGAGTTGTTTACAGGTCTGTGGGCTGTGTGGTGTGACCCCAAGCACGTCAGAGCATGTGTTTTGTTTCATGCTATCTCAAATACATACCTAAATAAATTGTTCCAAAATAAATAAATTACACTCCTTCCTCTAACCAGTGGTCCAGTGCAGGCTCAGTCATTTTCCCCTCCAGATGGCCATCTTGTGTTATGTCACAGTGTTATGTCTCTGGTGAAAGTATTGTGTACTAGGTCCATACCTTGTAGCGACCACACTGTCCCCCCCGCCCCCCTCCCCTCCTCCCGACGTCTTGGATTACGTCACGCAATGGATGATATTTTCTCTCTGGTGGTGGTACTGTGTACTAGACCAGTTGGACTCGAGATCTCATGGTGGAGACACTATTTCTCACCAGAATCCGCTATCTTGGATACTGGTACTTGCATCATCAGCTAACGTCCTGGCCGCCATCTTGGATTACGTCACGGAACGGACGACAACGCGCTCTGATGGTGACGTCATGGGCTGTTGCCAAGTCTCCACAGGGCCATCTTGGATGACATCATCGCCGCTATATTAGATACTGTGTGCTAGACCAGTAGGACTCTGAACCCGATGGTGACCACACTGTATCCCACCATTTCCTGCCCACCCCAGAGCACCATCTTGGATTACATCATGGAACAGATGACAGCAGCCTCTGGTGGCAGTACTGTGTACTAGGTCAGTTGGACTCTGGACCCTATGCCGATTACTCCCGATGGTGACAGTGCCTCTAATTGTTTAACTAAATAGTGCATGTATAATGTACACCACAGGTTGAGTCCTCCTCCGCCATTTCCTAGGACAAGGTGGCGGTCGGGTGACTGAGGTTAGTGGAGGTAGCGCAATTGACCTTGTTCCTGCCAAAATTCAAACGACACCAAAATGAACCAGCTGCCACTCGTAAGACCTGCAGTGTCACGTGCTGCGACGTACGCGCCACGGCCTGTCATCCTCGTGGGCCTCTGTCCTGCACACCTGACGTCTCGCATTTTCCGACAGCCAGTGATCGCTCAGGGGGTCCTCAGCGCCCTGCAGTGAACGTTGCAGCCAGCGGCAGCATTAAACTTGTGCGTGGCCAGTCATTTACATAGTCTCCATTCGATCTGTGGCGATTTTTAATGGCTGGTGAAGGTCGTAAGCGACTAATTCATGTTAAGTAAGCGAAGGACGTAATTTTCAGGATACACGCTTCCTTCAAGTGCAAAGCGCCTCTGTGTGTTTATCGAAGCTGTCGTTTGAAACTGGCAACGGTGCAATCACGCTCGTGCATCGATAAAACGTCGATATATCAACATAACAATTTTTCGATAGGAATCGATATTATCGACGACACTATTCGACATGTAACAATATATCGGTATGGAAGTGGCGTCGACTGCAGAGACTTTTTTGTAATTGCAGTAGAACATTATTTTGCTTTCCCTGTGTAGAGGACTTACTCCTTTTTGAGCGTTCATTGCGTCCAGTCTTCCACTTTGACTGTGTGAAGCAAGTATAGATAATACAAGGAAGAAGTCCAATAGACTGGGAGCCGGCGGTGTGAACGGAATAACAAGATTTCCAATGTGACGAAATAACAAATCAGTTGCGTTAAGAAACAATTTTTAACGCAAATAGTGTGCTATTTCTTCACATAGGCATTATTCAAAAACAGTTTCTGAAACTGATGAACAAAAATCTAAATGGCAAGACCAGTCTTTGCGATGGGCGGAGACGTGTGAGGGGAAATGCTGACGTAATCCGCTTTCGGCTCTACCAACAGAAGCTGTAACGTTTAACTTCACCACGCAGTTTTGAAACTACGGCTGCGAAGTCGCTGGCGTTTATAGAAATGAAAAGAAAAAAACAGGGATGTCGACATGAAGTGTTCCTCACAGATCCGATATGTGACGAAACCGAACGACGAACCCATCGGACACCTTTTATTGCGTCGCTTGCCTGCAGTTACCATTGTCAGCAAAGTGGTTACCGCCATGTGCGAACTTGCAGTATATTTACAATGCGCAGCCGAAATAGTTTTGGCTGGTACGTCGATATTTTCTCCGTCGTCAAACTTTTCGATATATCGACGGCCGATAAAGATGTTTTTAAAATATCAATATATCGCATTCCCGATGTTTTTAAAAATATCAACAGTACTAGCCTCGAGCTGCGTGAGCCAGACTACAGGAGATGAAAAGGCAGGCAGAACAAATGGATTCCTTACACATGAAGATAGTAACTGTTCTCGAAAGAACAGATACAATTGATGACCGTGCAGCGTCTGTAGAATAAAAATTGAGACCCTCAGCTGCCGACAGGTGTTGATATACGTCGATGGGGACAGCTGAAAACGTGTTCCCCGACCGGGTCGCACTGGAAGCGTGTAAGGTGTAAGTCCCTGCAGTCGCGCAATTCATCTGCGTCCTTGATGGCTCAGACGGATAGAGCGTCTGCCATGTAAGCACGAGATCCCGGATTCGATTCCTAGTCGGGGCTCACATTTTCAACTGTTCCCATCGAGGTTTATCAATAACACCTGTCGGCAGCTGAGCGTTTCACTTAATTATCATTTAAACGGATTCTTCGCGAACCGCATCGAACGAGGCAGGAGACTGATAACAGAAAAACTGCAGAAAACAGCCACTCATGGATGGATAATAGTGAAGGTATTACGCTGATGATGATTGTGATGCCGGTGGTGATGGAAGTATATGGTTAAGGCCGACAGAGCTACACTCGGGTGTTTGTGATAATCTATGAATTTCGATGATGCAGTTTTTGCTCTTATGCGGCAAGAATCAATTATTCATTCCTCGTTTGAAAGAAAACGGCACAATTGGTAGGAATATCAAATATCTGCACTCGTGATTCACCCAGAGCGCCTTTTTTACGTTTTTCACCGTGTTTCATTTGAAAAGACAGGGGAAAGGCAGCTGGAAATATAAAAAGTTTCCCATGGTGCTGAGGCACAGTCATACAGTATGTTTTGAAGGAATACATCGCCATTTGAATGCTATATTACTGTATTTTTCATCTCTACAATCCAGATTTCGGCTTTTATGCCATTATCGACTACTATGCTGAATGATCTTATACTACTAACACCTTATATTAGGTAGAGTCATATCTGGTCTAAGAACTTTCAACATTGCACTCGATAATGGCGTAAAAACAGAAAGCTGGATTGTACAGAGGAAAAATACAGTAATGTAGCAGTCAAATGGCGATGAATTCTTTCAAAAAAACTACTGGAAATCTCTCGATGTTCCACCCATTCGGACTCACTCCATGCGGCCAACTATCGTTCACTAAGAAGTGTCAGAATGGCAGAGAACCGTTGCTAAAATGTGTTAATGGTCGTGCAAGTCACGTAAGTTACTGTATCGAAGAACAATCCGCCAGCTCCCAGGAAAAAAAATGTTATGTTCAATTCAAGAAAGTGATACAAAAGTGTTTTTTATGCAGGGTTTTTTTAGCACGGTCAGGACTGGAACTTTTTTTATGGCTACGTACACAGTCGCCATTTGCCTTCCAAAAATACTCCATGTTCCATACCGTCAGGTCTACCTCTAACCAACTTACAAACTATCGTAAAGGCGTCGTTGTCTCTGTGTGTTGTGACTTTAGCGTTTCTCTTACCCTTAGCGCGGCCTGTGGTGTCCTTTCGTGCTGCCAGTAATTAAGCTTATACTGACGACCTCGATGTGACCGCTAAGAAAGCACATAGGCCAGGACATTTTCTGCTCGTCTCTGTAGATTCACAAGTAGAATGTTCCAAGCAGATTTTCTCTGCAGAAAAAAAATATGATTGAGGAACACCGCGACTTTGGTGAATAAAGGTTTCTTGAAATCTCTGCAACCAGTCGCCTTTTGTTTTGTTCTGCAATTCTTCTACTATCCCATTACCGGTTTCGAACGGCCTAGTTATTCATTATCAGATGGTGCACATTTATTGATTGTCTGCGGAAGTCGACTCCATCACCATAATGAGTAGCTAGGCGGTTCGAAAACGGTAGTGGGATGGTAACAGAACTGAAGTACAAAACAAAAGGTGACTGGTACCAGTAATTTCAAGAAACCTTTCTCTAAAGTGTTATACCATTTCTTGCGATCTGTCGGTTTCAGCTATACAACGGACAGAGTCGAAATCTCATTTTTTTCCACTGTAGATGTGTTTCAAAAAGTTTTTATAGTGTTTTGGTTTTATTGTTGTGTCTACTATACATAAAAATATTTAATTTTTTTTACATTTACGAAAAGCGCAATTAATACGTGATAATTTCCGACGCAATGGTCTTTCCATTTTTAATCAGCATGTCCTACCAGCATACAGAATGCTCGAAAAATACAGGCTCAGAAGTGTACGAGAGGTAGAGAATCCTTAATTGAGTATCTTGAGACGAGAATCCAAAGGCGGGATACAATTATTTAGTTTACACCTCATAGTGCAGCAACAACATACATCTCTTAGGAGCTGTCCAAAGCTAAATTCACCAGATTATCATTTTAAGCTGTCATTCTCATCCGGAAGGTTTCTTGGTCTCTTCTTCTGACGACTTGCTTTTCATACGCAACATTAACTATCAAAATAAAAATCGAAATATGATTTAATTAATAACAAATATTTTGTTATTTAATAACCCAAACATGCAGAGCATACAAATTTCATGACATCTATTCAGAGAGATAATAATACAGGATAATTATTTATTTCAAGCTTCTGCTACCAGTCACTTTTTATTCAATGCCTAATCTAACATAATGCAACGCGTTTCGAACATGTTTTGTATATCTTCAGGCGTTTATACATGCTTAGGGAACTGTTTCTTCTTCTGACGACTTTGTTGGTTTAAAGATTTTATTTATTTCATTTAGTTAGTGAAATTTTTTAAGAAAAGTTAACTTCTAGTAAAGTAAACTTCTAGTTTTATGTTTTCAAAACATATGCTTTTCCTAAGCTAATTAACTTATTTATTCGTTAATTAGTTTATATCATGCATTTGCAACATGGGCGTTAATTAAGAAGAAAACCAGCAGAAGACATCACTGATTTTGATTTCTAGCCATACACTGCCCCCCTCCTCCCCCCCCCCCCCCAAATGCCGCACTAGCAGCTACCGTATAAAACAATGGACGAAGTGTTCTAGATTAATCTAGTTTAAGATTGTTTATTTTTAAGAAACATTTCTCTATGTATGTATGTATAAACGCTTGAAGATGAACAGAACATGTTCGAAACCCATTGCATTATGTTAGATTAAGCATAACATAAAAAGTGACTGGTAGCAGAAACTGGAAATAAATAATAATCCCACACAGTCACGGTTCACAAACATAGCCATTATGGCTGAAAATAATAATACAGGATCTTTCGCAAAACTATACCTCCTATATGAAACAAGGTAGAAACTAGGGGCGAGTTATCTCGTAGGTACAGGATTACAAACATTTTATTTTTATAATAAGCATGTGATTTTACAACAGCATATTTTTCACATGCATGCATATACAGCCTTATGCTAATTTTGCAATACGTTTAGGATACAAGTTGTAATGTGTTGTCGTTATTATTGTGCGAAGACTGGTCTCATTCAGCACTCCACGCTACGTATCCTGTGCAAGCGGGTTCACCTCTGAACTTACGACCATTTAACACTTGGTCTCCCTCTACAGTTTTTACCTCCTCACCCCCCTCCACCATTCCGTCAGGCCTCAGGATGTGTCTTGTCAACCGATCCGTTCTATTAATCGAATTCTGGCATATATTTCTTTTTCTCCCAATTCGATTTAGAACCACCTCATTACCTATTCGATCTGCCAACTAACAGTGTTATGCTGCAGCACCACATTTTAAAAGCTTCTATTCTCTTTTTATCTGAACTGCGTATCGTCTACGTTTCAGTTCCGTACAGGATTAAATGTTACCAAACCCATTTTTTTCAGAAATTCTTTTCACACTATATCCAGTCTGCATTTTACTACCTCTCTCTTTCGGCCATCATCATCTGTTTTTCAGCACAAATAGCAATCGAAATATAATTCGTGAGTTGTACTGCCTGAATATGTGTATATAGATTCCAGCTTTACTGCTTGACTTTTTGTCTTAAATCTTTAACGTTACGTTATACGACAGTGAGTTAAATGAAACCTTGAATATTTTTTAAATATTATTTATTGTGCAGAAGTGCTACAAAGCTGTATCACTTTTCAACATAATCTCCCCCACGCTCAACGCAAGCCCTCCAGCGCTTACAAAGTTCATAAACTCCTTTAGAAAAAAATTCTTTTGGTAGTCCGGACAACCACTCATGCACCGCGTGACGTGCCTCTTCATCAGAACGGAACTTCTTTCCTAACATTGCGTCTTTGAATGGTCCAAACAAACGGCAATCACTTGGGGCAAGGTCTGGCTAGTATGGTGGATGAGGAAGACACTCAAAATGCAGGTGTGTGATTGTTGCAACTGTTGTACGGGCAGTGTGGGGCCTTGCATTGTCATGTTGCAAAAGGACACCTGCTGACAGCAATCCACGTCTCTTTGATTTGATTGCCGGCTGCAGACAATTTTTTAGGAGATGTGCGTATGATGCACGGGTGACAGTGGTTCCTCTGGGCATGTAATGCTCCAAAATGACACCTTCTTCGTTCCAAACGAGAGTCAGCATAACATTCCCTGCTGATGGTTCCGTTCGAAACTTCTTTGGTTTTGGTGATGAGGAATGGCGCCATTCCTTGCTCTATCTCTTCGTTTCCGGTTGGTGGAAGTGAACCCAGGTTTGTCCCCAGTAACAATTCTTGCAAGGAAGCCATCACATTCTCCTTCAAAACCCCGAAGAAGTTCTTCACAAGCATCAACATGTCGTTCTCTCATTTCAGGAGTCAGCTGCTGCGGCACTCATCTTGCAGACACTTTGTGAAATTGCAGCACATCATGCACAATATGGTGTGATCATCCATGACTAATCTGTAAACATGCTGCAGTGTCATTCAGTGTCACTCGGTGGTTTTCCTTCACTATGGATTCAACTGCTGCAATGTTCTGTGGAGTCACAATTCGTTGTGCCTGACTTGGTCGAGGAGCATCTTCCACTGAAGTCACACAATTTGCGAACTTCCTACTCCATTCGTATACTTGCTGCTGTGACAAACATACATCACCGTACTAAACCTTCATTCGTCGACGAATTTCAATAGGTTTGACACCTCCACTACTCAAAAACCGAATAACAGAACGTTGTTCTTCCCTGGTGCAAGTCGCAAGTGGGGCGGCCATCTTTATACTGATACTGCGACGGTATGTATGCGTCTGCACTATGCTGCCACCTACAGGCCATTCTGCACGCTGTTTGTAGCACGCTTGCCAACTTACAGGACAACTGCGCGAAATTTCGATTTGTTATTACAAATTAAAGGTTTTCATTTGACTCACCCTCGTACTTTTCAGTGAGTGGATTTTAAATTTTTAAATTTTGTCACTACTTATGTGAAATACTGAAAAACAAATGTCTTGCCATTTGATGGGCAACCTACAACTGGGATGGGTGACCATAGCCATTTAGTAATCAAAAGGTCACAAGTAGATCACATTGTCACAAAAACTGTGTAAGTAGGCTGTTTAGGCTCTTATATTGGTAACGCCACATAGCGCTTTGTATGAAAATCACTGGCTGTCCTGTGTGCAGTCTGTGGCTAGTTTGCATTGTTGTCTGCCATTGTAGTGTTGGGCAGCTGGATTTTAACAGTGCGTAGTGTTGCGCAGTTGGAGGTGAGCCGCCAGCAGTGGTGGATGTGGGGAAGTGAGATGGCGGAGTTTTGAGAATGGATAATCTGGAGGTGTGTCCAGGATGTCATGAACTGCTATATATATTATGACTATTAAGGTAAATACATTGTTTGTTCTCTATTAAAATCTTTCATTTGCTAACTATGCCTGTCAGTAGTTAGTGCCTTCCAGAGTTTGAATCTTTTATTCAGCTGGTAGTAGTGGCACTCGCTGTATTGCAGTAGTTCGAGTAACGAAGATTTTTGTGAGGTAAGTGATATGTGAAAGGTATAGGTTAATGTTAGTCAGGGCCATTCTTTTGTAGGGATTATTGAAAGTCAGACTGCGTTGGGCTAAAAAAAATATTGTGTGTCAGTTTAAGCACAGTCATGTACAATTTTTCTAAGGGGACATTTCATATGTCGACCCTTAGCCGAGGATACCTCACTGGAATCTACAGATTTTTTTCTTGTAGTTTTTGTAATTAGTGTAGTATTGTTTACTGCTAGCGGGTAATTGTAGAGAGAATCTCCTTTGTAGTTGCAGTCTTTCATTGTTGTACAGTAAAACAGTTGTGGCATGCATGTAGATTTGCACCAAGTATTTCGCAGCTGCGATTGCAATTAACTAGATATTATTTTCAGTGCTATGTTAATGTGTTCTCTTATTTTTGCTCTTCAAATTGTGCTTTTCTGTGTTATCGTGTGAAATATTGTGACAATAATGGCGTGTGAAAAACATTAACACTAGGCTCCAAAGTAAACTGAGAAATAATAGTGACGACGAGCGTAGCTTATCAGCACCACTGTGTAATGAATTAACAGACATTCGAAGTAGTAATTTGGTAATTGTGCATAGGGAAATGGAGCGGGCGGCAAATAATGGTGTAGACAATGAAACAAGTAGGGAACAGGGAAGCATTATCGATCGATCGGTCGGCAACAGCTCGCCTCAGGAATCCGAAATGACAGAACACAATACTGCAAATACTGTAGACTTAGGTTTTGGGTCCTCAAAATGTGAATGTTGCCGATGAAAATGCACTGCCAAAAAGCATAGAGAAACAGATTCCAGACACTAATACATTATTATTGCAATTAATGCAACAAATGGAACGAAATCAGAGCCAAACACAGCAGAAGCTTCAAAATTTAGACACAATGGAACAAAATCAGAGACAAACACAGCAACAGCTTCAAACGTTAGACACCAGACTTGAACAAACACGTGAAGATTTAACTACTGACATTGAATCGAAATGTCAAAAAGTCTGTAATGATGTAAAAACACAGATTTGTGAGCATTTTCAGCCTAGTTTTTCGCGGCATGAAAATGCATTACAGAATCACGAAGCAGCCATAAAAGAACTGCAAACTATTGTTCATGAAAATCATGAGACCTTGCAAGCTAAAATTGATGCAGTTCCATCTACCGATTCGGTTACACAACTTGCAAAAACTCTTGAAAACTTAAAGGACACAGTAGATACCCTGAAAATTGGTTCAGAAAGACACACGGAGGAAATTAGTTCATTATCAGAGAAAGTAGTTGAACTTTCGGATCAGCTAAATAGTTTATCTACGAAGGTTAATGATAATCTGAATGACACAAAACCGGTAGTCTTTAATGACACAGAAGAGTTCGAACAAATTAGGAAATTCAAACAAAATAGGAATCAAATTAATACGCAACACCAAAGAGAAATCCGGGAAGTACAAGATCAGCTGACACAGGTAATACAAGAACTACGTATTTCCGAGGACACTCGCGCTCCAATACGGGAAGAGGGACATAGAAATACGGAACAGTCACAAAATAATAACATGGGGTACTTCGGAAATTATGCAAGAAATTGGCAAGGTACACCGAATTTTGAGATGGAACCGCCGAAATGGAGTAAAAATAACCGACATGCGACTCGCCGACATTATGATTTTGACTGTAAGCTGTTTATTACTACACGTAAATTCAAAACATTTAAGAATTCCGGCAACGACATTCATCCAAAAGCGTGGCTTCATCAATTCTCTCATTGTTTTCCTCCCAACTGGTCATTGGAGCACAGATTAGAATTTATGTGTGGCTATTTAGAGAATGAACCAGCTGTAAGAATGCGATCGGTCATTCACTATTGTCACAGTGAAGGAGAATTTTATCATGCCTTCCTCTCAGCATATTGGTCTCAAGCTATACAAGACCGAGTAAAACATAGCATCATAATGATGAAACATTTCGAACAATCTGAATTATCCGGTCTTGTGAAATATTTTGAAGACATGTTGCACAAGAATCAGTACCTGTCAAACCCATAAAGCCCCTCAGAACTCATCCGCATTTGTTTAATCAAATTACCTGAACATTTACGACATATTATTTTGGCGCGACGTTGCAAAGACGACATTGAAGCTTTTCAGGGACTTTTACAAGAATTGGAAATTGACATTGACAATCGCGCGACGTGAAAACAGGAACACAACAATTACAGGTCATATCCGTCACAATTCCGTGATGACAGAAATAATAAATGGACACGACAAGGCTATTCTTACAACGCAAATCGTGAACAGAACATACACCACCCATATGACAACCACTGGCAGAGTAATAGCTACAGAGAAAGAACGCATTTCCGTAGTAATGAATATAACAGAGACAACCATAGCAACAATATCGCAACCAGAACTATTATTATCAAGGGAAACAGAATAACTTAAGATGCAACGGTCCAGCGCGCAGTTACGATTCAGGGAGAAATTCTCCACCACATGACCGACAAAAAAGAAACTATGTAAACTACCGACAAAACGACAGACCTGAATTTCATCAGAACTCGGCAAGGTGAATTGATAGAAGTTAGGTCTCCTAATCACAATAACAAAGAAACAGACAATGACTCGCCCCGCAGGCAGCCACATGCGCCGGGTGGCTCAGAGAAAAATAACATTGACGCTAACACTGAGAAAAATTCAAGTATTCTTTACCGACGTATACCGAATGATAATTGCATTCAAGATGAAACTCTTTATTGAAAGATAATCTGCTTTTTAAGTTAGTCTTTGCCATAAAATTTTTCACTTTACGCTGCTAGTACAATTTGTCACACTGAGAAACTGTTAACATGTAACAATGTTTTGAAGTTAACTATCCAGTCTAGAACCTAGGGAACATATTTAGACAGTATTTACGAGTGCATTGTTATAGTGAGCAGACGACACAGTGTTATTGTGTGTGTACATTCTTGCTTGTTAATTGCACGATCATGTAGCGACTATAAGGCTTACATACTTAGAACATTTACTGGCAATGAGATTTTAATGCAACATTTTGGTTTACTTGAAAAGATACTCTTTATTTGAAGTACATTCGGTGAGATTAAAGATGACTTAGCATTTGGTTTCTTTGATAGCTACACGATTATATCACGACGCTACTAATATGTGACACAATTTACATTGTTGCATTTGCAGTGTATCTGTTTTATATGTGCACAGTTTTTCTGTATTATTCTGGAAAGTGAAACATGTTTTAGTAGTAACTTTTGTGGTATAGCTACAATGAGACAGCCTTTTTCGTAGCACAACAATACGTTACATTATAGTACTTTCTTGATAACGGTAAGGTACGTAATAACTACGATATCTATACGCGAAGCATTTCACTTTTGTTTATGATGAGGTGAGTACATAGACTTCAGCAGAACTTTGCTTACAGAGGACGATAACTACAACACTTCTAAAGAATTATCTTACAGCAAGACGCATATTTAGCGCTACAGGACACGCATTTGAGTGATTAATTTTGTACTTGAAACATTAATTTTTCAAGATTTTTGAGTTACAAAGAAAGTTTTCTGTGATACATTTCATTCCATTGCTGTAATCTGTAGCACCTGAGGGTATAATTACATTAATCCTCAGGGGGGTACACGCTTACTTTGTGTAGCATGTGTGTGGCAGGCACAAGGAGCCCTAGCTAATATGGTATTTGCTTATACAACTTTACACATCGGTGCCATATTTCTCTAACACATAATTACACAGCCATCTGATAATGTAATTGAGAGAGACAAACATTTTTTTACTACATCAGTGACAGATGTTTACATAATTACACTATTGGATAACTTCACACTTATGAAATTGTATTTTGTCTGTACTTTGTGAACTGTTCATATTTTTTCAGAACCATTGTGATATCATGAGAGCTTTCAATGATGTATTTGGTATGGGATCACGATTTTTAATGTACGTTGGAGGTAGAAGACACTGTTGAAATGAGCGGAGAATTTTTTTTAGGTTTTGAAATTATTGGAGGAAGCTACGACGATTTTGAGATTTGACTGAGGTTTTATTAGGTTATTATGCTGTTGAGGTATGTTTGTGATCAATAAGCTGATGTTATATGGGGAATTTGATTATGTTGCATATGTATTATGATGAAATATTGAAGTGTCGACGAATATATATCTGTGTAATAAGGTAAGGAATAATGAGTAGAGGTTAGGGACCTTGACTTGTGAAAAAGGATGTTGGAAACCAAGTATCGTACTTTAAGAGTTATGACATGTGTCTAAATGCGTGAATGTATCACAATGCCGGCAAAAATTTTTTGGACGTTGTTATATTTATAGGATTTTGTTTCTAAACATTTGTAACGCAAATTCTCGACCTGTGAAATTTTTATATGAGACTGTCACTGTAGCGGAAACTGCTGCCATGAATATTTCATTAAGAAAGGTAAGTGACCTTGACGTAATGCGTTTTGGGCGCCAAGCTTAGAGATAGTCGTCTGACAAAAGAAAGCCATTAGGTGGAGAAAATAAAAGAGGACATTATCCTCGCTATTGACATTTCTTTGTCGAAAGCATCGCAAATACGACACGCTCAAACTTGAAAATCTATGATTACACTGTGGAGCTCTTAATCTATGATATTTACTAAAATGCCTAATGAAATGATGAGAAACATTTTACATCTATTGTCTTTCTAGTTGAGAGATTTTTTTTGGTTTTGGAGACGCCATTTGCCTAGTGAATGACGTTTCATATGTTGCTTTATATATATATATATATATATATATATATATATATATATATATATATATATGCTCATTTCGTTTAATATCTAATTTCTAGCTTCACTGCAGCAATGGTTAAAATAAAATTTAATAGATGTACTAATATCACTATTTTCTGTCTACAGACCCAGTAAAGAATAATTTTATGATCTACTTCCAAGAAAAACGAGGGATCGCAAAAAGACATTTCCACTTCACAGGAATTGCATACACAATTTTTGTCAGTGACTTGGTAACTTGTCTGCTACAGTAAGTTACAGTGATGCATCACTGTAGTGTTAATATGTGATATAGGTATGAAACATGGCCATTTTTACTGTAATATTTTTTCTGCTTGAGCTTTGTCATGTTTAGATATAAGTTATTGCTTTTACTGCTGCTTGCTTTGCCAATTTCCATTTTTTTGTCATTGCTGTTTGTGTTAATTGTTTTGTGCTGCTGCATTGCCTCGTCCCTTAGTTTAGCATCTGAGCTCAGTAGATTTAAGTTAGCTTAAGATGGGGTATGCTATATGAGAGAACGAGTTGTGATGAATTGGAAGAAATGCATTGAGAAGCTATAAGAATATAGTTTGGCCAAAAAAGAATTTTGAAAGAGGATATGAACAAAAATGCAGGGTTTAGGGAGAACAGGTTTAGGTAGGATTTTCTTGGAAATAAGTGATAAGGTAAGATAATGGAAAATGAATAATGAGGTAAGAAATATGTGAACATATAAATACAGAAAGCATGCTTTGATAGGATTTTTTTGGTGGAAACAAATGTTGAAATAAGACGAAAGATCTATGGAATGAAGTTTTGGGTTGGACTGCAGTACCAAATGTTACACTGAAAAAAAAAACCCTGCCCTTTCCTCTTGTGTTATTCTGCTGTGTGTTTATGTACCCTTGTGTATTTGTCTTTTTCCTGTCTTTATGTGTTTAGCTGATGAGAGTTATGTTGTAGAATTTTCATAATACTATGTTATTCACTTTGTAAAGATGTTTAGACATTATTCATCTGTTCTGTTTTGTTGCTCATATGTGAAGTTGATGTTTCAAAAGTTATTCTGATCTTTATGTGTGTACTTATGTCATAATATTTGTAACACTGATGTGCATGTTTATTTCTATTCTTTTGTAAAGCCTGTTTTACTACAAATGTTATCTGTATTGTTATGTTCTTTAATGATGTATTTTGTACCATTGTTATTGTATTCTTATGTCATAAAATTGTAATTAACACCAGTTCATCAAATTAGGTAACTTGTAAGTTACATTTCACTGCACACATTTCTGTTGGTCAGTATATGGACAATATGTGAGAAGTAGGGACTGTTAGTGTTTGCATGTGTGTTGATAATGCAGCAAGGGACTGGTTAACAGCATTGCTAGTTCTAAGGACAATTCCAAAAACTTTGTGCGTGCACAAGTGGTGGCTCATGGACTTGCTATATTCTTCTCAAGACTCTTCGATGGTGATTGTGCACCTGCACAGTCGTAACAGATGGCTGCTGGCCATCTCTACAAGGACTGCACTGGGCCTGCACCTTTGATGCCCACCAATACCATTATTTCTACAAGGACTGCAGTGGGTCTGCACCTCTGGTGGCCCACCAATAGCGTAACCTCTACCAGGAATACAGTGGGTCTGCTCTGTGACGACCTACCTACCAATATTCTTCAAAACTTCGACTGACTCTGCTGTGAGTTTGCTCTGTTGTGGCCCATTACCTCAATATTCTTCAAAACTTCCACTGACTCTGCTGTGGGTTTGCTCTGTTGTGGACCAATACCTGTCTGCATGTCAAGAGCCAGCACTGTCTTTCTGTTGGAAGGACAACACTACTTCTTCAAGACTGCATTGAAATCCACTACTTCCGCGTGCATTGTCTTTTACTGCTCAGACTTTGAGAAAAAAACTGCAGTTTTACTGTGATGAATGACCAGGACTGTCTTTATGGACTGTGAGAAAATTTTAGATTTTGACCAACATTGTATCAATAAGTGTGTGCATATGATTTCTTTGTTACTCTAATTGTGAAAAATTTTTTAACAAACATGTATTGGCCAGTGCCCAAAACAATTTGTAAATTTTTTTGTGGGGAGCATGGGGTGTATGTAAGTAGGCTGTTAAGTTTTTATATTGGTAACGCCATGTAGCGCTCTGTATGAAAATCACTGGCTGTCCTGTGTGCAGTCTGTGGCTAGTTTGCATTGTTGTCTGCCATTATAGTGTTGGGCAGCTGGATTTTAACAGCACGTAGCGTTGCGCAGTTGGAGGTGATCCGCCAGCAGTGGTGGATGTGGGGAAGTGAGATGGCGGATTTTTGAGAATGGATAATCTGGAGGTGTGTCCATCAGAAACAGTACATTTGTAAGAATGGATATCATGAACTGCTATATATATTATGACTATTAAGGTAGATACATTGTTTGTTCTCTATTAAAATCTTTCATTTGCTAACTATGTCTATCAGTAGTTAGTTAGTCCCTTCTGGAGTTTGAATCTTTTATTCACCTGGCAGTAGTGGCACTCGCTGTATTGCAGTAGTTCGAGTAACGAAGATTTTTTGAGGTAAGTGATATATGAAAGGTATAGGTTAATGTTAGTCAGGGCCATTCTTTTGTAGGGATTATTGAAAGTCAGATTGCGTTGCTCTAAAAAAATATTCTGTGTCAGTTTAAGCACAGTCATATATAATTTTTCTAAGGGGACGTTTCAACTGTCTATAATGCAACACAAACTGAGGGCAGCTAGAGGTTCAATCCCAAAACAACCACAGTATTAAGCTCTTGCCATACAAAAATAAATTCAAAAAATATATTTTAGCTGGTCTGTGTAACCAGTGCTGCTGCATACAGACTTCGCGAAGGTTACACACATCTGCACAAATCAAATAGGGAGGCACTGTGTCGTCAAGTGTAATTCTGCTGTGCCACACTGCTCGACCAATTTCTTCAATGTCTCATCTAAGAGGTGGTGGATCACCATCCCTAGAGTACGTGCTGATAATGAAGCACGGTGGGGACATTGCACCTCAACTGATGCCTCCTGGGATCAGCAATCAGGCCCTTGGTACATTTTGCGCGCTAATTGTTTTGCTGCTCACCTACGAGGGCTATCCACAAACTACATTACGTTTTGGAATTAAAAATAAATAAAGGATTGCAATTTTTTTATTATATACAGATGAAAGCCACACTTAAATACTAATTTTCTACATAGTTGCGATTTAAATTAAGGCACTTATCGTAGCAATTGACGAGCTTGGAAATTCCTTCGTCTTACAGTTCGGCTGCCTGCGCCTTCAACCACGTGGATACCTCTTCTTGAAGCTGTGCATAGTCATCAAACCACTTCTTCATTGCTGGGAATAAGTGTAAGTCGCTCGGTGCCAGGTCGGGACTGTACGGCGGATGAGGAAACAACTCCCACTTAAAAGATTCGAGAACTTCACGAGTGGCATTTGCCGTGTGGGCCCGGGCGTTGTCGTGAATCAGCAAGATCTTTGGCCCAACTTTCCCCTGCGCTTGTTTTGTATTGCTCTTCTGAGGTTGTGCAATACCTCTGAGAGTTTATTGTAGTGCCTCTTTCCAGGAAATTCACAAAAATCATACCTTTTCTGTCCCAAAAGACAGTCGCCATCACCTTCCTTGCCGAGATTGTCTGCATGCATTTCTTGGGTTTTTGGAGGGAATTTGTGTGCCCCCACTGCATTGACTGCAAGTTTGTCTCGCAGTTCACATGCTTAACCCATGTTTCGTCACCAGTAACGATGCGATCGAGTAATGAGTCGCCATCTTTCTCGTAAGCGGCCAAAAACGTTAACGCTGCAGCCATTTGCTGATTTTTGTGAATCTCTGTCGAGATTTTTGGTATCCATCTTGCACAAAACTTGTGGTAACTAAGCTTTTCGGTAATGATTTCGTGCAACAAACTTCGTAAAATTTGTGGAAAACTCATAGAGATTTCCGTTATTGTGAAATTACAGTTTTCACTGACCGCGTCATCGACGTTTTCGACAAGTTCGGCAGTCACTATGCTGGGTCTTCCACTTCGCTCTTCGTCGTGAACGTTAGTTCGGCCATTTTTAAATTTTATTACCCATTGACGCACTCCACCTTCAGTGATTATGTTGTCCCCATACACTTCACAAAGCTGCTGATAGATTTCTATCGGTGTACAGTTTTTTGCAGTCAGAAAGCTTATTACAGCATGCACTTCACACTTCGCGGCATGTTCAATTAACGCTGACATTTCAAACTGTCACAGTAACTCAACGGAGTACAGCACGAACCTCTCACTAGCATGGCAGGATGCCGACTGAGCGGCGGAATGCCATGACACCAAGATGGCCGCGCTAGCCCCGCCCCTAACGGACACAAACGAAAACGTAATGTACTTTGTGGATAGCCCTCATATAACTCAGCTCTGTGTTTGGGAACGCTACAGGAGCTGGTCGTTCAAAAGGCACTTCATGCCACTGGAATGCGATGTTTAATGAAACGTGGTGATAGAACACACGAGGCAGCTGACCTTACATAGCCAAGTCGCCTCATCTTTCGTAAAGCTGGAATAAACTGTTGCTGCCATTGTCTATGAGGCTCATGTGATGTGTGGGACCCATAATGTAATCAAACTATGATTAATAAGGAAAGCGTTGTATTGTGAGAAGCGGCTCAATTGCGAAATTGTTTCAATAAATGTCGCCAGTCTCATTATGATCCATGGATGACCTGAATTAATCACAATTTGTACGGTATTCATATGGCCTCTTTTGTTAGAGAAATTCCCGATCCGATCACTCGACTGTAAACTACATTCTGGAAAAAATCTCAATTTAGTTATCTCGTTCTTTGTATCGTCCTCCTGTTAAAATGTTGATCAATTGTTCCATTGCCGAATAGTGGAACAATATTATATTTAAAATAAAAATATGAAATGCATAATTCTACAACAATTAGTTACCTCATGAATCGGTTTTAGTGTTATTACAAGATCACCGACCGACAGTAATTTATTTCTACATCTACATCGATACTCCGCAAGCCACCTGACCGTGTGTGGTGGAGGGTACCTTGAGTACCTCTATCGGTTCTCCCTTCTACTCCAGAGATATATGTAGGAAGGAGCAACATCCTGCTTGACTCCTCGGTGAAGATATGTTCTCGAAACTTCGACAAAAGCCCGTACCGAGCTACTGAGCGTCTCTCTTGCAGAGTCTTCCACTGGAGTTTATCTATCATCTCTGTAACGCTTTCTGCGATTACTAAACGATCCTGTAACAAAGCGCGCTGCTTTCCGTTGGATCTTCTCTCTCTCTTCTATCAATCCCAACTGGTACGGATCCCACACCGGTGAGCAGTATTCAAGCAGTGGGCGAACAAGTGTACTGCAACCTACTTCCTTTGTTTTCGAATAGCATTTCCTTAGGATTCTTTCAATGAATCACAGTGTGGCATCTGCTTTACAGACGATTAATTTTACATGGTCATTCCATTTCAGATCACTCTTAATGCCTACTCGAAGATAATTTATGGAATTGTTTCCAGTTGCTGACCTACTATATTGTAGCTAAATGATAAAGGATCTTTCTTTCTATGTATTCGCAGCACATTACACTTGTCTGCATTGAGATTCAGTTGCCATTTCCTGCTCCATTCGTCAATTCGTTGCCCATCCACCGACATTTCAGGACAATTTTCCATTGTTACAACTTCTCGATATACTACAGCATCATCCGCAAAAAGCCTCAGTGAATGTTATCCACAAGGTCATTTATATATATTGTGAATAGCAACGGTCCTACGACACTGCCCTACGGCAAACCTGAAATACTCTTACCTCGGCAGACTTCTGTCCTTTGAGAATGACATGTTGCGTTCTGCTATCTAGTAACTCTTCAATGCAATCACACAATTGGTCTGATAGTCCATATGCTCTTACTTTGTTCATTAAACGACTGTGGGGAATTGTATCAAACGCATTGCAGTAGTCAAGAAACACAGCATCTACCTGGGAACCCGTGTCTACAGCCCTCTTGAGTCTCGTGGACGAATAGCGCGAGCTGAGTTTCACACGATCGTTTTTTTTTTCGAAATCCATGCTGATTCCTACAGAGTAGATTTATAGTCTCCAGAAAAGTCATTATTCTCGAAGATAATACGTGTTCCAAAATTCTATAACTGATCGACGTTAGAGATATAGGTCTATAGTTCTGCACAGCTAATCGCTGTCCCTTCTTGAAAACGGGGATGACCTGTGCCCTTTTCCAATCTTTTGGAACGCTACGCTCTTCTAGAGACCTACGATACACCGCTGTAAGAAGGGGGGGGGGGGGGGGGGGGGGGGGGGGCAAGCTCCTTCCAGTACTCCGTGTAAAATCAAACTTGTATTCCATCAGGTCCATCGGCCTTTCCTCTTTTGAGCGATTTTAATTGTTTTTCTATCCCTCTGTCATCTATTTCGACCTCAAAGACTGTAGCAAGTCAGTGAACAGCTGTTGGAAGATAACCCATACGTATTACATATCCCGTACACTAAGAAGATAATATAGCTTTGACATGTAACCACGCAACATAACATTTGAACGGAAGGCAAGTAAAAGGGAGAGGGGAGCTGCTAAAGAGTGAGACAATGGTGCTTACATCCAAGAGCGTAACCAATATATGAGTTGTGTGTGGGATGAAGGGTGGAGGTAGAAAGGAAGCACGATTTCTAAACCAAAACCCAAACTATTGAAAATTTTCATTTATAACACGACAAATCTACTAGTGCTACCACTTTATAATACTGCATTTTACAGAGATTACAGTTTGTACGTGATTTGTTCATATTATTTAGCCGTTATGCAGGCAACGTTCAGATATATGCGAATACTTTCTACATTCATAGTTGAGTAACACGAGAAAGAAAAGTATTCTCAACTGAAGGTACAACACTACTGGATGCTTTTAGAACGTCATTTGGAATTTTCATTTGTAAGAAGAATAACGGCGAATGGAGAAATAGTTTTGAGACTTCACGAGAAATGTCTCTAGGTATACTTGCTAGTAGACCAGTAGCTTTTCCTCTCTTCAAACCGTCTCTGCAAGGGTTACGTCTGTCTGTGTGCCGCAGCAGACGCAATTTCGGTTTGCGATTTCTTCCCCGTTGAGCTATCTGCCCTACCCTGCCCCTTGGAAGGGCACACAGTTGGCTGTGGGTTCAGATCATGTTAGGCCAGCTGTGTACCAACTAATTTTTTTAGTGGCTGCAAGCAAACCTATTAACTGATTTCGTCTAGTACGAATTAGACATACATCATTCAGAAAAACCAAAGCATACATGAGCACTGATAGTGTGGAAACGCGTTTTAAACAGTTAATTTAGTTCGTGGAGGTATGTTCCCTCTTTGCATCTAAGTGAAAGGCAGTCTGTTTTTTGTCATACGCGTTTCGCTTCTTTTATTCACGAAACATCTTCAGTGGTCTGTAATACATGTTCTTATATACATGTAATAAATACGTCATATGGTGGTTACAAATGTGTTACTATATTACGTTTTCTAATGATTTTCTGCTGTTCTTCAGATTAGAAACAACTTTTCTAGCAGGTCAAATTATCGTGTGATTCCTTTTTAGACTCCAAAAATTTACACACTGTTTCCGAAAGTATTTTTCCTTTCTACAGTTTCGGAAATATATGATTTAATGACATCCATAAAACCACTTTTTCCAGCCCTGCCTTAATGAACATGAAGTAAGAGTAGATGCATGAGCCTCGACTCTGTCATTCTCGATCTGAGGCAACTTTTGAGTAGTCGAAAGGCGTTGAATGACGTCTCAGAGTGTTTACGCTACTGTAGCTGTCGACATAAAACCTGCCACGTTCAGCGGTAAGTTGCCTTCGAACAAAGGATAAATTTGACACTTGTATACCAGTCGTAATGAATCGTTCACAGCATTTCTCCCCCACGCAGTCTTGGAAGTGTCGCTGCGAGAGCCCCCTGTCTACCGGTTGATACGCCGTCGTGTTACACTTGGACTGAAATTTGTAACGCAGCACTTTCTGCATGTTACAAATAACAAATGAATTGCATGTTTGCCTAAGCGCAGCGAATTACTACGTGTAACTACTCAGAAGGTGGATTTATGGTAAAACAGCAACTTTCATTTTTGTGTAACCTCTCCTCCTCTCCCCTCCCCCCTCCCTTTGTTTTACAATTATTTACGCTCAGCTTTAATTTTTACGGCTGTTATGACTGCACTGAAAAAAAAAATATTTTTTATTCTGTGACGTTAGCAGCACGCCTTTCATACGTAATACCTTTCCAGCTGTTTATCATCTTGCTAATGTACGACGACTATAGAAAGTGACTGTTTGATGATGCTCTTGATAAGTTGAAAAACGGTTCACGAGGAAAATCATTATTGTAGAACAGCCGATTTTATGTTTTAGTTACATAACGTTTCATGTTATAGGACTGTCTTATTCACAGAGCGAAAAATTCTTACGTGTACGCAGAAAGAATACTGCCAGTAATGATAACGTACCCATTTTGTTGACTGTTGAGCTCTGTGGGTGTGGATTACATTATTTTAAAAATACAGCAGCCAGCCACTTTGTTGTGTATTTTTTATGTAAGCTGGTACGCGTTTCGGACTTTCACTCATCTTCAGTTAGTTTCGTACATATTTGAGTTTTCAGTATAAAGTCACAACATCGACAGCAAATTGGATTCTACACCCGTCACTCTACTCTGCTTGTTGTTATTCAGATTCTCGCCCTTATGGATGTGGCACAAACACTTTTTTACTTCTTTTTTTGGACAAAAACAGCTAAGTATCTGCCATGTTGCCGACTGACATCTTTGTTTACATCTTAGATCTTGAATTAGATAAAGATGAGGGAGAACTATGTTTGGAACACAGCTGTGTGTGGATGCAAAGCACGGAGATTGGTGAATATCGGAGGACTTGCTCGAGTAAAGAGTGAATATTTCGTGCAATGCTTCAACGAGAAAAAAGTGCAGACGAGATATCACTGAAACGAAGAGATAGGGTGGCTGGATACATATGAGGACACGAGTTGTTGTTGATCCCAGTAGCTGAAGGAACGGGAAAGAGAAAAATTGCAGGAAGTTGCTTAGATATGGGAAAGTAAGAAAAGGGTAGATACGACATGAATAGAGGTCTACACCAAAGCAGCCTTTAGGGTTGATGAACGGAACAAAGACACGTAGGAAAGTACTGCCATGAACCACGGCTCTGTTCCCAGTCGTGGACCATCGCCGAGGACGACTGCCGAATGGAACGTCAGCCTCGCCTCCATCCGGGGGTCGGTCCCAATACGGCAACTGCCAGATGGCTGCGTGCCTCGAGCTCCCTTTGAACAAAAGAGGGAGTCCTCAGTGTGAATGGTATGGTGGGGGAGCGGCGAAGGGTGCTGGGGGTTTTTACACCCAAACGCGTACGGCCTACAGCCGTCAAGCCTGAACAAGAGAGGCGTGCGTTTAAAATTTACTATTCAGACGCTGCTCACACGAGAGCACCAGGCACAGAAACGTCAGAATTGTCGGTTTTCTTTCCACTGTAAATGGCTAGGCCTATTCCTTCCACAAGGACACATATCGCTGCATTGCCGAGAACGCTACCAATCTGCGTAGAGTAGTTCAGGGAAATCTCGACTGTTGGGAGATAAATCGCATCACAAACAACAGGATCTTTGGGTGAAGGTGGGGTACTACACCACGTAGAAGTTCACTGGACGAAGTTTGTGGATCGTCGAAGAGATACTGTTGTAAAGCACGATCTAAACAGAGAAACGTCAGTTAACAAATGCTTACAACATTAACAGTTCTAACTGTAACACCTCGTCACTAATTTACCGTATTTTAAGACTGGTGCAGACTATGCACATCCCTCTAAGTGTTCAGCACGGGGGATTTAGACTCTGGTGCAAAGGTCCACAGAATGTTGCAGTATGACACCAGGAAGAAAATTGAAACTCACCAAGTATTCGAAAACCAAGTAACAATACATCTCATTAGCCATTCCTTCTACAATATAAGAGAAACTTTGGAGTCAGATATGCAAATTCGACTTAACTCTCTTGTCTATATCAAACAGTTCTTGACTTTCTATACGAAATTACGTTTTGTCGTTTAATTAAGTAGCATAGTGAGAAAAAAAGAACTTCGCACCATGAAGGCATCATCCTAATAGAACAGAAATCACTAGTTGCGATGTACTCGTACACACAAACAAATTATTAAAATTTCAGAAAAACTGAGCGATTTATTCAAGAGACAGCTTCACAAAGTGAGCAAGCCAATAACACATTGATCCACCTCTGGCCCTTATGCAGACAGTTATTCGGTTTGACACTGATTGACAGAGTTTCTGTATGTCCTCCTGAGGGATATCGTCCAACTGGCGGCAACATAGTTAAAATCCCGAGCTGGTTGGAGCGCGCTGTCGATAATGCTTCAAAGGTTCTCAACTGTTGAGAGATCCGGCTAGCATGCCGCCCAAGGTAGGGTTTGGCGAGCACGAAGACAACTAGTAGAAACTATTGCCATTAGTGGGCGGGCGTTATCTTGCTGAGCTATAAGCCCAGGACGGCTTTCCACGAAGGGCAACAAGACGGGGCGTATCCCACCGTTATTCAAGACGTCCGCAGACACGTCTTCGCTGATCTTTGGGGCTCACTTCGAAGTGGGACTCATCACTGAAGACGGCTTTACTACACTCAGTGAGGTTCCAGGCCGAAACCGTGTCTGTAGATGGCCCGGATATTTAGTGGGTTACCAACCTGACTGCCGCCCACACACACGTGCCGACAACCAGGAGTGATGGTCTGGGGTGCCATTTCTTTTCAATGAAGGACCCCTTTAGTTGTCATCCGCACCACCTATACAGCACATCGGTTCGTCAACGACAATCAACACCCCTTTTTGCTGTCCTTCACCGCAAACCATCGTAAGTTTACATTTCAGCAAGAAAATGCCCGCCCGCACACAGCGACAGTTTCTACTTTTTGCCTTCTTGATTACCAAATCCTACCTTGGCCAGCAAGGTAGCCGGATCTCTCCTCAATCGAGAACGTTTGGAGCATTATGAACAGAGCGTCCAACCCTCTCAGCATTTTGACATCTAACGCGCCTGTTGGAGGGAGCTTGTCACGCAATCCCTCAGGAGGACATGCAACAACTCTATCAGTTAATCCCAAACTGAGTATCTGCTTCCATAAGCGCAAGAGGTACACCAAAGCGTTAATGACTTGCTCAATTTGTGAAGAGCTTTCTTTTGAACAAATCATCCAATTTGTCTGAAATTGTAATCATTTGACTTTTGTGCGCATCTACAGATTTCAGACCCATTCAGATAATTCCTTCGTCGTGCAACATTTTTTTCCTCAGAGTGCAGGTTCACGAAACTAAGATGCCACATGCTGTCAAATGATTCAACGCGCTGACAAAAGTCCCTTGCAGTTTGAGCTGATCTCGGACATTTAAGAGAATACGCAATCTAGCAAATGCATAAATTATCTACGAAGGCGTGGAAGAAAGAGTAATCTACCACCTTTGCTGATAGATTTGAAAGGCGAAACGAGTACGGCAGGGTACGACTGGCTTTATTGTTTTCGAGCAGAAGAATCTAGACAGCTATTAGTATTCTGATGAACGCACTGGCATTTTCGTTACATAGAAATTTCGTGAAGCTTGGGTCCGCTCAACTGGGAAATGCGTGATGTTGTATCACGAGAAGCATAAAATATGTAAGGGAAAGTGAAGCTTTCTTATATAATGGCTATAGTAGAGTTCAAACCTAATCATCTATACACATATTAAAACAAAACAAAATTTCAGACTATAATAGTAGTTATTTCTTTAAGCAAAAACCAGAATAACTTAAACAACCTGTCTAACAACAGCACCATCCAAAGAAGTCTTGAAGGCCCAACAGAGCCGACCGGCCACCGGATCGTCCTCAGCCCTTACGCGTCATGAGACGTGAACATGGAGGGGCATGTGGTCAGCACACCACTCTCCCAGCCGTTGTCAGTTTTCGTGATCGGAGCCGCTACTTCTCAGTCAAGTAGCTCCTTAATTCGCCTCACAAGGGCGGAGTGCATCCCGGTTGCCGACAGCTCTCGGCAGACCTGGACAGTGACCCATACAAGTGCTAGCCAATGCCGACAGCGCTTAACTTCGGTGATCTGGCAGGAACCGATGTTATTACTGTGACAAGGCCGTTCCACTTCAAATATAACGAGCAGAGTCAATACTTTTTGCACACAATACAAGTATTATAATAAATATTATTAGAGAAAAAAGCAATTGTCAACAATGTCTTTCAAAGATTTTTTGAGCAGCTCTCTGAAATTTCACTCTGTTTTACTTTTGGGGGAAAGCAGTGTGCACTCATTTCTGAATGTAAGTAGTGTGATAAAGAGAGTTCTGGTGCAGTTTTGATAAAAAATTAAATATGAAAATTAATTAATTCATAAATTAATGACCTCCATCCCCTGATGGGTTTTCGCCAGCTGGCACGTGGGTAGCCCTCAAGGAACTACTGGCCCCACCCCTCCCCCTCCCCTCCCCTGTCTTCCCCTCTCCTCCATCCCTGGAAATGGTGGGAAATTCAAATGTATTGGCAGGAATATCAAATTTTGTGTCTTCAACCTGACATTCTGAGACCAACTGACGTTGTTCACATCCCCAGCAACCCCCTCCCCCCCCCCCCACTAACCCACTTCCAATCCCCTTCCTTCCCCTCCCACCCCATTCTGTGCGCTCCTCCCCTGCTCCACTTGCGAGGGAGTTTCAATCTGTGCTGTTCTGCCAGACAGGACGAATGTAAGACAGTATTATCTTGTGCACAGTGTAGAATATTGTTTTGCACTTGACAGTACCTTCATACAATTTCGTTAATAACTGCTGTATATTTTCGCTATTAGTCTAGGACTGCAGAGCTGCTCAAGACAGTCTAGCTAATAGCACTATACGGGAAGTGTGGGTGGTTGTGATAGTAATGACAGCAAGCTATCTCAGAAGCACAGGGAAGTAGCCTCCTGCCAATCTACAAGTGAACAGGTGTTGCCAAGAGCAACACAGGGATGGGTAATAATAGTATTAGAACAGCAATCAAATGTCCCACTGTGCCTGTAATATTCTGTCCCCCATATACAGGACTCCTATAGCAACATCATTTGGAGTAGTGGAATGAAGAAAGTTCTGGTACAAATAGGATATCAAATTAATTATGCAAAATAATTAACTGATCAAATAATTACCCTCATCCTCTGATGACGTAGTGGGTTTTCCCCAGTTGGCATGTGGGTCACCCTCAGGGAACTCCTAGTCCCTACCCTTACCTCCCCTCACTCTGTGAGAAGCTGTAATATATTTGTCTACAATATTAAGAAGAAACAGTTCAGAGCTCACCTCTCAATTCCCTTACCTGTCATATTCTCAGGAATCTTCCAGCCCTCAATATATAGCATTTGAATCCATATGACTTTGATGAGTAAGAGAGGTGCCCCCTCTCCACCAAGTTACAGACACTTGCTAATATTCTCGAAATCCCATCATGCTCCAACAGCACTGTTTGACTAATTGGAAGACAGTCTAGTCCTCCACCTCTGCCAGCCAGAGTGGTTCAGCGGTCCTAGGTGCCACAGTCTGGAACCGCATGACCGCTATGGTTCGAATCCTGCCTCGGGAATGGATGTGTGTGATGTCCTTAGATTAGTTAGGTTTAAGTAGTTCTAAGTTCTAGGTTACTAATGACCTCAGAAGTTAAGTCCCATAGTGCTCTGAGCCATTTGAACCTCTATCTGTCACTGACTAGGTAGAGAGCTATCACAATAAGAATGTGGTGATCCCACTAAATATACGTGTTTTGGTCCACTGGAGCAGGTGCCCAGTGTTCGAAGTCGCTTCCACGGACATGTGTAAAGTTTTGTGTACACAGCCATGCATTTTGTTTCTCTACTGTGGCTTTGAGGTCTGTGTCAGGTGCTAAATTGACATTAACATGGTTCGATCCATTGGCTCTCACAGAAAGCTGGGCATCACACAGTGTAAATTATGTGCTGCTCCCACAACACACAAGATGATTGTAATAAAAGACAGAGGAGGTGTTTCTTATTGACACTTTAGTAGGTTGGTGTATAAGACACACAAATAGTCTCGCTGAATTCGAGCAGCAGATGGGTATGTCAGCGATATGACCATATACATATGGAAAAACTATCGATAAAATGTGGAAAATGATATAAAACTGGTAAAATCCGAGGAAAATCTGGTATAATCTCGAAAAATTTATGTGAAAAACGTAAAATTGAAGGAAATACAATGGAACATGTAAAACAGCGAAAATCTAGCAAAGTTACCGAAATTGACAGAGAATATATAAAGTTAGAGAAGAAATACTATGAACTGAGTGCTGACCGAAATCAATAAAACTGCTTGTTCTGGAAGAGGGTGGACAGATGCTACATATACTTATCTTAATAGTGGAAAGAGGAAGTATTCTAGAGATGTGGTGTCAAAACGAAACGGCCATACTGTCCTGCTCATGTGGAATAGAACCTGACATCGCACCAGGACTTGCGTGTGCAAGAGGAATGTTACCAGGGACGGTGGTAAACTCTGGTGCATTCTATATCTTCACTCAGTTTGTAAGCAGTTAATCACTTCCGGTTTCTAGGGGAATGTAGTAAGACACTGATCGCATACGAAAAGAAAGCGATTGTTGTGACGCAACGCCCGATAGATATGCAACACATTGAATGTATAGGTAACGACGAAAGCTGCTACGAAAACTACTCTAGTCCTCGATTACTTGTAGTCTGTTGAACCTATGGTAGGTTTACAACGTTGATTCGTTCCCTGTATGAGTCCTCAGTTTCATCGCTTCCCATACAGAGACATCCGTTCTAGAACAGTCGATAAGACGTGAAACCCAAATCTTCCTGTCCTTCCCCTCTGTAATTCCAAGCGAGATTATCTCCCGTTTGAAGTTTCAAAACTGTTGCCAGGTAGTAAATGCTATGCTCTGCCCCCTGCGCCCTACATCGTTCATACCCGTGATGGTTAAGCAGGCTGCCTCGCAGAGTAATGCTGCGTGGCGTTCCGGCCCGCAAATTTTCCGCCGTCCTGTCGTGTACGAAGTGGCCGGAACTGCGCTCTCGTCTGAAGCGCGAAATGAGCGCAGCGGCCTTTGTGCGTTCGTCAGGGCGCGTTAGCTGCCTCTGTGCAGTAGCAGTCACTCAATCTCTGTCCGCTTCACATTTATGTGAGCGTTATCCGGAAAGAACTCTTGAAACGACTGCCGTTACGTCACGTCATTCAACGCACTGCCTGCGGCAGGAATCAGGCAAGAGGTTCGTTTCGCGAGCGATTCTTACTGCCTGCTACTGGAAAACGCAAATACGAGCACTCGTATCAGCCAGACACTTGGCAACCATACGCGTCTTTTTTTCCCTCTGATACTAGCTGTTGATTTTTGACTTACAGCGAGACAACTAGAAATGGACTATTGAAATAACTTTCGCCTACGATCAGATCTGTTTTCTGCTTCTAACATGCGGTCTTTAGTAGTAGTAGTAGTTGTAGTAGTAGTAGTGTTACTCTTCTATTGATCACTTTTACAAGGATATGGGGCGCAATGACATTACAGTTGAGAACAACATAATTCATATATACAGGTATTTACATGTTTACAGGTCTAGTTTGAAAAGTGTGGCACTTGCCTGAGGGAAACCATGGAAGATGGCCAGATGGAGATTAGAGCCTCCATTTACCAGAATATAATGCTAGTCTGTTTAATACAGTGTAACCTTATTTGGTTCATTCCTACGTTACAATACAGTTGTGCAAATAAGTTGCTGAATAATGTAGAAAGCTGATGCTGCACTGTTCATTCATATCTCATTATCAATCACCACACACAGTACATGCAAATCACTTCACAACATAACAGTAGACACATCAGCAGACAACAGGTCCACAGTGACGATTTCTATTTTGTGCACTACAAATTCCCATCTGACTGTCTAAAAAACTGAGCCAGTATTACTCTATAATAAGTGAGATGTTGATCTCAGAAAAAGCCTAGTATATACAGTATACTGTAGGAGAAGTATCTGGTGTAGATATAGCGTTTTCACACTTTGTTTCCATTCACAGGTAGTGCCCAAAATGAAAATTTGTTGGTACGCTTTTGTTTAACTCCGGTAATAATATCCTTAGCAAATCGCAATTTGGATTTCAGAATGCTTGTTCAGATAATAATGTCATTTACAAATGCACTTATTATGCTGCACAAGCATATATTCAAGGTAGTAGTTGAATTAAATCATAAAATTCTTTTAGAAAAATTGCAAGACTTGAGAAATCAATGATTTATCTAACAAATTTCATGTTATTCTTAGCAAAGAAATGCAGAAAGCTACTCCATTTCATTGAATTTCCATATCGTTAAATCGTAGATTCACTGTTCTTTTTTTATACAAGTATGTAAATGAACTTCTATTTAATACATAGCAAAGAAGAGTAGTTCCATTTGCAGATAAAATTAGTGTTAAATCAGTCCCAATGTAAACACAACAACAGAGCACATTGCAAATGGTATTGTTTCAAAGAATGATTGTGTTGTTTCCTGTAAATATTTTCTCTCTTAATTTAAAAATGGAAGTACCACATATTCTGTTCATCATAGGGTAAAACTACAATGGCAAATTTAATAAACAGCTAAGATTTAACAAGTACGATACCAGGATTACAATTATTGGGTGTTAGTATGTTAAAATTCACATTGGAAGAACACATTTTCAACTTCTTAATCAACTCAGTTCAGCTACACTCCTGGAAATGGAAAAAAGACCACATTGACACCGGTGTGTCAGACCCACCATACTTGCTCCGGACACTGCGAGAGGGCTGTACAAGCAATGATCACACGCACGGCACTGCGGACACACCAGGAACCGCGGTGTTGGCCGTCGAATGGCGCTAGCTGCGCAGCATTTGTGCACCGCCGCCGTCAGTGTCAGCCAGTTTGCCGTGGCATACGGAGCTCCATCGCAGTCTTTAACACTGGTAGCATGCCGCGAGAGCGTGGACGTGAACCGTATGTGCAGTTGACGGACTTTGAGCGAGGGCGTATAGTGGGCATGCGGGAGACCGGGTGGATGTACCGCCGAATTGCTCAACACGTGGGGCGTGAGGTCTCCACAGTACATCGATGTTGTCGCCAGGGGTCGGCGGAAGGTGCACGTGCCCGTCGACCTGGGACCGGACCGCAGCGACGCACGGATGCACGCCAAGACCGTAGGATCCTACGCAGTGCCGTAAGGGACCGCACCGCCACTTCCCAGCAAATTAGGGACACTGTTGCTCCTGGGGTATCGGCGAGGACCATTTGCAACCGTCTCCATGAAGCTGGGCTACGGTGAGCGCCACAATCAGGACTGCATACGACCGAGGCACAGAGGGCCAACACCCGACATCATGGTGTGGGGAGCGATCTCCTACACTGGCCGTACACCTCTGGTGATCGTCGAGGGGACACTGAATAGTGCACGGTACATCCAAACCGTCATCGAACCCATCGTTCTACCATTCCTAGACCGGCAAGGGAACTTGCTGTTCCAACAGGACAATGCACGTCCGCATGTATCCCGTGCCACCCAACGTGCTCTAGAAGGTGTAAGTCAACTACCCTGGCCAGCAAGATCTCCGGATCTGTCCCCCATTGAGCAAGTTTGGGACTGGATGAAGCGTCGTCTCACGCGGTCTGACACGTCCAGCACGAACGCTGGTCCAATTGAGGCACCAGGTGGAAATGGCATGGCAAGCCGTTCCACAGGACTACATCCAGCGTCTCTACGATTGTCTCCATGGGAGAATAGCAGCCTGCATTGCTGCGAAAGGTGGATATACACTGTACTAGTGCCGACATTGTGCATGCTCTGTTGCCTGTGTCTATGTGCCTGTGATTCTGTCAGTGTGATCATGTGATGTATCTGACCCCAGGAATGTGTCAATAAAGTTTCCCCTTCCTGGGACAATGAATTCACGGTGTTCTTATTTCAATTTCCAGGAGTGTATTTTTGCATTTCGTATTATTTAAGTCATTGATAAACAATTCAGTAAGCTAACAGACCAGCTTATTTAGATTCAAGAATTCCAATAAAATCGTATTTTTAGATAACTTATCTTCAAGGAAGAAATAATTTACTACTGACTTTAATGTCACGAATAATGGTCACTTACAATGTACACATACACAAGAGTGACAGAAGTTATGAATTTTAACTAGAGCAAGAGAATATATAAATTGTATAACGAAATTTCTTGTTAACAATCCATTTTAGCTTTGAAGAAACAATGATTTATAAATTATGATACTGGAACAACCCATGACCTTTAGTAATCTTGACTAGAATTGATCATAGCTCAGAAAGAGAATATGCTGCTACCAAAACCGTTGATTACTTAACTAATGATATAGAACTAATATGTTTGAAGAGCTTAATTTTAAAGGTAGGTGAAAAATTTCCGTCTGGAGAAGTACTCTTATCCCATTCAAGCATTTTTATTTAGAAGTTTGTAGATTGTGCAGTGTGAACAATTACAGATACATTTCAATTATTAAATTACATATTTTTGCTATTACACCTTAATTGAAAGCTTAAAAGATTTTTTGCCACAAGCAATTGTGCTGTGTCACACAGATGACCTGTAGAACACACAACTAACTAAGTAACGAACTCCTGTAGCTTTATAATAATTGTTTTGGGAATCATATTTGGTATGATGTAATAGGTAAGAACTTTCACTATCGGAATTGTAAACATAAGGTTGCATTTGATGAAACAGTAATATATACACTCCTGGAAATTGAAATAAGAACACCGTGAATTCATTGTCCCAGGAAGGGGAAACTTTATTGACACATTCCTGGGGTCAGATACATCACATGATCACACTGACAGAACCACAGGCACATAGACACAGGCAACAGAGCATGCACAATGTCGGCACTAGTACAGTGTATATCCACCTTTCGCAGCAATGCAGGCTGCTATTCTCCCATGGAGACGATCGTAGAGATGCTGGATGTAGTCCTGTGGAACGGCTTGCCATGCCATTTCCACCTGGCGCCTCAGTTGGACCAGCGTTAATGCTGGACGTGCAGACCGCGTGAGACGACGCTTCATCCAGTCCCAAACATGCTCAATGGGGGACAGATCCGGAGATCTTGCTGGCCAGGGTAGTTGACTTACACCTTCTAGAGCACGTTGGGTGGCACGGAATACATGCAGACGTGCATTGTCCTGTTGGAACAACCAGTTCCCTTGCCGGTCTAGGAATGGTAGAACGATGGGTTCGATGACGGTTTGGATGTACCGTGCACTATTCAGTGTCCCCTCGACGATCACCAGAGGTGTACAGCCAGTGTAGGAGATCGCTCCCCACACTATGATGCCAGGTGTTGGCCCTGTGTGCCTCGGTCGTATGCAGTCCTGATTGTGGCGCTCACCTGCACGGCGCCAAACACGCATACGACCATCATTGGCACCAAGGCAGAAGCGACTCTCATCGCTGAAGACGACACGTCTCCATTCGTCCCTCCATTCACGCCTGTCGCGACACCACTGGAGGCGGGCTGCACGATGTTGGGGCGTGAGCGGAAGAGGGCCTAACGGTGTGCGGGACCGTAGCCCAGCTTCATGGAGACGGTTGCGAATGGTCCTCGCCGATACCCCAGGAGCAACAGTGTCCCTAATTTGCTGGGAAGTGGCGGTGCGGTCCCCTACGGCACTGCGTAGTATCCTACGGTCTTGGGGTGCATCCGTGCGTCGCTGCGGTCCGGTCCCAGGTCGACGGGCACGTGCACCTTCCGCCGAACACTGGCGACAACATCGATGTACTGTGGAGACCTCACGCCCCACGTGTTGAGCAATTCGGCGGTACGTCCACCCGGCTTCCCGCATGCCCACTATACGCCCTCGTTCAGAGTCCGTCAACTGCACATACGGTTCACGTCCACGCTGTCGCGGCATGCTACCAGTGTTAACGACTGCGATGGAGCTCCGTATGCCACGGCAAACTGGCTGACACTGACGGCGGCGGTGCACAAATGCTGCGCAGCTAGCGCCATTCGACGGCCAACACCGCGGTTCCTGGTGTGTCCGCTGTGCCGTGCGTGTGATCATTGCTTGTACAGCCCTCTCGCAGTGTCCAGAGCATTTATGGTGGGTCTGACACACCGGTGTCAATGTGTTCTTTTTTTCCATTTCCAGGAGTGTATTAACTGTGCTTGAAGAATTCGTACTTGTGCATGATAAAATTATCTAGGCTTTGGAGTCTCATAATCGATAAAATGTTGACCTAGTTATTGGATTAGTGGAACCTTAAGATGAATACATGATGATTATGATATATGGCAACCACTGAAATTAAAGTTTGAGAGACTAGAATTAAAATATCCATCTGACAATTTTGTTTTAGTTTTCGTGTGGTGACTCTAAATTCCTTTATACGAATGTTGGGGTCCTTTCTTTGAAAACAACATCCCAATTTCCTTCTCCAACTTTGTTCTGTCCTATTTTGTGCTCCATCTCTCAAGATCTCAAATCCTAATATTACCCTTCTTTTTCACACAAGAAATAGACTGCTACGAATTTTATTTTAAATAGGTCATCCACAACAGAGTGTTGGTAACTGACAACTCGAAGCGTAGGGACTTAGACGGCAGCTCTGTTGTTCCCCCAGACATGGACTTGATGATTAAGTACGAGTGGAATTCGGCGTCTTTAATGTGATCCTTTTACTGTTAAACAGATGAAATGCAACCACATAAGGATTGTATTCATCCGTGTGCTCTCGCGGTAGGTTGTTACAATATAAAGTGAAAGTGCTCAGCATATAAGTTTGTCCGGAATATCCAGAACAAAAGCACAAAGAGGTATGATTCTGTTGAGCACTGGGGCATGGTGGTATTGTCAGTAGTGAATTGTCATATACAGAAGCCAGACAAATTTGTGAGTTACGCTGGCGAGATACGCTGGCGTTCTCTGGCACCATTGTGAGAACAGTGACGGATGTGCGAGGAAAATGTGTGGAAAGAAAGGATAATAACTGAGCTAATTAAACCAGGGCGTCCATTTGTCCCGTTTTTCTTGGGACAGTCCCGTTTCTTTTCCAAAACATACCGCTGTCCTGGAATTTTTTCGGGGACGCTCAAACGCTACGGTTTTTTTTTATTCCTCTTGTCTGACGTACTTTACCCTAACGGATGTTTGATTTGCAATTTACCGCCACTGCACAACCATGTACACTAGGAAGCGGCACTTGTGCAACTTGCTCCACAATGTTTTTTATTTACTGTTAACGTTTTAGACTGTTCATGGTACCGATTCATGTCCACTGTTTCGTCATACCGAATAGAGAGTAGAATTTTAACATCAATATAAAAAATTGCATTATTCTCATCACTCTACATCTGCATCTACACGGATACTCTGGAAATCACATTTAAGTGCCTGGCAGAGGGTTCATCGCACCACCTTCCCAATTCTCTATTATTCCAAACTCATATAGCGCGCGGAAATAATGAACACCTATATCTTTCCGTAAGAACTCTGATTTCCCTATTTTATCGTGGTGATCGCTCCGTCTTATTTAGGTCGGTGTCAACAAAATATTTTCCCATTCGGAGGAGAAAGTTGGTGATTGGAATGTCGCGAGAAGATTCCGTCGCAACGAAAAACGCCTTTCTTTTAATGATGTCCAGCCCAAATCCTGTGTCATTTCTGTGACTCTCTCTCCCATATTTCGCGATAATACAAAACTTGCTGCCTTTCTTTGAAGTTTTTCGATTTACTCCGTCAGTCCTACCTGGTAAGGATCCCACACCGCGCAGCAGTATTCTACAAGAGGATGGACAAGCGTTGTGTAGGCAGTCTCCTTAGTAGGTCTGTTACATTTACTAAGTGTCCTGCCAATAAAACGCAGCCTTTGGTTAGCCTTCCCCACAACTTTTTCCATGTGTTCTTTCCAATTTAAAGTTGGTTGTGGTTAGTGTTTAACGTCCGGTCGTCCAATTTAAAGTGTTCGTAATTCTAATACCTAGGTATTTAGTTGAATTTACGGCTTTTAGATTAGACTGATTTATCATGTAACCTAAGTTTAACGAGTTTCCTTTAGCACTCATGTGGATGACCTCATACTTTTCCTTATTTAGGGTCAACTGCCACTTTTCGCACCATTCAGATATTTTTTCTAAATCGTTTTGCAGTTGATTTTGATCTTCTGATGACTTTATTAGTCGATAAACGACAGCGTCATATGCAAACTCCCGAAGACGGCTGCTCAGATTGTCTCCCAAATCGTTTATCTAGATCAGGAAGATTAAAGGGCCTTGGGGAATGCCTGAAATCACTTCTGTTTTACTCGAGCCGGCCGCGGTGACCAAGCGGTTCTAGGCGCTTCAGTCCGGACCCGCGCTGCTGCTACGGTCGCAGGTTCGAATCCTGCCTCGGGCGTGGATGTGTGTGATGTCCTTAGGTTAGTTAGGTTTCCGTAGTTCTAAGTCTAGAGGACTGATGACCTCAGCTGTTAAGTCCCATAGTGCTCAGAGCCATTTGAACCATTTTTGTTGTGCTCGATGACTTTCCGTCAATTACTACGAACTGTGACCTCTATGACAGTGGAGAAACAGTAGAATGTGCATTGTTACATTGTGTAAATCAAACTTTGCTGCTGGACGTGGAGGAAGGTCTCACATTGTGAATCGCTTTAAGACAAAGAAATATGGCATGAATGTTCAAACGAAAACGCACTTCTTGATGAAATACATAAAAGTGAAAATTGCGATGACAGTGCAGCAAAATAAATGTAAAAAGTCATCTGGGATCATCTGAGTTCATGATACAAAAGTAAAATTCTATGTCAATTGAAATTAGTCAATAACAATTTGTGTCCGACTTTTTCCTTAATTGTTCCAGTTTTTTTCTATACTTCTTAAAATGTTCTGCGTTTTGTTGAAATTGAAATTAAGAGCCTAAAGTAACTGACCATTCAACCAAGGCCTACCTCCGTCCAACCGCTAAGACAAAACACAGCAATTCCAGCTCATCTTCACCTCTGTCCTTTAACACGTGGCTACCTGTCACGTCATGAAAAGAGATCGTAATGTGACACTTGTGGTGCGAATGTGCCATTGCGTCATTCTCAACACAACATCGTTCATAAGGTGATATGAAAGCATAAATTGCTTGGTTAAAAACTGGTTTAGATAATAAACGCACTTCTTGATTCCATTAGGCCACCCGTTCGGCTGGAAACATGACTCTGTACGCTGATGGACTATAGGCCGAGCGTCTCGTAATAGTGTTTGTTCTTCGATGATCAGCACCGATTGCCACGGTCGTCATTGGGAAGGATGGAGCCAGCTGCTGCGTAGAAAGACGTTGTCTGGCAGGAATGAGATGCTCTGTCGCCTCGGTGGTTGACGGTTTCCTACACGGTTTCCATTTGCAGTTTATTTTTTCTCATGGACATCGAAAATCATTGGAGATTTTAGAGAGTTCCAAGAGAAAAATAAACTGCAGGTGGAAACCTGTGCCTGAACCGTCATCCACTAAGGCAACGGAGCATTGCATTGATAGGAGCAAGGCCTTTCTACGAAGCAGTTAGCTCCATCTTCTGCACTGGCGATCCTGACAATGAGTTGCGATCATTGAACAATAAACAACACTGCGTGATGTTCTGCCTATGGTCCGCCATCGTGCAAAGTCGCGTTTGCTGCTGGAGGGGTGGCCTAGTGGCGAGTGCCCTGTAGCTTCGGCGCTATGCAGCGTCGTTAAATTAAATTTCTGGACACGGGTTGCTATCCTCCATTTGATCCGGAAGAGACACTCTGCAACACCTTAGAGTTTGTCGCATCATTTCTGGCAGACCCCGTACGCAGGGTGATCCATTGATAGTGACCCGGCCAAATACCTCACGAAATAAGCGTCAAACGAAAAAACCACAAAGAACGAAACCCGTCTAGCTTGAAGGGGGAAACCAGATGGCGCTATGGTTGGCCCGCTGGACGGCGCTGCCATAGGTCAAACGGATATCAACTGCGTTTTTTAAAAATAAGAACCCCAATTTTTTATTACATATTCGTGTAATACGTAACGAAATATGAATGTTTTAGTTGGACCACTTTTTTCGCTTTGTGATAGATGGCGCTGTAATAGTCACAAACGTATAAGAATGTGGTATCACGTAACATTCCGCCACTGCGGATGGTATTTGCTTCGTGATACATTACTCGTGTTAAGAAAGACCGGTACAAATTGCGGAAAAAGTCGATATCGTGTTGATGTATGGCTATTGTGATCAAAATGCCCAACGGGGCTGTACTATCACTGCTATGTATGCTGCTCGGTATCCTGGACATCATCATCCAAGTGTCCGGACCGTTCGACGGATACTTACGTTATTTAAGGAAACAGGAAGCGTTCAGCCACGTGTGAAACGTCAACAGCGACCTGCAACAAATGATGATACCCAAGTAGGTGTTTTAGCTGCTGTCGCGGCTAATCCGCACATCAGTAGCAGACAAATTGCGCGAGAATCGCGAATCTCAAAAACGACGGTGTTGAGAATGCTACATCAACATCGATTGCACCCGTACCATATTTCTATGCACCAGGAATTGCATGGCGACGACTTTGAACGTCGTGTACAGTTCCGCCACTGGGCACAAGAGAAATTACGGGGCGATGACACTTTTTTTTGCACGCTTTCTATTTAGCGACGAAGCGTCATTTACGAACAGCGGTAACGTAAACCGGCATAATATGCACTATTGGCCAACGAAAAATCTACGATGGCTGCGACAAGTGGAACATCAGCGATCTTGGCGGGTTAATGTATGGTGCGGCATTATGGGAGGAAGGATATTTAACCCCCATTTTATCGATGGCAATTTAAATGGTGCAGTGAATGCCGATTTCCTACGTAATGTTCTACCGATGTTACTACAAGATGTTTCACTGCATGACAGAATGGTGATGTACTTCGAACATGATGGATGTCCGGCACATAGCTCGCGTGCAGTTGAAGCGGTATTGAATAGCATATTCCATGACAGTTGGATTGGTCGTCGAAGTACCATACCGTGGCCCGCTCGTTCACCCGATCAGACGTCCCCGGATTTCTTTCTGTGGGGATATTTGCTATCGTGATCCACCGCCAGCGCCTGACAACATGTGTCATCGCATTGTCAATGCATGTGCGAACCTTACGGAAGGCGAACTACCCGCTGTTGAGAGGGATGTCGTTACACGTTTTGCCGAATGCATTGAGTTTGACGGACATCATTTTGAGCATTTATTGCATTAATGTGGCACTTACAGGTAATCACGCTGTAACAGCATGCGTTCTCAGAAATGATAAATTCACCAAAAATTGTACAAATGGCTCTGAGCACTATGGGATTTAACTTCTTAGGTCATCAGCCCCCTAGAACTTAGAACTACTTAAACATAACTAACCTAAGGTAATCACACACATCCATGCCCGAGGCAGGATTCGAACCTGCGACCGTATCACATTGGAACAACCGAAATAAAATGTTCAAACGTATCTACGTTCTGTATTTTAATTTAAAAAACCTACCTGTTACCAACTGTTGGGCTAAAATTGTGAGCCATATGTATGTGACTATTACAGTGCCATCTATCACAAAGCGAAAAAAGTGGTCCAACTGAAACATTCATATTTCTTTACTTGCTACACGAATATGTAATAAAATGTGGGGGTTCCTATTTAAAAAAAACGCATTGATATCCTTTTGAACTATGGCAGTGCCATCTAACAGGCCAACCATAGCGCCATCTGGTTTCCCTTCTTCAAGCTAGACAAGTTTCGTTCTTTGTAGATTTTTCGTTTGACGCTTATTTCGTGAGATATTTGGCCCGGTCACGACCAATGGACCACCCTGTATAAGATCTTAGTAAAGATCGAAGCAAGTTATACTGCCGGGTGGTTATAATTAAAGCTTCCCTGTGTAACACGTTAGAACATGGAAACTAATTACCGAAGGAGGATCAAACTTGGTAGCATTAATGTCAAGGATATGCGGAAGATAAATAATGGCGAATCAATATAGATGAAACACTTTTAATGTGCTGTTACGGTGCATCATACCATTACATACCGGTACCATTACTGCTACAAAAGGGGCTCAATATAGCACGCATGAGTTTCCGGAAGAGTGTGAAAGTGCAGTATTACATTATGCACAGCAGAGCCGAGCATGACCATATACCTCTCTGGCTGCCTCTCTAGATATGCTACGCTTCAGATGTGTGAATGTTCCCATGGTAAACCCTGTCCTTCAGGTAGGCCCGCAACCAGAAATCACAGGGAATGAGATCAAGTGATCGTGCCGGCCAAGCACTTGGGAACGATCGGCTGACATTTCAATCGTTTCCAAATGTGTTTCGGAGAAGCCGGTGATCTTCACGAGCGATGTGCGGTGGGGACCCATCTAACATGAAAACTGTTGAGTTCAGTGCGTCTCCCTCCTGTAGGGCGGGTATGACATGCTGGCGAAACATATCGCAGCAACAGCGATTTCACCAACCGGTTGTCGGCCTCTCCCTGGAGCGAAGCCCAGTTCTCCAGTTGATTCGAACATCAACATGCTCCGCACAGCAAGTCAGTAATCATTTCAACCAGCGATGCTTTAGAAATTCAGCTGCAGTATTACTGTTGTTTTTATAGACCTGCTGCTTTTGTCCAAGCTCATGTTGACATGTCAACAAGTGCATTGCGACTGGTCAGGTGTGAGAGACTTTGAATCGCGATGACTGACCACGGCGCCTGGTGACCATAGATGGAACTGATCCGTGGGTCTGTGACGGACGGAAGTCATGCACCCCATACTATGGACATTAATGTTACCAAGTTTGGTACTCGTACGATAATTAGTTTCCGTGTTATAACGCGTTAAATAGGGGAAGTTTAATTATAACCTCCAGGTACAACACTAGTTTGATGACAACTATCTTTTCATAATAGTACGGTCATTAGATGTTATGTAAATAAAATTTACTTGAAATGCAACCTATTTATTTTTCCTCGTTCGTTAACTTGATAGAGTACTAATCATGGATTTGGCACATTTCCGCAGACCGTCTTTTACAGCCCGCTCCTGTAACAGTGTCCGACATTAATGGATGGCGAGACTGCGTAAGTTTAGGAAATCGCTGGTAATGACGTACATATAAAACACTGACTTAATTCTTCACTGCAGAACGTGAAACACCCAGTGGTATTTCTGAAAGGCTGAAGCGTGTGTCTATGGAGTGGTAAGGCGGATGCCAGCACAGTTAGACGGAGTGTTTGTCGGCGCAGAGAAGCTGAAGGGTTAAGTCTTTGTCCCACCCACACCACACAGCCTCGATCTTGAACCATCAGACTCCCATCCGTTCTACCCACTCAAAGAAACTCACGTCGGGGGCATCACTTTGAATATGCGGAGGCCTTGAAAAATTATGTGAACTGGTGGCTAAGTAGGACCATGATTTTTAGACCGTCACGTATACATGCTCCTGTTTCAAGGTGGAAAAAAAAACTGTGGACAACAATGGTGATTACACTGAATAGCGGCAAACTAAAAGTCTATGGTGCAGCTGTTATCTTACGTGTTTGGGGATTTACTTTTCTTGTGCAGTAAAAACACAACAATTGACTGATCCTCGTGCTACTAAATGCTAATCGCTTCGCTAACTGTCGTGAGTAGCTATACAGACACCAGGTAGGCCAGCGCCTCTGTGTTACACGTGACATCGCTGCTCACTTACCTTATTCGAATGAGTGCTATCGGCGAAGTACACTGCCGCTGACACAGATTTTGTACTAAGTTCTCTTTCCTCTCCCTTTCTCTCACAACGTACGACCCTGTCGCAGAACAAACGTGTGAGGAATCTGCTGATAACAGTAAGTGGTGGTTACCCACACCGATATGATGGCAGCGAGTCCAATCGCCGCCATCCTGCGCGGGAAAACAACAGCTGTCGCTTTTTCTACATCTACATCTACATACGTACTCCGCAATCCACCATACGGTACCTCGTACCACAACTAGCGTCTTCTTTCCCTGTTCCAGATTTTGTAGTAAGTTCTCTTTCCTCTCCCTTTCTCTCACAACGTACGACCCTGTCGCAGAACAAACGTGTGAGGAATCTGTTGATAACAGTAAGTGGTGGTTACCCACACCGATATGATGGCAGCGAGTCCAATCGCCGCCATCCTGCGCGGGAAAACAACAGCTGTCGCTTTTTCTACATCTACATCTACATACGTACTCCGCAATCCACCATACGGTACCTCGTACCACAACTAGCGTCTTCTTTCCCTGTTCCACTCCCAAACAGAAAGAGGGAAAAATGACTGCCTGTATGACTCTGTACGAGCCCTAATGTCTCTTATCTTATCTTTGTGGTCTTTGCGCGAAATGTAAGTTGGCGGCAGTAAAATTGTACTGCAGTCAGCCTCAAACGCTAGTTCTCTAAATTTCCTCAGTAGCGATTCACGAAAAGAACGCCTCCTTTCCTATAGAGACTCCCACCTGAGTTCCTGTAGCATTTCCGTAACACTCGCTTGATGATCAAACCTACCAGTAACAAATCTAGCAGCCCGCCTCTGAATTGCTTGTATGTCCTCCCTCAATCCGCCTTGGTAGGGATCCCAAACGCTCGAGCAGTACTCAAGAATAGGTCGTATTAGTGTTTTATAAGCGGTCTCCTTTACAGATGAACCACATCTTCGCAAAATTCTACCAATGAACTGAAGACGACTATCCGCCTTCCCCACAACTGCCATTACATGCTTGTCCCACTTCATATCGCTCTGCAATGTTACGCCCAAATATTTAATCGACGTGACTGTGTCAAGCGCTACACTACTAATGCAGTATTCAAACATTGCAGGATTCTTTTTCCTATTCATCTGCACTAATTTACATTTATCTATATTTAGATTTATCTGCCATTCTTTACACCAATCACAAATCCTGTCTAAGTCATCTTGTATCCTTCTTGTCTCCCAACAACGCCACCTTCCCGTATACCACAGCTTCATCAGCAAACAGCCGCACATTGCTATCCTCCCTATCCAAAAGATCATTTATGTAGATAGAAAACAATATCGGACCTACCACACTTCCGTGGGACACTCCAGTTGATACCCTCACCTCCGATGAAGACTCGCCATCGAGGACAACGCTTTTTTTATTTTTAACACATTAAAATTAAAATTACGGCGTCTATCGCTAATTCGTTTCAGTCAGTAAGTCCGCGCACAAGCGAAGACGGACGTTCGGTAGACTACACCAACTAATACGCGAGCCGAAATAAGTGTATCCTGGTGAGCATCATTTACCAACTCCTGACCGACATAGTCTGCGTTACTGATCCTTAGGTAGCCCCGAATTGGTACGAGGGGAGGTCCTAGTGAGATACTGTCTGCTGCGCTGTGTATCGTCAGTGCATACATTTTCGAAGAATGTATCAAGTGAGAAAATTCTGTGACTGTGTCAGACGGTTGACTGGTGTCTGAACAGTATTACGGCGTGTGCGGCACACTTTCTGCGTGACGGAGCCTTCTGTGTTACATCCATACTGTGCGAGAATGATTGGACACTACAATTACTAACCACTGGAGCTAGGTTCCAATCCCTTGCACTGTAGCTTTGGGACATACGTCAAATTTCAGTCGTACAACGTGAAACACATCTTCACACAAAAATAAAAAAAAACTATACGGAACTATCAGCCTGGATTATTCTCAAGTGGCCTCAAGAATATGGAGATTCACCTATAAACACGCATGGAACTCAGTGGACAGAACATTGAACACATACTTTGAATTGTCTCTGTTATGGGGATGTTTCAGATGTGTTGTAGGAACTCAAGACAAGTGAAAAAAATGTTGGTCTGTATTATGGAGTCGTAAGCACTATAAGCTGTCACAGTATGATTCACGAAGCAGATCGGTAGCAGTGATATTTTAGCGCTTTCTGAACTGGTCACTAAACAGATTTATAACAGATATGACGATTGCTGCCTCTTTACCCCAACCCGCCCCAAGTAAGTGTTTCGTCCCCTGCAATCTTTAATATTGACACTGCCAACCGCTGAAGGCCTATTGCTTTCTCAAGCTAAGCAAAGAAGTTCGAGGAGCTTGAACAAGTTCTTACAATTTTCAGAAATTTCAATGAATATTTCGGTAAGAACCATGTAATCGCCAGGAAGCAGACAGACAGTTTTAAAACTAAACGTTAATTGAGAGGCCACAGAGTTCCAACACTGTTTCACTCCTAAATATGAGGGTGAGTCAAATGAAAACATTAAATTTGTAATAACAAATCGAAATTTCGAGCCATCATCCTGTAAGTTGGTCAGCGTGTTACAAACAGCGTGCAGAATGGCCTGTAGGTGGCAGCATAGTGCAGATGCACACATACCGTCGCAGTATTAGTATAAAGATGGCCGCCCCACTTGCGACTTGCACCAGGGAAGAACAGCGTTCTGTTATTCGCTTTTTGCGTGGTGAAGGTGTGAAACCTGTTCAAATTCATTCACGAATGAAGGTTTAGTACGGTGATGTATGTTTATAACGCAGCAAGCATACGAATGGAGTAGGAAGTTCGCAAATGGTGTGACTTCAGTGGAAGATGCTCCTCGTCCAGGTCAGGCACAATGAGCTGTGACTCCACAGAACATTGCAGCAGTTGAATCCATAGTGAAGGAAAACCACCGAGTGACACTGAATGACACTGCAGCATGTTTACAGATTAGTCATGGATCATCACATCATATTGTGCATGATGTGCTCCAATTTCACAAAGTGTCTGCAAGATGGTTGCCACGGCAGCTGACTCCTGAAATGAGAGAACGACGTGTTGATACTTGTGAAGAACTTCTTCAGCACTTTGAAGGACAAGCTGATGGGTTCCTTGCAAGAACCGTTACTGGGGACGAAACCTAGGTTCACTTCCACCAACCGCAAACGAAGAGAGCGAGCAAGGAATGGCGCCATTCCTCATCACCAAAACCAGAGTAGTTTCGAACAGAACCATCATTAGCGAAGGTTATGCTGACTCTCTTTTGGGACGAAACAGGCGTCATTTTGGAACATTACATGCCTAGAGGGACCACTTCGCCAGTGCATCATACACAGATCTCCTAAAAAATCCTGCAGCCTGCAATCAAATCAAAGAGACGTGGATTGCTGTCAGCAGGTGTCCTTTTGCAACATGACAATGGAAGGCCCTACACTGCCCGTACAACAGTTGCAACAATCACAGGCCTGCATTTTGAGTGTCTTCCTCTTCCACCATACTCACCAGACCTTGCCCCAAGTGATTTGCATGTGTTTGGACCACTCAAAGACGCAATGGGAGGAAAGAATTCCAAGCATTGTACGAGTGATTGCGCGGACTACTAAAAGAATTTTCTTCTAAAGGAATTTATGCACTTTCTAAGCGCTGGAGGACTTGCATTGAGCGTGTGGGAGATTATGTTGAAAAGTGATACAGCTTTGTACCACTTCTGCACAATAAATAATATTTCAAAAAATATTAAAAGTTTTCATTTGACTCACCCTTGGCGCCACTTTAGACAGATCTTTAACATGTCGCAATCACGGTTTCAACGCGTAGCTAAAAGTGTCAACACGAAACATTATCATTCTGAAACTCGCAGGTGGTATCTGAGAAGCTCAAGCACAAAGTCATCAGAACCTCCGTCACGCCACCCTGTTTTCTGTAGGGGTGTATGCGTGCGCTGTATGGTGCAGCTCTGGCCTTGCGAAGCGAGTCGACGTCGCACTGAATGATACTGAACGTCTGACAACTGCGTATCTGAAACCGACAACTACAGACTGCGTTTACTGCTCGGCAGGCGTTGCACCTCGTCGTAAAGTAGCAGCAGACGTAGAAAGGAGAAATGGTAAACTAAATTACTTAGTTCAGCGACAGAACTATGTCTCCACGTACTGACAGGAAACAACTGTGGGCAGCTAGGTGTGATGAACTTCAAATGTGAATGAAACCTGGTCAGTGCCTACCGGTTTGAGATAACTGAACACGGTAAGATGAGATATTGGTATATCCAGACACAACCTTGTCAAACAGGGGCTTTTCAAAGGACCGACAGAACGTAAATCTGGAGGAGAACGGGCATTGGATCACCTGCACCACTGCCCGTGCTGCCTTGAGTCATGCTGTGTAGAAGAGCTGATGAAGCCTGAAGGTGGTGCACTTACTGTTGCTCAATTCTGGGTAAGATCATTCAGTTCATCATGTAAACTACGTAAACAGTAAATTATGTAAATTTATGTTTAAGTAGTATACCTTGATATTTTACAGTCATGTTATGTGCAGTTTTGTACAGCATCTGACTCGTCCAAAATAAATCACAGACATTACTTCTAGAATTATGAGAGACACTTCTCTCGAGCCGCAGTTTAATCTAACAGGAGCTTGTATGTTACATTTTTCTGTTTAGAAACAGAGTAATCACTACAACTCTGATCTGCTTAAAGCACTGTAAATCAATTGTCGTCGCAATGAACAGGGATTTCAGGGGTTTGAAATTGATGGCGGAAGGACTCTTCTGTGAGTTTGTTAACAGGAGCTATCGACATAAGACTGAACAACAAGGAGCATCTAAATGTATGTCCCCTTGAAAATGTTAATAGTGTAGCCTTTCAAATGTTTTGTTTAGTATTTTATCCATCTCCAGCAACTGTAGTCGCTTATAATGAAATAATAAGCAACCAGTTGCATAAAAGAAATTTAATTTCTTGATCGGTTTCGGGCACTTAGTGCCCTTCTTCAGAACGACGTCATAAAGTTTCGTAACCGTTAATAGTCACTGTTTTCAGCTTGCAGTTTCCCGTTAGTTCACGACTCGGAACATTTCATATTATCACAGTCCAGAATAAGAAAATGCATTAATATATTCGTAGTTGGATTTAACATTCGCGGTACGAGCCAAACAATCCGAACTGTGCAAAGTAATCACCGTACGTTCACGTCAGTCACGCGGCGATTTGTACGTCGTACATTCAAGATTAACGTTCTGAATATCAGTTCACCATGAGAAAATAGCATTACTGTATTACCTGTTTAAAGTGACAGTCCGCGGTTTGTGCTACACAGTCAGTCACGTCCGCAATCAAAACCAAACAATAACAACAACATCCATACTGTTTGCCGCTATGCATATCATAGTTTTAAGATTATAGCGCCGAATTGCATTCAGATTTAGAGCCAATACGACACTTATTATTGTTAGTTTCTTAGTCCACGGTACACATCGAAATCAAAACGCATATCACTAATAAAACAGTTATTTTAACATTGGCCAAGGACACAGCGTTTCCTTACACACGCGCCACGAAACACAAAAAACAAACAATTCTGCTTGATAAGACCTCTTTTGCCGCGTGCAGATCAACGCTCTGATATGATTATCGGTCAGGATCACTGGGGCAAAGCGACACGTGCGCAATGAGCAATTTAGCTGCTGCACAAAGTGCGCCAGAAACGTCTCTGAAACAGTTCGACGTTTGACTGTCATTAAGCGCAAGACTGCATGTCGAGGAGAGTTGATATGAAGCAGATTTGCCTGCTATGGCCGGGCCAGCATAGTGAGTGTCGAAGAGTGCTGTTATAAACCACTGAACCAACACAGCAATTACGGAGACGCGCCCTTGGTCGGTGCAGACGTAACGAGCGGAAATTTTATTTCGCGACGGATGGGAAACAATTGATGACGCACTACGTTTAGGGTGACCAACAACAAGCTTCACGGTTAACAACACCGAGCTACTGACACAGATGTTGGTGTAATAGCGACTGTTTCTGACAAGTGGATATCTCATCTAGAACAGCTGAAAACGAATGAAAATTATTTTAAAATGTGTAGATGCGTACGTTCTACAACCCGTCCTGGTCATTTATGTGAAAAACTGCGAATTTCTGTACAATGGATGTTAGAAATTTTTCCTGACAAGGTTCAAATGGTTCAAATGGCTCTGAGCACTATGGGACTCAACTGCTGTGGTCATTAGTCCCCTAGAACTTAGAACTACTTAAACCTTACTAACCTAAGGACATCACACACATTCCATGCCCGAGGCAGGATTCGAACCTGCGACCGCAGCAGTCGCATGGTTCCGGACTGCGCGCCTAGAACCGCGAGACCACCGCGGCCGGCTCCTGACAAGGGAATTTCGGTAAAGCCATTGCCACCAAACACAACATAATGCTTACAACCTCTGTGCATATGTTTTAGACAGTACAAATTCGATGCCAGACATCTTGTTGATTTATTACATTTGCAGATTTACAAACCGTAGCTCAGTTTTTGCGTGACCGATGTGTCATTATACGACTTTTGTCACTTTGTTATCTACAACTAACTTTCTGCACTGAGATACACAGTTATGTTAACATATGCGTGGCAAAGATCTGGTTACGAAGATGATGTTCTTGTTACATCGTTTGGTAGTGTAATCATTGTGAGCTACTAGTACAGTGCTACCACAGTGCGGACGCACCGAAAACATAGGACCACACGTTGCCCTTACAGTCTGAAAAAAAAAATCCAAACTAAGAGTCAAAAAAGTGAAATTTGAATAACTCCAAAGCTCTCTTTACACCATCGACTTTCTTGTCGCAGTTGACCTCCCGAGACACAAGGGTCTACTGGTGCGTCCCTGCCATTCTATTCATGTACTGGAGTCTCGTCTGTATCGAGTCTTCGGCGCCAAAATTGCGTGTATTGTGAGAACTGTCGGCTGTACAGTTTGGCACCTGAACGGTTGTAAAGGACCATTCGTTTTACGAAAACATCGAAATGTAGTAACAAAATGTAGGAATAAGCAGTGATGATCGAGTGATGAGGAGAGCAAAATTCATAATGGATGCTCTTCTCAAAGGTCCTGTGGCAAATTCTCTGCACTCCTGTGTACTGAAAGAATGGGAGAAGTGTCATCGAAACATTTCAAAACATCGACATTTCCACTCGTGTCCAAAATTAAAGCAACAAAAGGAAATTTTGCACGGTTGAGTTTATTCTGCCGCAAAACAGTGTAAAGAGATGATAATAAAGTACAAACAATGTAAAGAGCAGATAACGCAAACGACTGCAACATGCAAAACGGTACACATAAATGTTCTTCGTTTTTTCCAAGTTAACGGCTTGGCACACACATTCCGTCAAATGGTTAATGCGCTCAGTATGGGGTGTGACCATCTCTATCAGCAATACAGGACTGTCAACAGCGGGGCATGCTGTGACATGTTATCAGTCCCATGTTGAGGCAGTAACGCCCATTCTTCCTGCAGAGCTGCTCGTAGTTTTGGAGAGTAGTTGGTGGATGCTGACGTGATGCAAGCCGTCTTCCTGATGCGTCTCGGACATGTTCCTTGGAATTCAAATCGGAAGAGCGAGCAGGCCACGCCATGCGTGCAGTAGCTTCCGTTTCCAAGAAAATACCAGCCATCCGGGTATGACGTTGAGCATTATCGTCCATCAGTATAACGTCTGGGCTCGCAGCATCTCGCAGTATTACCAGGTGTACCGGTATGAAATGAGCGTTTTTGTGAAAATGAAACACTAATTTTGAATTGAAAAGTAAAAACGTTTTATTCAAAGTACTGACCACTGCTTTATATACATTTTGACCACCTTTCTGGCAATTTGTGGACACCACGCCAATAGAAATGTCATCTCTTGAACCAACCAACCAGACACCCAATTTTCGACTTCTTTGTAGGAATCGAAGTGTTCCTCAGCCAATGCGTGTCCCAGTGATGAAAAAAAAAATAGTTGTCTGAAGGGGCCAAGTCTGGTGAATACGGCGGGTGGGGTTGCAGCTCCCGGCCAAGTGTTTTGATTCTATCCTAAACCAGTTTTGCTTTGTGTGCAGGTGCATTGTCGTGTAAAAAAATTACTTTGTCATGGCTTCTGGCCCATTCTGGCCTTTTTCCTTCAATGCATAATTCAAATTGATCATTTGTTGTCTGTAGCGATTAGTATTCACAGTTTCACCGGGTTTTAGAAGCTCATGATACACCACACCTTTCTGATCCCACCAAACACAGATTCTCGCCGAATCGATCTGGTTTTGCAGTCGATGTTGATGGTTGCCTCGGATTAACCCACGATTTTTCCCGTTTAGGATACTTAAAAAAAAGAAAAAGAAATCCATTTTTCATCACCAGTAACAATTTGATGCAAAATTGATTTTCTTTCTTGCCTTTGAAGCAAAATGTGACAAATGGTTTTTCGGTTTTCCATCTGTCTTTCATTCAATTTATGTGGCACCCATTTTCCACAATTTTGGATCTTTCCCATAGCTTTCAAACGGTCAGAAATTGTTTGTTGTGCAACATTTAGCATTGCTGCCATTTGCTTCTCACTCAAAGTATCATCTTCGTCCAATATTGCTTGCAATTCGGCGTCTTCGAACTTTTTTGGTGGTCTTCCACGTTCTTCATTTCTTACATCAAAATCATTATTTCTGAACCGTTGAAACCATCTTTTGCATGTTGCTTCTGATAGAGCATGATCACCGTATGCCTTGACAAGCATTCGATGCGACTTTGCAGCACTTTTTTTCAAATGAAAACAAGAAATTAATGCTTTCCGCAAATCATCAGTTTCTGGTACAAAATTCGACATTGTTATCACGATGAAAACATATGATGTTGTTTGTTCCATGACTTAATGTATACTAAATATGTTTGACAGACGTCATACCAACCAAACAAAAAATTATTAAGGCTCGTTCACAACAAATGTTCCCTATCGACACGTTTGTATCTTGACGCTCATTTCATATCGGTACACCTGGTAGGTGAGATCCCAAGGTCTCGTCACCTGCCAGCAGTTCAACCATGCCGATTCACCTGTACAATTTCATGAAGAGGGGTTCCAGTAGGGATCATCCTCAATCTCTGTCTCTTTCCACAATGTTTCGGTCCCGAAATCGTGTTCCACGTTCCCTCCAGATGCGAATACATCGAGAATCACTCTCCGGAGTAAACCGGGACTCATATGTGAAAAGAACATTTGCCCACTGTTCGACCGCCCAGGTGGCATGTTGATGACTTCACTCTAGACGTTCGCTTCTGTGAAGACGCATCAGAGGTAGACATACAGCATAATAAATAAAGGCCACTCTGGTGAAGCATTCCGCACACCGTTTGCCTCGATACAACACGTCCAGTGGATGCTGCGATTTCACGTGCAAGTTGCAGTGGAGTACTAAGGCGGTAATGACGTGCACTTATAACCAAGTAACGGTCATCTCTTCTGAAGTCACACGTGATCGGCCCTTCTCTGGTCTTCGGGATATAGTTTCGGCCTCTATAAACCGTCTCCACATCCGACAAACAACAGAACGTTTCACATGAAGCCATCGGGGCAAATCAGTTTGCGACTGTCCTGCTTCCTTTCTTCCTGTCGACCGCCACCGCAGAGAGTCTGGTAGGCATTTTCTCTGTGCCATACTGCACCGTCTGTGACTGTGTACATACCGATTGTGGATGTGGAGATGCCCGGAACACATTGCCTCATTTCATATGTGTCCTGCCGTCATCGTTGGCATGGTTGTTCGTTGACCGGAATGCCATCTTCCGTGCAGAACACGACAGACGTCCGGTTGACAGTTTGTATGATTATATCGTAAATAAGGCACAGGACAGGGAAACAGCGATTTGTTGCTTTAATTTTGGACACCATTGTATTTGCCTGAGAAAATATATACATGCAGACACATCAAAAAATACCTAGGACTCAATAAATAGCTCATTTTTACTTTATCGCCGGCCGCCGTGGCCGAGCACTTCTAGGCGCTTCAGTCCGGAACCGCGCTGCTGCTACCGTCGCAGGTTCGAATCCTGCCTCGGGCATGGATGTGTGTGATCTCCTTAGGTTAGTTAGGCTTAAGTAGTTCTAAGTCTAAGGGGCTGATGACCTCAGACGTTAAGTCCCATAGTGCTTAGAGCCATTTGAACCATTTACTTCATCCTTCGTATATATATATTTTTTTCAAAGTGCAAAATAACGTTGAAGATTATTTTCCTCGTCAAGTAATCGTGAATTAGGTTAGTTAGGTTTAATTAATTCTAAGTTCTAGGCGACTGATGACCTCAGAAGTTAAGTCGCATAGTGCTCAGAGCCATTTAAGCCAATTGCTATTAATTAATTAAGACGTCGATAAGTTCCGTAATACTTTGCCTAGACAAAATACAATTTCAGTTCAGTGATCTTATGATTAAACGGAATAGTTTGACATGCATTACAACAGCATTGGTTAATTTTCATTTTGGCGTTTTTATAGAGATTCTTTTATTTATAATTTTAGGCCTTCCACGCCATTCACACCGAGTCAGTTGGTGTATTATAAACACGATCTGACTGCGAATTGAATCGGTAGTTTGTGAGGAACTCCAAATGGCATTTGGATGCACTGAATCATCTGTAGAAAAGTAAATGAACTTAATACGATTCATAAGACACATCGTAATTCTGACGTGGGGATTGTCTGACGCCATGGGAATGCAACTAGAACGTAAGCTGCAGCCTCGAACGAAGATGCGCAGTTGAGGTGACAGCCTTGAAACAGTATCGGCAAGTCTAGCTAGAAGACGCTCTGACACATGCAGATGCGTCTGTCTGCAAGATGGCTGTGTACTGTTTCCGCCTGGCGCGAAGGTAGCAACACTGAGGCACGAGGCATGTCAGTGTACTGGTGCTTGTGTCATTATTATTATTTTACTAAACAAAAATAGACAAACATTACTCAAAGTTTTTGTTTGTAACTTGTGAAGTTAAGATCACGTCAAACACAGCACATCAAGGTAACTTTTTCCTGTAATTGTCTCTTCTGCAAAATTGAAGGTTCGATGGCCTGTAGTCTTTGTGAATCCAAGCCAGACATTCAGTTTTGGTGAGTCTCTTTGCCATTGAGTGGGAGCTCGAAGTGGCTCGTTACCCGTTATGCGAGGGGTATGTTTGTTAACTTTCCCGCATTTGGGATTGTGGCCCCGTCAGTTAACAAAATGCTATCCGGGAAATGGTCGTTGTGTGCAGCTCCTATGAAATCGGAACAAGCAGCTTGCGGAGCTGCGCAATGTTCGTGGTGTAATTTGTAAGGCAACTGAGTGTGGTGCGCTTTCCTTTCCTCTTTTAGCGTAAAGAGTAAAACTTACAAAATCGTTGATTTTGGTATGTCTTTGGTTAAACGTCGTGTTGAAGCTTACGGACTTCTATCGATTGCTTCTCTGATTCACTGAGCACTGTGTTGTCGTACAGGATGTCTCCCAGAGCGTGGTTCATCAGCAACGTTTGCAGTTCTTTGCAGTCTATTGACAAGTAACCAGATGTTTGCTCTTGTTGATCTGGCTCGTGAAATTTCCGAGTGAACTCCTGTTGCAGCTCCAGATAAGATGAAACACGCAAACGCGCGCTAACGATAGCCACATGTTTTTCTGTGAGAAGCGTTCTTCTTGATTACTCAGAAAAAGAAACAATAGGCCAACATTATTACAGAGTCTTTATTCATGTAGTATGTAAATGGATTAATAATTTATTAGACGCGGGTCGAGTCTTTCTGTCTATCCCGTGTATGGTGGAACCGTTGACCTGCAACCCTGGATAACCAGCGATCACAAGAGAAGTAGAATGAGATTTCACTCTGCAGCTGAGTGTGCGCTGATATCTAACTTCCTTGCAGATTAAAACTGGGCCCCTGACAGAGGCTCGAACTCGGGACCTTTGCCTTCCGCGGGCAAGTGCTCTACCAACTGAACCACCCAAGCACGGCTCACGCCCCGTCCTCACAGCCTTACTTCTACCAGTACCTCGTCACCCAGTTTCCAAACTTTACAGAAGCTCTGCTGCGAACCTTGAAGAACTAGCACTCCTGAAAGAAAAGATATTACGGAGGCATGGCTTAGCCACAACCTGGGGGATGTTTCCAGAATGAGATTTTCACTGTGCAGCGGAGTGTGCGCTGATTTGAAACTTCCTGGCAGATTAAAACTGGAAGATGGGAGACGAGGTACTGGCAGTAAGGCTGTAAGGACGGACCGTGAGTCGTGCTTGGGTAGCTCAGTTGGTCGCCGGCACGGTATCTCAGCGTGTTCGGCCAGAAGGTTAGCTGCCCTCTGCAATAAAAAAAAAAACTGAGTTAATGAATCAACGACGAACTGAAACGGGTGTCTTGCGACGTCCGCATCGACCAGATGAAACGAACGAAAACGAACAAAATGAGATTAAAAAAAAAAAAAGTTGGTAGAGCACTTGCCCACGAAAGGCAATGGTCCCGAGTTCGAGTCTCGGTCCGGCACACAGTTTTAATCTGCCAGGAAGTTTCACAAGAGAAGTATATCCAAAGTAGTTGTGGATTTAAGAGGCTCACCTTTGGTAAAGTGTAACCCTGAGAACCTTCGCGATGTACAAAATGCACGTGCGGAGGCCTTAGCGACTGTGTTGTCTAGTCCCTTACAAAGTAAGTGTCCTCAGCTACTCACTAATCGACGGATTCATACGGAAGTCTAAATTACAAATCTAACGATACTAATCACCAACCGACTGCGTGATTAATGAACAACTTAATAGACTAATTTATATTATGTTATCGCTGCTCCTCGGCATTTGACCAACGGAGATGTTGCCCATGGCACAGGACCATCTGATGGTGGGGGCGGTTAATTTTAATACGAGCCGATCAACTAATTTATGAAAACCACAAGGTGGCGTACATTAGTAGAAAACGGGACCGTTACGTTGGTTCAAATGGCTCTGAGCACTGTGGAACTTAACAACTGAGGTCATCAGTCACCTAGAATTTAGAACTACTTAAACCTAACTAACCTGAGGACATCACACACATCCATGCCCGAGGCAGGATTCTAACTTGCGACCGTAGCGATCGCGCGGTTCCAGACTGAAGCGCCTAGGGCCGTTACGTTGAAGTCTTGGTCCCCAGACAAGCCAGTGTCGTAGGACACGTTTTCTCTGCTGGTGCCACCATAGGGCGCCCTAGCTGACAACAAGTGCCAGGAGGTCAGAAAGTCACACCAGAAAAGCTCTCCGGCTCCTATTCGGTGCCAGATTTCAGAAGACTCCCATCTGGCAACAGGTTCACGACGGTGTCGCTGTATAGTTAGTGCGTAATCTTGTTTAACGAGGAATGGCTTCCAGTACATTGGAAACAGTCTCTTGTAAAGTCACATCACCAGATTTTCGGTCGCACCGCGAGAGTACCCTTTCGCCTACCTGAACCGTCATAATTACGCGAGCATGCAATGCAGCCTGAGATGCGAACTGACTTCTCAGTCCATTCAGCCATGCTGATGGGGTAAGAACTGCCACGCCTGCCGCCCTTTGTGTTCGCGTCTCATATTCCTCATGGCTAACCACGATCTCTCCCGTATGTTACTCTACTGGCCATTAAAATTGCTACACCACGAAGATGACGTGCTACAGACGCGAAATTTAACCGACAGAAAGAAAGTGCTGTGATATGCAAATGATTAGCTTTCCAGAGCACTCACACAAGGTTGGCGCCGGTGGCAACACCTACAACGTGCTGACATGAGGAAACTTTGCAACCGATTTCTCATACACAAACAGCAGTTGACCGGCGTTGCCTGGTGAAACGTTGTGATGCCTCGTGTAAGGAGGAGAAATGCGTACCATCACGTTTACGACTTTGATAAAGGTCGGATTGTAGCCTATCGCTACTGCGGTTTATCGTATCGCGACATTGCCGCTCACTTTGGTCGAGATCCAATGACTGTTAGCAGAATATGGAATCGGTGGGTTCAGGAGGATTCCAACGGCCTCGTATCACCAGAAGACGAGATGACAGGCATCATATCCGCATGGCTGTGACGGATCGTGCAGCCACGTCTCGATCACTGTCAACAGATGGGGACGTTTGCAAGACAACAACCATCTGCACGAACACTTCGACGACGTTTCCAGCAGCATGGAGTATCTGCTCGGAGACAACGGCTGCGGTTACCCCTGACGCTGCATCACAGGCAGGAGCGCCTGCGATGGTGTACTCAACGACGAACCTGGGTGCACGAATGGCAAAACGTCAGTTTTTCGGACGAATCCAGGTTCTGTTTACAGTACCATGATGGTCGCATCCGTGTTTGGCGACATCGCGGTGAACGCACATTGGAAGCGTGTATTCGTCATCGCCATACTGGCGCATCACCCGGCGTGATGGTATGGTGTGCCATTGATTACACGTCTCGGCCACCTCTTGTTCGCTATGACGGCACTTTGAACAGTGGACGTTCCACTTCAGATGTATTACTACCTGTGGCTCTACCCTTCATTCGATTTCTGCGAAACACTATATTTCAGCAGGATAAAGCACGACCGCGTGTTGCAGGTTCTGTACGGGCCTTAATGTATACAGAAAATGTTCGACTGCTGCCCTGGCCAGCACATTCTCCAGATCTCTCACCAATTGGAAACGTCTCGTCAATGGTGGGCGAGCAACTGCCTCGTCACAATACACCAGTCACTACTCTTGATGAACTATGATATCGTGTTGAAGCTGCATGGGCAACTGTACCTGTACACGCCATCCAAGCTCTGTTTGACTCAATGCCCAGGCGTATCAAGACCGTTATTACGGCCAGAGATGGTTGTTCTGGATACTGATTTCTCGGGATCTATGCACCCAAATTGCGTGAAAATGTAATCACATGTCAGTTCTAATATAATATATTTGTCCAATGAATACCCGTTTATCGTCTGTATTTCTTCTTGGTGTAGCAATTTTAATGGGCAGTAGTGTACTTCCGTAGGTCTTAAAGCTTAACGCCTTCCACTTGGGACTGGACGTTCTATTATTTCTTGTTAATTCGTTGCTCTTGAGATAATTGTATTTACTACGGAATACCGGCTTACCCACTGGTAATCGTGAACTGTGCATTGTTCTCATCCCATTCTGCAACAACGCTACGTCTCATTTGATCGTGGTTTCTTAGTGGTACATCTCTCTACGTCGTGTCTCTCCTCAGAGTAAGTAAGCTGATTTTCTCTACTGTTTCGGCAAGTATTTGTAGTTTCGTTTTGGCAGTGTGTAGATGAGCTCGGCTCAAACAGATACTGCTCGCCACATGCTTCATGCGACGTCTTGTGTATAGGGAAAGCGTCGGTCTGTTCCCAGTTACCAACAACATGATTTTTAAACCAGAATTTTACGTGCATATTCGACAGAGCGAACCAGTTTAGTGAGATATGTATTAGCAGGGACCGTAAAACACGAAAAATAAGAAGCAGTCCGGCAGGTTATTCTACGAGTTTTACTGTCCCTATTAATAAATATCGGTAAAACAGATATAGCAGTAGACCAAGCTGGGACCTTCGTGTCGACGAAAAAGTCCGGTTTAAAAAAATCATTTTGTTTGTAACTGGAAACAGAACCGACGCTTTCCCTATACACAGGGCGTCCCATGAAACATGTGGCGAGCAGTATCTGTTTGAGCCCACTTCATCTACACACTGCAAAAAGGAAACTGCAAATAACTGCGCAAACACCAGAGAAAAGGCACCTGACGACGCTTTGGACAGGCGCCCTGTGTAAAAAAAAAGGAACGTTGGTTAGTTGGTTTGGGGGAGGACACAAAATCAGAGAGGTCATCAGTCCCATCGGGAAAGGGAAGGATGGCGAAGAAATGTGGTCGTGCCCTTTCAAAGAAACAATCCCGGCATTTGCCGGAAGCGATTTAAGGAAATCACAGAAAATTTAAATCAGGATTGGCGGACGCGGGTTTGAACCATCGTCCTTCCGAATGCGAGTCCAGTGTGCTAACTACTGCGCCACCTCGCTCGGTTATATGAAACGAAATGTGTTAACTGGTTCACTGACTTATCGTCGCCCAGCCCAAATCGCTAAGGGTAGAACTTTACAATCTGGAGGGGTTGTTGATCTTATACTCTAGGCGTCGTTTAAGACGAGATTTTTCCAAATTCAACCCTTTAAAGGGCACAATAGAGGATGAAAGGATTTCTGAAAATATGTCGCTACTAAGGTAATTTTGAAGCTAGATCTACGGAAATGGGTGTTTCGACTCTCCGTCTGAAATTCAACCTCTAACGGAGAGAAAGAGTGGGTGAAAGTTTTTTTTAAATAAATCATTATTAAAGAAGTACTAAAGCTTTTTTAAAGCTACATGTATGAAAATTGATGTTTGACTTCTCGGTTGGAAATAAAAAAATACGATTTCAGTGTTTTTGAAATTTTACTCCTAACGGAATGAAATAGAGGCTGAAAAGTTTTAGGAAAACTTCTCTGTATGAAAGCATTTTTAAAGCTAAGTCTATGAATGTTTGTATTTGGCTTCTCGGTTAGGAATAAAAAATACCTGTTTCAGTGTTTTTAGAAATTCAACTTCTAAGGGGGGAAATAGGGGAAATACTTCATTATGAAAGAATTTTTGGATCTTGTAATGTATTAGTATCTTAACGACGTTTCTCATCGAGCCATATACGTTATCTCGCATTTCTAGCTGCTTCTCTCACACAAAGAATGATAAAAATTCAGAAATTCAGGGTCGCCACCTTCCCAAGCCCTTCCTAACCATTTATAAAAAACGGAGCTGGAAAATTATTAGTTTAATTACTTTAATAATTTAAATTACAAGTATGCAAATTTCTTTAAGTAGCCAGATAAATAGCACTCCATGTCGTTCATGAAGCAACATGATTAATTCAGGGTTGGAAATCGGAGTAAGTGGGTACGATCAACACCACAGAATTTATCTTTCACGTAGATTATTTATTGTATCTAAGTATTTGGTTGCACGTCCTAACTACACATAACTGGTGCCTGAATAGAAATATTTAAGTAAGAATTACGTGACAATGTAACACAGCACAATTTAACTGCAGCAAGAAGAAACACAGTAAACGGGGGTGGAAGACAATGATACTATATCTCCTTTGCATTCATACCATAAAAAAATATCTCAGTGAGATTCGCATTACGATCCTAAGCATGCTCTATTCTGGACAGAGGTTCAACCAATGCACGAGGCTGTCGATAATTATTCAGCATACTAACTGCGTCTGCTACTTGCAAACGGCCGAACTGGAGCACGTGGTGCATTCTGAATCAAACTGTTGTGCTGCTCTGTAGAAACCGCACGAAAGAACAGATATTCTTGCAGAAATTATAGCTCATTAAACAAGCAAACTGTTAAAATAAAGCCTATTTCGGTCCCGTGGTGGACGAGAAGGGTCATTGATTACGGCACAAAATCGACGCACAAAGAAAAAAGCAACTTCCACAAAATATAAGACTAAACATCATAGTCGCTTCGAGACAGTATTACACTCACGTACGGTAGAAGTGATCCTAACCAGCTTTTCATAATCAGATTTACCTTTTGAAATTCTACTTCATCGTTGTTCGAAACGAACAAAGTAACTTTCACACTTTTAACTCAAACACCCAAAAATCACCTATTTAAAGCAATATAATTATGGCACATTCGGAAAAATAACTCGCTTCACACGTCTCAGTTAAGCTGAAGTTCTTAAGTATTTCAACAGTTAAACATAACGAAGTCCTAACTCAACCTGCTTCCTATCACCTGAAACTCCCCTTAAAAGCTACGACCCGTACTCACCAAGCGTTCACCGAAGAGTGCCCCTTTCTCTTTCGAGATTCCCTAGCTCCCAGTGCAGCGGAAGCTACCAGAGGGGTAGCCCTCCGTCATCAACCTCACACACAGAAACAGCCTTCGACATATTCGACTAAGATGGGTAAACCTCTCTGTTCATGTATTGGAAACCTAAGTTGGTCATCCTGTGCTCTCCTCCTAACTAGAAGCAACATCGTCTGCTCCCAGCAGATGATGACTAACTCAGCGTTTCGTACAAAACAAAACCGAAACCCCACAATCAAACACACACAAAATATTCAATATGCCTTATCTGAGTGCTCAGTCTTTCTGGAAGAGTTCATAAATTGAGCTAAAACCAGGCAGTAAAGTAAATAAGTTGTACCGAATTCGAGAAGCGTCTTATGAAACGACTTCACAGAGACGTTTCATTCTAAATCTATGAAAATTTGCGTATGGCTTCTCAGTTACAAATAAAAAAATACAGATGTTTTTGGAAATTCAACCCCTAAGCGGATGAAATAGGGAATAAAAAATTTTATGAAAGTATTTCGTTAAAACAAAAAACAATAAAAAATCGTTGTGGACCAAAGAGTCTACACGAGTGAAGCACCAAGAGACCAGTGGTCTGGTGTCGTCCCTTGCTGTATCAAAGCTGTCCCGCATTTAATTTTGGTTTCAAGATTTCTGTTATCTGCTAACAGGAAAGTGGTATTTTCATAGGTAATTCACTTAATCAGTTGTGTTCGCCCCATCTTACAAGCACTACAGAACTAAACAGAACAATAACCTGTAGGTTGATACAAACAGCTTAACCTAGCAGGAACTTTAGTTTCAAATCCTTCTTTATGCAAACACAACTGATGTGTGACTACTACGTATCCCGTTTCCTACATCGAACTACTGGACTCTTTTGAAATTACTCAGAGGGACACAGTGGGCGTATGCGCCGATAGCAAAGTAGATAGAAAACCGGCTCTAGGACGTGTTTCCTCCCGAGAGGCACTAGTGTGACATCTGTAAGTCGAATTCACATCAGGAGACGGACGGTCTGCGCCGCCAAGATAAGACAAGCACCAGCTGGGACTCCTGACGGCTGATTATCGGTCAGCATCGAGGTCAAGATCACTGGGGCACAAGGGCATGTGTATCATCGGTCAGACACTCAGCTGTTCACACGCTCTTTGGCACGTAATCAGGATATATTTACGTGTCGCTTACAGCCATGGCACGTGGAACTCCGCGGTATGGGGTGTCCTGACCGTTGTCTAAATATGGAAAATCAGGCAAATAACAGTCACTTGTAGTGTTCACAACATGACGCCCAGAAACGCATCAAACTTTAAGCGGAATATTTCGTACTTTAGGAATCACTACTACTTGACAACTTATTGTCTTTTGCTCTCTAATAATCCATTCAGTCCTCAGGCAATTTTGTTGCATAAAATTCGCACATACTTCTAAATCAAAAACACAGTATTGTATACGTTCTACAGTAATAATTTATTTTTTTTAATCGGTGTGTTAGCCGATTCCCGTTTACAAGGCTATCATCACACTTTGTCTATCGTCACTTTATGGTCTTTTGCCCTTTATATTTATTCACTGTTCAGGATCAACATTTTTATTTGCATTACAACTGCACTATCGAAGAAGACTTTTACATTGTTCGTATCTCACTCTCGATGTGTAACGTCTTTTACTATATTGTTCACCAGTTTTGTATCCTCTTTGGCGAAGATGGTTAGTTAAAGCCTGGAGATGGTCTTGCAAGTCGAACCTGGTTTACAAAATAAATTTATACCGTAGGACAAATACAGTATTGTGTTTTTGTTTAATGTTTATGAAGTTGTTGTACCAAGAAGCGACTGAATATGAAGTTATCACGCAAACTTGATGTTGAGCGAATTAAGTGATGGCTTCAAAGAATGAAGAGAGGTCCGGGGGAGGGGTAGCCTTTCCTATAGGTCAAAGTATCAAGCCGAGATACTTTTTCCGCTGGAAGTAGAAAACGGCCTTTTAGCAGAAGCTGTTGTATTTGGCACAGTCGCAATTAGTTGTAATCGCAATTAGTTGCGTCAGTCAACTTTTGGTTAGAGCTGAAAACTAGAGACCTCATGCGTAACAAACTGACCAGCTGACAGCAATTTTTTCCGCTGAATTCCTAAATTTAATAACTTACGTGGCAACACCAAAAGTGATTTTCCGACTATTTATCAGTTTCTCAAAGACAGGGAGAGGAATGGTCGCCCTCACTATGCAAAACTACAAATGACTCAATAAGCCAGATATTTCCTCTGACTGAACAGCTTTGTGGTAAATTATTTATCGCAAAAGGCCATTTCTTATATCAGCGTGTTGTTTGCTGTTCGTCTGGCAGATAGTAGTACCTAATACTCCGTTTTTGTAGCTGAATTATATTTTTAATTTTCACCAAATACGTTTCACATCAGTGGGCTACTACGGTCCTCCTATGTACCACGTACTGAATTAACTCCGTGATATTCGAATAATTTTTCATACGATCGTAGTGCTGTTGTTTACGAACTTTCAACCACTTTGTTCCAGTCTTTCTTTTCCCTTCTAGAGATGGGACTCTAAAACCTACTTTCTAAATGTATATTTGTTCAGAATTTTATGTCTGTCCATCGTCCATCTCTTTTAGGTCACTGCAGACTACTTGGAACAAGTTGCACCTCAAGATTTTTTTGTAATTATTTTAAAGAATTCCTTTACAGTCCTTATTCCATTCACCCCAACCCGATGGCCGTTAAACATCTTTCTACGTTTTATCATACATAGTTGTCCAATTTTTTTGTACAGATCTTCACTATTCCTGCTTCTGTATTCGCCATTGCGTTTTACTGGCCCCAACGTTTCTCTCTGGATTTTCCTGCCTTTGTTTTCCATGTTTTATGTTTGTCTTACTTAAATCCAGGTATTCAGTTGGGCATAGAAATTCTCGTTTCATTAATGTAGCGTAATAATGTAACGCTGCTTGATAGGAGATAACTTTTTATTGTACACGTTCTCAGCAAACTAAAGACTCATTTCACTCTTCCTTGTCCTAGCTTTATTAGCCTGCCCGTGAGTGTAAAGATACTATGCCAGTCAGTCTGTGATTAACTTACTACTTGCAAGCCACTGTGCCACTCGTCTGAAGATGTTGGTCATTTTTGTCATTTTTCTGCAGAAGATGTGTTCTCAACGGCTATGTTCATCTTGATAAATGACGAACAAGAGGAAATGTGTTCCAGTCATCCCATAAGAAAGCAGATCTTAGTTAATTAGCAGGAAGCTCGTTTGTAATTACTTTAATAAGTAGTGCAAGAACGGTGAATAATTTCACCTGAAATGCACTTACTTTGATGTTGAACTTCGTTGCATACTGATCGGTACCGATCATCACTGGCAGTAAATAAAAGTTTCCCATCAAGACACGTGTACGAGGTCTATTCGAAAAGTATGGTCCGATCGGTCGCGAAAGAAAATCACAGTGAGAAAAAAAATGTTTTATTTGGGACAGTTTGCTACACCTTCCAGCTACTTCTCTACATCGTCGTAGTATTGTATCAACTTTCCAATACCCTCGTCATAGAAGGCAGTCGCTTGTGCTTACCGCCACCTCTGTACGCTGATCTGCAGTTCGTTGTCTAGGTCAAAATGTTTTCTTCACAGCCAGTGGTTTATGTAAGCGGAGACGAATATCAGCGGAGCCAATTCCCTGCTGTGGGGAGGGTAATGAAACACTTTTCACTGAAAACTCTGCAAGTGCGTGCTTTATTGTTCCTACAGTGTGTGGCCTAGAATTGTCACGATGAAGGAAGTGCGTGACAGTTACATTGTGTGGGCTGCATGAAAGTTCTAGGCATATTTAGGTGCTCCTGTGTGCTCAGAGTTGAAAAAAAGTGACGTGGCGCGATCGTCAGGCACACTAGAGAAATTGCCCAACACATCTGTGCAAAACTTCATCGGATTTTTCACTGTGGTTTCCATTTCGCACCCCATCGGACCTTACTTCCCGAGTAGCCCTCGTATTTTAGATTATCCTGGCATGTTTGAGTCCGCTTTAAACCAGATGATTGGGAGCAAGCCGGGTCATGCTATTGTCACCTCGTTACGCTGTGTGGTACAGCCGTCAACGTGGCAGCATGTCACAGAATTAGATAGTCGCATTGCGTCAGCACAACTGACAGCATCCAGAGCCCTGGTGCTTGGAACATCTGGCACACCGTTTCAAGGTAAGGCTGCAGCTAACAAAATGGTTCAAATGGCTCTGAGCTCTATGGGACTTAACAGCTGAGGGCATCAGTCCCCTAGAACTTAGAACTACTTAAATATAACTAACCTAAGGACATCACACATATTCATGCCCGAGGCAGGATTCGAACCTGCGACCGTAGCGGTCGCGCGGTTCCAGTCTGAAGAGCCTAGAATCGTTCTGTCACAATGGCCAGCCTGCAGCTAACAGAGTGGGCTTTAGACTGTAGAGCGGAGCTTTCCAAACGGGCTGTAGCCTCAAGCATGTTGTGATACTGGTAGAATCAGATTTCAAATACTCATCAATCCCTCGTTGAGGCACCGAAGACATAATAGACAGTCAAGTGAAAATCGAACACCCGCCACAGTGGGACCATGGAATGGTTCCGTTCCCAAGCAATCGGCTCTAGCGTTAAGACAATTATCCCACTGGAAGACGTGGCGATCAGTTCCTGTTTCATAGACAGCGGTCGGACGTTACAGGTGCACAAGAGCACCCACTCTTGCACGTCCTTGTCCGACTGGAACCGGTGACCGCGCAGATCTTTCTTCATATTACCAAGTATGTGAAAATCGCATGAGGAAGGATCCGGTACGGAATCATTCTGTTCCACGGTAATCCCCACGCCTACACAGCCAACCGGGTGAAGACTGTGCGCCAGTGCTTTGGATGGGAAACACCACAACATCCTTCGTACGCCTGGGTGTGATTTTCACATCTTTGGCGACCTGAAGAAAGACATACGTGGTTTCAGTCTGACGACAAAGTCCAAGAGTTGGTGTGGTTATGGAGCCGTCAGCGGCAGACTGATCTCTACGAAACAGGAGTTGATTGGCTTGCCTCCCAGTTGGACAAATGTCTTAACACTTGTGGTGATTACTTTCGTGTGGAAGAATTACATGGCCTCGTTGTCGCAGATGTTCAGTTTCCATCTCACTACCCCTCATAGTATTGAAAAGTTTTGTGCCATCTGCGTTTGATGTAGGTTTGTACTGTACCTAGAAATGAAATATAAAAATTAATATTTCTGTAAAATATCATTTTTTACAAATGATTAAAGTTTAGAAAGTTCGGCTATAGTCTCTCACAAATTGTAACGGTGTATCGACGGGCCAGTGTACCAAACACGTTACCTCACTAATGTAATGCTTACGTTGAAGGCTTCATACAGTAAGTCAAGCATTAAAGATAGAAACTGGGTGTATGACTAATCACAGCATCTTCTTCCTGTCAGTTAAATTTCGCGTCTGTAGCACGTCATCTTCGTGGCGAAGCAATTTTAATAGTCGGTAGTGTAGCTTTTTACATTGTCGTCATTCATACAATAAAACTTCAATATCAGGCATGACGTTTTATTTTACTACTTCCTTACCACCAACTCTACACTAACACATTTTGCGGACAGTATTCACATATACCACTGAATGTACCCGTAAAATAACACCAGTGTTCGACACACAGTTCAGGAGAGATGATATTTGATGCACGGGTGTTCGATTTTTTAAACAATGTAGGTGGGGATTTCACGCTCCTCTCTAAAACTGGATTGCATTGGTGCTATTACAAACGATGAATATCAGCGAACTTGCATTCTCTGTGGTGTAACCAGCAGGCGCTCGGGAGTGTAGTGCATTCGATTGTCTTCGGTTCACATTCGCCCGTGTTCACTCTTTTTCCGCTGGCTGTCGGCCTTTTAGCGAACCAACAAAGGAAGTTCGTATTCTGTTCGCATCGGCGCTATCAGCACAGAAACCATTCATCTGCTGTATTGTCTACTATTTTCTTAGCATGAGTCGCGTTAGCGATGTAAGAGTCTCAAGAGAATGTAATGTTGCTGATAGAAGAATAAGATATTACAAGTGTTTCTGGGGTCCAAGAGAGCCACATCAGAAATATTGAAGGAAAAGAAACTTCATTGGTAGAAAATTACCGAAGTACTCACAAGTCCTGCTGGGGTCGTGGGGTAGTCGTAAGATAGAATACATTGAATAAGCATTTGCATTTCTTTTTACTAAAACCAAAAAGCACAGTAAATTTGCTTGAAAGTAAACACGTGTGCATGCGTATCTGTTTTGCTGATTAAAATTAAAAATATAGAAAAGATCGAAAGTTAGTTTACCCAGGATCACGCTACTGCCATCTATCAAATTATACCGAAAATTTTATCAGGTGGTCAATGTGACAGTTCACATGTATGTTTCACCTGTCATTAGTCATATTTTATTGACGTTATCTTCCTCACAAGTACTTCAATAAAATCCTTGAAGTGCTACACATATGTCATTGCACACATTATCTGAGAATTGGCAGGTACTGAAATGCGAAACAGTTACTAACTTAGTGTCAAGTTATTAACAACCATAGTGTAAATGCTTTCCCTTCTTCAGGTCATGTTGGTCATCGGTAATTAGTGCTGTGCTTTTGCATTTCCTCTTCAGCTACACTGGGAAGCCAGCGAAAAGCGTCACGGTTGTTCAAAATTTTGGAATAATGCTGAGGAAAGCTGGATGTGCAATCCAGTGTTACGAGCACTGCCTCCACGCATTTCAAGCTCATTTACAAATTCAGACACCTAAATTCTTCTTTTTCCTACGCGAATTTGCTTACTTCAACAGAAAATGTGCACTTGCGATACACAATAATTATCTCTGAATGAGCCGACCGAGGTGGCCGAGCGGTTCTAGGCGCTACAGTCTGGAACCGCGCGACCGCTACGGTCGCAGGTTCGAACCCTGCCTCGGACACCGATGTGTGTGATGTCCTTAGGTTAGTTAGGTTCACGTAGTTCTTAGTTCTAGGGGACTGATGACCTCAGATGTTAAGTCCCATAGTGCTCAGAGCCATTTGAACCATCACTGAATGTAAACCTTTTACGTCGTGGCTGTAACTGTAAACGGTGTCGCAGAAATGTTGCGACAAATTTCGAGGGTTTCTGCAAGATCTCTTGAGGAGAAAATCGAGGGTAGGAGCCCGTCTTCAGAAACGTCATCCAACGACGCTACAGAGCACCAGCGGCTATCACTAGGGCACCCCTTCGGTAGCAAACGCGGCTTTGTACGATGCTGGGCTATAGGCACAACGTCTCGTCATGTTTGTTATTCAGTGATCGAGACCCGTTGCCACGATCATCAGTGGAGAAGGTGGAGCTAGCTGCTGCGTAGAAACACCTTGTCTCCTGTGTTGATGCTCTCTTGCGCCGTTGGATAAAGATTTTGGACACAGGTTTCAATCGGCAGTTCATTTTTCTCCTGGGGTCCTCTAAAATCCGGAATTTTTTTCGGTATAAAGGAGAAAAATAAGTTGCAGATGTGGACACGTGTACAAAACTGTCGTCCACCAAGGGAAGAGAGCATCGCATTCATGGGACGCAGCCGACCGTTGAACCGAGCGGTTCAAGGCGCTTCAGTCCGGAACATAGCTGCTGCTACGGTCTCAGATTCGAATCCTGCCTCGGGCATGGATGTTTGTGATGTCCTTAGGTTAGTTAGGTTTAAGTACTTCTAAGTTCTAGGGGACTGATGACCTCAGATGTTAAGTCCCATAGTGCTCAGAGCCATTTGAACCATGGGACGCAGGGCGTTTCTACGCAGCAACTAGTTCCCCATCTTCTCCACTGGCGATCGTGGCAGTCAGTCGCGATCACTGGATAACAAACAACTCTGCGAGATGTTCTGGCTATAGTTAAGAAAATGAAACACCTACAGCCGTATGGTCATTTATTGTGTGGCTAGCAGCTTCATTGCTGCAATTCACTATCTTCAGGTCTTAGCTGATGCCGAGATGGTTAAGACCATCCGCATACACGATGTATCAGTGACCAACACCTGTCAGTTGATAGTCAATGGCTGGAGAGAGAACATCACTGTTGCAAGTAGTTTTCGAAAACCAGTTATAGATGTTAGCCACTGATGATTTGTATATACGGATGGTGTTAAACCTCTCGGCATCAGCTAAGGCCTGAAGAAGGTGCACTGAAGCACCGAAACCGGTACCCATACATCAAATGACATCATAAGGACTGCTGTCGGTGTTTCATGTTCTTACATAAGTGAACGGCTGAAGTTTCTTAGACCTTCAGCCACACGGATGAACATACAAAAACGTTCTACCTAGACTCTGCCAGTGTATAAAGTCATGTCTGCTGGTGATAGGGTGACCAAGGGGCAAGCGCAGGCTCCTATAACTGGGACGCTGTGTAGTGTGGTTGGATGAGGTTTTCGGACATGCATTCCTACACTCTATTTGTTCCTCAACAGACACACTACAATGTCCAGAAGTTTGTCGAAATATTTCTTGGGCACCCTATTTAGTGTCATACTCTGTGTGCGCATTAGAAGGGGTAGCATTCATCTCACCCTAGGTGAGGAGAACACTACGTCATCGTGACGTAACGCTACATGATCGTGATGTAAATAAACCTAAATCGACTTAATGAGTACGTATATCGATCTTTGCAGATGTATCACAGAACTTGCATGGCAACATGAAAAAAATGGTTCACTTGGCTCTGAGCACTATGGGACTTAACTTCGGAGTCATCAGTCCCCTAGAACTTAGAACTACTTAAACCTAACTAACCTAAGGACATCAGACACATCCATGCCCGAGGCAGGATTCGAACCTGCGACCGTAGCGGTCGCGCGGTTTCAGACTGTAGCGCCAAGAACCGCTCGGCCACCGCGGCCGGTGTTGTGGAAGTAATTAGGGGTACTACTAAAAACCAATATGAAGTGGGAAGAGCACGCAAAATCCTTATGAGGGAATATGACTGGAAGACTTTGATTTGTTGAAACTGTTCTGGGAAAGTGAAGTACAGCTATTAAGAAAATCACGTGCAAGACACTGTTGTTGTTGTGGTCTTCAGTGCAGAGACTGTTTTGATGCAGCTCTCCATGCTCCTGTACCCTGAGGAAGCCTCATAATCTCCGAGTAACTACTGCAACGTACATCCTTCTGAATCTGCTTAGTGTATTCATCTCTTGGTCTTCCCCTACGATTTTTACCCCCCACGCTTCCCTGCAAAACTAAACTGGTGATCCCTTAATGCCTTGGAACGTCTCCTACCACATGATCCCTTCTCCCCAGGTCTGTTCAGTACCTCCTCATAATTAAGTGATCTACTCATCTAATATTCAGCATTCCTCTGTAGTACCATTCTTCGAAAGCTTCTGTTCTCTTCTTGTCTAAACTATTTATTGTCTATCTTTCACTTCCATACAAATACTTTCAGAAAGGACTTCCTGACACTTGAATCTAAAATTGATGTTAACATATCTCTCTTCTTCAGAAACGCTTTCCTTGCCATAGCCAGTCTACTTTTTATATCCTCTGTACTTCGACCATCGTCGGTTATTTTGCTTCCCAGACAGCAAAACTTATCTACTACTTTAAGTGCTCATTTGCTAATCTAATTCACACAGCATCACTCTATTTAATGCGACAACATTCCATAATCATCGTTTTGCTTTTGTTGGTGTTAATCTTATATCCTCAAGACACTGTCCATTCCGTTCATCGGCTCTTCAAGGTCCTTTGCTATCTGTGACAGAATTACAGTATCGTCGGCAACTTCAAACTTTTCATTTGTTCTCCATGGATTTTAATTCCTAATCCGAATTTTTCTTTTGATTCCTTTACTGCTTGCTCATTATACAGATTGAATGACATTGTGGATAGGCCACAAGACTGCCTCACTCCCTTCCCAACCATTGCTTCTCTTTCGTGCCCCTCGACTCTTACAACTGTACAAATTGTAAATAGCCTTTCGCTCTCTCTGTTGTACTCCTGCCTCCTTCAGAATTTGAAAGAGAGTATCACAGTCAACATTGTCAAAAGCATGGCACTAGTGTGTGTGTCCACAAGGTCTAGGTACATAGTGAATTCTAATGAATTATAAAAAAATTCTATAAATATTAATAAAATAAAATCTAATTATTCTAATTTTGTTTTTTCCCTATCGAGTGATGGCTTTGTCTAAAGAAGAATATATGGAGTTGGCACTTATAAATGGACGAGAAGATGGTCGTATCGCAAAACAGCTGAACAATTCAACCTTCGACACCGTCAACCTATTTGTTTTATTTCCGTCGGTAAATTAACCACCAATTTTTAAGAAAAAGGCAGTGCGTTGGACAAACCCCGTTCAGGAGGACCAAACTCTTCTCCAAAGTTTATGCTCACCCAAAGAATTCGCTTCGTCGAACATCCACGGAGTTGGGGGACCAACGTCAACCACACAACGTCCTGGCAGAGGAGAACTTTCACCTGTTCAAGTTGCAGATGTTGCATCAATTAAATGAAGACGACCCCAATATAAGCAAGCAGTTGTGTCAATGGTTTGCAGATAAACTGGATGAAAATACCAGTTTTTCTAAAGACTGTGGTGATTAAGCTGTGTGTTATGTCAATTGTGAAGTGAACACACAAAATTTTCGATAGTCGTGTCAAGCCAATCCACTATGGATTGTTTCCGGCGCAGGAGTTTCTACACGATTGACGTGCCTATTATGCCTCATAAATGTTCGATGGGATTCAGGTTGGGTCATCTCGATGGCCAAATCAGAATGTTCTTCAAGCCAGTCGCAAACAACTGTGACCCAGTTATGTGGCGCATTGTCATCCATAAAAATTCCGTCGTTGTTTGGTAATATGAAGGCCATTAATAACCACTTCCAGTCAGTGATCGGGTCAGTTGGACCAGAGGACTCAGCCCATGGCATGTAAACACAGCCCACACCATTATGGAGCCATCACCACAGTGCCTTGTTGACAAATTGGATCTACGGCTTCTTGGGGTCCGCGCCACATTAGAACTCAACCATCAGCTCTTAACAACCGAAATCGGGACTCTCTGACCAGGCCATGGTTTTCCACTTGTCTAGGTTCCAACCGATATGGTCGCGAGGCCAAGAGAGGCGTTGCAGGCGATGTGTGCCTTTAGAAAAGGTTGAAACGTCCCCTTGGAAAAATTTAAAAATGACAGTGCTGGAAAACCTCTTCCGTTATTTGATTTTCAAACAGCTGAGCAAAACTGAACTTACTCAGACATTCCTCTCTTTACTTATTCTGATCATCACTAAACTGACTCACAATATTTTTAACGAAACGCAATCTGACTTTCAATAATCCCTACAAAAGAATGGCCCTGACTAACAGTAACCTATACCTTTCATGAATCACTTACCTCACAAAAATCTTCGTTACTCGAACTACTGCAATACATCGAGCGCCACTACTGCCAGCTAAATAAAGGATTCTAACTACTGATAGGCATAGTTAGCAAATGAAAGATTTTGATAGAGAACAAACAATGTATTTACCTTAATAATGTTCAAAAGTCATCATATATACTCGTATATCAGTTCATGACATTCAGTCTTACAAATTTACCGTCTCTGATGGACACACGTCCAGATCATCCGCTCTCAAAACTCCGCCATCTTTCTCCCCACATCCACCACTGCTGGCAGCTCACCTCGAACTGCGCAACGCTATGCGCTGTTAACAGCCAACTGCCCAACACTACAATAGCAAACAACAATGAAAACGAGCCACAGACTGCACACAGCACAGTCAGTGATTTTCATACAGAGCGCTACATGGCGTTACCAACATGAAAACCTAAACAGCCTACTTACAAGGTATTCATGTTGGTCGTCAACTATCAAAGCCCATTATATCAAATTTCGCCACACTGTCCTAAAGGCAACGTTCGTAGTATGTATCACATTGATTTCTGCGCTTGTTACTGAAGTATATGACCATCGGATGGTGTTACCCGTCAAGCATATTGTTACCAAAAAAAAGTCCCAAGACGGCATGGACCTTTAGCAGAATAGAGCCGTTTAGGTCTACTAAGTACGACGCCTTTTCTCGATGTGCTCGAGGGGGGCCACTAAGATCCCCAGAGCATAAAAAGCAGTGGGAGAGGTCAGCTCTCCATACAGCATCGGTCGCGAAATGCCAAATGTAGCGAATAGGGATGGGAAGAACAGGCCGATTAGAATAGATACCGCTATTTTAGATCTGGATAAACGGTGCTATTCGGTATTTGTTCGGTCTCGCTTATAACGGTTTTTTTATTTTTTACAGATAACTGGGTAAAAGCCAACAAGCGCATCAGTTTGTCATAGCAGCAGTGGTAAAATGTTTGGTTTCCATACAAAACTTTTTTTTACAAAACGAATGATGCTTTTCGCAAAGCTTTCATAGCTTTGAAGTACTGGGTTTGTATAGAAAGTGGGAAATATTGTAATTGCAATGTCAACAATTAGGAACGAGCAACAAACAATTGACACAATAATCGTTATGCTTTAGCTGTCATCCTCGGACATCGGTTGTATTGCGGAACCTCACCTCGCTATGGCACCTCCCAAGTTCCGAAGCTTTTTTTGCAAAGTGCGATCAGCAACTGGAAGTAGTTACTTCCATAAATTATCTGGGAGTAGGCATTAGCAGTGATTAAAAATGGAATGACCATATAAAGTTAATCGTCGGTAAAGCAGATGCCAGACTGAGATTCATTGGAAGAATCCTAAGGAAATGCAGTAGGAAGTAGGTTACAGTGCACTTGTTCGTCCACTGCTTGAATACTGCTCACCGGTGTGGGATCCGTACCAGATAGGGTTGATAAAAGAGATAGAGAAGATCCAACGGAGAGCAGCGCGTTTCGTCACAGGATCATTTAGTAATTGCGAAAGGGTTACGGAGATGATAGACAAACTCCAGTGGAGACCCTCAGTAGCTCGGTACGGGATTTTGTTGAAGTTTCGAGAACATACCTTCACCGAGGAGTCAAGTAGTATATTGCTCCCTCATGCGGATATCTCGCGAACAGAGCATGAGGATAAAATCAGAGAGATTAGAGCCCACACAGAGGCATACCGACAATCTTTCTTTTCACGAACAATACGAGACTGGAATAGAAGGGAGAACCGATAGAGGTACTCAAAGTACCCTCCGCCACATACCGTCAGGTGGCTTGTGGGGTATGGATGTAGATGTAGATATAGAAGAATTAAGTACAGTGGTCCATTTGCTTAAACAGATTAAAAACGGGAGGAAATACAACAATGTGTAAGGTGTCATGCAAATCCAACACCTTCCATGAAAACCCTGACATGATAAGCAAATCCAGTAGTATGTCACATAGCTCCGAATAAATCGTGACATTAATTTAACCAAAGTAATATGAGTGACGAGTGAGCAAATGGAATACCACAGATTAACACAAGAATGCCTAAATGCATGTCTTACCTACCCACCGTGAGACAGACGCAGTTCCGAGGGGAGAAACGAGAACAGAAGCCAAGAGCAGAACCGTGTTAAGTTAGAAGGCCCTACGGTAAGGTACGGACACGCACGTCGTCAGCTAACCGTTATGACCACCCCCAGCCCATGTTAAAAGATAGAGCCCTCCAGAAGAACAGTACAGATCTTACGATAACGCTAAAAGGACCACACCAGCTGCAAGTTATAACATGAGACTTTTTCGCGTCTCTGTTACGTTGCAAACTTTAAAAACATTGCCCCACCACGAAAAGTATGACGTTTCACATTGGATAGATAAGTTAGATAAGTAATTAAAGATAATTGATGGTCACTGTAGACCACTTTGATAGTTTTCTCTTTTGCGAAACTTAATTTAAACCTAGATTATAGAGCTGATATGGCATAGGTCATCCTTCGATCCATTGTAGAACTTGGAAACCCATTCAGGGAATATTCGTTCACATTTTTGTTGAACGCAGTTGGTTTTTACCATCCTGTATTAAAACATCTCTTTTTATCAATAGTGCAATTTATAAAACCATCCTGTAATACAACATCTCCTTTTATCAATAGTGCAATTTATAAACAATGTTTTGTGAGCAGAATAAAATTTCCAATGGTAAACTTAACAGCTTCGCTAATTTCATATGGAACTACGACGAAGTACGACAACGATCATTTCCTCACAGTCAGAAAATTTCAACACTTTCGAGAAGGAAACTCATTACATCCACGAACTTTTATTCATCAATTCGGAGTAGGATTACCAGAACACTGGACGCTAGCACACAAATTAGACTTTATATGTCCACACATGGCAGGAACAGTCGCAGAAACCATGCAGAATGTTGCAGCGACATGCCGATCGTACGAAGATTTCAGAGAGAAGTTTCTCTCACGATATTGGTCCAGGGAAGCACAGAACAGAGTGAAGTACGAATTATTACAGAACCCGTATTTTGAAAATTCAGGAGAGAAGAGTCCCGTGAAATTTTTCGAATTAATGGCAAAGAAAAATCAATGCTTAGATGTACCATGCAATGACGGAGAGTTGATTAAATTATGCGCGATGAAGCTACCATTGAAATACCAGCAATCATTAATAGGTCGCGGAGGCAATGACGTCGAAGCATTTAAAGGTATTCTAAGGGAACTAGAGTTCATATTTTCGGAAGATGACGCAAGAAAAAGAAGAAGCGCACGTGAAAACGAAAGCAAAAAGCAGTGGAATCCACAAGACACAGTACGAAGAAACAATAATTACGAACCATGTGATAACTTCGCACCAAGAAACGACAATAGATTTCAACAAAGAATCGGTTTTGGATTTAGAAGAGAAAATGGCAATAACTATAATTCACCCAGGAACGGCAACAACTATTACAGAGGGAATAACGACAACCAGAACGGGTACTGGAGAAACCAATAGACCGACAAAATATCAACAAAGAAACCACTATCAACAGGCTGAACAAGAAAAGAGAATACAGATAGAAGATCGCCAAACCCTGATAAACGTTCGAATTGACAGCTAAGTGCCCATGCCAAAGAGAATGACGCACCGACCCAGGACAATTGCAGCACCTTGAACAGAGAAGTAAAAATCTTATCACGAGAAGAGAAGAAGGAAGAAACTAATCCGCAGGGACCAGATGAAAACGAAGACAAGAAAACAACAATATCGTGTTGGGACGAAATTAATTGGGAGAACACTGACGAGGAAGATGAATTACCAGAGGCATGCACAACGAATGTAGGAGGAAAGGACGAAGTAATGAGTGTTGCAGAGCTATTTGAGATGGAAACCAGCGAAAGCGAATTCAATGAGGATAATGCGCAGTCGACAGAAGTTGAAAATAAGTTACGAGTGGGCACACAACCCAACGTATATAATGAAGGAAGTTATAAAGCGATAATTAGAGCATTTAGATGCGATTATATGGAAGTAGCGACGAAGAAGAAGATAGACGAGGATGAGGAAAAAGTAGATTATGTTGAAGAAAGCGTAAATGAAGGAAGAAATAGAGAAGAGGAAATAAAAGAGAGAGAAGTAGCAGTCGAAACTTATCCTACAGAAAGTTCGAATTCACAAGGGCAATTCCTGAAAAGACTCATGTATGATTCAGTGGAGGATTCGTTGATGCAAGAAGAAGAAGAACAGAACCAACCCTTTCAAATTCAACGAATTGTGAAGGCCATGGTAGAGCATATCCCAGCCAATATTGTAATTGATAGTGGAAGTGAACTGACTACAATCTCAGAACATTTATTTATGCAGTGTAATGCCAATGAGGAATTGCCAGTTCTGAAAACACTTAAGATTAAAGTAAGAGGTCCTATTAGAAACAATACTGCGGAAGTTACTAGAGAAACAAGGTTAACTCTTTTTCGTGTCAAGGTCAAAAGATCGAAGACAACTTTGTGATTATACCTAAACTAACTGTAGATTTGATTATAGGTGCAGATTTTTTAAATGAGAGACGAGCGATAATAGACATGGAAAAAGGTAGCGTAACATTCGGGAATGTCACACTTCTCTTTGAGCAAAAGCTAAAATTAGAAGAAGTACCAGTTATAAACAATCAATTAAGAATGACGCGAGATAAAGAGGATGAAGAATTAGAATGGTATGCACAAAAGGGGGAATCGCCTCAACTCATGTTAGAAGTCCATAAAGAAATCGACGAAAAATTGCAAGAAGTTCAAGGTATTTCGGAACACAGTGAAAGAGAATTAGAGGGTATTTTACGAGATAAATCAGAGATATTTTTACCTGAGACTGGCAGTATTAAGCACTTTCAGTTCAAGTTTGAAGTAAAACAGCATAAACCATTTAGAGTGCCACCCTATACAATCCCATTAAGCTACAGGAATAAAGTATTCCAGGAGATATCTAAAATGTTAGATGACGATATTATTGAACCAGCTACCTCCACATATACCAGCCCACTCCATATTGTACAAAAACGAGAAGGGGGCATCAGGTTAGTGCTTGATTCCAGACAGATCAACACAATCATAATCACTGAGACAGATCTCCCAGAAAAATTAGAGGAATTGATACAAAACTTCCACGGTGCTAAGATTTTTTCATCAATTGATTTACGGAGTAGTTTCTGGCAAATAGAATTGGCTCCAGAATGTAGAAAATTTACAGCATTTATCGTATTCGGTAGATGTTACCAGTTTAAACGATTGCCATTTAGTTTAAACATATCGTCAGCAGCGTTTATTAGGGGATTTAATACTATACTCAGTCCTGAAATTTTACAAAAACCTACTTGTTATGTTGATGATGTGATTGTAGCAGAACCCTCATGGGAACATCACTACGACACATTAAATCAGATTTTACAGATCATGAAAGAGCATGGGTCACAGTAAATATAACAAAATCCAAATTTGGAAGGCGAGAGGTCAAATTTTTAGGACACACAATTTCCGATAAAGGGGTAATGCCCGACCCAGAAAAACTAACGGCACTCAAAGAATTCTGTACTCCATATAATAAGAAAAAGCTCAGAGGATATCTAGGTCTCATCGGATTCTATAAAAAATTTACTTGCATCGACTCTCTCGCAACACTACGCCTATGGGCATTGACTGGAAAAAACACGCCATGGTTATGGGATCAACAAGCCAATGAGGAATTTTTAAATGTGAAAAACGCACTAACAACAGCACCGATTTTAGCACATCCTGATCTAACACAAAACTTTTGTATGGCCACTGATAGCGCGAAAACAGGTTTAGGAGTAGTTTTATTCCAAGAATGCGAACAGGCAGGGCTAAGGTCATATAGAACAATTGCATTTGCCAGTCGGGTACTCACAAAAAGCGAGAAAAACTATTGAGTCACAGAGCTGGAAGCATTGGCCATTGCATGGGGCTTCCAACGTTTTCGATACTTCCTATTATGAAGAAAAACAAAAGTATACACTGACCAAAAAGCAGTAGAATTTCTGTTATCCACCAAACTAACTCATGGGAGGTAAGCCAGATGGATGTTAATACTACAAGAATTTGACTTCACTATTACACACATACCAGGACCAGCGAATGTATTAGCAGATACTTTATCACGATGTCCACAGGGTGCATCCAAAAACATAGGTTTGGAAGCAGCAGAAGACCAGTTTACAATGTACTATATGAAACAAGTACCCTTCGAAAACTACATTACGACAGCATTGAAAAACATAGGCAAAGAACAGGACAAGGATCCCGAAATACTAGGAATCAAACACAAGTGGAGAAGTAAGGATTTTCCAGACATTCGACAGCACTAGCTCGTAAAAAACAATGTTGTATTTTTTAGACGAAATGTTGCAACAAATGAATGGTTAATTTATATCCCAGATGAATTAATTAATAAGTACATATGGTATACACATTTAAGTAATGGCCACTTTGGACCAAAGAAATGCTTTTTAAAAATAAAACAAACAAGCCATTTTCCTAATATGGGAAGACGAATTAGAACAGTATTAGTCAATTGCAAAAAATGTATGAGGGCTAAACACGTCACTTTCCAAACCAAACCACCTATGTTTTCAATAATTCCTAAAAGATTAAAACAAATAGCTGCAACAGATTTGATGGTGCCTCTCCCACGCACAAAAAATGGATACATTTTCATATTTTTCGTTTTGGAACTTACTTCTAAATATGTTACCTTGACACCATTAAAACGAGCAACAGGACTTGCTATAAGTAAAGCATTTAGACAAGATTCTCTCAGACAAGTAGGTCGAGTGGAATGAATAATTTCCGATAATGGCCCACAATACAAATCAGTGCAATGGCAGAACACGTTAAAACAACACAAAATAAAACCCGTCTACATATCTAAGTACAAACCTAGTGTAAATGCAGCAGAACGATCTATGAAAGACATAGGCACTTTATGCCGATTATATGCAGGCAAAAGGCACAACACTTGGGATATATACCTTAAAGATTTTCAATAAGTAATAAATGAAATGCCACATAGCACTACACTACTACCTCCAGTTACTGTACTTAAAAATATTGAACCCCCAAACATAACCAGAGAAAATGTTAGATTTCCTATTGTACCACATAGACAGAACAAACAAGTCACAGCAACAGCACTCTCCAACATCAGAAAGGCAGCCATTAAAAGAAAAGAAAGAGGAGACAGAACACAAATTAAAAGAATATTCTCAGTAGCCCAGAAAGTATTTGTAAAAATACACCATCTCTCCAGCAAAAACAGAAACACAAAATACATAAGTTTTACGCTGCATACAAAGGACCTGTCATAATTAACTGAATTGCTTATGATAATGCTGTGGAACTAATGAATCCAAAAACATGCAAAATCTTAGGACTTCACCATATGAGCCATATCAATAAGTTTGAAGATTAATTTTATTACTGGTAAATAATCAGCACAATATTTCAAGATTATGTTGCAGATAAGATCGTCAGGAGAAAGAAGAATAAAGAGAGGGAAAGGTGGGAAAAAGAAAGTAGTTTCAATAAAAACAAAAACAATAATAACACCAATAGTACCATAGATTAAGGTGAAGGGATAAAGCGTAGATAGTCTAACAGCATGAAATACTAAAATGCTATACATCACGACACTACACAAAAATAAAAAACGAATTTGAGGTTTCTTCTATAAGTTGAGACACAAAATTTCTTAGAATTGTAACATGGAAATGGCGCCAAAATTTGTAAGGTTTTTAAGAAGGCATAAAACAATGTAGGTACTAGACATATGTTAGATGATTATAAGTAAAACTTTTTGTAAGAATCAATGTAAAAACTCCAGCAAGGACGAGATGCAACGACCCACAAGTTGCAACGAGAGAAGTATCAAGAAAGAAAAGGACGTAATTAGCAAGACACGATTCCTACAAGGCAGAAGCGTCGAGAGAAAGGAAAGGACAGCGAGACCAACAGAAGGCCCTTGTATCGAAAGTGGGAAATAAATTTGCCCGCTAGGCGGAACCCTGCTGGGACGGAACCCGGAGCCGCACAGTGGCAAAGCCCTGCAGAGACGCGACAGGTTGACGAACGCCGGAAGGGTCTCTGAGCGCCCCGAATGAACGGAGTGAGCAGAAAACAGCCTGCCGAGAAGACGGCTTGGGAAGCCACCACTGGCAAAAAAAAATATGTGCAAAAGTCACACTACTGCTATTAAACAGCACGCTGATGCACGAAACTGAAGAAAACTTCCACAAAGTGAAAATGACATGCCCAAAAAATTTATCAAACTGTTATTAAGAGGAGAACTTCAAAGCGAATAGTTATCAATAAATATTTCCATATCCTGCCCAGAGAAGAACCAAGAAGCAAGTAAGAAGCAGAGAAAAAGTAGGAAGAACAGAAGTTGAAGATTTGCAAAATTGAGACCAAGAAAGAAGATGGGTGAAGAGTAGACAACATACCTTCCCAAATCCCTATCCTATGGTAAACTAGTCATCTGCGAAGTATTACAACGAAAAACGACCGATTTCAGCGATACATAACGATGACTTTCACGCAGTCAAAGCCAGTAAACCACGAGATACTGCACTCACAGTTCCAGTCCATTATGGGACCTCCACAACAGCGACACACACTTGCAAAGCCAACACGGAACGACAAACGAAGCTGTACATCAAATACTTGCCCACATCCATCTCGCTCAAGTCCATCACCTTTGTGCAAAAACATTCGTAGGATTGTGTGAATGTGTGAAATCAAATTATGTGATATAGGAATTGTGCAAAAGAAACGTGTGAAAAACTAAAAAAGTTAAGCACACCAGACAGCTAATAAACTACAAAATAACAGTCATTGAATATGGACTTAAAATAAAAAATAGACTATCGATAAAAGTAAGTCATTACTTCCGAAATGGACAGTATATAAAGAACAAAAGTAAGGCATAATAAACACTAAAACTATATGCCACTTATTTTCTCCTCATAAAAATAAAAGAATAACTATATTTTACTTATTTTCTCCTTATAAAAACAGAAAATAAAAAATTATCTTGTTGGATATTTTTCCTTTTTTTTAACATTTGTACCATTTGTTAGGATAATATCTCTATACTTGTGTATGTATATTTCTTTGACAAAGCAATTCTTGGAAATAATTCTTATTTGTTAGTGTAACAATGTTGAAATGAGTGTCTAGAAACAAAAACATTTTACTTATACATGATATTTAGAAATCGATGTGAAAGGCTCCTCACTTTCGATAACAAATTTCTTAAAAAAACAAACTTCACAAATAAATAAGGAAAGAAAATAATTAAAAATTAATAATAGCATAAAAATATTCTTCTCTTGTCATTTTTAATTATGATGTGGAAGAATATAAAAATATAAATTAGTAATACAAACTAGCATAGAACAGAATAACGTGGCTGAACAGTAGGCAACAAAATTTAGACAACAGAATAATTTTTGACTGACTTAGACAACGATTCAGTCATTGCCTAACTTCAGTACAAAAATTAAGTTCAAAGGGTGGTGATATGTAAGGTGTCAGGCAAATCCAACACCTTCCATGAAAACCCTGATATGACAAGCAAATCCAGTAGTATGTCACATAGCTCCGAATAAATCGTGACATTAAATTAACCAAAGTAAGACGAGTAATAAGTGAGCAAATGGAATACCACAGACTAACACAAGAATGCCTAAATGCATGTCATACCTTCCCACCGTGAGACAGACGCAGTTCCGAGGGGAGAAATGAGAACAGAAGCCAAGAGCAGAATCGTGTTAAGTTAGAAGGCCCTACGATAAGGGACAGACACTCACGTCGTCAGCTAACCGTTATGTCGACCTCCCAGCCCATGTTAAAAGCTAGAGCCTTAGTGTGAGACTTTTTCACGTCTCTGTTACGCCAGGACCACCCCCGGCCCATGTTAAAAGGTAGAGCCCTCCAGAAGAACAGTATAGATCTTACAATAACACAAAAAGGACCACGCCACCCACGAGTTTTAGCGTGAGACTTTTTCGCGTCTCTGTTACGTTATGACCACCCCCAGCCCATGTTAAAAGACAGAGCCCTCCAGACGAACAGCACAGATGCTACGATAATGCTAAAAGGACCACACCAGCTACAAGTTTTAGCATGAGACTTTTTCGCGTCTCTGTTACGTTGCAAACTTTAAAAACATTGCCCCACCACGAAAAGTATAACGTTACTCATTGGATAGACAGAATTTTTGTAGGCGGAGCTTAAGGTTAACATTGAGGCCCTGATTGGTCAGATGGAAACACAGCCAGATAGTTTTTTTAAACCAACTTCGGCAAATTGTAGTGGGGAGGAGTTAAGAGTGTAGTTGCTTCCGAGACGACGAGGTGAGCGGAGCTGTGCTGCCCCCCGCCCCCTGACGAACACCGACAAGGTAATGAACGCACGCGATGCCGCACAACAGCGCATAAACCTTCACTCAGAGCTGCAGAAGTCTCATCTGTTGCACCCCCTTTTTGCGTAATACTAGTGTCGATCGTCAATTAAAGCTCATGGTGTTCACATTTGCCACTTGAAGTAAAAATCTGAAACGCGATGATTTTTCTGTTATATACACTCCTGGAAACTGAAATAAGAACACTGTGAATTCATTGTCCCAGGAAGGGGAAACTTTATTGACACAATCCTGGGGTCAGATACATCACATGATCACACTAACAGAACCAAAGGCACATAGACACAGGCAACAGAGCACGCACAATGTCGGCACTAGTACAGTGTATATCCACCTTTCGCAGCAATGCAGGCTGCTATTCTCCCATGGAGACGATCGTAGAGATGCTGGATGCAGTCCTGTGGAACGGCTTGCCATGCCATTTCCACCTGGCGCCTCAGTTGGACCAGCGTTCGTGCTGGACGTGCAGACCACGTGAGACGACGCTTCATCCAGTCCCAAACATGCTCAATGGGGGACAGATCCGGAGATCTTGCTGGCCAGGGTAGTTGACTTACAGCTTCTAGAGCACGTTGGGTGGCACGGGATACATGCGGACGTGCATTGTCCTGTTGGAACAGCAAGTTCCCTTGCCGGTCTAGGAATGGTAGAACGATGGGTTCGATGACGGTTTGGATGTACCGTGCACTATTCAGTGTCCCCTCGACGATCACCAGAGGTGTACGGCCAGTGTAGGAGATCGCTCCCCACACTATGATGCCGTGTGTTGGCCCTGTGTGCCTCGGTCGTATGCAGTCCTGATTGTGGCGCTCACCTGCACGGCGCCAAACACGCATACGACCATCATTGCCACCAAGGCAGAAGCGACTCTCATCGCTAAAGACGACACGTCTCCATTCGTCCCTCCATTCACGCCTGTCGCGACACCACTGGAGGCGGGCTGCACGATGTTGGGGCGTGAGCGGAAGACGGCCTAACGGTGTGTGGGACCGTAGCCCAGCTTCATGGAGACGGTTGCGAATGGTCCTCGCTGATACCCCAGGAGCAACAGTGTCCCTAATTTGCTGGGAAGTGGCGGTGCGGTCCCCTACGGCACTGCGTAGGATCCTACGGTCTTGGTGTGCAACCGTGCGTCGCTGCGGTCCGGTCCCAGGTCGACGGGCACGTGCACCTTCCGCCGACCACTGGCGACAACATCGATGTACTGCGGAGACCTCACGCCCCACGTGTTGAGCAATTCGGCGGTACGTCCACCCGGCCTCCCGCTTGCCCACTATACGCCCTCGCTCAAAGTCCGTCAACTGCACATACGGTTCACGTCCACGCTGTCGCGGCATGCTATCAGTGTTAAAGACTGCGATGGAGCTCCGTATGCCACGGAAACTGGCTGACACTGACGGCGGCGGTGCACAAATGCTGCGCAGCTAGCGCCATTCGACGGCCAACACCGCGGTTCAAGGTGTGTCCGCTGTGCCGTGCGTGTGATCATTGCTTGTACAGCCCTCTCGCAGTGTCCGGAGCAAGTATGGTGGGTCTGACACACCGGTGTCAATGTGTCCTTTTTTTCCATTTCCAAGAGTGTAGTTATTGAGAAGCCACATCAGCCACTGTAATTTACGACAAGTTAGATAAGTAATTAAAGATAATTGATGGTCACTGTAGACCACTTTGATAGTTTTCTCTTTTGTGAAACTTAATTTAAGCCTAGATTATAGAGCTGGTATGGCATAGGTTATCCTTCGATCCATTGTAGAACTTGGAAACCCATTCAGGGAATATTCGTTCACATTTTTGTTGAACGCAGTTGGTTTTGACCATCTTGTATTAAAACATCTCTTTTTATCAATAGTGCAATTTATAAAACCATCCTGTATTACAACATCTCCTTTTATCAATAGTGCAATCTATAAACAATGTTTTGTGAGTAGAATAAAACTTCCAACGGTAAACTTAACAGCTTTTTGGATGTTATTTTTCCAGCTAAATAAAAATAGGAATGCCTTGAACCCCTTCCACTAAATTTAGTTAGTATTAAGATTCTTTTACAGGGAGTGCAGTGGAGCTGACGCTGAAATCATTAAGTATTTGGTTATATCATCGCTAGTCTCACTGAACTCTTCTGAATTCTACATGTCATGAGTGGTCTGGCGTCTCCTTACCAGCAACAGGTCCCAGGTTCAAACAAATCAATTCCCTAAGAAACACGCTCAGAGCGTCGTTGCGCGAAAGTGGTAGGGAGACACGATATAGGACAAACAGATACCACGCAGAATGTTAGAAATGTTGCAACTTAGTATAAAGAGAAAAAATGGAAAACGTTCCTTGAAAGAGAAGGTAAATTTGATTGCTGCACGTATAATTTTATTGGTATTCTATGAACTTGGGATGATAGCTGATCTCTTAATTTTGTGGTTGTCTCAGTGTCAAAAATTTATACCATTTAAAAATGACGCCGTCGTCTCCTTTCGCTCACAATATCGGATCACTTGTCTCCTTCACCTTCGCCATCTTTGTTGGAGACAGTGAGACCAGTTTTTCCACAGCCTCACCACCTATCGATCTATATCCCGTACTGTTTCACCGTCATTAGAATTTTCGGATGTTTGTTGGAAGTCTACATTTATTACTGGAAATTGTGGAGTCACCGCCAGACACCAGACTTGCTAGGTGGTAGCCTTTAAATCGGCCGCGGTCCGTTAGTATACTTCGGACCCGCGTGGCGCCACTATCAGTGATTGCAGACCGAGCGCCGCCACACGGCAGGTCTAGTCTAGAGAGACTCCCTAGCACTCGCCCCAGTTGTACAGCCGACTTTGCTAGCGATGGTTCACTGTCTACATACGTTCTCATTTGCAGAGATGACAGTTTAGCATAGCCTTCAGCTACGTCATTTGTTACGACCTAGCAAGGCGCCATATTCAGTTACTATAATCTGAACAGATAATATTGTGAATCATGTACCGTCAAGGGCGACGTTCATCAGTAATGGATTAAAGTTAAGTATCAAACTAATTACGTCCGCTTTCTGAATTCTAATTCCTTGTCATGTTCCAGACCTCACGTCAGTATAGTCCTTCCCTTCTCACGCCAGCCTGCGTGAGCTAAAACGCGTGCATTTCGACCTCCTCTAGTAACACGGTGTTGGCTCTTCTGCCAACACAACAGAAATAATAATAAAAAAACCGAAAACTGGTTATTTCAGAAACCAGTTACTTGGAGCGGTTTTTACTGCCAGGTTAAACCTGGATTCGAAGAAACCGTTATAACCGAAACCGGTTGTTTCTGTGATAACCGCCATTCCTAATAGCGATCGCAAACATAATCGGTGGACTTAGAGGGCGCCACCTCAGTTCCTACAATTTCTAGGATGTCACCATGACGAAATACAGCCTATCAGATGCTGTCCTCTGGGGTCAAAAGTGGAAACCTCGCTAGTTTCATGACAGTCAGACCACGTCATGGTAGCCAGGGACTGTCATCGAAAGCTCTACATTTTATCGTAATGTGGCACGGCACGCATAGCGAGAACTTTTTATCCAACCATCAATAGTATTCCACCATTTATTTTCTGTCTCTTTGAAACGATCCTATTGTGACTAATGTACCCACTCTTCATTTAATACTCGCCTCTTGACTTGCCGACTCCTTGGCGAACCACTTAGCAATTGCCCAAGGTCGTATATAAAAAACAAAGGAAGTCAGCCACAAACTGGCAGCTACGTTCTCATTCCTCTGAGCTCTAGACCTCGGAGACCGCGCCTGAAAGCCTCACATCCTGTCACAGCTGCTTTCGCGCTCGCGCCTCGAAACAAAACACGAGCAAAGCCCGACGTAAACAAAATAACCGGTCAGCGCCCCGCGCGCTGCGATAAGAGAGCGGCCGAGTAGCGCTCTGCGGTCACTTCGCGGTTCCCGAGCGGCTTTGCAGGAAACGCTGCTTCCGCTGTTTGTCTTCCGCGCAGCAACATGAGTGCTCCCTTATAAACCCACTTGCAGATTAAGTTCTTTGTTTATTAAATGTGCAAATATTCGAAAAAGTAAAGGAATCATTGCTCCAATATATATATTGGCCACGACATCTTGGTAGATGATTGTTGCAGTGTCTGTGTGTTTATGGGTTGCATTTATTCCTGTGACCTGTCAAGCCAATGGCAGCACGCCATCTCTTGCCGCAATTGTCACAAGTGTATCTGGCTGCTGAGGCAGGAGCAGTGGTAACACTGCGAAGCTTTTTCTGCCTTAATCTGTCTAACAAGCCTTCATCATGCTTCGACATTACAGATGATATATCGTCACGCCACTTTGCTAACCAGTGTCTCCCATCTGTTTGCGTCGATTCCATATCTCCTTTACAGGAGTCCTTGAACCTCAATACAGGACGTCCTACAGGTCTTTTGGCTATATAGATCTCTCCAAGCATCATCTCACGTGGTAATCTGTCAGGATCCATACGGTAGACGTGTCCCAGCCAACGGAGTCGTCTCTGCTTCAAGATAGCTGAAATACTGTTGCAGTTAGTTTTAGATAGCACTACTTCGTTGGTCATTTGGTCCTTCCACGTTACTCCAAGGATGGATCTCAGGCACCGCATGTGGAAAGCATTAAGGCGACGTTCTTGTTTGGTATAGGGAGTCCATGTTTCCGATGCACACAAAAGGATGCTGAGGATGCAAGTTTGATATACAAGAATTTTGGTGGTCAAAGAGAGTTTGCTGTTTTTCCAAACACGTGCAGAGAGTTTGCCAAAAGTCGTCGCAGCTCTTCCAATGCGAGCATCAATTTCCTTGTCAACAGACATGTTTGCTTCTATAGTATATCCAAGATATCAGAAGTTATCTACGACTTGCAGAGTAGTACCATCTAGTGTGATATTCGGCTTTGTGTTAGCACCCTGAACCATAATTACGGTCTTACTGCTGTTTACACTCATCGAGAATAGGTGGCATGCGTGACTAAATCTTGATACTAGCTCTTGCAGCTCTTCTGCGCAGTTGGCAACAATTGCAGCATCGTCAGCATACAGGAGTTCACGAGCGACTATCTTATAGCGCTTAGTCTTACTCTTCAAAAGACGGACATTGAAAAGCCTGCTCTAATAGGAAGGTCGTTTTACCAAGTTCGCTGCATGAACATCAGTTCGCCGTGAAGTCATTTCTTATAGCCGTGCTTTAGTTTGTTTAGTGAATAGTTAAGTGCGTCGTTGGAAATGATGAAATAACAGTAGTTCCATTCAACATAGTTGTGTTGATATCTTACAATCCTGGAGAATACAATTCAATGGGGATCCAGTGAAAGGAAAGGTGAGTTAAATCGTGTTGGCAGGACTGTCGAAAAATTATGACAGTGTCCAGAATAACGTGTTATTACACAGACGATGCCACCGGGGGATTCCGTACAAATTGGTTTAATGACTCTAGTTTATTCTAAAGAAAATGACAGTTGCCGGCCGCTGTGGCCGAGCCGTTTAGGTGCTTCAGTTTGGATCCGCGCGACTGCTACGGTCGCAGGTTCGAATCCTGCCTCGGGCATGGATGTGTGTGCTGTCCTTAGGTTGGTTATGTTTAAGTAGTTCTAAGTTCTAGGGGACTGATGACCTCAGATGTGAAGTCCCATAGTGCTCAGAGCCATTTAAATTTTAAAAGAATAGTTTATGTACGTGCATGCAATTTACTAACTGCCCGACGTACTCGTTATATCGGCACTGTACAAGGTGCTGTTCTGTGCCCACTGCTATATACATGTATATCTTACATTTCCAACATACGTGACGTGTTAGCTCAATCTCTAAGGATCCTTCAGTTGGCTGATAACATATCGCTCGTCATGCACATACAGTATTAACGACCAATACGATAATTTGAATACTGTGATCAAAAGCTTGGAACAATGGAAGCGCGCAAATGGCTCAGTTATATCCTCAGAAAATTATACGTCACTTACGTTTTGCGAGAGATTGATGAAACCCTGCAGAACTATAGTGTCATTAATGGGATTGCTGAAGAATTCGCACCAGCAGTTTAGTGTACCGTGTGTGTGTGTGTGTGTGTGTGTGTGTGTGTGTGTGTGTGTGTGTGTGATTATTATTGTAATGTGTTATTGTTCATATGTTCTGGAATGGATGAAGTAGCAATTATCTGGAGTTCATTTACTTTCATTGTACCGTGAATGGGGGTCACTATTACGAAGAAGTGTGGAAATAAAGATTCTCTAGCTGCTGTATTAGTTTGTTTTTATTGCGAATTTATGGGGAAACAGAAATCTTTTTTTCTTTTTCTAAAACACTGTCGCATTTGGGAAAGTATCTGTTAGTTTAAGCACAGTGTAAATCATGGTCTGGAGATATACATGCCTAGTAAGTGGATAAAGAATGGAAAAGACCCACCATGGTTTAATAACGAAATACGGGGGATACTGAGAAAGCAGAGGCTGTTGCACTTTCAGTTAAAAAGGGAAAGCACAAATGATGACGAGGAAAGGTTAGTAAAGATTCGGGAGTCTGTGAAAAGATCTATGCGCGAAGCATACAATACCACCACTGACACTCCTTAGCAAAGGACCTGGCGGAGAACCCGAGGAAATTCTGGTCTTATGTAAAATCGCTAAGCGGGTCTAAGGCTTCCATTCAGCCCCTTGTTAACCGAACTTTTAAATTTCACGTTCAAGGAATCTTTTACACAGGAGAACAGTACAAACATACCGTCATTTGACCATCGGACGGTCTTCCGTACGGACGACGTAGTAATAAGCACCCCTGGCATAGGAAAACAACTGAAAGGTTTGAAAGCAAATTAAGGCCCATATGGAACCCCAGTTCTGTTTTACAAAGAGTACACTACGCGTTGGCTCCTTACCTAGCTTGCATTTATCGTGGATCTCCTGCCCAACACAAAATCACAAGCGACTGAAAAAGGCGCAGGGGACTCCAATATCAAACAACGGACCCGCGAAATTACGTACCAAGATCCCTAACTTCTGTTTGCGGCAGAATCCTTGAACATATCCACAGTTGGAATCTAATAAACTTTCTTGAGACTGAGAAGCTTATGTCCACGAATCAGCATGCTTTTAGAACGCATCACTCGTGCAAAGCTCATCTTGCCCTTTTCTGACATGATATACTGAGAACTATGGATGAACGGCAACAGGCAGATTCCATATTTCCAGGTTTTTTGTAATGCGTTTGACACGCTGCCCCATTGCTGGCTGTTAACGAAGGTACGAGCATATGGTATAAGTTCACAGACACGTGAGTGGCTCGAAGACTTCTTAAGTAATAGAACCCAGTATGTTGTCCTTGATGGCGGGAGTTCATCGGAGACAAGGGTTTCGTCAGGAGTGCCCCAGGAAAGTGTGGTAGGACCGCTGTTGATCTCTGCGTACATAAATGATTTGGTGTACAGGGTGGGCAATAATCTCCGGTTGTTTGCTGATGATGCCGTGGTGTACGGTAAGGTGTCAAAGTTGAGTGACTGTGGCCAGATACAGGACGACTTAGATGACTTTTCCAGTTGCTGTGACGAATGGCAGCTAATCCTAAATGGGGAAAAATTTAAGTTAATGCGGATGAGTCGGAATATCAAAGCTGTAATGTTCGGATACAGTATTACTAGTGTCTTGCTTGGCACAGTCAGGTCGTTTAAAAATATAGGCGTAACGTTGCAAAACGATATGAGATGGGCCGAGTATGTGAGATCCGCGGTAGGGAAGGCGAATGGTCGACTTCGCAACATTAGTAGAATTTTTGGAAAGAGAAGTTCAGCTCTGAAGGAGGCCGCGTATAGGACGCGGGTGCGACCGATTCTTGAGTAGTGGTCGAGTGTTTGGGATCCGTACGAAGTCGGATTGAAGGAGAACATCGAAGCAGTTCAGAGGTGGGCAGCTAGAGATTTGTTACCGGTAGGTTTGAGCAACACCCAAGTGTTACGGAGATGTTTCAGGAACTTAAATTGGAATTCCGGGAGGAAAGGCGGCGTTCTCTTTGAAAAACGCTATTGAGAAAATTTAGAGAACCGGCATTTGAAGCTGGCTGCAGAACGATTCTACTGCTGCCAACGTACATCGCACGTAAGGATCGAGAAGATAAGAGAAATTAGGGCTCATACGGAGGCAATTAGACAGTAATTTTTCTCTCGCTCTATTGGCGAGTGGAACAAGAAATAAAATGACTTGTAGTGGTACAGGGTACCCTCCACCATGCACCTACTGTGGCTTGCGGATTATCTATGTAGACCCAGATGTAGTAGTGGTAAAACTGTAGAATTACGAGCAGGCAAGTATTGATCCAGTGATAGCATTTGTGGACATCTGCAGTAAGGATTTTTAACTAAAAAGCCTCAATGTCGCAACATTGTTGAATGTGGTCTGGACAACATAGTATAGCAATTTAAGAGTAGTCGTCTACTTTATAGACGCACGACATTATTTTGTTTCTGTGCAAGACCTCCAGAGAAGCGCAACTCCATTGTCGCGACTAGCAGCAATAAAACGAAAGTAAAGCGCTAGTGACAGAGTGTAGTGCAATTCTGCCGTACGTGTACTGACGCAGTGCGACGTGAAAGACGGTGGAAAAAATAAGATTGAAAAAAATGAACTGGAAAAAGTAACAGCAGACAACGAAATAAGGAACAAGATAAAAACAAACTTTTTACATTCTTGTTAACCTATCTGTATTTCGAAATTGGAAGCGATGGAGCCTGCCGAAGTAGGAAGCGGCGATGTTTCGAGAGTCGAATTGCTATCGAACCTTGTGAAAGACCTCAGAAGGCAATGGTCGATGGGGTGAGGCTCTGTTTAGTGAATTGTACTTAATTAGAAGAGACTTCAAGCAGAACCAGTGATAAATGTGCCAGCAGCAATCGAACGAAGCGTGACTACTTTAAATTAGGACATTAGATTACGATCGATCTTGGTGGCTATGGGCCAAAAGTTTTAAAGTACGGACCAGAAATTTTCAAGTATGGACCAGACGTTTCCACATATAGACAAGAGGTTTTCAAACATTAACCAGAAGTTCACATGTCTTAAAAAATGACTTAGATAGAAAAATATCTTCACTATTAGAGGAGTTTTATAAAACTCGATTCTTGGGGTTGACACAGTAGAGCATGATATAGAAAAACTAGAAAAAGACTACTCAGAGAGTTTTAGTGATGGAGAATCAGGGCAATTGGCGGATGAGCAAGGTTAGCAAGCACAGAAAAAGGAGCAGAGTTAAAAAATTAAATCATCCCTAGAACGGTTAATTCAAGTTCAGGTGCAATGCGTGAAAGAACACGAAGATCTGGTACTCAAATATATCGCAGCGATGATAACAGTTAAGGGAAATATCAAGCAGCGTGTCACTCAATTGGAGTCTGAATAGTGTATTGGAAAGGGTGTGCTGCGCAAAGTGTTCTGCTGAAATGTAAATGTTGTATCAGCCACGGAACAAAAGCAATGCGCCGTGTTCAGAGAATTATGGGATTTTTCTCAAGATTGATCTGGCAGGATCAATTCAATCTGTAAAATTTTTGAAAAATTTTATATGTTTTACATAGTTATTGTAATAAATATAAGGTATCGGTTTTGAAGTGCTTTTTGATTGGCGGAACTTTTATATGTTGGGCATTAGCAGCTGAATCTGCAAACAGTAAAAGAGTTTTTAGCCAAATTTACCTTGGAAAAATCGGCGGGTTATACTTACATCCAACACGACACCAGGAAATACAACAGCATGCTACACTGTGTATTTAATTGGACTTATTTTATGTTCTTAGTGGTGTAGCTGATCTTCATTCTACTTGTACAAGTTCGAGTCTGTTATTTCCCTGTTAACGCTATATAATAATTGTTTGTAAATTTATTTAGCGTAGATTTCGTAGAGTTTATAACTGTAATCTCTCTTACAAATGCTGTCTTGTTATTCCTTGCGTAGCCGCGCGGGATTAACCGAGCGGTCTGTGGCGCTGCAGTCGTGGACTGTGCGGCTGGCCCCGGCGGAGGTTCGAGTCCTCCCTCGGGCATGGGTGTGTGTGTGTTTGTCCTTAGGATAATGTAGGTTAAGTAGCGTGTAAGCTTAGGGACTGATGACCTTCGCATTTAAGTCCCGTAAGATTTCACACACATTTGAACATTTTATTCCGTGCGTACTGTGGACTATACGAATAAAATGCGATTCCGCAGTGAAAGTTTCTAGTACGCAATAATGCAGTGAGTCTGCCCCGGTAAACAGTCTGTTTGGAATCTGCTGTTGGCACCAGTTTTCATCGTCAGACTATGCTTGATATACTGGGTTAAACCGCAAAGTGTCTTGTCGACTGACGATAATGTTCGCCGGACGGGGACGTTAATCTCAGCGGCCAAAATGGAGGAGACGTTACGTGCGTCGTGTGTCTACATCTGCATCAGCACAACTCGGCAAGTACTCGACAGTGAAATCATAAAATCACTTTCAGACAATTTTTCGGTCGTTCCCCTCTCGAATAGCACATGCGAAAAATCTTTCCGAGCGAGCTCTGATTTCTCTTATTTTATCACGATGCTCTTTTCTCTTAATGTAGGAGAGAGTTGAGAAAATATTTTAGCGTTCTGAGGAAAAAATCTGGTGCCTGAAATTTCGTCAAGAAATATCACTGCAACGGAAATAACTCTACATGACTACTCTGCAATTCACATTTAAGTGCTTGGCAGAGGGTTCATCGAACCACAATCATACTATCTCTCTACTATTCCACTCCCGAACAGCGAGCGGGAAAAACGAACACCTAAACCTTTCTGTTCGAGCTCTGATTTCTCTTATTTTATTTTGATGATCATTCCTACCTATGTAGGTTGGGCTCAACAAAATATTTTCGCATTCGGAAGAGAAAGTTGGTGACTGAAATTTCGTAAAAAGCTCTCGCCTCGACGAAAAACGTGTATGCTGTAATGACTTCCATCCCAACTCGTGTATCATATCTGCCACACTCTCTCCTCTATAACGCGATAATACAAAACGAGCTGCCCTTCTTTGCACCCACACCAATTCGCACGGAGTATCTACTTCGACTTCACTACAAGATAAACCACTACTGACAGACACCAACACTCCACCACCAATTCTGCCTAATCTATCTTTCCTGAACACCGTCTGAGACTTCGTAAAAATTTCTGCAGAACTTATTTCAGGCTTTAGCCAGCTTTCTGTACCTATAACGATATCAGCTTCTGTGCTTTCTATTAGCGCTTGAAGCTCAGGGACTTTTCCAGCGCAACTACAACAGTTTACAACTATAATTCCGACTGTTCCTTGATCCAAGCACGTCCTGTAATTGCCAAGCACCCTTTGACATTGCAGCCCATCCCGCACTTTCCCGAGGTCTCCTTTATTTTAATGGCTACCACCCCAATTCGCTTATCACATCCGTGACACTGTCTCTCTATTTCACGGTAATACAAAACGAGTTGCCAATTTTTGAACTTTCTCGATGTCCTCCGTCAATCGTATCTGCTAAGGATCCCATACAGCGCAGCAGTGTTTCAAAAGAAGGTGGACAAGCGTAGTGTAGGCAGTCTGTTTAGTATACAGGGAGTCCATTGATAGTGACCGGGTCAAATATGTCACGAAATCAGCGTCAAACGACAACAACTTGTCTAGCTTGAAGGGTGAAACCAGATGGCGGTATGGTTGGCCCTCTAGATGGCAGTGCCATAGGTCAAACGGATATCAACTGCGTTTTTCTTAAGTAGGAACCCCCATTTTTTATTACATATTCGTGTAGTACGTAAAGAAATATGAATCTTTTAGTTGGACCACTTTTTTCGTTTTGTGATAGATGGCGACTTCCTTCCCCGTTCTCTCCTAATCCGATGAGACCGATGACCTCGCAGTTTGGTCTCTTCCCCCATAACAACCCAACCCCTCTGCGTTTCTTCGTGAGCTATGTTTTATCGCCCCCTCTCCAGAATTTACTGGAGTTGGGTGACTTGCGCGTGCAGACGTGGTGTCAGCTCCCTCCAGCGACTTATCAAGGCCTTATTGCTTCCATGCCACGACGCGTTGAGACTGTTATCCGCGCAAAAAAAAAAAAAAAAGAAAAAAAAGGGGAGCGTTAAGTACGAGGTGCTAGGTGCTGAGTTCTGACTCCTAGAATATGCTGAATATATTCCGGCAATTCTCCGTTTACTACACTTTTGCACACCACCAATCGTCTCCTTCTGCATTGCTGTGGCCACTGCTTCCCCAAACGTTGAATCAATTCGTTTCCTCCCTCTACCAGTTGCACACTAAAAAAAAACCGTCTTTTGGAATTTCTGAATCATCTTCTCCAGACCCACGGCAGTCATCGGACCAACACCTTTTTTCAAACCCTTGAGTGTGCGGAACTTATGCAGAGCGACGTGTGCACAGTCATCCTTTTTGTAATGCAGCTTTACAAGCAGTGGGGGATCCTGCATAGAAACAGTCATGGCGAGTGTCGCAGGTGCGAGAAAGCCGTGTACCCGCGTGTTTATAGTAGCTTCACAGGGTCGTGTGCATGACAGGTGTTTCATTTACGTTCAAAATGTTCAAATGTGTGTGATTTCTAAGGGACGAAACTGCTGAGGGCATCGGTCTCTAGACTTACACACTACTTAAACTAAGTTACTGTAAGGACAGCACACACACACATGCCCGAGGGAAGACTGGTTCCCCCCCGGGGGGGGGGGGCGCGCAGTCCGTGACATGGCGCCTCAAACCGCACGACCACTCCGCGAGGCGTTTCATTTACGTATTCTGACACATGCAGCGCCGTCTATTGATCAATTGTTACATTTTTTCTTCCGCCGTACGGTTCTCCCCTTCTCCGATAATGTTCCGTAGCAATTTGACGTCCTTCTGGCCAGTGAAGTTATTTATACAGCGTCTTGAAAGTTTAACTTAATCCCTGTATATACAGGGTGAAGAAAAATTCACCTGACGGACTTCGCAGTGCGATTCCTCATATACTTGCAGTACAAAAATCTCTTTCACAAAATACGTCATGACGAATATGGCCCGTCTTTTCTTCCTGCGTAGCTGAAATGTCCTTTTGTGCGTAGAAAGACTAACGACACACTGTATAGACAGTTTCATATCGCTGTAGCCGTTGATGACAACAGTCTACAGATAAGGAAAGTGAGGCTAAACGCTCTCAAGAGAACAATGCCATCAGCGCCAGCTTTGTTTGTTTACTGCCGCAGGAGAGCTAGCAGTTGTATTGTTTTAATCAGTCGGGACGTTGCCGGAATAGGATGGGCGTCGACAGTTTGCCGCTTCTGCCCCCCCCCCCCCCTCCCCCCACGACACACGCACAGACATGCCCTTGTGACGGTTGAATTTGCACTCGCACGCCGCCGGGTTTCGCAAGCGCGTGTTTTTGTTGCGGCTAGCAGAAGCGCACTTACAGGAATGTCTGCCCATTGCATCACCGCCAGAATTCCTTGTGAAATACGCCACGGGCGTTGATATCATATAGTCGCAAGCAGGACAGTGGATTCATGTTTGTTCGCATTCAGCGGCTATGGAAGCGATAACGCATTCCGTGACTAATGGCGCATTACTTCTGGTTATACTCGTCAGGACGGTTTGACCAACAGTCCAGATGTCTCGATACATATCGCAGAGAATTTTGTTTTTGAGTATAGTTCGCGCACAGATCTGAGCGTGCGTATATCTTTTTGCAGGACAGGGCATGATTCTTGAAGTGTCAGTCTTAATGTAATTGAGTCAGTGAACATGAAAAGGTGTGAAACCTTCCCGTCTGCTCTATATGTCTTTTGTTACGCAACCTTCTCTTCTACAATAACCTATAAATCCTTCACTTAGGATTTCTGTCTCTTGCTTAATAATAACAAATGAAATCTTCCCTTTGAAATTTATTCTCTTTCTCAATCTTCGAACACAAATTTAACTGCTGCTTATTAAAAGTGATTTTCTGATTATTTCGACGAAACATAAAATGTGTCGTCGTCGTAGCCAACAGTCGTTATCTACAATAACCCAAAACTGTTCCTTACCTTTTTTACTGTTACTGGATCTCCATCTGACTGCTACATCGAATTGCGACATGAATATACTTACTCTGTTTTAGTATACTCTATTAGCTGCTGATGGGCTGTCATAATAAGTGGATGTATTCATTACCAAAGCTGACGTTATTCTTTAACAGCAAAGCTGACGTTATTCTTTAGTTAATTTGACAGAAGTACGTAATTCATAGTTAAACTTTTTCTTGACAACAATAAGATTTAGCAAAGTTTTTTACGTTTATGGTTTTCGGGATGGATTATAATCAGTAAGCGCAAAAATTAATTATATTCTGAATGAAATAATTTTACAAACATTCAAATGGGACTTACTTTTTACAATAATCTTACAACTACCATTGCGCAAACATACCTTCAGTACTCTTTGAGTTTCTCAAACAAAAAAGTAGTGGAATGACATTAGTTCCTCTTATGATAATAGTTAGCTGATGTCTCTGTTTATAATCTGTTGTAAATCATAGCTGGTGGCTGGCAGAAACACCACTCCTCTCAACCTCTCGCTTCAGACCTGCTACTGACTCACTTCACATCTCGCTTACTACTGACTTCCTACGAACGCCAAAGTGCGGGCTCCCGTGCCAACAATGATTTCTGGTGCAGACAATCCCTGCAACCATTACAAAATGTATCAACGCGCGGTCTTTCCCGCTCTTTTCCATACGCGGTCTCTCCCGCCCTTTTTAAAATTATATCAATGTGCAGTTCCTCCTGCCAACAATACTTTGGTACAGACATTCCCTGCTACCACAATTATTTCCAACATGACAAACATTAATTATTCCTACTTAATCCTATTAATAAAATATAAACATCTTTCATAAATTATGGTTTGACAATAGACAACAGAAATATACACGTCTTACACGTGTTGTGCCCCAAGAACTAAAATCGATAATAAGCACGCACAGTTTCAATGTAGATTTCTTTGATATGTAAATGGTAAGCAATTTTAAAATTACATGGAAATCGCATATTGTGCAGTTCCTCCTGCCAACAATACTTTGGTGCAGACATTCCCTGCTACCACAATTATTTCCAACATGACAAACATTAATTATTCCTACTTAATCCTATTAATAAAATATATACATCTTTCATAAATTATGGTTTGACAATAGACAACAGAAATATACACGTCTTACACGTGTTGTGCCCCAAGAACTAAAATCGATAATAAGCACGCACAGTTTCAATGTAGATTTCTTTGATATGTAAATGGTAAGCAATTTTAAAATTACATGGAAATCGCATATTTTTATGAATTCGTGTACTACCGTTTGATTCAGCCATCTGAAATTTCATTCTCATAGGAGTACACCAAGGCACGTTCATAGGATTTCTCGCCCTGTAGAAAGCGTTCGACAATGTCAGATGGTACAGGATGTTCGAAATTCTGAGAAAGATAGAGGTAAAGCACAGGGAAAGTCGGGTAATATACAATATGTACAAAAACCAAGAGGGGAGGAGGAAGAAGAACGGAGTGCTCAGATTAAAGAGGATATAAGACAGGGATGTAGTCTTTGGCTCCTTCTGTTCAATCTATACATTGAAGAAGCAATGACAGAAACAAAAGAAAGGTTCAGGAGTGGAATTAAAATTAAGGGCGAAAGGATATCAGTGTTAAGATTCAATGATGACATTGCTATCGTCGGTGAAAGTGAAGATGAATTACAGCATCTACTGAATGGAATGAACAGCCTAATGAGTACAGAATGTGGATTGAGAATAAATCGAAGAAAGACGAAAGTAATGAGAACAGTGAAAAACTTAAAATCAGGATTGGTGAACACTAAGTTCGAGTAGAAAAATTAGCAAAATTACCTATGACGGATGGACCAATGGGGACATCAAAAGCAGACTAGCACTGTCAAAAACACTCCTGGCCAAGAGGAATATACTAGTATCAAACAAAGACATTAATCTGAGAAAGAAATTTCTCACAATGTACGTTTGGTGTGATCTCCGCAGGAATTCCGCAGGGTTCTGTCATTCCGCCTCTGGTTTTCAGCTTATATATAAATGACATCCCAACAGTCCCTCTTGTTACGGCGAGTTTTATGCGGACGATACGGCCTTTCTGACAACTGAATGACACTTTGACCAGCTGATCGCTAGGATGCAACGGCAACTTGCTGTAATGGAACGCTGGGCGCTGCAAAATAAAATAACGATCAACCCGACGAAGACGGCAACCGTTCTGTTCACACGGAGGAACCAGTTCTGAACGACAGACTCCAAATAGCTGACCAAATTATCCCATGGTCTCCGGGAGTGAAGTATCTCGGTGTCTACCTTGACAAAAAATTACTCTTTACGCAGCATATTGACGACAAAAAGACGGCAGCCCAGAAGATGGCCAGGTCATTGATTCCGTTCCTGAAGAGTAAGGATCTCAACCCTAAGACTAAACTCCAATTGTATAAGGCAACAGTGGAACCCACAATGTTGTATGGCTCCACTTTGTGGGGAACTACGTGCGTCTCCAACTACAACAAACTCCAAGCGCTGCAAAACATTTGCTATCGATGGATCACAGGAGCTCCGTGGTGGACAAGAAACGTCGACATCCGCACCGCACTCCACGATACCACTATACAAGAGAAGGTCCATGACAAGGCTCTACGAGTTTTTGACAAGATCGATGCCCTTAGGGACGAAGTTCGACAATTAAAATCGGTTGGAACGGTAAACCCTGCAAGATGGCACAAGTATCGAGTACCGAACTCAATAACGTTTCACCCTCCATAGGCAATCTGTCATAACACGAGGAAGCAGTCACACATAACAGCCTTGACACATTTCACCCTCCACAGGAGATAGACATCACCAAAGACAGCAGGCTAAAGGACCCATTGCGTGCCCAAGCCTAGCTGAATGTGTAATAAATAAAGTGTTTTCCTTTTATCCTTACATCCCATCCTAGAAGAATAAGTCATCAAGGATGATCTCTTCAGTCCAACTACACAATATATATATATATATATATATATATATATATATATATATATATATATATATATATATATATACTCCTGGAAATGGAAAACAGAACACTTTGACACCGGTGTGTCAGACCCACCATACTTTCTCCGGACACTGCGAGAGGGCTGTACAAGCACTGATCACACGCACGGCACAGCGGACACACCAGGAACCGCGGTGTTGGCCGTCGAATGGCGCTAGCTGCGCAGCATTTGTGCACCGCCGCCGTCAGTGTCAGCCAGTTTGCCTTGGCATACGGAGCTCCATCGCAGTCTTTAACACTGGTAGCATGCCGCGACAGCGTGGACGTGAACCGTATGTGCAGTTGACGGACTTTGAGCGAGGGCGTATAGTGGGCATGCGGGAGGCCGGGTGGACGTACCGTCAAATTGCTCAACACGTGGGGCCTGAGGTCTCCAGAGTACATCGATGTTGTCGTCAGTGGTCGGCGGAAGGTGCACGTGCCCGTCGACCTGGGACCGGACCGCAGCGACGCACGGATGCACGCCAAGACCGTAGGATCCTACGCAGTGCCGTAGGGGACCGCACCGCCACTTCCCAGCAAATTAGGGACACTGTTGCTCCTGGGGTATCGGCGAGGACCATTCGCAACCGTCTCCATGAAGCTGGGCTACGGTCCCGCACACCGTTAGGCCGTCTTCCGCTCACGCCCCAACATCGTGTAGCCCGCCTCCAGTGGTGTCGCGACAGGCGTGAATGGAGGGACGAATGGAGACGTGTCGTCTTCAGCGATGAGAGTCGCTTCTGCCTTGGTGCCAATGATGGTCGTATGCGTGTTTGGCGCCGTGCACGTGAGCGCCACAATCAGGACTGCATACGACCGAGGCACACAGGGCCAACACCCGGCATCATGGTGTGGGGAGCGATCTCCTACACTGGCCGTACACCTCTGGTGATCGTCGAGGGGACACTGAATAGTGCACGGTACATCCAAACCGTCATCGAACCCATCGTTCTACCATTCCTAGACCGGCAAGGGAACTTGCTGTTCCAACAGGACAATGCACGTCTGCATGTATCCCGTGCCACCCAACGTGCTCTAGAAGGTGTAAGTCAACTACCCTGGCCAGCAAGATCTCCGGATCTGTTCCCCATTGAGCATGTTTGGGACTGGATGAAGCGTCGTCTCACGCGGTCTGCACGTCCAGCACGAACGCTGGTCCAACTGAGGCGCCAGGTGGAAATGGCATGGCAAGCCGTTCCACAGGACTACATCCAGCATATCTACGATCGTCTCCATGGGAGAATAGCAGCCTGCATTGCTGCGAAAGGTGGATATACATTATACTAGTGCCGACATTGTGCATGCTCTGTTGCCTGTGTCTATGTGCCTGTGGTTCTGTCAGTGTGATCATGTGATGTATCTGACCCCATGAATGTGTCAATAAAGTTTCCCCTTCCTGGGACAATGAATTCACGGTGTTCTTATTTCAATTTCCAGGAGTATATGTATATAAAGTTTGGAGCACAGCATTGTATGGTAGTGAAACATGGACTGGGGGATTACCGGAACGTTAGAGAATAGCAGCGTTTGTGATGTGGTGCAACAAAGATGTTGAAACTCAAGTGGACTGATGAGGTAAGGCATGAGGAGGTTGTGAGGAAACTCGGAGAGGAAATGAATGTACACAATACACTGACAAGAACGGACGCGGATAGTAGGACCTGTTAAGACATTGGGGAATAGCTTCCATGGCACTAGAGGGAGCTGCACAGGAAGACAGAGATTGGGAAGCGGAGACGGCGTCCTCTGGTGGCTTTCGCAGCGCCCCCTGAAGGAACGCCCCGAATGGAGCGTCGCGGCAGCGGCGCCCGCTGCCGGCCTGTTTTAAATGTTGCGCCTTCGGCGGAGAACAGGGCGGCGCGGCGTGTGTTGTCGACATAGGCACCGCCGATACCGCACCAAGGTTTCCATCGGACGCCGTTCCAGTGGTGAGGAGGTCACTTTAAATTGCTGACGTTACCAACAACCCAACCCAGGTCCACCGCATACGAGCGGAAACACTACCATTCAGCTATGGCGTCGCATTATTGCGTTAATGACATATGAGCAAAATAAGCCGGCCGCTGTGGCCGAGCTGTTCTAGGCGCTTCAGTCCGGAGCCGCGCTGCTGCTGCTGCGGTCGCAGGTTCGAATCCTGCCTCGGGCATGGATGTGTGTGATACCTTTAGGTTACTTAGGTTTAAGTAGCTCTAAGTCTAGATTTAGTTATAATTTGGCACAGTGGATAGGCCTTGAAAAACTGAACACAGATCAATCGAGAAAACAGGAAGAAGTTGTGTGAAACTATGAAAAAACAAGCAAAATATACAAACTGAGTAGTCCATGGGCAACATAGGCCACATGAAGGGTGATGTGAGCTCGAGAGCGCCGTGGTCCCGTGGTTAGCGTGAGCAGGTGCGAAACGAGAGGCCCTTGCCTCGCGTGAAAAGTTTAAATTTTTATTTTCAGACAATTATCAGAGTTCAGGCACTCACACATAATCAACTTCGCTCTCCAAAATTCCAGGACATGTTCAGATTTGCTTGGACATATGCAGGATTAGACGGTCTACACACGGAAAAATTTGAAAACGTTAAAAACATGTTTTGCAGAGTACAGAGAAAACTGCGCGACTGTGAAACTGTTGCATTCATTTGATGCAGTTTATATGACACACTCTTATGTTTCCATCACTTTTTTGGGAGTGATTATCACATCCACAAGAAAACCTAAATCGGGGCAAAGTAGAAGAATCTTTTTACCCATTCGCCAACTGTATAAGTTAGGTGGGTCGACAACATATTCCTATCACGTGACGCACATGCCGTCACCAGTGTCGTGTAGAATATATCAGACGTGTTTTCCTCTGGAGGAATCGGTTGACCTACGACCTTGCGATCAAATTTTTTCGGTTCCCATTGGAGAGGCACGTCCTTTCGTTTACTAATCGCACGGTTTTGCGGTGCGATTGCAAAACACAGACACTAAACTTATTACAGTGAACAGAGACGCCAATGAACGAACGGACAGATCATAACTTTGCGAAAATAAAGACAATAAATTTTTCACTTGAAGGAAAATTTGAACGAAGGACCTCTCGCTCCGCACTTGCTCACGCTAACCATGGGACCACGGCGCTCTTCAGCTTGTACTCTCCTAGATGTTGCCTATATTGCGCATAGACTACTCAGTTTGTATATTTTGCTTATTTTTTTCATAGTTGCACACAACGTCTTCCTGTTTTGTCGATTGATCAGCGTTCAGTTTTTCAAGGCCTATCCACTGTGCCAAATTATAACTAAATCTGAGGGGGATGCGATGGTGAGAAAATCGCAAGATAATTTCGGTCGCGCAGTCCGGAGCCGTGCGACTGCTACGGTCGCAGGTTCGAATCCTGCCTCGGGCATGGATGTAGGTGATGTCCTTAGGTTAGTTAGGTTTAAGTAGTTCTAAGTTCTAGGGGACTAATGACCACAGCAGTTGAGTCCCATAGTGCTCAGAGCCATTTGAACCATTTGAACCATAATTTCGGTCGTCAAAGATGTACCTGTGCGTGGCCGTTTTTACCAGGAAGCGGCGGCAGCTGAGTGGGTAGCTTTGAAGCGTCGTAATCGATGGATCGAGTCCCGTTCGTCAGTTTTTTTTATTTTTAACACAGTCAAAAAAATGGTTCAAATGGCTCTAAGCACTATGGGACTTAACATCTATGGTCATCAGTCCCCTAGAACTTAGAACTACTTAAACCTAACTAATCTAAGGACCTCACACAACACCCAGTCATCACGAGGCAGAGAAAATCCCTGACCCCGCCGGGAATCGAACCCGGGAACCCGGGCGCGGGAAGCGGGAACGCTACCGCACGACCTTTAACACAGTCATTTTCTTTACTATTTACATTACAATTGATATAATGGCAAAAATACGTGTAATCGGATGAACGTTTACTAAATTTACAATGTTATTTGGCAGTCTATAATTTTTTAGTATCACAAATAATATAAAATTCATAACTATCGACTAACGACCAAACACATAAAGTGCTACTGAAAATGTATAAGTAATCCCTTATACGTGGAACGAGCCCGAAACTACTTGTTACCTCCAAGTTTTGACCTGCACAGACTGCTTTCGAAAGATGTACAATTAACCGTCGTTTTCGACATTACGAGTACAATGGCGGGATGGTATTTCTCGTAAAAACATGGAAAACATTAAGTTAAACGGCACAAGTTGCATTAAATAAATGCCGTTTCCGCATACGCAAGGTCGTTTGAGGTTTTCCGTGGACAACAAGCCTCGTTAACATTTACAAAAAAAACTCTCTTTCAGCCGATAATTTGGAAGCCAACCATGCATAACGCAGCATTTCCTCAAATATCGGTGCTGATAATTGATCATGCAGTATCGAGTGTATTTTAATAGCGTCTTCACGAGAAGCAATTTCTCGTTCTTTTTCGATGAAATACGAACAGTCTTGAAGACTTATATATATATATATATATATATATATATATATATATATATATATATATATATATATATATATATATATATATATATGTGTGTGTGTGTGTGTGTGTTTATTTAAAGAGGTGGGGCCCCTCCACTAATGTGAGGCGTCGCAGGATATGGGTGCTGCGATGGTTAAGGTTAACCATTCATACGCACTCATCTGGAGATAGATTGGGTCGTAGTCGAACGAAGTGTAGCGGTTTGAAGGGCAGAGGAAAAAAAAGTGCCAAGGCAAGAGCCAAGGGAAAAAACCCTCTGCGGTAGTTAGGTCGGGTGGTAAGAGCAGTAGCGGATGTCTTGCTGTCTGCGATAGGTCGTGCAAGGGTAGGCTTTGTTAGTAGTGGGTATCATGCATGTCGATACCTTTGATGTCGTGCGGCTGTGCTGCTCGGAGGCTGGCGCTGGGTGCCGGTGTGGAGCTCTCATTCAGCGTCAGCAACCTGCAACAGTTGGGTTTATTACCGTTTTTGTGTCCGATAGGTCATCTATCGGATGCGCAGTGTAAGGTAGTGTTGGCGGTTAGTTTGTGCGTCAGTGGGCGAGCTCGTCGGTGTCCCTGCTGTGTCCTGTTGGTCGGGTCTAGTAGCAGCTGGTAGTTGCCAGTCAGTGTTGCTGATATGCAGGGGCTTGCCGACGTTTGTCGCTTGTTAGTGTATGTCAGTTTGCCATAGGTGGCTGTGCCCTAGCTAGCAGTGTCTTTGGCCGCTTGTGCTTCCACCTATGGTTGTGATCGTAGTTTCCCAGAGTGAGGATGAAAGGTTTGTTCGAGTGTCTCGAGTTCCTGTATAGTCGTGTGGCGTGTTTTTTGAATACTTCCTTGAGGGTATCAAGGCGGTATTCAGGTGACGATCCACGGTGTGTGTGTAGCGTGGAGCGTTGCTAATGATTCGTAGCACTTTGTTCTGTATGCAGGCGGCGCAGTCGTGTAGGAGCTGCATATCCCCAGACGGGAGCTGCGTACGTCATCACACGTCTAATCAGTATCACGTATATGGACCTCGACACCCTCCTATTCACTGCACTTTGCCTGTTGAACATTGGGTAGAGCTGTTTGAGCCCCGCGTGCGCTCCATAGACACGGGTTCCCAGGTAGATGCCGTGTTTCTTGACTTCCGCAAGGCGTTCGATACAGTTCCCCATAGTCGTTCAATGAACAAAGTAAGAGCATATGGACTATCAGACCAATTTTGTGATTGGATTGAAGAGTTCCTAGATAACAGAACGCAGCATGTCATTCTCAATGGAGAGAAGTCATCCGAAGTAAGAGTGACTTCAGGTGTGCCGCCGGGGAGTGTCGTAGGACCGTTGCTATTCACAATATACATAAATGACGTTGTGGATGACATCGGAAGTTCACTGACGCTTTTTGCGGATGATGCTGTGGTATATCGGGAGGTTGTAACAATTGAAAATTGTACTAAAATGCAGGAGGATCTGCAGCGAATTGACGCATGGTGCAGGGAATGCCAACTGAATCTCAATGTAGACAAGTGCAATGTGCTGCAAATATATAGAAAGATAGATCCTTTATCATTTAACTACAAAATAGCAGGTTAACAACTGGAAGCAGTTAATTCCATAAATTATCTGTGAGTACGCATTAGGAGTGATTTAAAATGGAATGACCATATAAAGTTGATCGTTGGTAAAGCAGATGCCAGACTGAGATTGATTGGAAGAATCGTAGGGAAATGCAATCCGAAAACAAAGGAAGTAGGTTACAGTACGCTTCTTCGCCCACTGCTTGAATATTGCTTAGCAGTGTGGGATCCGTACCAGATAGGGTTGATAGAAGAGATACAGAAGATCCAACGGAGAGCGGCGCGCTTCGTTACAGGAGCATTTAGTAATCTCGAAAGCGTTACGGAGATGATAGATAAACTCCAGTGGAAGACTGTGCAGGAGAGACGCTCAGTAGCTCGGTACGGGCTTTTGTTGAAGTTTCGAGAACATACCTTCACCGAAGAGTCAAGCAGTATATTGCTCCCTCCTACGTATATCTCGCGAAGAGATCATGATGATAAAATCAGAGAGATTAGAGCTCACACAGAAGTATACCGACAATCCTTCTTTCCACGAACAATACGAGACTGGAATAGAAGGGAGAACCGATAGAGGTACTCAAGGTACCCTCCTCCACGTACCGTCGAGTGGCTTGCGGAGTACGGATGTAGATGTAGATGTAAGTTTCCGGTCCAGCCAGACACCTAAGTATCTGACTTTCTCTCGGAAACGTATTGGGCGTGTATGTACTGTTATCGGTCTACAATGTTGATGTTTGCGCAGTGTGAACAGAACTGCTTCGCACTTGTCGACGTTTACTTTAATACGCCATCGCTCGAACCAAGGCTCAGCTGTTCTGAGTGCTGTCTGCATTCGTGAACTGATGTTCGACGTTTTCCAATACTGCGCAAGGATGGCGGTGTCATGCGTGTAGATGGCTAACGTCGTGTTTTGTGTTGCTGGGAAGTCGTTAATGTACAGGTTAAACAAGATGGGCCCTAGAATGCTTTCTTGGGGTACTCCAGCTTGGATACCATGTTGTCCTGAAACACCTGTTCGTGAGATATGAGTGTATGAGACGTACGAGTCCGACCGGGAAACCAGCTTCGCTTGATTCCGTATGAGTCCGTTGTGCCAGAGACGGTCGAAAGCCTTTTCTATGTCCAGAAACAGGGTCCCTGTGTCTTTGTTCATGTTGTACCGTGTGTTATATGTTCGACTACGATGACGAGTTGTTGTGTGGTGAGTCGTAAAGCCGAATTGCTAGGGTCTTAGGGTGTCATTGGCGATGCAATACCTAGTGATACGTTTTAATATTTCCTTCTCAACAATCTTGCTGAGAGAACACAGCAGACTGATGGGTCGATAATTTTGCGGGAGGGAGTGGTCTTTCCCTGACTTCCTGAACTTCAGGACCTTGGCCGCCTTCCAAAAGTTAGCGAAGTGTTGGTGTTTCAGGATGGCATTCGTTAAGTGTGGATGGTATTCTACGGCTTTATCCGTGAACTCGTGGAGGACACGGTTTTCAATGCCAGTAGGCCCAGGGGCTTTCCTAGCGTTGGTGTGCTTGATAGTCCATGTGATTTTATTTGTGCTAGTGTGTCTAATTTCATTGCGCGAGGGCTGGGCTACACGTGGTGTAAACTCCTGGTCCGTTTCAAGTGTGAATACTGGATCTGAGGGAACCAGTTTCGGCATGAAAGACGCTGCAAGTGTTGTGGCCATAAGCTCTGCCTTCTCCGTCGCGGAGTAGGCTAGGCCGTCTGGTCCTTGTAACGTGGGAATGTAATGTTTCTCTCTGGTGAAGTGTCTGGCTAGCTGCCACACGCCAGGACGTGTGGTATCTTTTGCCCATCGAGTTTCTGTCTCCATTGCTCGTTTTTGAATGTTTGTATTTTATCCCGTATTATACCCTGGAGTCTGTTGACGTGCAGTTTATAGAACGGGCGCCTGGTACGCTGCCAGTATCTCCTGTGTCTCACAACAGATTCCGCATTTTTCCATCCGAAATAGGCCGAGAAAAAAAAAGTGTTTCGTTACTGTTTGAACAACCCTTTTAACCCCTAGTGAACAAATATGAAATTTGAGCAACAGCTGCAGTGGGTATTTTGTAGGTCTACTACAACTGTGGCCGAAACTTCACTTTTATTCACTGAGAGTTACTTTACAGCATGACGCAGTACCATATCCAGAAAACTTTTATTCCCACTATCCATTCCGTTGGATTGATCTTCGAAGTCCATTGCCGTCTCTGACAGGACTACGTTATCTCCAAATAATAAAGTTTATATTTATCTCCCTGAACTTTTCTTCTCTTTCTAAATCACCCTTTAGTTCCCTTTATTAGCTGTGTATTGCGCATATGGAATAAGATAGTTGATACGCTGCAACCTTGTCTCACTCTGTTCTCGATTATTGCTTCCCTTTCCTGTCCCTCAACTCTTATTACCGTACTCTAAAAAATGGCTCTGAGCACTATGGGACTTAACATCTGAGGTCATCAGTCCCCTGGAACTTAGAACTACTTAAACCTAACTAACCTAAGGACATCACGCACATCCATGCCCGAGACAGGATTCGAACCTGCGGCCGTAGCAGTCACGCGATTCCGGACTGAAGCTCCTACAACGTTCGGCCACAGCGGCCGGCGACCATACTCTGGTTTGTGTACAAGTTGCAAATAATTTTTGGTCCCTCTGCTTTAACCCTGCTGCCTCCAAAATCCCAGCGTATTCCAGTCAACACTATCAACAGCTTCCTAAATCTACGAATGCTGTGCACTGCCTTTTTCAACTCATCCTTTAAGATGAATCGTGGTTTAACTATTTCCTCCTGTGCTCCTACTTTTCTCCGGAACGCATGTCAATTTTCCTCGAGGTCAGCTTCTACTAGCCTTTCCATTCTTCTGTAAATAATTCGCGTCCTTGTTCTGCAAGCACGACTCATGAATTGATATGCAGATGAGACTGATACCCTACAGACCAGCCTTAATTGGAATTGGCCTCATTACATTCTTCTAACTCGAAGCTATTTCGCCTGTTTCATATAGCTTCTATACTAGACCGAACAGTTTTGTCATGGTATTCTTCATGAGGATTTAAATAATTCTGAAGGACTGACGTTGCTTTTTTCAGTGCTTTGTAAAATTCTTCTCGCAGTTTCGTTTCTACCACCTCATGTTTATCCATCTCCTCAGCCCTTCGTAACGTTGTCTTCTGGTTTCTTTCTTTCGCAGAGTGTTTCTCGATATTTCTTTTATCTTTCAGCCTGACCTTCTTTGTTTATTACTGGCTTGCCATTTGAACTCTTGGTATTCATACAAGTGCTGGTCCTTTCTTCAAATGTTTCTTGCGAATTATTAGATGAGTGACTACGTATGTTTTGTATAACTGTCACATGAATCTACGAGACAAAAAAGCGATAAATTGAGCTACAGGTGGGAGTCTGACACTGGCGTCTCCCTTGGCAGCCTCCACCGCAGTCTGTCACAGTGACAGAGAGGCCTTGGACAAGTGACGCAATCAGCTGTTCGTAAAGCCACGTGTTGGCAGCAGTGAGCGCTCGTGGCGCCCTGCCCGCATAGGTTTATAAATACGAGTACTTGAGACAGGTTGAGAGTGGATGGCTCTCATACCTTAAAGCCCACAACAGACAAACTACTCGCAATATATTTCCTTAGTAGCTAAGTCATATAAAATACACACTGAGTTGCAAAAGTCATGAGATAATAATAGGCACAAAAACAGATGGCGGTAGTATTGCGTACACAAACAAGGTGTAGATCGACAGCGCATCGGTGGAGCTGTCATTTGTACTCAGGTAATTCACGTGAAAAGAATTCCGACGTTACTATGGCCACAAGATGGAAATTAACAGACTTTGAACGCATGGGACATTGCATTTCGGAAATTGTTAGGGAATTCAGCATTGAGAGATCCACAGTGTCAAGTGTGCGCCGAGAAATTTCAGGCGTTACCTCTTACCACTGGTAACGTAGTGGCCGACAGCGTTCAGTTACCCGAGGGCAGCGGCGTTTGCGTGGAGTTGTCAGTGTTAAGAGACAAGCAACCCTGCTTGGTATAACCGCACAAATCAGTGTGGGATGTACTACGAACGTATGCGTTAGGACAGTGTGGCGAAGTGTGGCGTTAATGGGCTGTGACAGCAACGACCAATGAGTGTGTTTGCCAACAGCAGGGCATCGCCTGCTGCATTTCTCCTGGGCTCGTGATCACATCGATTCGACCATAGACGGCAGGAAAACCGTGGTCTGGTCAGATGACTCCACGTTTTAGCTGGTGAGAGCTGAAGGCAGGGTTCGAGTGTGGTGCAGAACTCAAGGAACCATGAATCGAAGTTGTCAACAAGGCACTGCGCAAGCTGGTGGTGGCTCCATAAAGGGCTGTGTTACATGGAATGGGTTGCGTCCTCTGGTCCAGCTGAACCGTCATTGACTGGAAATGGTAATGTTCGGCTACCTGGAGTCCTTTTGGAGCCATTCATGGACTTCATGTTCCCAAACAATGGTGGATTTTTTGTGGATGATAATGCGCCACCAGACCACAACTGTTTGCGATTGATTTGAAGAACTGCACAATTCGAGAGAATGATTTGACCACCCAGATCGTCCCCGTGAATGCCATCCAACTTGTGGGACATAATCGAGAAGTCAGTTTGTGCACCAGCAACACTTTCGCAATTATGAGCTGCTACAGAGTCAGCATATTCATCCAGGGAGACTTCCAACGCCCCGCTGAGTTGATGACACGTCGCAGTACGCCAGGCAAAAGGTGATCCGACACGATATTGGGAGGCGTCCCATGACTTTTGTCAGCTCAGTGTATTCTGTTCTCAATAGCGGATGAGGCATTACATGTTGTGCACATTACTCGGTCGACTATCCCGCTTTGTTTAGGCAGGTTGAAACCTTCTGTCGGCAGAGGGCTCTGAACTGTAGAGTGTAATGGCGGTGTCTAAGGCAAGTAAGAGTTAGTAAAAAGTGATTCATGCGACAAAATTTATTTCGTAATCCTACCTGTCTACCATCTGAAGGCTTAGAGGATGCTTTAGACAATGTTCAGTGGAAATTTTGTAGGTAGCTAGGATAGAATACAGGGAGCGCAAAGTTAAGCGCAATTTGTATGGAAAACACACTGCAATTACAACAGTTAAGGGACATGAAAGGGAACCAGTAGTTGACAAGGGAGTGATACATGGGTGTAGCCTATCTCCATTGTTATTCATTTTGTATACTGGGCAGGCAGTAAAGGAAACCAGGAAGAAATCTGGAAACATGAAAGAAATACAAAGTTTGAGATTTGTCAATGATATTGTAATTGCTTCAGATATGATAAAGTAGTTCGAAGAGCAAATTGGCTCTGAGCACTATGGGACTTAACTTCTGAGGTCATCAGTCCCCTAGAACTTAGAACTACTTAAACCTAACTAACGTAAGGACATCACACACATCCATTCCCGAGGCAGGATTCGAACCTGCGACCGTAGCGGTCGCGCGGTTACAGACTGTAGCGCCTAGAACCGCTCGGCCACTCCGGTCGGCAGTGCGAAGAACGGTTGAAAGGAATGGACAGTTACTGTAAAGAAGTTAAGTGAATATTAACGAAAGGGTAATAGAACGTAGTCGCATTAAATAGATGATGCTAAAAATATTAATTTAGGAAATGAGACACTAAACGTAATACTATAGTTGAGTTTTGCTATATAAACAGTGAAACAAATGATGATAGCTGAAGAAGAGAGATTATGAAGTGCAGACTGGCAATAGCAAGACAAGCATTTCTGAAAAAGAAAGAACTTGTTAACACTGAATATAACTTCGAAAATTGGAGAATATCTTATGAAGTCATAGGTGTGGAGTGTAGCTTTGCTCGGAAGGGAAACGTGTACAGTAATCAGTTCAGGCAAAAACGGAACAGAAGCTTTTGAAAAGTGGCACTACGGAAAAATGGCGGAGAAAAGCGGACACGGAGATATGCGCACAGCAGGGTTCGCCGAAGATTTGCGGACACCACCGTCGCAGGTAGTTTGCACCGATCAATCGGGACGAGAGAAGGCCTCCCTCCGGCTGGCGTGTCCGCAGACTTCGTTTTCGAGCCGTTGTGTTAGCACGTTTCCCGTTATCGCTTGCACATAAAGGGCTTCAACACGTCCAATATTTTTTATAATATAATTGTTAGTCCTTCAATATACTGAAGCCATCATCACACCATCAGTAATTATGTATGTGTTTTCATTTGGCGATTCGATTGCAAGAAACCTAGATGTTGAAGAATGATTAAGCGTTTGACGCTATTTTATTTACTACGACTGCCAAAAAGAAAAAAAAAGGTTACGTGAATAGTTGAGAAAAAAGAACGATATACTCCATTTTACTTTGATCACTGAAATCCATAGACTCTTGTGATTTATGAAAAACTGTTAATGATATCATATGAGAGAACAGAGAAATAATGTTTTGATATTCAGACAGTAAATTGCTGTTGAAAAAGCGTTACGGGTAACTGAAATTTTTGGCGACAGGATGGTCATGTGATTGATGCTTAGTGGTATAATATCAGCAAACGCAAACAGTACAATCACCATGAAAAACAGTAAAGAAGTTATATCCGTGTTTTTACTCGATTAAAAAATTTAAAAAATAGAACTTTTTTAATTTCGTATAGCATGAAGATCAATGTCGAATAATATGCAAATACAAACAAACAGAGGAAAAAGTCTTAAAAACACACCGGAAGAAAAAAAATGCGCGCCATGAAGCAATTAACCGAATGGGAAGGAAATCGGTAGATGAGATGTACACGTGCAGACAAACAAACGATCACAATTTCAGAAAAATTGGGTGATTTGTTCAAGAAAAAGAGCTCTACAAACTAAGCAAGTGAACAACTCGCTGATCCTTCTCTGGCCCTTATGCAAGCGGTTATTCGGCTTGGCATTGATTGATGCAGTTTTTGGATGTCCTCCTGACTAATTATGCCCGACTGGCGCTTCAGATAGTCAAAATCCCGAGCTGGGTTGAGGGCCCTGTCCATAATGCTGCAAGCGTTCTCAATTGGCAAAATAAAAAAAATAAAAAAACAGGCAGTAGTAACTCGCCGTGCGTGTGCGGGCAATATCTTGCTGAAATGCAAGCCCGGGATGGCTTGCCATGAAGGGCAACAAAATGTCGTCGACGTATCGCTTTGCTTAAGTATGCCGTCGACGACGAGAAAAGGGATCCTGGTATGAAAAGAAATGGGATCCAAGACCATCAGTCCTTGAAGGCAGGCCGTATGGCAGGAGACAGCCAGGTTGGTATCCCACTGTTGCCTGGAGCATCTCCAGACGCGTCTTCAGTCTGGAATCTCATTCACTAGAGTAAAATTGTCTTCAGTGATGAGTCCTGCTTAGAACTGATCCCCGATGGCCAGCGAAGACCTGTTGTGGTGTGCGTACTGTAAGACCTTCGGTACACACATCATCAGATTATTGGACTTGTCGCTCTAACGAAGTAGGCAAGTGTCAGCAATATGTCTCGGGGTCTTATCGTGGTGTGTTTATCTTCTGCCGTTAGGTCAGACGATGGAAATGCCACTTGCACGCTTAGAGTAGCAAATTGACGGTGACCAACTTTAAACAGAACTTGATTAATTTCACACACACATTTATTAAAATAATAACAAGCATAAAAATTACTTAACTTGGTTCTGGATGCTATTTACAATTGACAGTCTGAAGTTCCTTGGATATTGGTACATTAATGTTATTCTCACATATATCTCTGACACCTGACAAAAGTGTCTATACATTTATCTTCATGGCTATGTACAGGAATATGGTAATCTTATTAGGTGCAGACTGAAACTTGACTATAGACTGGTACAGATTAATGCAGACTGGTACAGACTGATGGAGACAAATGCAGACTGGTACAGAGTGGTGCAGACAAATGCAGACTGACTAACCGGAAGTCTGTACACTCTTTATAATACCTCGTGCGTTCATGTAGCACTGCACGAGTGTGATCCGCAAGGAGAAAAGGTTCTGCGTTAGCAGCAATCTCATTGGCTGCGTTACATATTAATACGAGGATCGGCGGAAGCAGAATTAGGTCCGTCTCTATGGCAGCGCTATCTCGTAGTGCGCAGACGGACGAGCGCTGCGCCTGAGCTGTTGTGCTTAGCGGGGCGCGCTCTAGTGGGAAAGTTGTGTACACGCTGTCTACGCGGAAGTATGTACACAACACCTGTCTATAGACCACCCAGACAGTAGTGGGTTACTAACCTGATGGTAGCCTGCCATACAGCCCGACAACCAGGATTGATAGTCTTCGGTTCTCATCCTGGGAAATCTTGCAGCACAGCAGTGCATCGACGATATTCTGGATCCCGTTTTGTTGCTCTTCATGCCAAACCATCCTAGGCTTGCATTTCAGCAAGATAACGCCCGCCTGCACAGGACGACAGTTTCTACTGATTGCCTTCGTGCTTCACACATCCTGCCTTGGTCAGCAAGATCGCCAGATCTCTCCAACTCAGGACGTTTGGGGCACTATGAGCAGGCCCCTGCAACCAGCTCGGTATTTTCACGATCCAACGCGCCAATGGGATAGAATTTGTGCGATATCTCTCAGAATGATATTCAACAACTCTGTCAATCGATGCCAAGGTGAATAACTGCTTGCATTAGGGACAGAGGTGAACCAACGCATTGTTGACTTCCTCAGTGTGTGAACCTGTTTCTATAAACCATCCAGTTTTTCTGAAATTGTAATCTTTGGTTTGTCTGTATATATACTTCACATCTATCGATTTCCGTCCTATTTGAATAATTCCTTCTTAGAGTGTCGCTTTTTTTTCTTAGTGTGTATACAAATTTAGATTTTGACCACTGTGTAATGAACTGGGCGGAACTCCGCACAGCCTGCCTGATAGTATCGCTCTAGTTTTCGTAGACTTCACATCGTGCCACTTGGATATTACCGTCTCAGTAGCTGTGATATGGAAGTTTCAACGACAATTCGTGGTAAGCCTAGTTGCCACTATGAAAGTTATTCTTACACAGTGAAGAAAACGAAGGAAGATGGGACTGTGATTTGGCACTGTTCAAAACAGAAAGAGAAGCATTGCCGAGGAAAGCTTAAAACCAAGGATTCTACAGTGCTCTTTCCGCACGAGCATCAATGTGGAGCTCCGGATGACGCAAGGTTGGAAGTACAGAGGACTCCGGACCAGGCAAAGAAGAGGGCACGAGAGGAAAATACGTCTGTTTCCAAAATCTATTCAGAGGAGCTAGGTAGCTTGCATAATCGAGGGTACGACTTTGTGACAGAAATGCCAGAGCAGCGAACAACGAAGAGGACGTTATACAAGCAAAGGGCAAAGTCGCAGGGAAGTGAGAGGGATCCAGATACAAGAGTAGAGACTGAACTCAAAGTAGAACTATTGACTATGAATGATGGCAGCAGTTTCCTGTTAAGCGAAGATAAATCAGGAGACAGGATAATAGTTTTCTGTGGAAGAGCAGGGAGAGAGGGTCTGAGAAGTAAAAGAGACTTTTTTATGGATGGTACATTCAAGTGCTGTAGTAAACAGTTTTCACAGATATACAGGGTGTTACAAAAAGGTACGGCAAAACTTTCAGGAACCATTCCTCATACACAAATAAAGGAAAGATGTCATGCCGACATGTGTCCGGAAACGCTTAATTTCCATGTTAGAGCTCATTTTAGTTTCGTCGTCCACCTACGCTCAATGGAGCACGTTATCATGATTTCATACGGGATACTCTACCTGTGCTGCTAGAACAAGTTCCTTTACAAGTACGACACAACATGTGGTTCATGCACGATGGAGCTCCTGCACATTTCAGTCGAAGTGTTCGTACGCTTCTCAACAACAGATTCGGTGACCGATGGATTGGTAGAGGCGGACCAATTCCATGGCCTCCACGCTCTCCTGACCTCACCCCTCTTGACTTTCATTTATGGGAGCATTTGAAAGCTCTTGTCTACGCAACCCCGGTACCAAATGTAGAGACTCTTCGTGCTCGTATTGTGGACGGCTGTGATACAATACACCATTCTCCAGGGGTGCATCAGCGGATCAGGGATTCCATGCGACGGAGGGTGACTGCATGTATCCTCGCTAACGGAAGACATTTTGAACATTTCCTGTAACACCCTGTATACAATTCATGCAGATTTTGGAAGTGATAAAAATGAGACTAATATGTACCCAGTTGCATTTGCATTATTACCAAATAAAAGGAAAGAGACATACATCCGGCTTTTCAGAAATGTGCTGGAAAATATTCCAGAATGGAACCCTGCAAGTGTAATTGTAGATTTTGAGTCAGCAGTGAGTCCTGCAATTATACATATGTTACCAACTTCCTCAGTGCATGGATGCAATTTCCATATGAGAAAGTCTCTCTCTGGAAGAAAGTACAGGATCTTAAGACTCACTCGTAAATATAAAGAAAATGAAGAAGTGAGACAACAAATGCGCATGTGTGCTGCGCTGGCGTTTCTACGGCCTGAAGATGTATGAGATGGCTGGCTGGAGATACATTCACAGGCACCGAATGTTCCAAGGCTTTCTTTTTCGACTATTTTGTAGAGAGATAGTTGGAAAATGAAGAAAACCCTTGCAGCATTTGAAGCTGCTACAAACGGCTCCATCGAACAACTAACTCCGTAGAGGGTTGGCATAACAAAATTAATAATATGCTTTCCAAACCAAACCCTAAAATTAGTGATGAAAACAGAAGCAGAAAATACAGCGTTCGCATTAATGAGAACAGAGCTGAGTGTGGAAGGTAAAAGGAAGAAAACAGTGTACATGAAACGCGGTGAAAGGCTGGAGAAAATACTGAAAAAGTACTAGGAGGATGGTGACATAAGGGCTTGCTTGAAGGCTATCTCCTACCTTCAAAAACTAATCTAAATAATATATCAGAATATGTATATAAATAAAAAATATATGACATGTATATACCAATCTTTAAAAAAAGATAAATCTGACGAAGCTTATAAGCTGATTTTAAACACGCCTAAATGACAATAAAATTTCTTTTGTCATTTAGCAAGTCCAAAGCTGGGATAAAGTGCGATGGGAATCAGATTATTTTTAAAAGCTTAGGTATGTGATTTCTAAGGCTCCAAACCCAAAGCGCCACCAGTCTCATGCCTCAGTAGTGTTTACAAATTAACAGTTAAAATCAAGCTACACTACACATGTGTGAACATAATGCCACGTAATATTTCCATGTACTTAATAAGTGCACTTTTATGAAAATATGTCTATTGACAATGACTGCTGTCTTGTGCTGGAAAAGAACCGAATCTTCTTCCTGTACTGAAATATTCTAAAATCTCTGTGAAGTGTTATTTGTTCTATCTACTGTCTATTTGTTGTTTATCGTACCAAACGAGGCCAGCGCAGTGGCTAACCAGGGCTCAGTCATTTGGCCGTCCATAGTCTACTGTATTTGGTTTCCTTGTTTAAGCAAATGCTGTGAAGGTTCGTTAAAGAGGTCATGGTAACTTCTCACCTCCCACCCCCACCTCTCCCGTAACCAACAATCCGAGCGAAATCTAAATCTCTAATGATCACAACTGCGGACGTTACATGAAACACCAAACGCGAAACTGGTTTTCTCTAGGTTGTAATGATGAATGACCATATACAGAGCTAAAATTAAGCATATCTTTGGAATGTAAACTTGCTTTTTGTGAGTTCCCATTCACTTTAGGAAGACGCGCACTAATGATGCAAAGATGAGACTCCTGAGGTATTTAAATATTAAGTTATTGAACGACTTGGCGATGTTTGCCGTGAGTAGTTTCGAGCTCACACAGAATTGTATTAATTTCCTATTTTGTTACCTACTCTTTGAATATTTTGTTCTACTGCAGACTGTCATTTACGCAGTGGTTTAGCTATGTATTTTGGAACTCAAAGAGGACTTTTGTCATCCTTACCAATTACCATCCTCACAAAATCATTTATTTATTTACTAATTCCGATAGGTCCATTCTTCCCTTTGATGTGCTGTTTAGGTAAGGTAGTTCTGTTTACAGTTGGACTTGTTCCACGCTTGAAAACTTTTAATAAGTTTATATGCGTTGTTCATACTCGTGCCTGTGGTAAAGAGACTACAACAAGAATAGTACAAACTGTGATTTTTAGTTGAATGTGCCATCCAAGTTCTAAAAACATTCGCACGCTGTGGCTGATATAGAAGTAGTCAGACCTTAACTGTTAGTTAACGCTCTTTTTTAACTCACTGTCTGTTAAACAGGAACTAATGAGTAATGTTTGTTTTAAAATTTTTTTTGCTTATTATTTTGATGATTCAAACGCTAGACTTCCAAGAGAGTCAAAGGTCACTGACAGATGTCAGTAAAGAAAATATTACTACTACTTTCATTGGATTCTTCTTCATTTGCTCTTTCTTCAGCTAATTCACTGTCTTCTTTTGCATGATAGTTATGTGCAAGATTTTCTACGTTTTCTTTAAAGTCCTTCAGTTTTATCAAAAACAACCTCTTTAATAGGTTCTTCATTTTTGTTGAAACCTTCCCGTCTCCTCTATACCTGTTTTGTTAATTATAGCCTTCCCTTTTACAATAACCTACGTAACCTCCCCTTAGGATTTCTATCTCTTGCTTAATAATAACAAATGAAATCTTCGCTTTGAAAAATATTGACTTTCTCAATCTTCGCATACAAATTTAATTGCTGCTTTTTAAAAGTAATTTTCGGATTATTTCGACGAAACATAGAATTTGCCGTCGTCATGTGGCCCTCCGTCGTTACCTGCAATAACCCAAAACTGTTCCTTACCTTTTTTACTGTTACTGGATCACCATCTGACTGCTACATGGAACTGCGACATGAATATACTTACTCTGTTTTACTATACTCTATTAACTGCTGGTGGGCTGTCATAATAAGTGGCTGTATTAATTACCAAAGCTGACGTTATTCCTTAATAGCAAACCGGACGTTATTCTTTAATTAACTTGACTGAAGTTACGTAATTCATAGTTACACTTTTTCTTGACAACAATAAAATTTTGCATAGTTTTACTTTGATGGTTTTTGGGATGGATTATAATTAGAAATGCAATATTGCTGGCAAAAATTAATTATATTCTGAATGAAATGATTTTACAAACGTTCAAATTGAACTTACTTTAGACAATAATCTTACAACTAACAATGCGCAAACATACCTTCAGTAGTCTTCAGTTTCTCAAAAAATTAATTCAATAATATTAGTGCCTCTTATGATAATAGTTAGCTGATGTCTCTGTAAATCCGTTTATAATCTCTTGTGAATCATAGCTGGTGGCCGGCGGACACACCGCTCCTCTCAACCTCTCGCTTCAGACCTGCTACCGACTCGCTTCACTTCTCGCTTACTAGTGACTTCCTACGAACGCTAAAGTGCGGTCTCTCCTTCCAACAATGCTTTCTGGTGCAGACAATCCCTGCGACCATTACAAAATGTATAAATGCGCGGTCTTTCCCACTCTTTTCCATACGCGGTCTCTCCCGCCCTTTTTAACATTATATCAATTTGCGGTCTCTATTGCCAACAATACTTTGGTGCAGACATTCCCTGCTACCACAGTTATTTCCAAAATGACAAATATTAATTATTCCTACTTAATCCTATTAATAAAATATAAACATATTTCATAAATTGTGATTTGACAATAGACCATAGAAATATACACGTCTTACATTCTTAGTCTCGTCAATTTTTTCATCATCTACAAATGCACTCTTGAACTATAATATTTTTGCGCCTTCTTTCATATCCTCTGGGTGGAGCACTTCTCAGACGTAAGTTTAATACATTTCAGCATTGAACCAGCCATCAAATGGCCCTTCAAAAACCTGACCTTAATTTACTCGTTTATTTATTTATTTACTCGTTTTGTGCTCCACGTGGGCAACGTCGCTGTGTATTTGCTCTAAAGCAAATTTCTGCATAAATTAATAGAATCATCATTTTTTTTACTTTTAATCAGTAAGAACTCTTTACCTAAAAACATATACGTATCAGAACTAATAACATTGAAATTGTTGCACGAAACATATAGTATGGCTAATACCGTACGGCTTGAGCATGCTAGCTCGCGTCCCCAGGGGATTAGTGGGCCCTTGCTCGACCTTTTCTGGGCGGAAAATTCACAGGGCGGAGAACACACGACACCGACCGGCACGCCTTCCCGCTGGGGAAGCAGCGTGGGAGACTGCGCGACTAGCCAGGCGGGAATCATTGTGTGATTAAGCACGGTAAAGCTGGATGTCAAGACTTTTTAATAACGTTTGATTTTACAGAGTATTGTATGAATATGACGTATTGTGCGAAGTGGAAGCAATTTTCCGCAGCTGCTATGGATATTACTGCTGAGGGGGAGCCAGCACTTTGGACCAGGTAAATCCCCCCCCCCCCCTCCTTTTACGGATACCGTCAATAAATGGCTGCTGGCCGCAAGTCTCCATGTCTGCAAGTCTCCAGACGCCCTACAGAAGAATATTAAATATTGCATGGGTAGCTTGATTAACTAATCAAAAGTTATCAAGGCGAATGGTGGGGAAAAAAATCATAGCACTATCTGAGTAAAAGAAGGGGTCGGTTGGCAGAAGGATTGAGTGGCAACAAGGAAATAACGGTCTGATAATTAAAGGAAGCGTGTGGCGGATGGTGGTGGGGGGGGGGGGGGGGAGAGGGGATTGAAACTGAATGAGGGAGGAGCGTGCAGGCTCGAATACAGTAAGCAGGTTCAAATGGATAGCAGTAGTTAAGGCTTGCACATAATACATGGAGGTGACAAAAGTCATGGGATACCTCCCAATACCGTACCCGACTTTTCCCTGGCGTAGTGCATCAACGCGACGTGGCAGGGGCTCAGCAAGTCATTGGAGGTTCCCCGCAGGAATATTAAGCCATGCTGCCTCTATAGCTGTCCATAATTGCTAAAGTGTTGCGGTTGCAGGATTTTGTGCACGAACTGACATCTCCATTATGTCCCATAAATGTTCCATGGGAGTCATGTCGGGCGATCTCAGTTGTCAAATCAATCGCACGAATTGCCTCCGTCTTCAGGCCACGAGTGCCCTACCGGGACCATCCGACCGCCGTGTCATCCTCAGTAGAGGATGCCGATAGGAGGGGCGTGGGGTCAGCACACCGCTCTCCCGGTCGTTATGATGGTGTTTTTGACCGACGTCACTACTATTCGGTCGAGTAGCTCTTCAATTGGCATCACGAGGCTGAGTGCACCCCGAAAAATGCCAACAGCGCATGGCCATCCAAGCGCCGACCACGCCCGACAACGCTTAACTTCGCTGATCTCACGGGAACCGGTGTATCCACTGCGGCAAGGCCGTTGCCCAAATAGTCTCCAAGAAGCCGAACATAAACATTTCGAGTCAATGATCGGTTCAACTGAACCATAGGACCCAGTTCATTCCGCGTAAACACAGCCCACACCACTGTGGAGCCGCTACCAGCTGAAACGTCCCTTTAGAAAAATTATAAATGACTGTGCTTAAACTGACACATACTATTTTTAGCGCAACGCAATCTGACTTTCAACAATCCCTACAAAAGAATGGCCCTGACTAACAATAACCTATACCTTTCATCAATTACTTACCTCACAAAAATCTTCGTTACTCGAACTACTGCAATACAGCGAGCGCCAATAGTGCCAGCTAAATAAAAGATTCTAACTACTGAAGTCACTAACAACTGATAGGCATAGTTAGCAAATGAAAGATTTTGACAGAGAACAATCAATGTATTTACCTTAATAGTATTCAAAAGTCATGATACATATATCAGTTCATGACATGCAGTCTTACAAATTTACTGTCTCTGATGGGCACACGTCCAGATCATCCGCTCTCAAAACTCCGCCATGTCACTCCCCACATCCACCACTGCTGGAGGCTCACGTCCAACTGCGCAACGCTACGCGCTGTTAACAGCCAACTGCCCAACACTACAATAACAATGTTCCAACAATGGAAATCAGCCATAGACTGCACACGGCACAGCCAGTGATTTTCATACAGAGCGCTACGTGGCGTTAACGATATAAAACCTTAAACAGCCTACTTGCACGGTGCCTTGTTGAGAACTTCGGTCCACGGTTTCGTGGGATGTGCGCCACATGCGAACCCTACCTTCAGCTCTTACCAACTGAAATCGGGACTCAGGCCAAGGTTTTCCAGTCGTCTAGGGTCGTGCTTTTAGCAGATACAATCGCGTTGGTCGTTTTCTTGCCACAGCTCATTAACGCCAAATTTCTCCGCACTGTCCTAACGAATAATTCCGTTGTACAGCACTTATTTCACTCAGTGATACTTGTCTATTAGCACTGACAACGCTACGCAAACGGCACTACTCTCAGTCGCTAAGTGAAGACCGTCGGCCACTGCGTTGTCCGTGGTGAGAGGTAATCTCTGAAATTTCGTATTCTTGGCACAGTCTTGACAGTATGGGTCTCGAAATATTGAATTTCCTGAGGCACGGGTTCCCAGGTAGATGCCGTGTTTCTTAACTTCCGCAAGGAGTTTGATACAGTTCCCCACAGTCGTTTAATGAACAAAGTAAGAGCATATGGACTATCAGACCAATTGTGTGATTGGATTGAAGAGTTCCTAGATAACAGAACTCAGCATGTCATTCTCAATGGAAAGAAGTTGTAACCTCCCCACAAAATACCAAGTGTAACTTCCCAACAAAATAAAATAATATGAATAATATTCTAATTTAGTGTAACCTCAAAACAGAAAAATTCCTAAACTTCTCAACAGTAAAAAAATATAATTATGTCGTTCACATTCAGTATAACCTACCAACAGGAAAATTGCGTAACGTATCAATAATAAAATGTGACTAATCTCTCAATAAAAAAATGTCGGTCACTTATAACCTTTCAATCATTGACAGTCAATTTAACCTGGTAAATTTTGGACGTCAGCAATGCTGCGTGATGGCCCTGATACACCATTCTGAATAAACTGAAAAATCTTACCTTAATTAGATCGCCGGATAACGCGTATATATCTGCTCCTATAAGAAATTTTCCTGGCGCAGCTAAGTGCAATGCTGGCCGATAGATTTGTCTTATAGAAAAGGAAAGAACTGATTTTTCTTTTCAATAATCGGGATGGCCAAGGATTAGAGAAATTAGTGAATTGTTTAAATTGAGATGAATGTCAAAAATTACTTTTTATGAGAAAGATTATTATTAACAGATTTTTTAAAACATTTACATGGGACTTGATGTAACAATACTACATACGCGCGAGGCTGGTTTTGCGCGATGCTGCTTTTACCTTATCCTACAACGCTCAGGCTCTGCCATCGCTGCACACGACCGTCCCAGCCAACACGATACACCAGACACGACTGCTCGCTAGCAACAACTTACTCCTACTAACACACAGTTCTTACTGCAGTCAATACTGCTCTTTGGTCTCAGATTCTCTTCTAGCTTACATATCGCAGGCAGCGCGTGAGCAATACATCGAAATTACATCAGCTAGAATGCGCTAGCAACAAATTCTTTAATTATGGACCTCTTACAAAGTCTTCTGAAGTAAGTGATTTCAGGTGTGCCGCAGGGGAGTGTCGAAGGGCCGTTGCTGTTCACAATATATATTAATGACGTTGTGGATAACATCGGAAGTTCACTGACTTTTTTGCGGATAATGCAGTAGTATATCGAGAGGTTGTAACAATGGAAAATTGTACTAAAATGGAGGCGGATCTACAATGAATTGACGCATCGTGCCGGGAATGGCAATTGAATCTCAATGTAGACAAGTGTCATGTGCTTCGAATACACAGAAAGAAAGATCCTTTATCATTTAGCTACAGTATAGCAGGTCAGGAACTGGAAGGAGTTAATTACATAAATTATCTGGGAGTACGCATTAGGAGTGATCTAAAATGGAATGACCATATAAAATTAATCGTTGGTAAAGCAGATGTCAGACAGATTCCTTGGAAGAATCCTAAGGAAATGCAGTCCAAAAACAAAGGAACAAAACTACAGTACACTTGTTCGCCCACTGCTTGAATACTTCTCATCGGTGTGGGATCCGTACCAGATGAGGTTGATAAAAGAGATAGAGAAGACCCAACGGAGAGCAGTGCGCTTCGTTACAAGATCATTTAGTAATCGCGAAAGCGTTACGGAGATGATAGACTCCAGTGGAAGACTCTGCAGGAGAGACGCTCAGTAGCTCGGTACGGGCTTTAGTTGAAGTTTCGGGAACATACCTTCAGCGAGGAGGCAAGCAGTATATTGCTCCCTCCTACGTATATCTCGCGAAGAGGCCACGAGGATAAAATCAGAGAGATTAGAGCCCACACAGAGGCATACCTACTGTGCCGTGTGCTCCTGATTTGATTGTTCCGGTGTAGTGCGTTCGATCTCTTTCGATTCGTTTTGCGGTGCGCGGGTTGGTGCGCTCTCTGGGATTCCGTGCGGGAAGTCGAAAGGGAGTCTCGGAAGAGAGAGAGATACGAGCGGACCTTGGCGGAGATCGCGGAAGTCGCGTCGGCAAGTGGTGTGAGTGTGGCAGCTGCATTGGGGCCGGCCGAGCAGCAGAACTGGAGGTGCTGCGTGCAGTGACTCGCTGTCCCTCGTTCTGTTTACGAGTTCAACCTGCCTTACGCTGTAGCTATGGGCTCGTATGATTCTGGCCATTACCTTATTAGCGGCATTTGGTTAATATTGTTAAAGGTGAGCTGTTGGTTTGGTGCATCTTCATCCGGTGGAGTTACAGCGAGACTTCTTTCCGTCGTATTCTGGCTTGCGCTGCTGAGCAGTGAGTGTTCCCACGTCGCGTGTCGAAATACTGACTTGTGCCCTGGTTGATTTACGTATGAACTGGAGTGCCTATGTGGGCGTGTTTGCTTAAATTATTGATGAAGTGTTTCACAATACCCTTACTTGAGTGTCTTTAATTTGCATTTCAGTTTGTTACTGTTATGTCAGTTAAGAGACGCCCACATTGTCACGCTAGTCAAGTAAAGTTTAAGTCTCGTGTGACACCAATGTTTACCTGTTGGATTAACATTAATTCAGTCTTAACCACAGCTAGGAATAATTCAGAGCTAATTGTAAGTGCCGTGCGTGTTTGGTTTTTGTCCTTTTCTCTTACTCACTACTGTAGAGTGTTTAATTTGATTTGGAAACCCCTTTGACGTCATTTCACGGTGTGGTTTTAGAAAGAGTTCTGTGGGTGCTGTACTTCAACGACTCCTGTTGCAACGAGGTTTCTGGCCCAAACATCTATCGCACGCCAGGGGTTTAGTGCCAACCGCCAACAGTGCGGTAACTTGTTATCAATCCTATTCGAATCACCGTCTGGCCTACGACCATTGATGGATTTCAGTGGTAAAATTCAAATAGAGGCACTGTTTTGTTCACTTGTCTGAACTGAATGTGCTTGTAAAACAGTTGATTACTGATTCTGAGTAGTTTAAGCAGTGGTATGGCACTCGCTATTCTGGACCAGACTGTACTTGGCATTAATTGCATTGTCTTGGTAAATCGGTGTGCTACCTAAGATTATAACGCAAGCGCCATTGTTGGTAACAGTTACCATTTAACTATATGAGGTGGTTCTGTGAATCATTGTGGGACACAAGGCCACGTAGGACAGTCCTGTAGTGGGCAGATATTGCTATCCGTCTGTGATATTATTTCCTGTAAGCCATTGTACCCATTCGGTTATGTAAGGCTTAAATACAGTGACCAGTTTGGTAATTTTCTGTGTTTCGTAATAACATTTTACAAGCATTAAAATTTTGCAGATTGTTTGATGTTAGATAACTGGTTGATGATTCATGTTAAATCAGCTGATGTACATTTAAACTGAACAAGTTATATGTCAATATGTTGTTACCAGTACCTTGCATGAATTTTCTTGCGTAATAAATTAAATTTTATATTCTATCCTCAATTTGTTGCTTAGCCTTCCTCTCCAGCAGCCCCTGTATCCTTGTCCCAACCATATCACCTACAATATTTCTTTCCACGAACAATACGAGACTGGAACAGAAGAGAGAACTGATAGAGGTACTCAAGGTACCCTCCGCCACACACCATCAGGTGGCTCGCGGAGTATAGATGTAGATTTCCGAAATGGAATGTCATATGCGTCTAGCTCCAACTACCATTCTGAGTTAACAGTATGTTAATTCCCGCCGTGCGGCTATTATTATGTCGGGAAGCTTTTCACATGAATCGCCTAAGTACAAACGACATCTCCACCAATACACTGCCCTTTTTTATCTTGTGTACACGGTACTACAGCCATCTGTGTATGTGCAAATGGCCATCCCATCATTTTTGTCGCCTCGAGTTTGGAATCAAACTTCTGCGGTTTTGGTGTGGACTGTAAAGACGTGTTCTACACACAGATAAAGTAAAAACTTTAATTTAAGTCTATGGTCACAAACGTTTTGTTAACAGATTACCGGTTTCGGTCTTTAATGACCATCATCAGACCTGTTTCATAAAAACAAAGTCCTAATGTACTGGAGCCATAGTGACTTGTCTTTATAAAACAGATCTGATAATGGTCATTCAAGACCGAAATTGGTAATCTGTTAACAAAAAGTTTGTGACCATAGACGTAAATTAAAGGAAACTTATTACATATACGGGTCACTGTTTCTTCGCGAGGAAGTCGCAGCTTGTAAAGTAAGAACTCTGATTTGAAGAGGTAGTGTTTGTGTATGCACGTAACGTTGCCACGGTGTCCGTAGCTGCGAGAAGTGCCCTGCGGGTCGGCATGACGCGGTGCCAATGGTGACGTGTAACAGCGCGCTGTGTCACCTGTACTGCCCTCCCCCCTTCCGCCTCCACCCCCCCCCCCCTCCACCTTCCTCTTTAACGCCTGCTCCAACTGCGGGGGAGGCGGACCCACACAAAGGCTGGCCGGCTGTGACGTCACTCACGCCTTCCGCCTAGCAGCGCCAAGCCATGGTCGATACCCAGGAAACACCAGCCACAAAAATAATGCACTACGTCACCGCAGGAGCCGGGGAAATGTCTCACCAGATATGGCAGTCACTGGTCACAAGCAATGCAGTGTTTTAAGTCTTCTGTTTGTGAGGTACGCTACGAACTCGTAAGCATATAGCGGATTCAGGGTTTAAATAACTTCAGTGATGATCAATCTAAATAATATAATATTGATAATATACAGCGTTAGATACATGATTTTTTTCAACTTTCACATCTGATTTGTTAGATATTTATAATCTGTTTTCACTGGGATAACATGTAACAAAGAATCCATGAAACAGAAAACAATACATCTTTCTAACGTTTTTAATCATTAAGATTCACCCAAATGGAGTAATGCTGGTTTTTTTTTTTTTTTTTTTTTTTTTGGTATGGTGGTGTAATTCTCGATGAGGCCAGTTCACTGATATGAGTATTTCGTAGATCTCACAAGTAATTACATAGTGAAAGCGTATTTTAAAATTCCGATTACTTCGTTGATGCGAGTGTCAACGGGAATACCGTGAGAAGAAAGACACCCTCGATTACGTACTGTTATTCAAAGGAATAAAGTGCAGTGCAACCAGCGCTTATGCATGTCAACTTCATAGTGAGACGTGTCGTCATGTTCCCTACTCAATAATGACCTAATTTGAGAACATTTTAAGAGTAGTACAAGTTGAAAGAACTTCAGTGAAAATTTAAGCAGTAAAATATGAAAAGAGTGATATTACCGTGTATGGATAGTAATTAGAACTCCTCCTTCGACGATACCAGCACCTTGGCATCAATGTAGCTGTTGCAAGGACTACTGCATCTGGTAAAAGGTTGGCCGGCCGGCGTGGCTCAGCGGTTCTAGGCGCTTCAGTCTGGAACCGCGCGACCGTTACGGTCTCAGGTTCGAATCCTGCCTCGGGCATGGATGTGCGTGATGTCCTTAGGTTAGTTAGGTTTAAGTAGTTCTAAGTTCTAGGGGACTGATGACCACAGAAGTTAAGTCCCATAGTGCTCAGAGCCATTTGAACCATTTTGGTAGAAGGTGGGTAGCAATTACGCATTTTATGACTCTCCCCATAAATTGGTATACTGTCAATACACATCCCATTAATAAAAATTGTCTGCCTAAAGTGATTAGAGTATCAATAGCGAGTTTATAATGGATATGCTCATAGAAGAAATGAACATCGATACAAAGATCCATAAAGTGTTCATTGAACTTCCAGAAAGCAACCGGTACAGTTCGGCGCTATCGTTCAGTGAACGAAATCGAGTATACCGAGTATTGGCAAAAATTCGTGACTAGATCCAAGACTTTCTAGCAGACAGAACTGGTTCCTGACGGGTCGAAATCGCCAAATTAAATGGTTTTTATGGGGTACCTTAAGGGAGTGGTTTAGGACCGTTACGTACTGTCTACAGAAATTAAATGACCTAGTTGATAACGCCAGAAGGCGGAAGAAAACTGTTCACTGGTGAGGCTATTGTCTGTCGGAAAGACCCAAAGCCAGACCTGCAACGAAATGCAGAAATACCAGCCGAGAATCAGTGTTTGCTGCAGGGACTGTCAGTTGAACGAGGACCAAATGAATCTAGCATAAGGCGCACGAATAAATCGATGGATACAATGACGGCTGTAATATACCTAGTAGTAACCGTCCACAGCGACCTAAAGTGGAATTAGTACATAAAAGTTATCGTAGTATAAGTGGATGCCAGGCTGAGATTCACTGGAAGAGTCTTAAGTAAATTCAAGTGATCCACGAAAGAAATGACTTATAGAACACTTGAGTATTGCTCATCAGCCTAGTCCCTTACCAAGGTATAGACAGAGAAGATACATCGAAGGACGGCGTAGTTCGTCGCTGGATTATTTAGGAAGCACTAAAACCCCAGTGACGGCAGTTAGGTGAGAAGTGTTGTGCAACACGGGGAGGTTGAAATTTCTACAGCATACGTGACAGGCAGAGACGGACAAAGTATTACTTCCATCCACACATCTCTCACAAAATGGCCTCGACGATAAAATCGCAAAAAATGATTTCCCCAAGCATCATTCTCAAACAAACCGGGAAGGGGGAAATGTATATAGAGGTACATACTTCGCAACGAAGTTCATCATTTATTGAGTCCATTCTCATTGCAGTCCATTCAGTATCTCCGAGGGGAAGTGCATAAATAGTCAAGGAAATATCTCTTGTCTGAGCTAAACATATTCCGTTTGATAATGTCGTAAGCCTCCGGATGTTATCCCATTCAGACCACAGAAACAACAGAGGACGCATTCCGTCTTTATCTTCCTTAACTTATTTTCAGACAAACTAAAGAGCTACATAAATCAAACACCACATCATCGTCACCATCATCTTCCTTTCAAGGATTAGGCTGTTGCTTGTTCCGAAATCACAAACAAAATCATTCTCATCTTTTCCTGGGTCTTCCAGTATCACTTTTTCCATTCAGCTTCTAGTTCAAGATAGTCAGTGAATTTTGTGACCTGGCATTTTCATGAGGTGTTGTTTTTAATCTGTAACATATTTCTGAATTTTTTTCATTCATGCTGAAAATATATAATTCTGTTCTAATATCGCCGCTTCTAATCATATATCTGCTTCTGCAGCCCTTCGTCTTTCTTAGGAACCTCACCTCTGCTCTTTGAATTTTATTTTCGTGGTAACCCAGCTATCGCTTCCGTAGGATACACCGGAACTGCCATTACGTTATAGAATTTCAAGATGGTTTCTTTTTGTACTTTATGGCCCAATGTGCTGCTAATGGTACTACAGACAGCTTGGAATTGGTGTATTTTACTCGTATTTTCAATATCAGGGTCCAAATGAAAACTTATAGCACGGCATAAATATGAGATTTTGTCGAAAACTGACATTCTGAGCCCGTGGCTATGTACAAAGCTGATGTAAAATTTTTCTTAACGTGAACTAACCGTAAGATGAACCTGTCGGTTCGAAACCGGTATCGGCGCTGTTTAAATGAATAAATAGCATTGTAAAACGTGGCTGGTTGCTGTTGTCTAAAGCTGAATTATCCAAAATAATTTTTGATCTGACTGAAAATTTTCCTCGGAATGACATTATTTTTGGTTTGTTACTGGAAATTTTAAAGTTGTACTTCTCGCAAATTTCGTTCAGTTGGTATAATGATCTTTAGAGGTCACCTTTATTTTTTAATAATAACAACGTTATCAGCAAACAAAAGTTCATAAATCAAATAACGATTCAAATTTAAGTACTCAATAAAGAATGCTATTTTGATACAAATTTTCAGCTTAGTTTCACTTCCACTTGTTTTTACTTGATTCTCTAATACAGATATCACCACCATTTGTGGATATAGTTTCACAGTTATACCTCATTAATATTCCAGCAGAAAATGCAAAATAGACCTACCGTCCCACTTGAATGAAGCTTTATTTACACCAAGAAAAGTTTTGCATCGCCCCGGTTCCCAGAACTCCTGAAGATAGACGTTGACTGTACATATTGTATCACAGAGACAGTCCGTTTGACTGTTCAGAGGTGTCAGTAAACCCGCCCAAAGACGTAACCAATCATGCATGAGCAGCGCCTATTAGACGGAGGGGGTCCGACAGCCGATCAGTTCCAGTCATTCCACCAGGAAGGAGGTACACGGCTCTTGTTGTCTGTAATTCAACCATGCCTAGACAGTCAATACCGCGGTTCGATCGCGTCTGCATTGTTACTTTGTACCAAGAAGGACTCTCAACAAGGTAAGTGCCCAGGCGTCTCGATCGCGTCTGCATTGTTACTTCGTGCCAAGAAGGACTCTCAACAAGGTAAGTGCCCAGGCGTCTCGGAGTAAACAAAAGGCGATGTTGTTCGGACATGGAGGAGATACAGAGAGACAGGAACTGTCGATGACATGCCTCACTTAGGACGCCCAAGGGCTTTTACTTCAGTGGATGGTCACTACCTACGGGTTACGGCTCGGAGGAACCCTGACATCAACGCCACCATGTTGAATAATGCTTTTCGTTCTGCCACAGGACGTTGTGTTACGACTCAAACTGTGCGCAATAGGCTGTATGATGCGCAACTCCCGACGTCCATGGCGAGTTCCATTTTTGCAACTGCGACACAATGCAGCGCGGTACAGATGTGCTCTATAACATGCCCAATGGACCGTTCAGGATTGTCATCACGTTCTCTTCGCCGATGAGTGTAGCATATGCCTTCAACCAGACAATCGTTGGAGACGTGTTTGAAGGCAACCCGATCAGGCTGAACCCCTCAGACACATTGTCCAACGGCTGTAGCATGGTGGAGGTTCCTTGCTGTTTTGGGGTGGCAATATGTGGGGTCGACATACGCCGCTGGTGGTCGTGGAAGGCGCCGTAACGGCTATACAATTGTAAGTGCCGTGCCACACGGTTCGTTCAAAAAAATGGTTCAAATGGCTCTGAGCACTATGGGACTTAACTTCTGAGGTCATCAGTCCCATAGATCTTAGAACTACTTAAACGTGACTAACCTAAGGACATCACACACGTCCATGCCCGAGGCAGAATTCGAACCTGCGACCTTAGCGGCGCACGGTTCCAGACTGTAGCGCCTAGAACCGCTCGGTCACACCGTCCGGCGTGGCGCTGTTCGTCTCCCTGCCGTTATAGTAAGTACAACACAGTGGGGTGGATTATGATGTGGCTGCGTGCTGCACTATTCAGTGTTCGCAGAGCAATCACTACAGCGTTGCTGTCACTATAGGCTCCACCTCCGCACGCTGTAGTGCTGATGACGGTCTTGTATGTTGTTGCCTTGGACATCCCTGCACTTACGGTGTATCCTCTCTCAGTTTTCCTTCTAAATACGATGTCGTACTCATTCATCCCTGCAGTTGCAGCTCTGTTGCAAGGAGCAGATTTCGGTCAATAGTAAGATTACGTCCTCCTAGGTTTCCGAAAGGCTTTGGACTTAAATCAGTTACCAAAGGCATGTCTTCCGATCCAGACTGTATACCAGTTATGTTCCTTTCGAAGTATGCTCAGTGTAATAGTTCCATATTTATTAATCATATACAGGGTGGTCCATTCATAGTGATCAGGCCAAATATCACACGAAATAAGCATCAAACGAAAAAACTACAAAGAACGAAACTCGTCTCGCTTGAAGGGGGAAACCAGATGGCGCTTTGATTGGCCCGCTACATGGCGCTGCCATACGTCAAACGGATATCAGCTGCGTTCTTTTAAATAGGAACCCCCATTTTATTACATATTCGTGTAGTACGTAAAGAAATATGAATGTTTTAATTGGACCACTTTTTTCGCTTTGTGACAGATGGCGCTGTAATAGTCACAAACATGCAAGTACGTGGTATCAAATAACATTCCGCCAGTGCGGACGGTATTTGCTTCGTGATACATTACCCGTGTGAAAACGGGTCGTTTGCCAATTGCGGAAAAAATCGATATCGTGTTGATGTATGGCTATTGTGATCAAAATGCGCAACGGGCGTGTGCTATGTATGCTGCTCGGTATCCTGGACGACATCATCCAAGTGTCCGGACCGTTCGCCGGATAGTTACATTGTTTAAGGAAACATGAAGTGTTCAGCCACATGTGAAACGCCAACCACGACCTGCAACAAATGATGATGCCCAAGTAGGTGTTTATAGCTGCTGTCGCGGCTAATCCGCACATCAGTAGCAGACAAATTGCTCGAGAATCGGGAATCTCAAAAACGTCGGTGTTGAGAATGCTACATCAACATCGATTGCACCCGAACCATATTTCTATGTGCCAGGAATTGAAGGGCGACGACTTTGAACGTCGTGTACAGTTCTGCCACTGGGCACAAGAGAAATTACGGGACGATGCCAGATCTTTTGCACTCGTTCTATTTAGCGACGAAGTGTCAGTTTCCAACAGCGGTAACGTAAACCGGCATAGTATGCACTATTGGGCAACGGAAAATCCACGACGGCTGCGATATGTGGAACATTAGCGATCTTGGAGGGTTAATGTACGGTGCGGCATTATGAGAGAAAGGATAATTGGCCCCCATTTTGTCGACGGCAATCTAAATGGTGCAATGTATGCTGATTTCGTACGTAATGTTCTACCGATGTTGCTACAAGATGTTTCACTGCATGACAGAATTACAGATCCACATTACTGACGTGGATTTGCAGTAGGATATCGGACACATGCGGTATCCGAGCACCATGAAGTGACTCGCAGGAAATTACCTATTCGCTCATAACTAGCACGGATTCGGAAAATATCGTTCTTGTGAAACACAAACGTATCCTAATTCTCACGAAATGAGAGTCCATAGGAGATGTCAGACTGATAGCATATTTTTAGATTTCCAAAATGCTTTCGACACCGTTCCTCACAAGCGACTTCTAATTAAATATCGTGCCTAAGGAGTACCGTCACGATGCTTGACTGGATTCGCAATCTTCTGTAACTAGAGTCACAGTTTGTAATAATTGACGGAAAGACTTCTGAGTGAAACAGAAGTTACATCTGAAATTCCCGAAGGAATTGCTATAGGCCCTTCGCTGTTTCTAATCTATATAAATGATTAGAAGACAATTTGAACAGCCGTCTTATATTACATACAAATGACGCTCCCGTATACCTAACAAAGTCATCAGCAGTTCAAAACCAATTGCAAAAAGATTTGGACAAGGTACGTAAATTATGAGAAAAGTTGCAATTGATCCTTAACAATAAAAAGTGTGGAATCATCCATGTGACTAGTAAAAGGAATCCGTTAAATTTCGATTACACGACAAATCACACAAATTTAAAGACTGTCAATGGAACTAAGTACCTGAAGTTTACATTTACGAACAACTTAAACTGGAACCATCACACAGTGTGTGTTGTGCAGGACCTCAACGAAAGACTGCGATTTATTGGTAGAACACTTAGAAATTGCAACAAGTCTACTGAAGAGAATGGCTACACTACGCTTGTCCGCCCTGTTGTGGAGTAAGGTTGCGCGCTACGGATCGACAGACATCATCCGAAAGTGCTAAGAAGGGCAACTCGTTTTGTATTTTACGAAAATAGGAGAGAAGTATTGTGGATATTATAGAAGACTTGGGATGGCAATAATTAAAAACAGGCGTTTACCTATGCGACGAGGTCTTTTCACGAAATTTAAATCACCAACTTCCTGGTCCTAATGCGGAAATATTTTGTTGTTTCCCCTCTACTTATAGAGGAACGACCGTCGTAATAGAATGAGCTTCCTAAGTTGTTCGGAGAACTCTCTGCCAGGCACTTAGACGTGAACCACGCAGTAGAGATGTAGACGGGGTGCCACATTGCCGAGCACTAGCTCAGATTGCCGGCCGTTATGGCCGAGCGGTTCTAGGGGCTTCAGTCCGGAACTGCGCTGCTGCTAAGGTCGCAGGTTCGAATCCTGCCTCGGGTATGGATGTGTGTGCTGTCCTTCGGTTAGTTAGGTTTAAGTAGTTCTAAGTCCTAGGGGACTGATGACCTCAGATGTTAAGTCCCATAGCGGTCAGAGCCATTTGAACCATTTGAACTAGCTCAGATTAAGTAACACTGCCTTTCTTCGCAGGAACACGATTAAACTGACGAATATTTAAGTAACAGAATGCAGTACGTTACACTGAACAGCTTGTGCTCCGCAACTAACATCTGGTGCGCCCCACGGAAGCATAACAGCGCCTCTAATGTTTTCCAGACACGTACACCATCTGTCAGGGAGCGTCAGCGGCACCATCGGAATGCTGGCATACAGTGCTGCACTCTGCAGGAATGCATCGGCACTGGACGATCGTAACGAAATGCAAAACACAAGGTTTCCGAGTGATACAGTGACTGGCAGCTCTCTTTAAGTATTTATAAACGCACGATGATCCCCATAGTAAGCAGAAAAAAACCGACTCTAAGAACAACGCTGAACATTTTATACCTAATAAGACTCTGAGGCCATATGAAATGGGACGATTACGTAATATCAGTATTAGGAAAGGCAAATAGAAGACTGTAATTCGTTGCAAGGGTTCTGTGGAAGTGGGGTACACCACTAAAGGAAATCATATACACGGCGCCACTGCAATCTGTTCTAGAATGCTCTTCATCAAGTAGGCAGGACTGCAGACACACAACGGATTCAGTCGCACTGCTAGTAACTAACTTGCCGATATTGGTCCGTATGAAACTGTAACATAAATGCTCGGGTATCTTAAAAATGTCAATACTTGCAGAAATGACGACATAGTTCTCACGAACGCTTATTGGGTAACTTAGAGAACCTGGATTCGAAAAGATTGCCTTTTGTCTTCAGAGAACGCGAATGATACTACTGTTAAAATTTCATTTTCACTTCTGACTATGACAAAACGCTTCAAAATGTTACCTGGTATCAGCCTACAGAGGGCATCAACACAAGGGTAGAATGAAAAAAGCAAACGGTGATGACAGTTCAAGAACGGAATGCGACACAAAATTGCAAGTAGTGGTACGTTCGCCGTGTACTCGCCAGCTTGACGCCAAGACCACAGTGAAATTCAGTTACCTTGTAACCTCCGACAAATTAAATTATCTCCGTAACCTCGCAATAATAATGGGTGACTAACCTCTCAATAAAAATGTGACTCGTATATAACCTTTCAGTAATCAACTAACTGTGAACCTAAACTGGTAAATCTGGACGTCAGCAGTGCTGCGTCATGGCCCTGAAACATCATTCTGAACAAACTGAAAAGTCTTACCTCAATGATGCCGCCAGATAACGCGTATATATCTGCTCGTATAAGAAATTTTTCTGGCACAGCTCAGTGCAATGCTGTCCGCTAGATTTGTTATGTATAAAAAGAAACAACTGATTTTTCTTTATGATATGAGGGATGACCATGGATAGGAGAAATTAGTAAACTCTTTAAATTCATATGAATGATTGTCAAAAGTTATTTTTATAAGAAATTGTCAAAAAGTTATTTTTATAAGAAAGATTATTATTAAAAGATTTTTTAAAAAAAACATATACATGGGATTTGATATAACAATAGTAGGAAATCAGTTGTTACAAATAACATATGTGCGTGGCTACTTTTACCTTATACTACATCGCTCAGGCACCGCCATCGCTCTCCACGACCGGATCAACCGCCCAACTGCCAGCTGCAACTACTACTGCAGCCGACGCTCCTACTGCAGCCGACACTGCTCTCTGGTCTGCGATTCTATTGTAGCTTACATATCGCAGGCAGCAAGTGAGCAATCCATCGAAGTTACATCTGGTCAGGTGCGCTAGCGATAAACTCCTTAGTCGTGGCTCTCTTACATCCTGTACGAACAGTGGTTGTTTGTGCTGTCCTGACACTTCTGTAGTGTTTAAAAAGCTGTTCTCGGGACTACTGATTACTCCTTCAGGAAGTCTACTTCGTCTAGAGCAGTGGTTCCCGACATGGTGGCAATTACGCCCTGAGGGAGAAAATGTACTTTTCTGAGAGTGAAAAACAACAGAATTTGGTCACGCAACTAAACTGTTTTAAAAGTTCATTACTATTATCACTATTTCGTGAGACGGTATCAGTGATTAGATACGGCAAGTACTCTCTAAACTCCATCAGAACAGGCCTTGAGCCGGCCGAGCGGTTGAAGGCGCTTCAGTACTGAACCGCGAGACCGCTACGGTCGCAGGTTCGAATCCTACCTCGGGCACGGAGGTGTGTGATGTCCTTAGGTTGGTTAGGTTTACATAGTTCTACGTTCTAGGGGACTGATGACCTCAGATGTTAAGTCCCATAGTGCTCAGAGCCATTTGAACAATTTTGAACAGGTCTTGGATGGTCCAGCGGTACCGACCGACCTCTGTGTCATCTTCAGCCGACAGGAGTCATTGCCTGGGGATATGGAGGGGCATGTAGTCAACACAACGTTCTGCTGACCGTTTTAAGTTTTCGTGAGCAGTACCACCACTTCTCAGTGAAGTAGCAACTCAATTGCCCTTACAAGGGCCGGGTACATCCCGCTTGTCAGCAGCGCTCAGCGGCCACCCATCCAAATGCTAGACGAGCTAGCGCTTAACTTCGGTGATCTGACCGGAACCGGTGTTGCCATTGCGGCAAGGCCGTTGTTTTTGATTACCATAAGTTAGCGATAATTACTACTAGTATTAGCGTGTCACACAGTGTGGTGGAAGTGAAAGCTTGTGAAACGAATATATGAACAACACCTTCCTCACATTTTGCGCATTGTACAATGCATCAATCACAGTGAAACTGAAACATATTTATTACATAAGCTCAACTGCCTTATGAAGGCGTCTTCTCGGAGTTGAAGGTAGTTTCCGCAACATACCATAAATTGCTGCATTATTCACTTCATAACAGTAAATTATTTGAGAGCGCAGCGCAACAGTAGCTATGTAATGGTTACTGCATTGTGTAAGTAGGCTGTTTACGTTTTTTTTTATTGGTAACGCCACATAGCGCTCTGTATGAAAAATCACTGGCTGTGCTGTGTGCAGTCAGTGGCTGGTTGGCATTGTTGTAATACTCGCCATTGTAGTGTTGGGCAGCTGGATGTTAACAGCACGTAGCGTTGCGCAGTTGGAGGTGAGCCACCAGCAGTGGTGGATGTGGGGAGGGAGATGGCGGAGTTTTGAAATTTGTAAGACTGGATGTCATGAACTGCTATATACATCATGACTTTTGAGCACTATTGAGGTAAATACATTGTTTGTTCTCTATCAAAATCTTTCATTTGCTAACTGTGCCTATCAGTAATTAGTGCCTTCAGTAGTTTGAATCTTTTATTTAGTTGGCAATAGTGGCGCTCGCTGTATTGCAGTAGTTGGAGTAACCAAGATTTTTGTGAGGTAAGTGATTTGTGAAACGTATCGGTTAATGTTAGTCAGGGCCATTCTTTGTAGGGATTTTTGAAAGTCAGATTGCGTTGCGCTAAAATTATTGTGTGTCAGTTTAAGCACAGTCATGTATAATTGTTCAAAGGGGACGTTTCAACTGGTGCAGGGCGTACACTGTAATATGAATTACCCTCCGCTACGCACCGTACGGTGGCTTGCGGAGTATGTGTGTTGATGTAGAGATGACTCTTACAGTGGTGGCAGTGGTCAGGCACAAAGCATCGGCATCCTGAACACTTCTGCCATTCAGAAGTAAAGAGGTGGAAACATTGGGCCTAATTACAGAGCACACATTTTAATTTGGTTGATTTTAAATGGGAGTTTAGGGTATAGGCATAGCAGGTGTCGTCAGGGAGATGAGTGGAGCAGATGATGCATGTTTCATAGTAGGTGTCCGCCCTCACCATGGACAGTTAGCTTTCTTTACTGAGAAGCAGTTGTCAGTGACACTCGGGATGCACCAAGATTTACTTTATCTTTCTCTGAGAAGGGTTGTTTGCAATAGGTAGCACCAGTAGTCTCATTGAGTCACTATTGGCCGTGCGGTTCTAGGCGCTGCAGTCTGGAACCGCGAGACCGCTACGGGCGCAGGTTCGAATCCTGCATCGGGCATGGATGTGTGTGATGTCCTTAGGTTTAACTAGTTCTAAGTTCTAGGGGACTAATGACTTCAGAAGTTGAGTCCAATAGTGCTCAGAGCCATTTCATCCATTTTTTTTAGTCACTATTAATTGTTAGTTTAATGAGACACCTACAGAAGCTATGTCATTCATAGTTCGTTATTTTAAAAATGAAATTATTCCCAAGAAATTATCTTTATTCTAAAGTTTAGTTCAGTACTGTCGGTGATGATGGCCGAAGGGTGTACCAGCTAATGTTTGATAGCACTCGGGGGTAATGGTCTCTGAAAAGCTGGGAAACACTGGTCTAGATCACAGCACTTTGAATTAGTGCTGTTTCTACCCTGCTTCAGTGCCATATGCAAATAAGACCCATTGGTCTCAATGTTTACCCAGTTCCAATAATCATATAAGATTGTGACACGGTCGCTTGCGTAGCTGATATAGTTACAGCAAGAGCGGTAGGTCGTGTAGAGTGACGTGTGCTGAGGTTACGAAAACAGGGAATGGTAACCGCTGACTGTGCGGGACAGCTGATAAACAGACCAATGAAAAAAAAAAGTCCAAATAATGTATAGGGTGGTCCATTGATCGTGACCGAGTCAAATATCTCACGAAATAAGCATCAAACGAAAACACTACAAAGAACGAAATTAATTTGTCTAGCTTGAAGGGGGAATAATTATATATATATATATATATATATATATATATATATATATATATATATATATATATATATATAGAGAGAGAGAGAGAGAGAGAGAGAGAGAGAGAGGGGGGGGAGAGGGGGAAAGGGAGGGAGCGGCGCTTAAATTTGAATTTCCCGCCATACCCCAGTTACGCTGCAGGTTGCGATCGGCATTCTTGAAAGCCATAGGCACTTAGTAAACAGCCAGAACCTCAAAATGGAAGAGATGTCCGGGGTACAACCGAAGAACCGCGACTATCGAAAGTCTTCGCGCTGGGCGTTCGCTCACTGAAATAGTTCGATTCTTCGGGTACCAAAGCTCAATTATTCACGATATTGAGGCCAGATATAATGCAACGGGGAAGTCTGGGGAAGGTTCCGCTAACTCGACGAGGAAACTCGTGTCACGAACTGCGGCAAACATCGAAAATGCTCAGGTGCTGATTTCGGAGGACCTGGGGCAATCGCTGAGGAAACTGGCGTCACCGTTGAATGTCAGCGAACAATGCGTTGGATGGAAGAGGAGGACATCGTACGAACCATTTAGTCCGAAACTGATTCTCGGATAACGTTGACATGTTCCGGTCAAAGGAGTTCTGGCCCCCAAACAACCCGGATTTGAAGCCACTCGATTTCTATGTTTGGAGGGTAGTGGAAAGAGTTACCTTGCCGGCCGCGGTGGTCTTGCGGTTCTAGGCGCGCAGTCGAGAACCGTGCGACTACAACGGTCGCAGGTTCGAATCCTGCCTCGGGCATGGATGTGTGTGATGTCCTTAGGTTAGTTAGGTTTAAGTAGTTCTAAGTTCTAGGGGACTGATGACCACAGCAGTTAAGTCCCATAGTGCTCAGAGCCATTTGAACCATTTTTGAAAGAGTTACCAATAAGACGAGGCAACCAATTTCTCATCTCTACGCACGGCTATCGAAGCAGTGTTCGCGTATATGGTCAGCGCTGTTTTAAGAGTGCCTGCGATCGCTTCAGGACAAGATTGGAGGTGGCCATTGCGACTGAATATTCAAATGTGTGTGAATTCTTAAGGGACCGAACTGCTAAGGTCATCGGACCCTAGTCTTACACACTACTTAAACTAACTTTGACTGAGAACAACACACACACCCATGCCCTAGGAAAGACTCTAACCTCCGCGGCAGGGGGGGGGGGGGGGGGGGGCGCAGGAACCGTGGCAAGACTACCAAGACCGCGCGGCTACCCTGCGCGACCATTGTGGCTAAAGGGGGTTACATCGAATAATTTGTTACTCCACTACTTACATGTAAAAGGATTTTGATTTCCATTTGTATTTTATTTTCATAAATTTTCTGTTAAAAAGTTTCATTTTTCCGGATTTAAGCGCCGCATGCAGTATCGACAATTCTTGCACGTCATCGATAACGATACTGATTACACATTAAAATGTGCGACATATGTGACAGTATCTTTTGATTGCATTGACGTAGAGCCGTAAACGTTTTACACCGCCAAGGGACCTTAGGCTTTAGTATGTGACATGAATTTCAACGTGATACGTCAACCCGTTACTTAGAAAAAGGGGTCTTGCAAGCGATCAGACAAGAGTGACTGATAACAAATGTCAAAAAAATTATTTTTTCGTGTGATATAATTACAAATCAATAATGTTCGTAGTTTTTCTTGTACGTCTAATGTAAGGCCTAGCTTCCCGCCAAATTTAATTATTCTAGGTCAACGGCAATGCCCTTTTGGTTTCAATGAATGAGTTTGCGAGTATCAAATATGTCATAAATAACCGTATCTTTTGATTTCATTGACATAGAAACTTAAAGTTATTGCGTCAACAATGGACGATAGACCTTAGTAAGTAACATAAATTTCAACTTGATGCTTCTACCCGTTTCTGAAGAAAAGTGTTCTTAGCAGTGGGGAACACAGATACACAGAGAGACGGACGAAAAACAAAGTGGTCCTACAAGGATTCCGTTTTTACCGACTGAGATGTGGAACACTGAAACCCCACTGCCACACGGATCAACGTCAGGTCCCTTTTTGTTTAACTTACAAGCCAATAACAGGGCAGCATCTTCAGTTGTCGTCATTTTTTGTTTTCCGTCGTTCCTTAGTTGCTTCAACATTCATGAAGGCATGTTCCGTCCATCGAACTAAATGAAAGGCAGTTTGTTTATTGCTATACGCGTTTCGCTTCTCTTATATTTGGAGCATCTTCAGTGTATTACATTTATTATATTTATAAAAAGAAATATGAATTGCAGGACACTGAAATGCTTCACATATAAAAGAAGCGAAACGCTTATGGCAATAAACAAACTGCCTTTCATCTATTTGCATAGCCGGAACACACGTCCATGAATCTCAAGTTTTGTCTCGTAGATGACGTTGCTCTAATAACACAAAGCGAATTTTTCGAAGAAGGAAAATAAGCCCCACAGAGCATCTAGACACGTTAAATAAATAACATTTGCAGCAAGTTCTTAATTCGTGTAGGATATATAGACTTGTGAAACTGGATGACTCTTTTTGTAAAACTCTGCAGTTTCCTTAAATCGCGTAGTGCAAGATGTAACCGAAAAAAGAAAGTTCACATCACCTTTACAGGAAAAAAAAACGTACCACAGCGTTACTGTCATTATTAAAGTATTTATTTTAACTTTCAGAGCTGGCCGGGGTAGCCGAGCGGTTCTAGGCGCTTCAGTCTGGAACCGCGCGAGCACTACGGTCGCAGGTTCGAATCCTGCCTCGGGCATGGATGTGTGTGATGTCCTTAGGTTGGTTAGGTTTAAATAGTTATAAGTTCTAGGGGACTGGTGACCTCAGAAGTTAAGTCCCATAGTGCTCAGAGCCATTTTTTAACTTTCAGATATGAAGTAAACACCCATTAATGTTAGGACAAAAGTGCCGAAACATGTCTGAATGAAAGTATCAAGAAGAACTTGTATTCCCAATCCTGTAATTATTTCACAGAGTGTCAAATGTGAGAGTGTCAGTAAGGAATATGGTTACCTCTGGGATGAATAAAGAAAAGGATTCGAACTTTATAGTTAGACCTTCTTTAAAACTGTCTGTGAGGAAAGGGATAAGCATTTCATATGCTCACTGTAACAATGAGACGGTGTGGAGCTGGGTGAGGTTCTCTGTCGCTGGCGATTATACACTGGTGTCCAATCCGCTGTTTCCTCGCCCTGTGTCTAATTCACGGTAATATCATGCAAACTGCCGACAGATGTCTGTACGATTGTGTTCTGTACGGGAGATGCCATTCCAGTCAACGGACAACTATGCCTACGATGACGTCAGCCACCTATCAAACAGGGTAGTGTTCGTCGGGTAGACCGCATCCTCAGTCGCTGCTAACAGTCACAGACAGAAGACGCCTGCCAAACTCTGCGCAGTGGAGGGCTACAGGAAGAAGGGAAGCAGGACAGCCGCAAACCGATGTGCCCCGATAGCTTCATGTGGATCTTGTTGTTTTCCGGAGGTGGCGAAAGTTTATAGAGATCGGAACTGTATCCCAAAGATCGAGGCAGGGCCGACCACGTGTAACATCAGAAAGAAAGGACCGTTATTTGGCTGGAAGGCCACGACGGTACCCCATTAGCGCTGCACGCCAACTGGCATCTGACCTCGCAGCATCCAGTGGACGTTTTGTATCTTGGCAAACGGTGTGTGCAGAAGGCTTAGGCAGAGTGGCTTTCATATTCGGTGACCTGCTGTATGTGTACCTGTGACGCGTCTTCACAGAAGGGAACGTCTAGAGTGGAGCCGTCAACATGCCACCTAAACGGCCGAGCAGTAGGCCGATGTTCGTTTCTCCTATGAGTCCCGATTTTGTCTAGAGAGCGATTCTCGATGGATTCGCATCTGGAGGGCGCGTGATGCAAGATTTCAGGATCCAGACATTATGGAAAGAGGCCGATATCGAGGAAGATCCCTAATGGTGTGGGCAGGGATTGTGTCAACCACTCGAACACCTCTTCATGAAACTGTACAGGTGGATCGGCAAGGTTTAACTGCTGTCACGTATCTTGACGAGATCTTGGAGACCTAATATGCAGTATGCAGAGGAGGGGGGGTGGGGGGGAGTGCTGTGGGCCAAGATTTCGTGTTGATTGAGCCGTGCGTGGCTCGTGTGCCCGCCATCAAGTACTTCACACCCTGTTTTTAACGTACTTCCACCTCACTACGTTAATTCAAATTACCACTGTCACTGAGTTGGTGCTTTGCCTGACCGCGAGCGGCAACAGCAGCGCGTATCGACATATCCCCTCTCGTAGTGTCTTCGCTCGAATGCTATTACGTCCCGGTCGTTGTCTATCTTAAGGCAGTTCGGGTTGCGAGTTCTGATCAGCCAGACAGCTGGAACGTGTCTGGAGCGCAGTCGGGGAGTTGCAATGCGGCACTAGTGCACTCGGGTTGGAGCAGCAGTGAGGTCTGCGTCGACATGGCTCGCCCGACCATTTCCGCCACGCATCACTTGAGCCGCGCCACGGTCTTCGTGGATCGTTGGTCGGTTGTCCTACCGGGAGACGCGTTTTGGCTGGAGGATTGTTCATAATTCGGCTGTGTGTGTGTGTGTGTGTGTGTGTGTGTGTGTGTGTGTGCGTGTGTGCGTGCGTGCATCTCCTCCCGATTTGTCTTCGTGTGTGCATAGTTACTGTTGGATATCGTTCAGGTCTTCGTGCAAGTGTTTGTCAGGTTATGTGTGTAGTTGGCGATACTTCCACTGACGACTATTTTAGATGTTGTCGGCATTCTGAGAGGAGTCGGTCGGTTGCTGCAGACCAGGGGAATATCTCCGTGTGGCGCAGTCGGCTGGGTCCGCTGGCGGTCCCTGCGCGGTGTCGGAGCGTGTGTGGAGCTGTCCGATCACTTCGAGCGTAGTGACTCTCCGACCCAGCATGTGAAGTTGAGTAGTGCTTTCAAGTATACTAGGTTTTGATAGATTAATAGATATACATATTTTTATTGTGCATAATTACGTCCGTAACATTTTGAGTGTTTGGGTTGTCATGTACGAGTTGGTGGCAAGCAAGTCGTTTTGTCGGTCGGTCCGTGGCTGTCCGACGGATCAAGTGTAGTTCATCTGTCTCGCCTAAGTGAACGAGGGCAGAGTGCCACCGGTGTTTAATTGTCTGTTTTCAGCTACTTAAAAATTTTAGGCTCATTGTTATTTTTTCTTTTTTCTTAAAAATTTTGCAAAATTAATTCTTAAATTTATCTTTCAAGCCTTTAAAAGATTATGGTAATATATTTTAAAATTTTGAAACTTAATTGTGGCCTTCAGCCATTTACATTGTACCTTGCATATGTTTGTTATGTTTGCTGTGATATAGATTTTTAAATTATTTTATTGCTATCTTAACTGGATTTTTGTCTTGTTGATTTGTTAATATTTCTTGTTTGGCCCTCGGCCGTGAAAGAATTGCATTCGGTAAAGGACCGGCTATGTGCCGCTTTGGTTGTAAAAGTGTTATTAAATTACAATTAGAAGGTGGAATTGACCTCAACCTATTTGGCCCTTTCCACAATCCTAATTACCTGCTCTCCCTAGCGGGTTTAGAAGGCGTTTCATTGATGAACGAAATGCTCGATCTCATACAGCAAGAATGTTTGATGTTTTCTTGGAAACGAAAGATATTGCACGCATTGCGTGGCTTTCTCGATCTCCCGATTTGAATTCCATAGAGCTTGTCTGGGACGCACTAGGGAGACGGCTTGTATCACGTCAGCATCCGCCAACCACTGTCCAAGACTTGCGAGCGGCTCCACAGGAAGAATGGGCGTTATTGCCTCAACATGAGACTGATGACATCATTCACAACATGCACCGTCGTTGTCAGGCCTGTATCGCTGCCAGAGATGGTCACATCCCATACTGAGCACGTTAACCAGATGTCGCAATGTGTATGCAAATGTGTTAATCAGGAAAAAACGAGGAACATTTTTCTCTTCCCTTATGCATGTAGGAGTAGTTTCGTTTTCTGTATTGTTTACGTTGTTTCTACTTTACTACCACCTGTTTATGCTGTTTTGTTGCAAAATAAACGCAGCCTTGAAAAAATTATGGTTGTTATTTTAATTTTAGACACTATCTACATCTTCATCTACGTGATTACTCTGCTATTCACAATAAAGTGCCTGACAGAGAGTTTAGTGAACCACCTTCATGCCGTCTCTCTACCGTTCAGCTCTCGAACGGCACGCGGGAAAAACGAGCACTTAAATTTTTTCGTGCGAGCCCTGATTTCTCTTATTTTATCGTGATGATCATTTCTCCCTATGTAGGTGGGTGCCAACAGCATGTTTGTGCAATCGGAGGAGAAAACGGGTGATTGAAATTTCATGAGAAGATCCCGTCGCAACGAAAAACGCCTTTGTTTTAATGATTGCCACTCCAATTCACGTAACATGTCTGTGACACTATCTCCCCTATTTCGCGATAGTACAAAACGAGCTGCCATTCTTTGTACTTTTCCGATGTCATCCGTCAGTCCCACCTGATACGGGTCCCACACCGCACAGCAGTACTCAAGAATAGGGCGAACAAGCGTAGTGTAAGCAGTGTCTTTGGTAGACCTGTTGCACCTTGTAAGTTTTCTGCCAATGAATCGCAGTCTTTGGTTTGCTGTACCCACAATATTATCTATGTGATCGTTCCAATTTAGGTTATTTGTAACTGTAATCCCTAAGTATTTAGTTGAATTTACAGCCTTCAGATTTGTGTGACTTGTCGCGTAATCGAAATTTATCTGATTTCTTTTAGTACTCATGTGAATAACTTCGCACTTTTCTTTATTCAGGGTCAATTGCCACTTTTCGCAGCATAGAGATATCTAAATCATTTTGCAATTCGTTTTGATCATCTGATGACTTTACAAGACGGTACATGACAGTACCATCTGCAAACAATCTAAGACGGCTACTTAGATTGTCTCCTATGCCGTCAATATAGATCAGGAGCAATAGAGGGCCTATGACACTTCCTTGGGGAACGCCAGATATTACTTCCGTTTTACTCGATGACTTCTCGTTATTACTACGAACTGTGACCTTTCTGACAGAAATCACGAATCCAGTCGCACAACTGAGGCAATACTCCGTAGGCGCACAGTTTGGTTAGAAGACGCTTGTGAGGAACGGTGTCGAAAGCCTTCTGGAAATCTAAAAATATGGAATCAATTTGACATCCGCTGTTGATAGCACTTAGTACTTCATGAGTATAAAGAGCTAGTTGTGGTTCACAAGATCGATATTTTCTGAATCCGTGTTGCCTATATGTCAATAAATTGTTTTCTTAGAGGTACTTCATAGTGTTGAAATACAGTATATGTTCTAAAACCGTACCGCAAATCGACGATAGTGATATAGGCCTGTAATTCAGTGGATTACTCCTACTTCCCTTTTTGGGTACTGGTGTGACTTGAGCAATTTTCCAGTCTTTAGGTACGGATCTTTCTGTGAGCGAGTGGTTGTACAGAATTGCTAAACATGGAGCTATTTTATCAGCATACTCTGAGAGGAACCTGACTGGTATACAATCTGGACTGGAGGCCTTGCCATTATTGATTTAAGCTGCTTCGTTACACTGAGGATATGTACTTCTTTGTTTCTCATCTTGGCAGTTGTTCTTGACTGGAATTCAGGAATATTTACTTCGTCTTCTTTGGTGAAGGAGTTTCGGAAAACCGTGTTTAATAACTCTGATTTAGTGGCACTGTTATCAGTGAATTTGTAAGACGTTGTGGTCTCGTGACCTTCATTGCTTACATATTCCGCCCTCACAATCATATTCCGCACATCAAAACGCTTCATTCGAACCCAAACTCGATAAGATATAGCCAATGTTGTATGAATTCATGTACATGATATGCAAATAACTAATAAATCGCAAATGCGCTCCGAGATTGAAATACTTGAGGCTGGTGTACACTCTCACATTCAAGACACGACCGGCCGGAGTGCCCGTGCGCTTGTAGGCGCTACAGTCTGGAACTGAGCGACGGCTTCGGTCGCAGGTTCGAATCCTGCCTCGGGCATGGGTGTGTGTGATGTCCTTAGGTTAGGTTTAATTAGTTCTAAGTTCTAGGCGACTGATGACCTCAGAAGTCAAGTTGCATAGTGCTCAGAGCCATTTGAACCATTTCAAGACACGACAGTCGCAGGGGCTTTCAGTTCGGGAGACGCAAACCGCACGCCGGTGCGACGGTCCCTTCAAAGGACGAGTCAATGCCAAATGCGGAGGTGACCGCCCGTGGCGCAGACAGTGTTTGCCCGAGTGAAAGAAAGGACGACCCTGGGTTCAGCTTAAAAGCAAATTCCGCTACGTTGTGTGGGAGTGCCCAGCCTACGCATTCTTTACGCATAGCACGCAGTTTCAGAGATTTTCACAGGGAGACAGGAAACGCCAAAAGCCGATGCTGCAGATTTCTGGATTGGTGGCCTTAAACAAAACGTCATTCTCCCGTTTTAGAAGAGCAATGCCGATTAGCAGACGATATTCCTGACGCCTTGAGGTGAAGGAGTAATGGAAGAGACCGAAAGATATACCCCTTCACGTCTGGCATGGAGAGGGGCTGTTCCATTGTAGCTCTCGGAGCGAGAACACGTGACGAGAGCGTGTGCACCCGTACGTGTACTCAAAGAGTGAGGAACAAGTCTCTCCTCAGTACTTCACTGGGAGAGCACCTCTGTCGAGAGTGAATCAGAGTGCGACTCTATATTGAGTTCTTGTGATTAAGCGTTGTTCACTGTGTTGACAGCCACACTTATTGTTTGGTGTGAATGGACAGAGTTATAGTTAAACGCCTGAGAGCGAATTTTTGAGTGGTATCGCGGTGGACTGGTTATCTGACCGGTGTACCACACTATAATTAGACTAGGGGTGGATAGGCGTCCTCGACTGCATCAAGGCGTAGGGAGAGTTTGATTGGCGAAGGTCAAACCAGATAGAAATAGAGTTATCTTATTTGTCAGCAGCGAGTGGTGCAGACAGCAGTCATCGCAGCTTACGGTATTGTGCGCTATAGCTACTGCGAGCCCCACATTTCCTCCACAACAGTACACTTCACTGTATTTCACATGCAACAGCCTTGACTGTACCTAGCAACATTCTAATGGATAATTATTCAAGTTGAGTAGGCGTGCCTCTCAGCCATTCTGTCAAGTCAACAGCAATCTTAAACTTTGTATAGAAATGTCATCAGCGAATCCTATCCTTGAGAGCTAACTTCACATTCCGAAAAGAACCAGCATATAACTTGTTCAATTCATAACTAATAGTGTCATTGTGATTTCTCAGAATTTTTGCAAAACTAAATAATTTTCGTTAGTCTCATGTTTTTATTACACTAACTAGCACTACTCCAGTACCCAAGCATCCCACTAGTTACATAAGAAAGTTTATGAATTTTTGTGTCACTTCCTTACAGCGGACTGCGCCAGAAGATATTTATTGCTGGAAGTTTTTCAGGCATTCCTCTTTACAACGTTAGGAGCGTCTGTTTGACTTGTGTAGTATTGTGGGGGTAGAAATTGCATCTTGCAGGAGCCACAGGGTAAAAGGTACATCTCAGATTAATCCATTGCGCAGAAATACAGAATAGCACCCACACGCTCACATCTCTTATGATCTCCATTGTATCTGATACTGGGACGTTAGTAAATAACGATGTCACATCGAAGCTGACAAGAATGTTATCTGCAGATATCCTCAGTGTGCGTATAATTTCTAAAAAATGTTTCGAATCTCTTATAAAACTATTTGTTTTACCATCGGAAGACGAAACAAGGATGCATCGACGGCACGATTTCTTCAACAGGTATTCTCTTCGGTATAGTTACGAAATTCAGACCTTTCCCCAGAACTGAAACAGCTGCTTCCTCGAGTACTTCTGACGAGAGATTTACCACTACTCGGTTCAGATCCACAATAGCGTCTTCCTTCTTAAGTGTAACCGCTAGCTTTTCGAACTTCTCTGTTTGTTGCATAGCACTGAAATCCGAAAACCTTGTTGAAAGATCACACAATGCACCTTCTTTCGAAGGTGCAGGCCGAAGAAGTAAGACAAGATGTGTCGAGAGTTCTACGGAAATTGAAACCTCCGAAAAGCAACATAGCGGCGCAGGAAAGGAAATCTCTTATTGAAGTCATGAGAAAGGAAAGCATCGTTGTAACAAAATCGGATAAGGTGAATGCTACTGTGGTTTTGACGCAGTGGATTATCACAGGAAGATTGAACAACTACTAGATGATCCTGTGTATCGCAAGTTAAAAAGCGATCCGACGAACAGAATCGTTCGGAAAGTGAAAAACCTGATATCAGACTCCAGACTGGACAGCACTATTACAAAGAATCTAACACCTCGAATACCTGTCTCACCCAGAATGTACGGACTACCGAAAATACGTAAAGAATCGGTTCCTTTGAGGCCTATAGTCAGTGTGATTAACTCGCCGACTTATTTTTTAGCACGTCATTTATCTGGCAAACTGAGACATCTCGTTGATAAAACAAATACTTTTATAAAAGATTCGAAACATTTTATTTTAGAAATTATTCGCACACTGAGGATATCTGCAGATGACATTCTTGTTAGCTTCGATGTGACATCGTTATTTACTAACATCCGAGTATCAGATACAATGGATATCATAAGAGAGAATGTTGTTCCTGATGTTTGTGACGTAATTGAATTATGTTATCGCGCAGTGTAGCCATGAGAGCAACGCCTTGCTGGTATCGAACCGCCCAGCTGTTGAGCCACACGGCGGCTTCTCTCATCCGCAGCGGGAATTAGTTCTGCAGGCGGCGGCGGGAACGAGCCAGACGCTGACAGCGCCTCGTTTCCTCTCAGGCAGAGCGCCGGCCGGCTGCGTTATGCCTCCGCAGGGTCAGGGGTCGACGGCCGACCCGGGCACCCGCCGTTTCGCCAGTCGCAAGTCAGCGGCCACAGGCTGCTGCGCGACAGCTCGCCACGTCTCACTGAAATACGCGTCCAAACACAGCGGTGAGCTGTCTGCAGCGGAGCTCCTCCATGCCAGCCAGCAAATCCGTATCGGTCACTGTAGTCGTCGTTGAGTTCTTCAGTCCGAAGCTGAGGAGTCACTCCGACTCATATTCTATCTAGTTCCTGGAGCAAGCTTTGGAACGCCTACGGATCGGCTTTGCATCCACCCACCTAAATTACGCGTGTCACAAGGGGAGGACACGTTGGAATCACGGATTTCAAAAATGGTTAAAATGCCTCTGACAAGGGAACCTCCCCATCGCCCCCCCCCCCCCCCCCCCGATTTAGTTATAAGTTGGCACAGTGGATAGGCCTTGAAAAACTGAACACAGATCAATCGGGAAAACAGGAAGAAGTCGTGTGGAACTATGAAAAAAATAAGCAAAATATACAAACTGAGTAGGCCATACGCAAGGTAGGCAACATCAAGGATAGTAGAAGCTCAGGAGCATCGTGGTCCCGTGGGTAGCGTGAGAAGCGGCGGAACGAGAGGTCCTTGCTTCAAGTCTTCCCTCGAGTGAAAAGTTTAATTTTTTATTTTCAGACAATTATTATCTGTCCGTTTGTCCGTCGGATGCGAGGTAACTGCGCCGTAGTATGGGGACGCTACACCTAAACAAACATCGAAACACATGACGTCAGCCGACTACAGCGCACAGAAGAGAGAGTGTAAGTAGGCTGTTTAGCTTTTTTATTGGTAACGCCGCCGCCACGTAGCGCTCTGTATAAAAATCACTGGCTGTGCCGTGTGCAGTCTGTGGCTGGTTTGCATTGTTGTCTGCCATTGTAGTGTTGGGCAGCGGCAGCTGGATGCTAACAGCGCGTAGCGTTGCGCAGTTGGAGGTGAGCCGCCAGCAGTGGTGGATGTGGGGAGAGAGATGGTGGAGTTTTGATATTTGTAAGAATGGATGTCATGAGGTGCTATATATATTATGACTATTAAGGTAAATACATTGTTTGTTCTCTATCAAAATCTTTCATTTGCTAACTATGCCTATCAGTAGTTAGTGCCTTCAGTAGTTTGAATCTTTTATTTAGTTGGCAGTAGTGGCGCTCACTGTATTGCAGTAGTTCGAGTAACGAAGATTTTTGGTGAGGTAAGTGATTTGTGAAAGGTATAGGTTTATGTTAGTCAGGGCCATTCTTTTGCAGGGATTTTTGAAAGTCAAAAAAAACCTATACCTTTCACAAATCACTTACCTCACCAAAAATCTTCGTTACTCGAACTACTGCAATACAGTGAGCGCCACTACTGCCAACTAAATAAAAGATTCAAACTACTGAAGGCACTAACTACTGATAGGCATAGTTAGCAAATGAAAGATGTATTTACCTTAATAGTCATAATATATATAGCACTTCATGACATCCATTCTTACAAATTTCAAAACTCCGCCATCTCTCTCCCCACATCCACCACTGCTGGCGGCTCACCTCAACTGCGCAACGCTACGCGCTGTTAGCATCCAGCTGCCGCTGCCCAACACTACAATGGCAGACAACAATGCAAACCAGCCACAGACTGCACATGGCACAGCCAGTGATTGTTATACAGAGCGCTACGTGGCGGCGGCGTTACCAATAAAAAAACCTAAACAGCCTACTTACAAGAGTATTCCTGGCTGGCAGTTGACTGTTCGCTACTTTGGACGAGAGTGCATTAAATACGTGAGATGTATTCCGTGGGCAGTATGAATCCAGCAAATGTAGCTCGCGACTTCAATAACAAGGACAATGAATATTTTCCGAACTGTAACGAATCGGAAAGTTCCTTAAGGGATCGAACGACTGTCGAACATTTGTACAGGTATGATTATTTACTACATTTGATGATAAACAGTACGTGTGGTGATGACGATACCTTGCTGATTGCTGCGGGGCTGTATGTACCAGTTGATGAGATTGTTGACGATCCGTACGAAGAACACGAAGAGGAAATACTGCGACTTCAGTCTCATGGCATTTCTTTAGGTTACATGAAGGAAATGCTCCAATACAGGTTACTGTCCAAACCAATTAAAAGACGCAAATATAGATTATGGAGTGAAGTAACAAATAATTTTAAGAAATTCAAAGGGATGGAGGAAAAAAGCACAATTAAATACTGCAAAGAATTCGTGGAACGAGGTGGAACCCGAAGAAAAAAGTGAACAGAGACGTGAATGAACAAACGGACATAATCATAACTTTGCGAAAACAAAGAAAGTAAACTTTTCACTCGAGGGAAGACTTGAACCACGGACCTCTAGTTCCGCAGGCGCTCCTGAGCTCACACTATCCTTGATGTTGCCTATGTTGCGCATGGACTACTCAGTTTGTATATTTTGGTTATTTTTTTCAGTTTCACACAACTTCTTCCTGTTTTCTCGATTGATCTGTGTTCAGTTTTTCAAGGCCTCTCCACTGTGCCAACTTATAACTAAATCTGAGGGGAGTGCTATGGGTGAGCACTATGGGACTTAACATCTGAGGTCATCAGTCCCCTAGAACTTAGAACTACTTAAACCTAACTAACCTAAGGACATCACACACATCCATGCCCGAGGCAGGATTGGAACCTGCGACCGTAGCGGTCGCTCGGTTCCAGGCTGAAGCGCCTAGAACCGCTCGGCCACAGTGGCCGGCAATCACAGATTTACTTCAAACTTCGTAAACCTTTCGTATGCCATTAAAACAACATGATGTGCATCTAGTAATCTGGCAATTCCGAGAAAATCGCAAGAGAAGTTCCACGCGTATGTTATGTACCGAATGTGCCCGTGCGAAGGTACTGGCTGTAATAAGTCGTTGTGGTCAAGTGGTTAGCTTTCGCGATAAGTAAGAGGACTGGGGATTAGGCGACGATACGAGCCTCACTAAGTATTATTTTTTAATCTATATTTTTAATCACTAGTAATATTATTTCATTTACACTGAAGCGCCTAAGACTTGTATAGTCACGCATATTCAAATACAGAGATATGTAAACAGGCAGAATATGGAACTGCGGCCGGCAACGCCTATATAAGACAACAACTGTCTGGCACAGTTGTTAGATCGGATATAGCTGCCTGCTACAGTGGCAGGTTATCAAATCTTGATCGTGGTGTTACAGTCGGCTCACGAGAGATGGAACACACCATCCCCGAGATAGGGATGAAGTAGGGTTTTTCCCGTACAACCTTTTCACTGGTCTGCAGTGTATATTAGGAATCCGATAAAACATCAAGTCTCCGACATCGCCGCGGCCAGAAAAAGATCCTGCAAGAACGGGACCAACGACGATTGGAGAGAGTCGTTCAACGAGACAGAAGTGCATCCCTTCCGCAAGTTCCTGCATATTTCAATATTGGGCCGTTAACAAGCATCAGCGTGCAAACATTTCAAGGAAACATGATCGATATGGGCTTTCGGGGCCGAAGGTCCACTCGTGTACCCTTCATGGCTGCACGACACGAAGTTTTACGCCTCGCCTGGGCCCGTCAACACCGTCATTGGACTGTTGATGACTGGAAACATGTTGCCTGGTCGGAAGAGTCGCGCTTCAAATTGTTTCGAGCTGATGGATATGTATGGGTTTAGAAACAACCTCATGAATCCATGGAGCCTGCATGTCAGTAGGAGACTGTTCAAGTTGGTGGAGGCTCTGTGATGGTGTGGGGCGTGTGCAGTTAGAGTGATATGGGACCCCTGATACGTCTAGATATGACTCTGACAGGTGACACGTAGGTGAGCATCCTGTCTGGTCACCTGCATTGATTCATGTCCGCTGTGCGTTCCTGCGGAATTGGCCAATTTCAAGAGGACAGTGCGACACCACCCAAGTCCAGAATTGCTACAGAGTGGCTCCAGGAACACTCTTCTGAGTTAAAACACTTCCGCTGGCCACCAAACTCTCCGGACATGAACATTATTGAGCATATCTGGGATGCCTTGCAACGTGCTGTTCACAAGAGGTCTCCAGACCCCTTGTACGGATTTATGGACAGGCCTGCAGGATTAATGGAGTAAATTCTCTCCAGCACTACTTCAGACATTAGTCGAGTCCATGACACGTCGTGCTGTGGCACTTCTGCGTGCTCGCGGGGGCCCTACACGATATTTGGCTCTTCAACGTATATCACATTTGAGAGGTATTATGATGGAAACAAACCACGTCCATTTTAATGAAGTTGTTGTGAGTTTCGTATGTTATTTTACTACATCTAATTAAATTTTCAAGGTCGAGGGACAGCCTCCAAAAGTCCAAGTCACGCCTCGATAAATAATGATGCGAATGACGTCATCACAATCAGTCACAATGTGCCAGATCATAAGAGTAATGTACAATTAACCGTCGGATGTCCTCTCCACATCACACGTTGTAGGGTGGTATTTGTCATACAGACAAGGAAAACATAAATTGAAACGGCATCTAGTGCATCGAATGAATGCAGTTTTCCCGCATTTACAGAGAATGTTCAGAATTTCCAAGGGAAAACACACCTCGCTGACATTTTGAAATATTTCTCTTTCTGCCGATAGCATAGATTCAAAATTAAGTTTGAGCGAGAGTCGAACCGTTGCTTCATACACTTGCGTTGTATGTAGTTTGAATGTTAACCACTTTTGTTGTTGTTGAACCATTTGACCACAATGAACTCTAACGTCCGGCACCTGCTCACGGATACATAAGTCGCGTAATAGACGCGTAAAACTTCTCGTGCGATTTTCTCGGAATTGCCATAGCAGTGCACATTACTACTTTCACATGTTTTAATGGCCAGCTAAAGGTGTATGAAGTTTGAAGTAAATCTGAGATACCAACGTCGTGTCTTCGCTTGTCAGTCGTACCAGTTGCTCGGTGAGACAGATGCGGATTAATTACACCGGACTGTACGGGTCCTACAGCGACTGGTTTTTCCGAACGATACTCGTTTGGGAAAACTTCGCAGCTCTCCAAAATTGGTTGTAACTGCGTAACACCATTATTCCACGGTCGTCGCGAGCCTGCGTCGCTTTAATCTGCCGGCCGCAGTGGACGAGCGGTTCTAGGCGCTTCAGTCCGGAACCGCGCTGCTGCTACGGTCGCAGGTTCGAATCCTGCCTCGGGCATGGATGTGTGTGATGTCCTTAAGTTGGTTAGGTTTAAGTAGTTCTAAGTCTAAGGGCCTGATGACCTCAGATGTTAAGTCCCATAGTCCTTAGAGCCATTTGAACCATTTTTTTTCGCTTCAGTCCAATAAGCCGGACGAAACATTTGGCAGAAGTCTAGACACTACGTACACGTGAGACCAGTGTTCTTTTGCAGGTTGTCTCCCAGTAGATACACATCGATTCAAGAAATCTTATGGGACTTAACTGCTAAGGTCATCAGTCCCTAAGCTTACACACTACTTATCCTAAATTATCCTAAGGACAAACACACACGCCCATGCCCGAGGGAGGACTCGAACCTCCGCCGGGACCAGACACACAGTCCATGATTGCAGCGCCTTAGACCCACATGGATTCAAGTCGTCGGGCAAATGGGCATGTGAATGGGAGTGAAAAGTGGAACTGCTCAAGCTACGCTCTTGGACAGGCGCCACGGAGGGAATTTATGAGAACTTCGAACTTTCGCAGTGACAAGAAGTGTTTGTAGTCGAGGTCTTGCATCTCTTGTCGGGGTGACGAGCCACTGACATTTGTGACGTAATCCCAGTCAGCTACTCCACAGCGATGATTTAAATTATGATGAGATTCACCTCGGCGGCCAGAATAGCACTGCTCTGCCAGTGTGATGGTGATAATGACAGGTTTCTCCACACATGTAATCTCGACCAAGGTTCCGTTCCACACAGACGAGACGTTCATATAAATCGTGCTGAGCCGTGGTAAAATTTGCTGTTTTGAAGAGCGCGCCGCAGCGCGTAGTGTAAAGCAGTCGCCCTCCGTTTCTGGCGGTGGCGCCGCCGTGACAATCGCAGCTTTGGGGAAGAGGTTCCCTGTTCATGTGCATTTAGAGGGCGCTATAAGCTCGCCAGTGAGTCAGTTGGTCAGCCGGGTCAGTGTGGGGCAGTCAGTGTCTGTCTGTCGTCCGGAGTGGTAGTATGTGTTAGGCCGCCAGTCTGATCGAGTTTGTTCAGACAACGGTCATTGGCGCTTGGATCGATCGGTTGGTCGGTCGCGCACTCAGGCACGAGACGACTTGTCCGTCTTGAGCGTCGGCGCATGTGAGGTCGCCACGTGAGTCCAGTGGACCGCGGCGCATAGCGAGGCGTAGTGACTTCGCGGCCGACACGAGAGCAACAGGAGTCAACCCGTGACATCCGTCTGGCCGGTGCGAGCTGCGACGCCGTGAGACGGGAGAGCAGCGCGCCATCCTGCGTCCGTTGAAGCGGCTGGCAGCGGACGGTTCGGGAGAGCCTTTTGGGGGTGCTGCGCCAGGTCTTCGCCAGACATCGCAGTTTATTAGGAGTTAAGTGATTCGTGATATGTTGTTTCATTTACTTGTTAAATTCTACTTGTTTACTTGGTCAGTCTCTCGTCCCCAGCTTGCTCGTCTGTCTCCCGTGCGCATTTGTTAGGCAGTTAGTGTCTGTCTGTTTCTCTATCGCTCTGCCGTACGTTAATAGCTGCCTCTGTCAGGTTTGTCGGATTCGGTATGAAAGCCGAATTCCTGAAATATATTTTTATCTTGCCCATCATCTTGAGAGGCGGTATATGTGTAATGTAGAGCATGTTTGTATATTTTATGTAAGACTGCGTTTCATGGGTTTTTATTTAATCGTCATTTTAGTATATACAGTTGCCACCGTTCCACCGTAAGAGATTTTTTTTTAAATCAAGTTGCACCTTCGGGGGTAAGTAAATTTCTTTTTAATGTTAGTGTTTTGTACCATTTCCATCCCTCCTACGGGGTGCATAGTTCATGTGCTTGTGTGAGTTGTTAAAATTTTTAGTTTAAAGTAATCTGGTGTGTTGCAGATTTTCACCAGTGTAGTCTTTCAGAGGTTGTTGTGAGCGGTCGTGACTACGGCTGTGTCAAAATGCAGCGGCAATGTTCTCAGCCAGAAAGCTCGCACTGTCAATATTTGTTCGTTCTACCTCTGAATAAATTGTAAGTTGATATTTGGAAGGTGCTTACTGATTATAATTTTAAATGTGTTTTTTTAACAAAAAGTGCTGTCAGAAGTAAAATTTGCATTTGTTGAAAGAAATTTAATTTGTTTTCGTCAGTTACCTACTGGAAACTACTTCCATGTTCACATAGTGTGATTAAATGTGTTAATGTTCTTGATGAATCACTAGTAAATAAAGTAAATTCTTAAGAAAAGGTTTTTAAAGTAAATCCACGCTTCACATGCGTTTTGTTTTTTTTTTAATCCAGAGCTGGTATGGAACTTAGGAAACACGCTCGAGAAAAGCGATCACAATAGCGGCATGTGTACTCACATAAATGAACATGGCAAGAAACTTGATATGTTAATTTTCCAAACATTATATGTGCGGAAACGCATCATAATGGAGCACTCTAAGGCAACGCATTCATATAATAAATGAGTCCAGGTAATATTAAAACGGACTAACTGTCTACCATGTGAGCTTTGAGGAAGCTGCAACCCAGAAAAGATTTAAATTATAAATTTCGTGGCTTCTTTCTTTTTCATACATCTTCGCGGAGTCGGCGTGTCACTATGGTTCAAATGGCTCTGAGCACTATGGGACTTAACTTCTGAGGTAATCAGTCCCCTAGAACTTAGAACTGCTTAAAACTAACTAGCCTAAGGATATCAAACACATCCATGCCCGAGGCAGGATTCGAACCTGCGAGCGTAGCGGTCGTGCGGTTCCAGACTGAAGCTCCTAGAACCGCTCGGCCACTCCGGCCGGCGCTATTCAAGGGTAATAGGTGAAGCGTAATGTGTACCTCTTACATTAGTCGAAAATGTCACGTAGTAAGTAATATTGGTTCATGTAGAAGATACAGGAGTCTAATATGAACTCATATTAGACTCCTGTTTTTGCAAAACCAACCAATATTGTTTACTACGTGACACTTTCGCTTAATGTCACCCCTTGCTATATGCACTGAAGATGAGTATGGAACAGTTGAAATCTAGATCTGCTGTAATAAAACGGCGGATTCCACGATCGATTGTTGTTGTTTTCTCTAGTGATAATTATTGCTTGTTTTGGCGCAGTGTTCCTTGGAATCGTTTTCGCCCAGACAGACAGAAATTTGATTGTTGTAGGGAGAAGGTGAATCATATGTAAACGTAGGGCCTCAGTATGACTTGGATCCTTTGGTATAATCGGGGATTTTCATTTTTAGGCAACCATGGATGCTTCACCCGAACCAGATTACCAGAACTAGCCCCTAGGGTGTGGCTAAGCCATGTCTCCGCAGTTCCTTTCTTTCAGGAGTGCTAGTTCTGCAAGGTTCGCAGGAGAGCTTCCGTTAATTTTGGAAGTTAGGAGACGAGGTACTGGCAGAAGTAAAGCTGTGAGGACAGGGCCTGAGTCGTGCTTGGGTAGCTCAGCTGGTGGAGCACTTGCCCGTGAAAGCAAAGGTCCCGAGTTCGAGTCTTGGTCCGACACACAGTTTTAATCTGCCAAGAAGTTTCATTACCAGAACTGATTAAGTACAGAAAGAGAACACTTGCAGTGTATAGGTAGGACTTCTATAAGTTACTCAATCTTTCAGTCCATTTAAATAAGAGAATCGCAGTAAGCAGTACCTTGTCGTGTCACCCGTCCGACATGTTCTTGTGTGTGGTCAGTACAGTTCACTATTTGATAGAAAGGATGCGCCGGAACAAGGCCTATAGCAGGACCGTTGGAATGCTTTATGACTACCAGGATTCGAAATGTTTTTTTTTTTTGGGGGGGGGGGAGGGGTCGCAATGGTCGCGCAATTTCTTTTCTCCGGCGACCTGGCACCAAAGGGTGAACGTCACTGCTGACAGCTTTCGCCGACACGTTCTGTATTGCGCCGCTCCGTTGTTACAGCAATAACAGGACGCGGGAACGTGGAATGACGCACGGGAGCCAGAGATAATACCAGACTTTCCGCGAAGGCAGGTCCGCGGAAATAAACACACCGGCGCGAGGTACGGCTGTTTACCGAAATCCATTGCGTCGCGGGAGAGACTGGCGAATCTGCGTCGTGAGTCGTGGGCGCGCCTGCGGTCTGCGAACCGGCTTCGGGCTGCACGCCATAAACGACGGAGCGAGCAGCTGGGTGTGGAATGGCAGCGGCTTTCAGGCTCACTGGCTCTAACCGGTTGCGATGTCAGCTCCACATTACACAATCTCTGGTGGAGAATCATTCTACGATATATTGGCAGATCTTCCCGTCTCTACTGGCGAACTGGGTGGGGAGAAGAATGACGGCCTTGTGTATGACGTTGTTAGAGAAATCTAATCCTTACGAAAGTGAATGTTAAGGACTGAAAACTTTTCGTAGGCACCACAATGAGTATCAGTTCTTCAAATTTCCTGTGTTTCTGGTCTGCTCGGATTTCTGTTGTTCTCTGCACGTCAGAGCCCGTCAAACAATCACTTCATCAGTTCGTGTATAGCCCTTCTGGAAGGGCCACACTGTTCTCCCTACTCCATTACGTCACCACCCGTTCCGCTGGCATTACCCTACAGCCAGTGACTGGGCGACCTGTCGGCATAATGCTCCCGTGTCCCTCATGCGAATGATTCGACGTTTCTCAAACTCCTGAAGAGGGCGGTATGCTCTTACGGAACGTGCGCAAGAACCATTATATTCGCACGCCAGTATTCACCTGTATAAATGCTTTTCCAGTACTGAAAATACTTGATATAATCTCGCGTAAGAGTGAAATCTTACTCAACACATCCTTCAGGCGTGGAAATACGAGGGGCGTTTGAAAAGTACGTGCAAAGTCCGAGAGATGGCACCACCGGCGCATATCGTAGTCATGTTTAGTTAGTAGCATATTTGGAAGGAACACACACCAAGTTTCAGCCATATTGGTCTATTTCTTTGTGTTTGGCATTCGTATGAATCAAGGAAGTCTGGTGATTGTCAAAAAATGGACGAAAAAGAATTTCGTGTGGTGATTAAACATTACTTTATGAAAGGCGAAACGCCTCACCGGAGACTAATGAGAAGCTTGATAAACACAGCGATGACTCTGCACCTTCGACTAGAATAGTTTATAAGTGGTCTGAAAATTTTCGGAGTGGCCATATGGGCACAAGTGATGCTGAATGACCTGGACTCTCTGTGGAGGTTCCGACATTGATAAAATCCATGATAGGCTGATGGAGTTAAGGTGCGTGAGATTGCTAGTGCTGTGGGCATCTCGAATGAACGGGTACATAATATTTTGCATAAACATTAGGACATTTAGAAAGCTATCCGCAAGATGGTTCCCGCGATTGCTCAGCCTTGAGAAAGAACGGAATCGTTTGAAGTCTTTCAAGGATGGTTTTCAGCTTTTCAGGAAGAATCCGCAGAACTTTAAGCGTAGTTTCGTCACTGTGGATACTTTACTATACTCCTGAAACCAAACAACAATGTAAACAATGGGTTACCAAGGGAGAATCTACACCAAGAAAAGCGAAGACCATTCCTTCGGCCGGAAAGGTTTGGCGACTGTCTTTTGGGATTCGCAAGGGATAATCCTCATCGACTATATGGAAAAGGGTAAAACTGTTATAAGTGCATATTATTCATCGTTATTGGACGGTCTGAAAACCGAGCTGCAAGAAAACGCCGGCGATTGGACAGCAAAAATGTTCTTTTCCATCCCGACAATGCACCAGCGCACGCCTCCGCAGTTGTGGTCACAAAAGTAATGGAAACAGAATTTCAACTCGTTTCACATCCCCCCTATTCTCCAGACTTGGCTCCCTCGGACTACTATTTGCTCCCCAATTTGAAGAAATGGTTGTCAGCGAGAAAAAGTCTGAAAAAGTTTTGTGACCATTTGTAACGTCTTTTAGCACTCGTTAAATACTCTTTTAATACTGAATTAATAGAGTCTGCTAAGTTGCGGACCGAGAGTTACACTGCCTAAAGACATACAGACAGTTCTGTCTTTAATACTTGGCTTTTGTGATAAGCCTTTAATTAAAGATTATACCTCCTAAAGAGTAGGTTATCACAAATTTTTAACTTTTAATATCAGTCATATACGGAATATCGAAATTCAAGTTTCAGCTGCCCCTGAATGCCTTTGGAGAGACAAGCAGCAACGGGGACCGTAGACGCTGCACCCTTTTACCCATTTCCTAATGTACACGCCGGAAAAAAATGCGACACCCACAGAGACATGGTCATTCTACTGACAACTGTGGAGAGAGATACTTCATCTTTGCACACGTACTTGATGACATAGTCAGACCCTCCCTGGTGACAATGCATTCTCGCATACAAACAGTGATAAAGTTGCCGAATGGCACCCTATGACGAACTGTCTCAAGCATCCCGCACCTCTTGATGCAGTTCGCTAATGGTTCTTGCGGACCCTGGAGAACGATCAAATTCCAAATTCATCATGTCCCACACGTGTTCAGTTGGCGACAGACCTGGTGATATTGCTGCTGTACAGCATGGAGAGAGCGCTGCGTCGCAGCGGTCGCATGTGGATGTGCATTGTCCTGCTGAAAAAGAACATCATCTCCTTGTCGAAGAACTGAGAGTGGCTAGTGGATGATAGCCTGTGCAGTATAGCGGACACATTTTACTTAACCCTGAAGGAACACCAGATGTGACCTTGGGTTGCAACTGATGGCCCACCACACCATAACGCCAGGGATGGGACCTGTATGTCCTGGGCAAATACATTCGGGAATAGACAGCTCATCAAGTCTACGCCATAAGCGTGTAACTCCATCACACGCATGCATGCAGACCCTACTCTCGTCGCTGAAGACAGCAGAGCGTCATTCCACTCTCCACTCAAGTCTTTCGCGACACCAGAGCAATCACGCCTGGCGATGTCTCGGTGTCATTAGTAGCCTAACCATAGGCACTCGTGATCTTAGCGCAGCTGCAAGCGGACGGTTCCCAATCTTCTTGGTGACACAGCAGCTGGTATGCGTGCACAGATTTCTTTCCTGGATGAAGTGCAGTAGGCTACCACTGCCTGTACAATGCGTCTGTACTTCGCAGACATCCAGAACCCGGTCTACAGGTCTGGGGAATGTTACAGAAACTGCAGCTACAAGCAGCGACACAGCAGTTGTACATTGTACCCAACATTTGCAGCAATTCATTGATATGTCCGTCCAGTTTTATGGAGGCCCAAAGTGTTCCCTCTTGAAGTAGCTCAAGCTGTTCAGACGGAGCATGATTGTGTCCTAGACTGAATACTGCGAATACTGTTCACCTCTAACCTCAGCGCACTTACTGTCTACCGAGTCAAAACTGAAGGCGCACAGACAGGCTTCCTCAGCGCCATCTGATCACAGATCACTGTGACAAGTGAATCACCAACACTACAACCCTCAGTAGTACGAACATGTTATACCCTGGTGCCACAGAACCCAGTTCTTGAGGATGTTCCATTTATTTCTGGCAATGTAGATATTTCAATTGACATGAGGTGTTATTCTTAGGAATTGTCTAGCAACGTTAGTCTGCAGGTCGTCTAAGACCCATTTACTCACATGCTGAGTGCTATTGACAAGGGTTTTCTAACTGATTTCTAGATTTATTGAAGGCTTTTGATACTGTACCACACAAGCGGTTTTGTAATCAACTTACGTGCTTATGGAATATCGTCTCAGTCGTGCAACTACATTCGTGATTTCCTGTCAGAGAGGTCACACGTCGTAGTAATTCACGAAAAGTCATCAAGTAAAACAGAAGTGATTTCAGGCGTTCCCAAAGGTTGTGGTACAGGCCCGCTGCTGTTACTTATCTATATAAACGATTTAGGAGCCAGTCTGAGCAGCGGTCTCAGGTTGTTCCCAGATGACGCTGTCGTTTACCGTCTAGTTAAGTCAAAACAAATTGCAAAACGATTTAGAAAAGATATCCGTTTGGTGCAAAAATTGGTAGTTGAACCTAACCAATGGAAAGTGTGAAGTCATGCACATGAGTTGTAAACGGAATCTTTTAAACTTCAGTTACACGATAAATGAATCAAATATGATGTATGATGTTTGGTTTCTGAGGGCCTTCAACTGCGTGGTCATCAGCGCCCGTACGAAGTCCCAGTTTTTACACATTCCAATCTAGCCTCTGTCACGAATGATGAAGATAGTGATGAAGTGGTGAGGGCAACACAAACATCCAGTCCACGGGCAGAGAAAATCCCCAACCCCGCCGGGAATCGAACCCGGGACCACGTGATCCCGGCGAATTTGTGTCAAGGTCCGGTAGACCGGCCAGTCTGTGGATGGTTTTTAGGCGGTTTTCCATCTGCTTCGGCGAATGCGGGCTGGTTCCCCTTATTCCGCCTCAGTTAAACTATGTTGGCGTTTGCAGCGTAAACAAGTTCTCCACGCACACGTACATCACCACTACTCTACCATGCAAACACAGGGGCTACACTCGACTGGTGTGAGACGTTCCCTGGAGGGTCCACCGGGGGCCGAACCGCACAGTAACCCTGGGTTCGGTGTGGAGCGGCGGAGGGGTGAAGTGGACTGCGGTAGTCGTCGTGGGGTTTTGGACCAATGCGGCTGCGGCGGGGATGGAGCCTCTCTGTCGTTTCTGGGCCCCCGGTTACAATACAGTAAAATACAATTTAATACCTAGGAATTACAATTACGAACAACTTAAACTGGAAAGAACACATAGAAAATGTTGTGGGGAATGCGAACCAAAGACTGTGTCGTATTGGCAGAATACTTAGAGAATACAACAGATCTACTAAAGAAATTGCCTACAACAAGCTTGTCCATTCCCTTTTGGAGTACTGCTGCCCAGTGTGGGAATCTTAGCAGACAGTATTAACGGAGCACATCGAGAAGGTTCAGAGAAGAGCGGCACCTTTGTATTATCGAGTAACGGGGGAGATGATACAGGATGAAAACAAAGGCGTTTCTCGTTGCGACGGGAACTTACGAAATTTCAATCACCAACTTTCCCCTGCGAATGCGAAAATATTTTGAGGACGCCGACCTGTATAGGAAGAAACGATACATCATCATAAAATAAAGGAAATCAGAGCTCGCACGGAAAGATATATGTGTTCGTTTTTCCGCGCGCTGTTCGTCAGTGGAATAGCCCATACTGGTTGTTACTACCTGCCTTCCGCATGGAACACGCCTCTCTCACCACTGACTACTAGTGTTAGACACATACGGTTGCTGTCAACAAGTATGGGCCTGAAGATGACGTTGTAACAACATCGAAACTAGTTGCCAATAAAACCAACATCTTAATACAGCTGGAGGAGTTTCGTCATTTTTTAGCATAAATTATTGTGAAGGTGGTTCGATGAACCCTCTGCCAGGCACTTCAGTATGAATTGCAAAGTATCCGTGTAGATGTGTATGTCGATGAGTCACAAGGGCATACGCGGTCGAAGTATTTAATGACGAATAGGCTATAAGTTTTCATCCCAGACGTACATCCATGGGAAGGTACCACGACATTGCTACTTTATTAAACGTTCCCAACGACACCAGCAGAGCGAAATACTGAATTCCTGCAGTTGAGGTAGGCCTGTCAAGGGAACGGTACCGCAATAGCTGTTCGCAGCCGCTGCATACAAACAGCGGCACAGCGCACGGTGCACCGCGTCTGCTGTTGTGCTGTTATTTCGGGACTGGGAGGCGGAAGTCCTCTGGCCGAGTGCACGGCTCGCCACCACTTCACGGAATGCACTGGCGGTTGCTCTGTGCTCCAGCGCCGCGTGTCGCCCTGTCACATCAAACGCCGAGCGCTCAGGTCGAAATAGAAATGCGCCCAAAGACGTCTTGTAGACAAAATGTAAAGGTAGTGTTTAAGGAACCAAAACGGGCTGCGTATTAGAATCAGATGTATGCCCCTGAAACAATTTCTGTAGACAGTATCAGCCAGTGAGAGAGAGAGAACAATGAAGTTTTAGACTGCCGCCAGACTTTGTCGTGGGCGTATTTTTTTAAGTTCAAAAACGAAGGTGCTGTGCGAGACGTACTGAACGAGAAAGGTAGGGCTGTTCAGGTCGGCACTGCGTAGAAACAGCCTATCAGAGGGACTGAGCAGTACTATCAGATTATAAGCTGAGACACAGTTAAATTGGAATCTTTACATAGGTAACGAGTTTTATTGGCAGAACCATGGGGTGCTAGTACTGTAGAGCAACGAGTCATGTCAACACAAGCACCGAAGTCAACATTAACTTCCTTCAATTGGGCCAACTGGCGGTGAATCGAGGAAGTACAGTACATACTGACGAAACTAAAATGAGCTCTAACATGGAAATTAAGCGTTTCCGGACACATGTCCACATAACATCTTTTCTTTATTTGTGTGTGAGGAATGTTTCCTGAAAGTTTGGCCGTACCTTTTTGTAACACCCTGTATAAAAGGAAATATCGCTTGGACGACTTCACTTAAGAATGAAATGTGATTACTTTACACTTCAGCCTATAATGAGAACGGATAGTGCACCTGTAAATGAGGCAAAGTCGCATTTTTTTTTATCAAAACACTTCTACCAAATGCTAATATTTGGGGCTACTAACACGGCGGACGTCGGCTTCTAGTTTGTGACGTCATGGCAACTCCCCTTATTTTACGTCCATGGGCAGAACGTTCAGAGCATGCAACACTACCATTCTCCGTTCTTTGCTAGAGTGTTGCTGTCTGGCGTGGGGCCTCGCCAGAAAGGATTGACCGAGGACATCGGAAAACTTCAAAGAATGGCAGCTCATTTTGCATTATCTAGGAGATAGTGCCATGAGTATGGTACGGGAGTTGGATGGCAATCACTAAAACAAAGGCGGTTTTCATTGCGGCGAGATATTTTCACGAAATTTCAGTCTGCAACGTTGTCCTCCGAGTGTGAAAACATTTTGTTGACACCCACCTACAAAGGGAGGAATGGTCATTGTAATAAAATAAGATAAACCAAAGCTCACGTGGATTATTTCAATTGTTCGTTTTTCTCGTGTGCTGTTCGAGAGTGGAACAGTAGAGAAATAGAGTGAATGTGATTTGGTGAACTCTTTGCCACGCACTTCAGTGCGAATAGCAGACTGTTCATGTATATGCAGATGTAGATGTACTGTTGTCTACAGAAAAATTGTACCTCGAGAATCACAAGTAATCGATAGTGAATTTCTATTCAGTGACTCGTGTTGCCAAAACGTCAGAGAAACAAGCACCGACCGTCGGTCGAAGAATCCGAGAAGATCGCTAACAAGACGATGCCACACTTTCAAAGTTTGTGTCCGAAAGCAAATTAAAATATATCCCTCGCAAGTCCTTCCGCCTACCCTTAGTAAGTGGCATTCATATACGAGTATGTTGATGGGATAAAAGTGCAGTGTTGAATGGATATATGAAATTAGCACCAAACCAGAAACCTGTGAAATGTGCTCCCAGTTTACATAGAACGTACAGTAATGGAAATAAGTATTCATACACTAGAGTGTGCAAAAGTAAACTGCCTTTATTGACAATACGAAACCAAAAAAAAAAAAAAAACTAATTGGTTCTGAGCACTATGGGACTTAACATCTATGGTCATCAGTCCCGTAGAACTTAGAACTACTTAAACCTAACTAACCTAAGGACAACACACAACACCCAGCCATCACGAGGCAGAGAAAATCCCTGACCCCGCCGGGAATAGAACCCGGGTGTGGGAAGCGAGAACGCTACCTCACGACCACGAGATGAAAAACACTAACTGAATATGCCTTATACACATTGGCTAGTCGCCAATGCAGCTATGCTGGTATATAGAACGAGAATGAACAAGCCTTTACAAAACAAAATACAAAAACTTCTGCCAAGTTCTGTACTGCGCTGGGAATTACGTATTCATACACCAACAGAAAATGACACTTCTAACAAAGCCAGAACATGTTTAGTACTTCGTATGCATACCCTTCCGATGTATTACCTCTCGCAATCTCTGTGGTATGGAATGGAGCAATTCCTCTCGAAGGAGAGCCTCTTTCAAAGAGGTCCTACTGCGGATGTCGTGTTTTCTCATTCGTGTTTCCAGCTCACTCCACAAGTGTTCGATGGGATTCAGGTCCGGACTCAGCTGGTGTTTTAAGAGTGTGTGGAGTGTTGTAGAGTAACCACAGCCGGACAATTTGCGCCGTATGTTTGGGATCATTGTCCTGTTGGAAGTAATAATTTCTAGGAAGACCCAAGGCGTCAACACTCTGTTGCAAGTTCTGTTTGAGAATGTTCATTTACACAAATCTGTCCATGGTACCTTCCACAAAAACTAATTTTCCGACAGCGGAGGCTGACATACAGTCCCATACCATCACTCCACCACTTCCGTGCTTCACCGTGGGTTGAATGCTGTATCGGTCGAGGTCTGTATTCGGTCTCCTCCAGACCAAGATCCTACCATCATTGTGCACGATATTAAATTTGCTTTCATCACTAAACAATACAGTATTCCAGAAGTATGCTGTCTTGGATACATGCTGTTTCGTGAATTCCATCCGCCATTTCCTGTTCTTTTTGCTGATGTAGGGCTTTCGTCTCGGGACCCTGGCTCTGTAGCCCCAACGATTGAAAATGGTACGAATTGCCCTTGGAGTGGTGTCCTTTCGGAAGTGATCATGTGCATATACTGATAGTGCCGACGCTGTCGTTTTCGGGTTTTTCTTGATGCTTCTTAGTAGCATTCTGGTCTCTCTTGTTGTAAGCTTCTGTGGACGACCGTGTCGTTCATTGTTTATTACTATATGTCTGCCCTTATATCGCTTAATGATTGCACAGTCGCTCGGCTTCGTCTGATGATGTTCTCAATTTCGGCATACGACTTGTGTTGAGGATATTGGGCTACAACGATGTTTCGTTCCTCAATGGTCGTTTCTTTCCCCTTGCTGTTGCACCGTACCCACGTCCGACGTGCTTCACGGCCGCCACACGGCTACACAAGCCTGGCATGCACTCCGGGGCTGCGTCAGCCGTTTGTTTGGTTGAAAGTAGTCCGCTGTATGAACACATTTTGCCCTGTCGTAGACTGTGCGGAGTGTAATATATTTTATTTTCCCAGAATAGATTCATGGCAGACGGGAAGCTTCATTGCCAAGAACATGGTTATCTGACGCTACATCATCGTACTTACACGTATCGGCGCTGTGGGTGATTTACTATCGTAGTTTGTCACCACCTGCTGCATGAATACTTATTTCCGTGACTGTACCTGCCCCCTACGTCACGGCGTACCTGCTCCCCGAGTCCTCCCTCGCCCGCTCCCTCCCCCCTTCCGGCCACAGCTGGGTGCTGCCGCCCTGTCGGAGCTGCGTCGGGGTCGCCTTGCAAATGACCAACGTAAACAAAATATCCGACCGCCGGAAGAAGAGAAAAAGCGCCACCTGCTACCTACATAACGCTGTACAATATTCCCTCCTACATAAGCATATGATATTGGTTCTACTTGCTTTAACGTTTACGTGCTACTTCTCCTTCTTGTATGAGGCATATCTACATCTACATCCACATCTACATGACGACACACTTTACTTTACATGTGGCAAGGTCCTTATCGCCATACGCCTGCTCTATGAGCCTCTTCCACTTCTGCCTGTCCAATGCGCTGTTTGTCCAGTTGCTGCTGCTGTTCATCCACATTGTGTTCTCCCGAATGTTATCCCGCCATCTGATTCTGGGTCTCCCTCTTCCTCTCGTTCCATCTATTGTTCTGCTGAATGCCATTCTAGGTAGTCTGTTCTCTGTCATTCTCGCTATATGGCCTGCCCAATTCAATCTTCTCCTCTCGAGCACTTCGAAAATGTCATGGTGTTTGTACATACCTCTTAATTCTTCATTTCTTCTTATTCTGCATTCTGTGTTATTTTCGTCGTATACAGGTCCAAAAATTTTCCTTAGTACTTTTCTTTCGAAAATTAACAGTTTTTCTTCATCTTTCTTTCTAAATATTAATGTTTCACATCCGTATAACATCACAGGTATAATGGTCGATTGATATAAGCGGATTTTGAAGTTACTGATATCTTTTTCTTGGAATTTTGATGAAACTAAAAAGTGTCCTGTTTGCTTTTGATAAACGGGCATCTATCTCTATATCTGTTCTGTTGTTATTACTATAAAGACTTCCTAGGTACTTGAAGTGGTCAACAGTCTTGAAACTGAATCCATCTACAGTCAGAGTTGCGTCTTTTCTGGTTTTCGTGCTTATAGGCAGGTATTCTGTCTTTTCTTCATTAACATGTAATCCTGTTTTCTCAGCAATTTTGTAGTAATTTTACATCATTTTGATGAATTCTCTTTTGGAACTACTTATTAGTGCTACATCATCTGCATAGGCAAGTCTTGTAATGTTCACATCCTGTAGCTGGATCCCTTGTGGACTGGTTTTAGAAAATTCTCTATCGATCTTCTGTAGGACAAGGTTAAATGAAATAGGTGGAATGGCATCCCCTTGTCTCAGTCCAGCGTACACCTTAAAATCTTCAGTTTCTTCTACCGGTGTCTTTATGCGACATAAAGTTTCACCTATACACATCTTAACTAATCTGATTAACTTTGAAGGTATTTTAAATTCCTTCATTATATTTAGCAGTACTCTAACAGAGGACGGATAAGCGTAGTGTAGAGTGTCTCTTTGGTCTATTGCATTTTCTGTTCTGGCAATAACAAGGATCTTTGGTTTGCTTTCCCCACAACGTTATCTATGTGATCGTTCCAATTAAAGTAAGTCGTAACTATTATCCATAGGTAACCAGCTGAACTGACAGCTTTTGAATTTTCATGTTTTATTGTGAGCTAGTTGTGTTTCACATGAACGCTATTTTCTGAATCCATACTGACTATGTGTCAATGGATCGTTTTCTTGAAGGTAGTTCATTATGATTCATCTCAGTATAATTATGTTCCAAAATCCTATTGTAAATGGACGGCTGTGACATGGGTCTGTAATTCAGAGGATTGCTCCTGTTTCCTTTCTTGAGTATTGGTGTGACATCTGCAACTTCCCGTTTTTTGGTACGGATGTCTTGTCGAGTGAGTGGTTGTGTATGATCGCTAAATACGGAGCTACTACATCAACATACTCTGAAAGGAATCCAATTCGTATGCATCTTGGACCGAAAGACTTGCCTTTATTAAGTTATTTCAGTTGTTTCGGTACACTGAGGATATCTAAGTTACTCATGTTGGCAGCACTTAGTAAGGTTCGAGAACCAGCTTTAAATGGTGGATCTAAGAATATCCTACAACCCCCTGCGTAGACTGTCGTCGCGCAGGGATAGCGAGGACATCTTAGACTCGTTACAGCGCGTACTGGGGCCTTTAAGCAGTCATGCTTTCCGCGCTACGAAATCTAAATAGCAGGTACAGTGTGAAGTACCCTCTGCCAAGCTCTCCGTAGTGATCTGCACAGTATTGATAAAGACGTAAAACTGTTGCTGTCATGTGTGATACCGATAGCTACGATGCCACGGCGTAGGTACAAGCTGTTAGGTTGGCACTACGACACCGACACAGACAGACGACAGCGCCCTGTAGCCGGCGCTGTGCAGCTCTACGAGCGCTGCTCCGTATTCAGCCCATTTGATTCCGAGCAGACGACCAAGCAACATTGTTTCTATTTCATAGTGGGCGAGCCACTACAGATTTTGCCTGTGTAACCTTTGTCTGCTTGTGACATCCGGCTTCGCACCTACGTGCTCCTCAGTGCGAAGTTATGTATTCATCTTCTTGTTAAAGTAAAGGTGATTTAAATTCACACTGCAGTACCGAGAGTTCTACCTCGCCTGCTCCACCTAGCTTCTTACGTTCGGCCTACCCTTCAGTTTACAGGAACAGAGCCACGCGCAGTGTTTTAAACAGTAGTACCACTGACAACATGACTCGTGCATGTGATGTGATTTATATGTACACTCCTGGAAATGGAAAAAAGAACACATTGACACCGGTGTGTCAGACCCACCATACTTGCTCCGGACACTGCCAGAGGGCTGTACAAGCAATGATCACACGCACGGCACAGCGGACACACCAGGAACCGCGGTGTTGGCCGTCGAATGGCGCTAGCTGCGCAGCATTTGTGCACCGCCGCCGTCAGTGTCAGCCAGTTTGCCGTGGCATACGGAGCTCCATCGCAGTCTTTAACACTGGTAGCATGCCGCGACAGCGTGGACGTGAACCGTATGTGCTGTTGACGGACTTTGAGCGAGGGCGTATAGTGGGCATGCGGGAGGCCGGGTGGACGTACCGCCGAATTGCTCAACACGTGGGGCGTGAGGTCTCCACAGTACATCGATGTTGTCGCCAGTGGTCGGCGGAAGGTGCACGTGCCCGTCGACCTGGGACCGGACCGCAGCGACGCACGGATGCACGCCAAGACCGTAGGATCCTACGCAGTGCCGTAGGGGACCGCACCGCCACTTCCCAGCAAATTAGGGACACTGTTGCTCCTGGGGTATCGGCGAGGACCATTCGCAACCGTCTCCATGAAGCTGGGCTACGGTCCCGCACACCGTTAGGCCGTCTTCCGCTCACGCCCCAACATCGTGCAGCCCGCCTCCAGTGGTGTCGCGACAGGCGTGAATGGAGGGACGAATGGAGACGTGTCGTCTTCAGCGATGAGAGTCGCTTCTGCCTTGGTCGTATGCGTGTTTGGCGCCATGCAGGTGAGCGCCACAATCAGGACTGCATACGACCGAGGCACACAGGGCCAACACCCGGCATCATGGTGTGGGGAGCGATCTCCTACACTTGCCGTACACCTCTGGTGATCGTCGAGGGGACACTGAATAGTGCACGGTACATCCAAGCCGTCATCGAACCCATCGTTCTACCATTCCTAGACCGGCAAGGGAACTTGCTGTTCCAACAGGACAATGCACGTCCGCATGTATCCCGTGCCACCCAACGTGCTCTAGAAGGTGTAATCAACTACCCTGGCCAGCAAGATCTCCGGATCTGTCCCCCATTGAGCATGTTTGGGACTGGATGAAGCGTCGTCTCACGCGGTCTGCACGTCCAGCATGAACGCTGGTCCAACTGAGGCGCCAGGTGGAAATGGCATGGCAAGCCGTTCCACAGGACTACATCCAGCATCTCTACGATCGTCTCCATGGGAGAATAGCAGCCTGCATTGCTGCGAAAGGTGGATATACACTGTACTAGTGCCGACATTGTGCATGCTCTGTTGCCTGTGTCTATGTGCCTGTGGTTCTGTCAGTGTGATCATGTGATGTATCTGACCCCAGGAATTTGTCAATAAAGTTTCCCCTTCCTGGGACAATGAATTCACGGTGTTCTTATTTCAATTTCCAGGAGTGTATTTGACGATGCTGGTGCTGATGCCGCATTTAACATTTGACGATGCCACTATGGATGCAGTACATTAGGACATAGTTTTTATGAAACAGATCTGATGATGGTCATTAAGGACCGAAACCGGTAATCTGTTAAACAAAAAAGATTCTGACCACAGACGAAAATTAAAGGAAACTTATTAGATACACGGGTCACTGTGTTTTTTCGTGACGATGTCGCTGCTTGCGATAAAGAAAACTGTTTTCATGTTTTCAGGTTACAGACGAGGACGCCCACGCGTAGCGGTAGGAGTGGGAGAAGACAACTCATGCCACCTATACAGGATTAACGAGAGATTGTCCAGGGACATTTTGTATTTTGACATAAGGAGCCCTGGCCTCCGGTGGCTCGTTACAAAGTAATAATGTAATTATGACTAATAGGCTCTGTCGCGAGAATTATCTCTGTTTCCGTGAAATCACTTTCACAACAGTGAAAAAGGCTGCAGAGTAAAACGCAATTACCGAAACGTAATGACATGAACGGATCCGGTTGTTCGTGGGCACCTTGGTACAGATGCACAACTGCTGTTATGGGGTTACCGTCGCCGCGGGAACGGCTTAGCATATTGGAGTCGTGCCAGTTTGCATCTATTGAACCCACAGACGAGACGCACATCGGCCGATCTTTCATGAGTAAACCCGTGCTTACCATGTGCATCACTGTTAACGTAACACTAACACTTCCGGAAAAACTATAGGAGACATGACCTAGCACTACTGAATGGAAGCTTGAGTGCCAAGAGCATGGAAGGCCTGACTGTTGCCAACGGAGAGTACCGTAAGTAAATGGACCGAGTTTGTATGCATATAAGAAACACAGCGCACATCGTTGTCACTTTTGTGCAGTGTCATTACAATGCCGTACAGGGGGTAAGAAATCAAACGAAATATAATTACTCTGTAACGAACCACTCAAGACCACGGGTCTCTTATACCCAAATACTCGGAAAATTTCCCTGGACAACCTCCGAAATTTTGTCGATCGAGTTCTGGTTCACCCTGTATGCATGCAAAATGACCATTTCGTTAGAATGACAACGGATCTTACTCACATTACCTGTACTACATGCTGATTCACAGATATAGACCACATTTTATTTTGAAGTATGCGTCGTCGAGTAGAACACACGATTTTTAAAATCGGTGTTTGTAATTCCGTTTTAATGTTATCCATTCTATTTTCTGAAGCTCTAATAGTAAGTAAGTAAAAAATAATCAAATAAAAATTATTGGGTCCGACAGAAAATTTTTAAAAAAATTATAATTTTGGGCATTACAGTCCTCTTTATCAGCGAGCCACGTTTAAGGTGGGTCAGGGAGGGCTCTCAGCAGTTCTACCTGCCAGGGAAGTTGTGGAGTTGCGATTGGGTGAGGGAGGGGGAGGGGGTGAGGGGGGGCTAGTGCAACCTTCGTCGACATTTTCTGGCTGCAACATTCACTGGGTGCAATTCACAGGACACCTGCTGTTCCAGAAAACAAACTGTAACCCCCTCCCCGGCAGTGTCCTAAGGCGTGGCAGGCAGTTGTAAACAGCCCACCACAGAATAAGCATACAGGCATTTTGGAGTGGAAAGTTACAAGGTGCAGGGAATTTATCTCAGTTCAAACTCAGTCTCGAGGGTGGACAGCGATAGTCTTTGTTCATACTAAGACGGGATCCCATTTAATTAGTACATGAACGAAGGTGGACAGGGGATTCAACACTAACGGAACAGTCATCACCTAACGATGGCTTAAGAGGCCAAACTCTGGTTCGTGACTAAATAAACATAATTTTACAGAACGTTAGGCAGCCCTTCCTGTTTAATATTAAATATTAGTGGAACAAAAATGCTACAACCTTAAGTCTACTGGAAATTGCTTGGAAAGTCTCATCAATTGACTTGCCGCGGAGCAGGTCTTTCCGGGGTCTTCTGGATTCAAGTGTAAATGTCGGAGTTGTGTAAGAGGACAGGGCCCGGACACGAACACGGTGGCTACCACGCGGGATATTTTTCCGCGCCTGCCAGCGCGCAGAACAGACGTCGCCGGGTATAGGGTGGGCTTTTTTGCTCGCGGCCCATTGAAGAGGTGGGGAGGGGGCGGCGAGTGCTCGCGGATGAATAAAGAAGTGCTCAACGCCGCTCAGCGACGCGCGCATCGACCTGCGATGACGTCATTAGCAGCAGGCTGCTCTGACGCACGCACGGGGCTGTCAGCCGGCGCGGAAACCAGCAGCTCTAGCCAGCCAGCTACAGCTGTCATACAGGCCGAAAGCACGCAGTCTCTCTTCCCTAACCTTTTCATATAGCCGTACCGCATATTAGCTTTTTTTCTTTCGAGGAATGAAATTAGTACAATTCTAACTAATTATAAAGTTGGATTTCGGCTGTTGATAAATATATAGTTATACTATAGTTATACTATCCAAAAAATTGATAAATATTGCCGACACATTTGCCCCCTATTTCGATATACGTATCAGTATCGAAACGATAATAGCGAGAGCCGATATTTTTAATTTATATTATATTTTTTCGCAATTTTCGGTTGTTGTTGTTGTTGTTGTTGTTGTTGTTGTTGTGGTCTTAAGTCCTGAGACTGGTTTGATGCAGCTCTCCATGCGATTCTGTCCTGTGCAAGCTTATTCATCTCCCAGTTCCTACTGCAAACTACATCCTTCTGAACCTGCTTAGTGTATTCATCTCTTGGTCTCGCTGTACGATTTTTAACCTCCATGCTGCCATCCAAAAATAAATTGGTGATCCCTTGATGACTCAGAACATGTCCTACCAACCGATCCCCTCTTCTAGTCAAGTTGTACCACAAACTCCTCTTCTCCCCAATTCTATTCAGTATCTCCTCATTAGTTATGTGAGCTACCCATCTAATCTTCAACAATCTTCTGTAGCACAACATGTCGAAAGCTTCTATTCTCTTCTTGTCCATGTTTCACTTCCACACATGGCTACACTCCATACCAATACTTTCAGAAACGACTTCCTGTCACTTAAATCTATACTCGATATTAACAAGTTTCTTCAGAAACGCTTTCCTTGCCATTGCCAGTCTACATTTTATATCCTCTCTTTTAGGTAAACATTTGAAATTGTAGTGGATCGTAATTTTAATTTCACTGTATGAACGAGTCTTATTACTTTTTGAGCTGTCATCACTTCCCGTCTTTCTCTTTAACTGCGTGAAGTAACTACAGGTGGCACATAGAAGAAGTCCGATTTCATTAGGTGCTAGCGGTGTGAATGGATTAAAAAGATTTCCGACGTGAAGAAATAGCACATCAGTTGCGTTAAAAAACAATTTTTAACACAACTGATGTGCTATTTCTTCATATCGGCATTTTCCAAACACAGCTGCTGAAACTGACGCACGAAAGTCTAAATGACAATGTTGGCCTTTGCGGTGGCCGGAGACGTGTGGGAGGAAATGCTGACGTAATCGGCGCTTGCGACTATCAACGCAAACTGCAACGTGTAACTTCAACACTCAATTTTGACACTACGAATGTTAGTTCGTTGGCGTTGGCAGAAATGAAAAAACAGGGATGTCGATATGAAGTGTTCCACACAAATCCGACGTATGACGATACACAACGACGGACCCTTCGGACACCTTTTATTGTGTCACTTACATGCAGTCACCATTGGTAGCAAAGTGGTTATCGCCAAGCGCGAACGGGCGTCGTTTTCCTTTCGGTTCTTGGTCTAAGGGAGACAAGAAGACTGCTAACGTGTTGATGTACAGAATACCTAATAATAAATCAATACTTAAATATACAGCTCTGAAACCGGCAGTATAACAACCACGAGTAGCCGATGTCTTTATGGGCCTTTACATCGATATTTCTTATGTAGATATATCGATACTTCTGTATATCGAAGGCCTATAACGATATTTTTGAATATCGATATATCGGACATGCGATATTTTCCAAAATATCAACAGTCCTAGTTAGAATGGTGCAGTTATGGTACTCAGAAGACTGGTTGTGTGTAGCACTCCTCGTCATGTCTGAATAACTACTGCAACCTACATCCATTTGAGACTGCCCACTGTCCTAAAGCTTGGTCTCTCTCTGTAAAATGTTTCGTCTTAGTGTTACTGGATCCAGTTCATGATGCCTGTGGTTCAATTCCACACTGGAGTGGATATTTTCTTCGCTCGGTGTCGGGATGGTAGCTCAGCCGGACCTGTTACAGATCTGATCGCCCTCTGTAATGAGAAACTGAGCCAATGGCCGTGCCGCAGTGGTAACACCTTTTCCTGTCAGACCACCGAAGTTAAGCGCTGTCGGGCTGGGCTAGCACTTGGATGGGTGAGCATCCGGTCTGCCGAGCGCTGTTGGCAAGCAGGGTGCACTCAGCCTTTGTGAGGGAAACTGAGGAGCTATTTGACTGAGAAGTAGCGGCTCCGGTCTCGTAAACTGACACACGGTCGGGAGAGCGGCGTGCTGACCACATAACCCTCCATATCTGCACCCCGTGACGATTGTTGTCTGAGGAGGACACGGCGGCCGTCGGTACCTTCGTGGCCTCTGGGCGCGGAGTCTAGTTTTAGTTTTTTTAATGAAAAATTAAGTTCACAACGAAAGAAACAGAAAGGCGATATGCGACATTCACATAGAACCACTAAAGAAAACACGACGAAGAAACAGATCCGAGGAAGGAAGACAAAACTAGGTGCTTACTGTCGTTACCTCTAGTTCATGGGATCGCAGGTTCCATTCCCGAACGAAAGAGATATTTTGTTCACTCGTGGAGTTGGGGGTCTATGTCGTCCTAATCAGTCATGGGACACGAGCTAGTGTGGCTGGTATCTTGTCACTGTTCTTGGGGCTGAAACAAGGATGTGCTGGGCTGTATTTGGTCTTAGTCGCATTTATTGTGGCACCATTCGGCCGCTTTTCTAACTTGCATCTGGTGAGCAGTGCCGTTTTGTCAGTGAAGGTTGAGTCTCCTCTTTTCCCTACATCGAAGTGTTGAACTAATTAATGTGCACCTGATGATTGGCTGTAGGCCACGAAACCGGTCGTGTCCCGTTAAAGATTGTCGTACAGCTGCGTTCTTTTTGCAAGATGTATTACCGCAGTCGCCGACCACCGGAGCACAGACTTGTTTGTTATTTTTCTACGTTAAAAAATTTCCCTTTTTCGGAAATTCCTCTTTTACTGTTGCAGATCTACCTTTTATATTCTTTGTACGTCAGCTTTCATCAGTGAGTTTGTTGTTCAAGCAGCAAAACTATTTTCAGTGTGTCATTTCCTACTCCTGTTCCTTCAGGATCGCCTAATTCGACAACTTTCCATTACCCTGGTTTTATTTTTCTTAGTGTTCGTTTCATCGTGTCTTTCAAGATGCTATCCATTCCATTTAACTACTTCTCCAAGTCCTTTGCTGCCTTGTACAGAACTGCAGTGCCGTTGGTAAAACTCAAATTTTTATTTCTAATGCCCGAACTCTAATTTCTTTTTAAAATTTCTTCTAGCGGTTTAATATTAGGTTTCTCAAACCTGGTGACCTCTCAAGACCCTAAAGAAACGTTGAACTGACCTATGCGGTGTCTTCTTGCTGTTGTTTTTCACCATCTACAGAGCTACAGAAGTTACGCTGTATGGAAACAATTTTACACGCCAATATAACTTTTACAATGCAAGACTAGCATATACGGCAGTCAACAGTTCAACTCGATACTACCTTGGCGCATTGTCATCGCAGTAGACAATCAAAGCTAGCGGTAGTGTTGCGACTATCCATATTGAATTGTGTCCAGAGTGTAGGTCAACATCTGTCAGTTGTTTCCTTCTGCCTGCCGGGGTGTAGCTTCGGTCAAGAAGTCTGCAGTGGCTACGCGCCTGCACAGTGGCCCAAGATGAATCTGTAGGCTTTTGCAATCTGCAAGCAGCTGGAGGAGCTTATGCGCCTTCCTCGGACAGCCAATACCGACACTCTTAAACCAGACTCATATGGAGACACATGTGGTGTACATTAGGGTAGAACAACACAGTGAAGGAAAAGAAAGCTGCGCGACACAGAATGGGCCCGCGCCGCGACTTGAAAGACAGTTGCTCAGCCAGCGTCACGGAGTATTTGTCGTAAAACAATGGCTGAACTCGTAGATCTTAGTTCAGAGTTCGATTCCGATATGGGAATGTACACTGATGTGCAAAATTAAAGCAGCAAACCGGTATTCAGCAAGGTTACGTTTATTTTGTCACAAAACAGTACAAACAGGTGGAGTAGTAAAATGTGAACACTGTAAAGAATACAAGAAAGTAAACAACTGCTACATGCAGAACGGTAGACAAAAACGTTCTTCGTTACTTCCAACTAAACGGACTTGCACACAGATTCTGACAAATGGTTAATATACTCACTTTGGACCATCACCATCTCCAGCAGCAATACAGGCCTGACAATGGCGGGGCATGCTGTGAACGATGTCATCAGTCTTATGTAGAGGCAATAACGCCCATCCTTCCTGCAGAGCCGCTCGCATGGTTGAGGGTGGTTGGTGGATGCTGAAGTGATGCAAGCTGTCTTCCTGGTGCTTCTCAGACGTGCTTTAGGAGATTCAAATCGGGAGAGCGATCAGGCCACGCCATGCATGCAATATCGCCCATTTCCAAGAAAACATCACCACCTGTGCTCTGTGAGGTCAAGCATTATCGTCCATCAGTATGACGTCTGGGCCCACAGCATCTCGCAACCTTAGGTCATAAGATCACGTCACAATGCCTGACAACCCTTAAACTAAGCCGATTGACACGTACAATTATATGAAAAGGGGTTCGAGTCTTAAACATAATCCCTGCTCACACCTTTAGGGACCGAATGCGATCTGGTCTCTTTCCACAATGTTTCGGTCCTGAAATGGTGTTAGACGTTCCCTCCAGATGTGAATCTACCAAGAATCACTCTCCAGACTAAATTGGGACTCATCTGTGAAAACAACATTGCTCCTTGTTGGACTGCCTAAGGGACATGTTGATGACTCCTCTCTAGACGTTCCCTTCTATGAAGACACGTCAGAGGTAGGCATGCAGCAGGTCTCTGACAATAAAGGACAATCTGGCGAAGGGTTGTGTACACTGTTTGTCTCGATACAACACGTCCAGGGGGTGCTGCGAGATCAGATGCCAGTTGCCATGCAGTATGGAGGCAGTATCGTCGTGTCCTTTCAGCGAAACAACAGTACTCTCTTTCTGATGTCACTTGTTGTTGGCCCTGATGTGAATCTACCAAGAATCACTCTCCAGACTAAATTGGGACTCATCTGTGAAAACAACATTGCTCCTTGTTGGACTGCCTAAGGGACATGTTGATGACTCCTCTCTAGACGTTCCCTTCTATGAAGACACATCAGAGGTAGGCATGCAGCAGGTCTCTGACAATAAAGGACAATGTGGCGAAGGGTTGTGTACACTGTTTGTCTCGATACAACACGTCCAGGGGGTGCTGCGAGATCAGATGCCAGTTGCCATGCAGTATGGAGGCAGTATCGTCGTGTCCTTTCAGCGAAACAACAGTACTCTCTTTCTGATGTCACTTGTTGTTGGCCCTGATGTGAATCTACCAAGAATCACTCTCCAGACTAAATTGGGACTCATCTGTGAAAACAACATTGCTCCTTGTTGGACTGCCTAAGGGACATGTTGATGACTCCTCTCTAGACGTTCCCTTCTATGAAGACACGTCAGAGGTAGGCATGCAGCAGGTCTCTGACAATAAAGGACAATCTGGCGAAGGGTTGTGTACACTGTTTGTCTCGATACAACACGTCCAGGGGGTGCTGCGAGATCAGATGCCAGTTGCCATGCAGTATGGAGGCAGTATCGTCGTGTCCTTTCAGCGAAACAACAGTACTCTCTTTCTGATGTCACTTGTTGTTGGCCCTGATGTGAATCTACCAAGAATCACTCTCCAGACTAAATTGGGACTCATCTGTGAAAACAACATTGCTCCTTGTTGGACTGCCTAAGGGACATGTTGATGACTCCTCTCTAGACGTTCCCTTCTATGAAGACACATCAGAGGTAGGCATGCAGCAGGTCTCTGACAATAAAGGACAATGTGGCGAAGGGTTGTGTACACTGTTTGTCTCGATACAACACGTCCAGGGGGTGCTGCGAGATCAGATGCCAGTTGCCATGCAGTATGGAGGCAGTATCGTCGTGTCCTTTCAGCGAAACAACAGTACTCTCTTTCTGATGTCACTTGTTGTTGGCCCTGATCTGGTCCTCGGGATATAGTTTCTGTTGTAACTGCGACCAGAACGATCGCGGAGTTAGTTACAGAAAGCACGGGTGGATCCGTGGAGCGGCCCGTTAACAACAACACAACGGGAGAGGATGGTCATGACCAACGAAGGACAGAACGAGCAACAACAGAAAGATCGACACAACGGAGTAACAAGGAAACCTAAAAACCACTGAACAAGGAAGTAAGTAAGTTGTCTAACGCGAGGCGATGGGTCCAAAGACGTACGCAAGATTAGACTGGCTGAGCTTTTTTTTTTTCCTTTATTGACCTTAAATTCTCCCCGAAGGGGGCGGGCTGGCAGCAGCTTAGTACGCTGCTCTACAACCTACAGACTTTTATTTTAAAAAACGGAAGAAGAAAAGAAACAAGAAAAACAGGCGATAAAATGGTGATGTGACGTGTAAAATGGCGGAAAAATGAGGAAAGTTAAAACAGAAAGCAAAAGGGGTTGGCAACGTTAATAAAAGACACAGGAATCAGACAAGTAACATAGTATATACACAATTAAAAAACCCGGTGACAGTCTGGTTTCTGTTCGTAAGAGATAAAAAGCACACCCAGCGACAGTATGATGGCCGTTTGCAACACTTCCAAAAAAAAAGCACAACATGTAACACTCACTGTGATACACTCACTGTAGAACACTGCACGAAAGTGGCGGCACAAAGATGACACTCCCGAGCCTTAGGCAGATGGGGGGGGGGGGGGGGGAGGGACCTGCAGGAGGAGGAAGAACAAGGAGGGAGCAAGGAAAAAAAACGAGAAAGGGGGGGGGGGGGAACCAAGGAGGGAGAGGACTAATAAAAGGGGAGAAGGGCAGACGCAAGAGGGAATGAGAGGAGGCAGAGGAGGGAAATGCAAAAGGACTCGAGGGAGAGAAGGGGGTAAAGAGAGGGGAGGTGGGGAAGAAAGATGATGGAAGGGGGGGTTTCTGTAATTATATCGTGGATTAGACACAGGACGGGCAAATAGATGATAGTTGTTTTAATTTTGGACACCAGTGTACCTGCTGATGTTATATATGACGCAACGAAACAGGAAAAAACCCAGGATGGAAAAGCGCCACGAGGGGTAAAACAGACGAATACTAACGTAAACAATAGGAAACACAATGTATAACTGAACAGCCGTCTGAAGAAGAACGTGAAGTGAGGAAGAAACTTTCGTCGCCAAAGTACAGTGTCCAGTCGGCAAAGTGCGTAGGTTCTGCGGCAGAAATCAAAAGAATTCAGAGGACACACTCACTGAGAATACAGTCATTATTACACTCAACTTGTGTACGATACCTCCGCGCTGAAATCCAAATGCAAATCCTCGGAAAATGCTGACACAAACTGAACACTTTAATTGTTCACAATACAGTTCGTAGGCCAGTTCGAAGGTACGACTTTTGTTGAGAAAGTTACATCTGGACTAAGACTCTATTCTGGAGCCATACAACTCTGCCAGGACTTGGTGGTCATTATTGTCTTCTCTGCAAGAATCAGCTTGTATTTTGTACACAGCCATGGTCTCAAAATTTCAGTTTCCAGCCGAATATAATTCGTAAATACCGTATTGTTTTTCGAGCTTGTATGTACATTTTTTTCAAACACCTACTTGGGCATCATCATTTGTTGCAGGTCGTGATTGACGTTTCACTTCCTGATTCCTTAAATAACGTAACTATCCGGCGATTGGTTCGGACACTTGGATGATGTCGTTCAGGATACCGACCAGCATACATAGCACACGCCCGTTGGGCATTTTGATCACGATAGCCATACATCAACACGATACCGACCTTTTGCGCAACAGGTAAACGGTCCACTTTAACACAGGTAATGTATCACGAAGCAGATACCGTCCGTACTGGCGGAATGTTACGTGATACCACGTACTTATACGTTTGTGACTATTACATTGCCATCTATCACAAAGCGAAAAAAGTGGTCCAACTAAAACATTCATATTTCTTTACGTACTACTCGAATATGTAATAAAAAATGGGGGGCCGGCCGCGGTGGTCTCGCGGTTCTAGGCGCGCAGTCCGGAACCGTGCGATTGCTACGGTCGCAGGTTCGAATCCTGCCTCGGGCATGGATGTGTGTGATGTCCTTAGGTTAGTTAGGTTTAAGTAGTTCTAAGTTCTAGGGGACTAATGACCACAGCAGTTGAGTCCCATAGTGCTCAGAGCCATTTGAGCCAAAAAATGGGGGTTCCTATTTTTAAGAAAAACGCAGTTTATATCCGTTTGACCTACGGCAGCGCCATCTAGCGGGCCAACCATAGCGCCATCTGGTTTCCCCCTTCAAGCTAGACGAGACTGGTTGTTTCTAGTTTTTTCGTTTCACGCTTATTTTGTGAGATATTTGACCCAGTCACTATCAGTGGACCATCCTGTATATTTGGCCTGTGTGTTGCTGCTAAAGGACTCCGAACGAAGGCGTGTAACTCAGAATGGTTATTTTTATTATTGATGTGTACAGACAAAACATTCAGGAAGAAGCTACGGCTGTTCAGTCGTGCGTTCCGAAGGCGCATGCAGGCATGCAGCTTTACGGGTCGGCTCGCCGCCTGTGTTTACCTGTTGGCAGTGGAGGTGCACCAACTGACAGCGAGGAATGCGGCGCCGTTTCGCCACCGCTGACAATGGCCGCCGCTGAGTGTTCCCGTGTCGCGGCCCTGGCTGTCAGTGCCCCTTTGTCCTCATCTACCTGCCGGGGCCGGCGTGTCTTTTGTGGTGCCACACAGCTACCTGTTGGCCGGATCTCCGTCTCCTGGCCGTCGGCAGCTATGAGCGGCCACGCGACGCACCTCGCACTGTTGGCAGACATGTAAACGTCGGAAGACGCCGATTCTACGAAAGCGAGGCCTGCGGTTATTTCCTAGGCTGCCTCAGAGTTTTAGAGCCGAGGGTGTACTATGGAGAAAGGATCCTTAATTGTTTTCAGATAAGTTAAAAATTGATTTAAAGCCATAATGTCTGTTATTCCGCCATTACTGTTAGTGAAAATACAGGGTGTACATAAAGTCTCTTTACATCTTCGAAATTTTATTACAACGGCAGTTGTTGAAATATTTTAAGGAAATTTCTTTTACTGTAATCAATGTTTACTGAAGTTTTTATATATACTAAGATTTTTATTTCAGATACTCTGTTGATGGAAGGAACTGAACCTCGTGAAATCTTATGGGACTTAGGTGCTAAGGTCATCAGTCCCTAAGCTTACACACTTTTTAGCCTAAATTATCCTAAGGACAAACACACACACACCCTTGCCCGAGGGAGGACTCGAACCTCCGCCGGGAACAGCCGCGCAGTCCATGACTGCAGCGCCCTAGACCGCTCGGCTAATCCCGAGCGGCTGAACATCTATAAAATGGCAACTCCTCAAGAGAAGGCACAATGTGTGTCCAGGTTTAATAAGATAAAATCGGATGTTCAGACTCAACGAAACTTCAGAACGAAGTATGGAAGAGGTCCACGATCGCGCTCTCCAACCCGTGCGTGGCACAGAAAATTTATCGAGACAGGGACAGTGTTGGATAAAGGGAGGAGCGGGCGACCAAGCAAATTCGAGGAAAACATCGATCGCGTTGTAAGTGTCTTCACTCGTTCAGCTACGAATCGATCCACACTGCTGCCAGACAGTTGCTACTACCACGTTCAACTGTGCAGAGAGTCCTCCACAAGGACTTACAGTTGTACACTCAGAAAGTGCAACTGTTACAGACACTCGAGCCAAATGACAAGTCAAAACGGACAGAGATTCCGCTCAACATGATGTAACACCTTTTGGAGGATGAAGCATTCCTCAAGTGAGTTTGTTTCAGTGAAGAGGCAACTTTTCATGTTTCTGGGACATTAAACAGATACAGATGGGCACCCTCATGTGACTAGGGAGCTTCACCAGGATAGTGCAAAAGTGAAAATGTGGTGTGGAATCATGTGTAACTGAATAATTCATCCGTTTTTCTTCAACGAGTCAACAATTACTGCAGATGTTCACCTCGACCCTCTGACCGAACATGTAGCACCAAAACTGATTGACTTACAACCAACTATCATTTTCCAGCAAGATGGTGCACCACCACATTAGGGACTGTTTGTTCGTCGGTTCCTCAATGAAACATTTCCAGGCAGGTGGATTGGGAGGGACGGACCAATTCCTTGGCCACCGCGTTCGCCAGATACCACTCCCTTGGACTTTTTTGTGGGGTTATGTAAAAGATATCGTGTATCAAACACAGATACGGGATATTACTGAGTTGAAGCAAAGGATTCGTAATGTCATTGCCACCATTGATGACTATGGTACAGCAAACATGGCAAGAAATCGAGTACCGTCTTGATGTGCTTAGTGCAACTAAAGACGCCCATATAGAGATCTATGAAACACTGTAAAAAACTTTTATAAACACTGAATACAATAAAAGAAATGTTGCTAAAATATTCCAACATCTGCCGTTGTAATAAAATTTTGAATTTGTAAAGGGACGGCCGGCCGGTGTGGCCGAGCGGTTCTAGGCGCTACAGTCTGGAATCCTGCCTCGGGCATGGATGTGTGTGATGTCCTTAGGTTAGGTAGGTTTAAGTAGTTCTAAGTTCTAGGGGACTGATAACCTCAGAAGTTAAGTCCCATAGTGCTCAGAGTCATTTTTGTAAAGGGATTTTATGGAAGCCCTGTATATAAACATAGTTTTTTCCCCAGACCGACATTAGTTACAATTACCAAGCCACTGACCCATATTAAATCATTTTCATTATATTATTATTATTATTCTCAATCAACTTGCTTTTCCGCGTGCATAGTCGCTCGCCTGAGCACGCCGCTTCCACGATACGGGGTGGAATGTCAGCCCTGTATCGAATCTGCCAGCCTCCATGTGGTTTCCAGGTGCTTTCCCAGATCTGACGAGGTGGATATTGGACTGGTACCCATATCATCCCCCGCTGCACGATTCGCAAACATTTCGAAAATGTTTCACGTGAGATAAAACTAGATGCTCACAGATGACGTCCACTTTCTGTCTCTAAGACTACCAAATCCAATCCAGATTAACAAGCCGACACTGCGAAGATATAGGACAAGGCCAGAAAAAAAAAGTTTTAGCAACTTTTTCAAATACACTCCTGGAAATTGAAATAAGAACACCGTGAATTCATTGTCCCAGGAAGGGGAAACTTTATTGACAAATTCCTGGGGTCAGATACATCACATGATCACACTGACAGAACCACAGGCACATAGACACAGGCAACAGAGCATGCACAATGTCGGCACTAGTACAGTGTATATCCACCTTTCGCAGCAATGCAGGCTGCTATTCTCCCATGGAGACGATCGTAGAGATGCTGGATGTAGTCCTGTGGAACGGCTTGCCATGCCATTTCCACCTGGCGCCTCAGTTGGACCAGCGTTCGTGCTGGACGTGCAGACCGCGTGAGACGACTCTTCATCCAGTCCCAAACATGCTCAATGGGGGACAGATCCGGAGATCTTGCTGGCCAGGGTAGTTGACTTACACCTTCTAGAGCACGTTGGGTGGCACGGGATACATGCGGACGTGCATTGTCCTGTTGGAACAGCAAGTTCCCTTGTCGGTCTAGGAATGGTAGAACGATGGGTTCGATGACGGTTTGGATGTACCGTGCACTATTCAGTGTCCCCTCGACGATCACCAGAGGTGTACGGCCAGTGTAGGAGATCGCTCCCCACGCCATGATGCCGGGTGTTGGCCCTGTGTGCCTCGGTCGTATGCAGTCCTGATTGTGGCGCTCACCTGCACGGCGCCAAAGACGCATACGACCATCATTGGCACCAAGGCAGAAACGACTCTCATCGCTGAAGACGACACGTCTCCATTTGTCCCTCCATTCACGCCTGTCGCGACACCACTGGAGGCGGGCTGCACGATGTTGGGGCGTGAGCGGAAGACGGCCTAACGGTGTGCGGGACCGTAGCCCAGCTTCATGGAGACGGTTGCGAATGGTCCTCGCCGATACCCCAGGAGCAACAGTGTCCCTAATTTGCTGGGAAGTGGCGGTGCGGTCCCCTACGGCACTGTGTAGGATCCTACGGTCTTGGCGTGCATCCGTGCGTCGCTGCGGTCCGGTCCCAGGTCGACGGGCACGTGCACCTTCCGCCGACCACTGGCGACAACATCGATGTACTGTGGAGACCTCACGCCCCGCGTGTTGAGCAATTCGGCGGTACGTCCACCCGGCCTCGCGCATGCCCACTATACGCCCTCGCTCAAAGTCCGTCAACTGCACATACGGTTCACGTCCACGCTGTCGCGGCATGCTACCAGTGTTAAAGACTGCGATGGAGCTCCGTATGCCACGGCAAAACTGGCTGACACTGACGGCGGCGGTGCACAAATGCTGCGCAGCTAGCGTCATTCGACGGCCAACACCGCGGTTCGTGGTGTGTCTGCTGTGCCGTGCGTGTGATCATTGCTTGTACAGCCCTCTCGCAGTGTCCGGAGCAAGTATGGTGGGTCTGACACACCGGTGTCAATGTGTTCTTTTTTCCATTTCCAGGAGTGTATATTGCAACACCTTTCGACGAATCCCTTATCATCGGGCAAAAATGGCAGTACAAAAACATTTAAGATAAATATACATACTTCTTTACATAGTCGTATTTGGTCTCTGCATGTGCTGTGGACTGACGAACAGGACAGTCTACAATGCCTGCTAAGATTAAACACTACTCTATTAAGAGGAATGTCTCTCTCTCGCCGGACATGTATGCCATCGTATGTGGTCCACTTTTTTTTCTGCCCTTTTCGACAACACAGCCTTCAGTTTAGGCTTTCTCTTCAGAATGCGAAGGTAATTTGTTGATTCACATCTACACACGGAGAAATGATCATCATGATAAAATAAGAGAAATCAGAGCTCTCACGGGAAGCTTTATGTGTTCGTTTTTCCCACGCTCTCTTCGAGAGTGAAACGGCAGAGAAATAGTCTGAAGGTAGTTAGATGAATCGTTTGGTTAGCACTTTAGTGTAATTGCAGAGTGTTCTTGTAGATATACGTGGGTGTAGAACTGTGTATAGTCATTTCATTTCATACCACTACAGATTGTTACATGCAAGTATCTGTATAAGTAGACTGATTCCAATTGTGAATAACTGATATTTTACTCATAGGATATTAGACTTTTTCGTTTTGTAAAATGCATCTGTTAACATTTCTCTAGGTTTAAAGCCAGTCAGCAATATTTGCATCCATTTGAATTCTCATCAAAATCTGACTGGAGAATGCACACTACCCGTTCGGATTTCCGAGCCAGAACAGATTAGGTCATTACTGAAGTTTAAGCAAGGACAGTATAACTTCAGTCAGCAACAGCCAAACTTGACCACTGAATTATATGAACGTCCGGAACAGGTAGGCTACAAGGTAGCTCATCCGAACTGTAGTGGGATTAACATGAGTCGTGAAGGACGAAATCGGTGAAATCGTGATGATTCGGCTGGGCGACGATGAGGGGTAACGTCTGAACATTCGCGACTCTGGGCCCTGTTTGCGAAATGAGAGACAGCCGGAGGACACTCGTCTCAACAGGAGATGCAAAGGTTCAGTTATATACATTTCTGCCTGTCTGCTTCGCAGTCTTCCAGATGGGATCCACTCCCCACTCCTGGTTGGACCAATTTGTATCAGCTTTTCCTCCCACATGGCCGGATGGATATCCAAGAAATGCAGATGATAAATGGGTATTCATTGGACAAATATATTATACTAGAACTGACATGTGATTACATTTTCACGCAATTTGGGTGCACAGATCGGCCACCATTGACCAGACGTTTTCAATTAGTGAGAGATCTAGAGAATGCGGTCGTGCATTATCCTGCTGAAATGTACTGTTTCGCAGGGATCGAATTAAATGTATAGCCACGGGCCGTAACACATCTGAAAGGTAACGTCCACTGTTCAAAGTGCTGTCAATGCAAACAAGAGGTGACCGAGACGTGTAACCAATGGGGACCCCATACCATCACGCCGGGTGTTACGCCAGTATGGCGATGACGAGTACACGCTTCCAATGTGCGTTCACCGCGATGCCGCCAAACACGGATGCGACCATCATGATGCTGTAAACGAAACCTGGATTCATCCGAAAAAACGACGTTTTGCCATTCGTGCACCCCATCACAGGCGCTCGTCTCTCTGATGCAGCGTTAATGATAACAGCACCCATGGTCTCCGAGCTGATAGTCCACGCTGCTGCTAACGTCGTCGAACTGTTCGTGCAAGTCTTCTATATGGCTCCTCTTGAAACACCAAACATTTCGGCCACCTTGGTTCCGGAACCACCCACTATACGAACACCAGCAGTTTGCCCACGTTCGAATTTCCTTAGCTCTTACATGTAATATTTCTTGCTTAGTCAGCCATCATATTAGGCTCGAAGAAGCTGTTCCCAGAGCAGTGGAGATACAAGAAGTATATAGATGACGAAATGTGGTGTGAGGTACCTGTGACAGATGTTAGATTCGGTACCATTCCCGTGAGAAAGACCGCCTGCATAATGCTACTGCTCTGTGATTGGCTGCTGTGTTCGGACCAAGTTCGCCAAAACGTTAAGGTATAGTTATTATTATTAGTTAAACTACTCATTGGGATGACTTCACTTCTTAATATAAATATATCTCAATAGCTGATTATCTATCAGTCATTTTAGAATTATTAAAAACAATTTAAATCAAAAACAAAAGTCTGACGAAATCGCAGACGAAGCACTTCGGAAGCGTTCGGGTCACGCCTTTTGTGGTATGGCGCGCGAAGTGTTTCGGGCTGTTCGTCACTCTGGATCAGGCAGTCCAAAAGAACAGACATGTTGTCTGTCGTAGGATGTGTTTCCAATTTTTATTTAAGCTCCTGTTCGTCACTCTGGATTAGGCAGTCGAGATGTACACTCATGTTCTCTGTGGCAGCATGTGTTTGCCCGTATTCAGTATTAAAAGATTCACTCCGGTAGTCATGAGGCACAGACACGTGCCACAAATAGTGTAAAGATACATTTTCGTAAACACTGTGTTTGATCATGTACTTGCTGTATCAGAAGGTGATGCGTTAAGATCATGTAGTCTTCTCGTGTGGCTACATTAAAATACACAATTGGCATCCCAAAGAAGTGATGCATTATTTCAAAACAGAACCTCGCTAAAAGTCAGTTTCACCCTCAAGATACAGAACCTACGACCTGCGTTCTGTTTTCTGCGCTGGGGACATCAACTTGAAGACAGCCGGTTAGTGAACTATGACAGAACCTTCGTGTTCCACACAGGGCAGTGGAAACAACTAGGCGCCTCACGTGTACTGCATGCACAGAACAAGTGTGCTCAGTGACACGTCATCTGCAGTAATGCAGAGGAGGTAAAGGTGGATAGTCGTTATTAACACCAACACTCAGTTCATTCTTCCTTTCTTGCCGTATACATAATAAACTCACAACTACACAGAACACTGTTCTGATCATGAATGACATTTTACAATGTACTGTGGACGTTGCGCAGGTGTAGTTCTAAGTTCTAGGGGACTGATGACCTCAGGTGTTGAGTCCCATAGTGCTCAGAGCCATTTGATGCCGATCGTGGTCAGTACAACAGCGCAACCGTGTAAGCTTGGCTGGCATCTGCTTTTGTGCCCAAGCTTACATTTCTCACGGTGCTTCCATATTTTCGTTGCACCCCTCTAAACGCGACCTGTTCTTCCACTAGTAATCGTCCTACTATTGCTTTCAGCCTTGCGTTTAAAAATCCTTGCATAAAGTTTATATGCAGTGTCAAGTAAGCTTATCTCTCTATATCAGTTAACCTGCAGACATGCCAGTCGGTCTACATAGGCCAAACATGCAGAAATTTCAAAACGAGGTACTCCGAACACCTCAGAGCCCTAAGAAGTGATAGTACACACTCCATTTTTGCAGACCATGTAATACAAGAAGAACACCACCAAAAAAACATGGAGACTGATCCGAAAATCCCCAGAGATAGCAACAGTCTCTATCAAAAACTCACAATGGAGGAGAACTACCACGTCCAAAAAGCAATAACACAGGGAAAGAGAGTCCTGAATGAAAATACAGCACTGTGCAACAAAACACTGTTTGGAACACTCAATGAACTATACAAAAATTACTCCCCACAAAAAACATAAAAAACTTCCGTTTCCTTGGTTCTCAACCGACTTCTTTCCATCTCTCTCTCTCTCTCTCTCTCTCTCTCTCTCTATCTATCTATCTATCTATCTATCTAGCTATCTCTCTCTCTCTCTCTCTCTCTCTCTCTCTCTCACACACACACACACACACACACACACACACACATATATTCAAAATCAGCGCCATAACAAACACAAGACCAACGATTAACAAGTGAGCAACCACAATAACATGACACCTCTCAAATGGCTCTGAGCACTATGGGACTTAACTTCTGAGGTCACCAGTCCCCTAGAACTTAGAACTACTTAACCTGACTAACCTAAGGACATCACACACATCCATGTCCGAAGCAGGATTCGAACTACACCTCTCATTCAGTGTGTTGTCAGAATTGTCTGTGCAGATCGCATTTCACCACATTTTGTGTACGTACATGTGAGGTGAAGTACTGAGCGGAAATTTGTGATAAACTGAGTAAAAGCAATGCACTAAACAGCAGCTGATTGAGACACCGACCAGGGACACGACACAGGGCGGAAAATGTAAGTACAGAAACGTACATAACCTTTACCCTCGAAACAGATCTCCACAAATACGTAATAATTTTCTTCGTGGCTTGTTTGCTGATGACATTATGTCAAAAAATCAGTTAGCGATGTAATTTTAAGGTGGGTGTCCAAACAAACTGAAGCAAATTGGAAATATTGTATTTCTTAGCCCTAAAGCAGTTAAATTATTACAAATGTGATATTGTACTTTACAGTAATAAAAATTTGACCCACAGAAGATGACACATTGGTGTCGTAACATGTCTGGGTAGATATAAAAAAGAAATTAATTGTCTTTGCATAAGGCTGATTTCCAAAAACCACCCACTTTTTATCCATCCAGTTTTCACATACATTTTTTCTAAGTTCTTGTACATCAGTATCACACTATTGCTACCGCTTTCTTCCAGATTCGTGGTTCATCTTTTTACTTCCATCAGATTTGAGGCGTACTGATAATCCAGCGTATTTAATACAGCCGTACAGCTGTGAGTACGAGCGTCTCGCCTGCTCTGGTCTCGCCACTCGGGGCGGCTGCTCCCAATCGGCGAGTGGCGGAGAGTGCTTTCTATTTCCGGCCGCCTCGCTGATGGACCTCCAGTGGCCCCCAACACAGGTCAGCCCGAAAACTCTGGAGTGCTCCACTGCTTTACAGCATACGAGCTTCTATCTGCACACTCGCCGCCCTGATTGATGCCTTCCACGATCTGACCCCCTACGTCTCCGATATCACGCTACCAGAGCAGGAGCGCGGAGGCACTCACAGCGCTTTCAGAGGAGTCTATTTCATCTCCCCCTCCTTTCACTGTCGCTGATAGCCTTCATGCTCGAATTGTGGTGCGATGCGTTTCAACCTCTCTAAGTATGCGGCATCTCGGCCGCTGGCGTGGTGAAAGTCATGCTGTGGTCGCGTTATCTCTAACGGTCGCTTCCACCGTAAGCTCTAAAACTGGAACTGTTGTGTGCCGGTCATTCGTCTTCTAGGGCGCGATTGAGCTTCCCTAGCCTGACATAGCGAGCTGCAGAGTGCTATAGTGTTGCAAGTATCCTATGCAAAGCTGAACAAGTCTCATACTGGAATTTTTAGCTGTGTTCCCGTGCTTGCAGAAAAATAATAGTGAATTAAAGACAGGTACACTTTTTTGCAAATATGCAATGAATGTTTTTTGTACCCATCCATAATACTTTAGTCAACAATTTTTTTTCGTTTTTGATCTTTCCAATCACTCATATAGGACACTAACGTTTACTGATTCGCACTAAACAAAATTTTGTTAACTGCAACAACGACACACTTCTTGTTTGAAACCAAAAGGCAGGAAGTGAATAAACGGGTGAGGACGCCGAAGAAAACTCTACCTTCCGTTCATTGGGACTATTTCACTTCATATAGCAAGGATCCCCCGTAAATTTCACGTGAAAGTGGATTTCCACCCGCCATCTAAGATTGCAGACCTGGCAACAGTTAATGACGATTTGCTGTTGGGGTACGGCTTACAAAGGCCAGACCTAGGGCACCATCATTTCCGAAGAGGACGGAGTGTGTGCCGATTACCAGGATGAACGGCAATCCTGTGGACAGCTGAATTCTGCAGTTCCACCAACTATAATATCTCATATTTATTATCTGTTCGGTAATAAGTGACCGCCCGGTATTTAGGGCCCAGTATTTCTTTATTCTTTCTGATCTTCTTTTCCTATCTTCTTCCGATATGAAGGGTTTGGACTTCTATGTAGATTTGTCTTGGTACCTTATGTTTTCATCTTTAGTAATTAATTTAGCTGTTCGATCGATAAGTGACTTTTCTGAAATCTTTAATTCTACTAGGTCTTTCTCTGTTTATTTAAGCCAGTTGGATTTCGTTTTGTGCTTACGGAAAAAGTCAAAGATTTGTTTGGTTAAGCTATTGAAATTCATTATGAGAAGATGACCATAAAAATTTATCCTCATTTTTCGCATAGTATCTGAAAGTTTTTCATTTTTCTTGTAGAGAGTATCATTTTTTATGTATATAATCTTATTGTCTTGAAATTTTGGTCCTATGATTTTTCTTAAAATTTATCTTTCCTTCAGCTCAAGTTTCTCCATTTGGCCCAACAGTGCATTTGGCTTAATCACTGTCTTGTAATGTGTAATTTTGGACCCCCATGAAAGGGATTTTTTGTTGCATGTATTTTTTGTTAGTTGGAAGGCTAATTCAAGTTTATTTTTTCTGGATTCCATTGCTTTGCTTTCCCCAGCATTCCAACTAATCCATTTTCCGAGATATTTGAATTCTTTTACTGTTTCAATCTTTTGTTCTTGCACTTTGAGGTACTTACATATTTTAGCTGCTTGTTTCTTCAGTTCAAGGATTTTCTACCGTGCTTCTTCAATTTTTTCAGCAAACAGAGCCATATCATCTGCAAAAGCAATGCAATTTACTTTAAGTTTTTTTTTTTTTTTGCAACCCAGTCTTGTATTTCGTTGTATTACCACAGTAGTTTTTTTTCGTTCTTAATCCACTTACTAAACACAGTATGTCTTTTCCGTCCTTAATCAACTTACTAAGTCCAGAGCGCGATTTGTAGTACGTTTCAACTTTGCCCGTAGTTCCTCGGCGTCCATCATATTGCAACTAAATGATGTTTCATTGTCTAAGCGAGGTGGTACAACTGCGTATCTGCTCTTTCTACCAGAAATACTCTCCTAGGCTCCTTCACTGATTTAATAATTTTAGTGGCCATAGTCGCTATCATGACATCATGGTCACTAATCTCCGTCCTGTGTTTGCGTCTACAAGCGAAAAAGTATTGCTGCGAGTAACGTGGAAAGTAGTGTTAATGGTTTAGCAAATAAAGTACGGTACAATAAGGCATCACGGCTTACAGCATAAATGGTACAGAAACGTAGTACAGAGAGAATGGATCTCTCACTCTTCAGGCTTACACACTACTTAATCTAACTTAAACTAACTTCCGCTAAGGACAACACACACACCCATGCCCGAAGGACTCGAACCTCCTACGGGGAAAGACGCGCGAACCGTGCTAAAGCGCCCTAGACCAAACGGCTACCCCGTGCGGCTCACTTAGTGTAACATCATGTGTTCATCTCGATTGAAACACAAAATCATGATAAGCTCAAACACTACCAAAACTACCTGTGCAGCTGTTTTATAGAAGACTTCGTACTTCTAAATGGAAGCTTCAGAGTATGTACGCGGGCTATTTGTCTCACGAAGTGCTGGGAAACGTAATGTAAAACATGATGTAAAGCGAAAAACATTTGATGGGACCCGTGTCGCACTTTTTGCAGGCACTATGCGATATCAGCTAACAGAATGGTGAACCTAGCCATCTGGTTGACTTAATATGTTTAAGAAATTACAAGCTGAATCAAAATGTAGGTAGCATCGTTATCATATTGCTCGGCATTTCGCGATTACTGCGTTGTATATTAACCAGAGGTCAGAAATCCAAGATGTTAACTACAACGATATGGTACCGTTCACACTGCAACCTCCGAACAGAGATTACCACAAATTACGTCACATTAGTTACAACAATCAGTCATTCGATAACATTCGTGCAGGAATCTGTGGCTCGTCCACGCTTTAAAATAAACTTAGTAATTCAGAGTTTTGTATGTCTCACTCCTTTGTTCCTCAGAGCTGCGACCAGAAAAAGATCCTGCAAGAACGGAACCAACGACGACTGAAGAGAATCGTTCAACGTGACAGAACTGCAACCCTTCCGCAAATTGCTGCAGATTTCAATGCTGGGCCATCAGCACGTTTGAGCATACAAACCATTCAACGAAACATAATCGATATGGGCTTTCGGAGCTGAAGTGCCACTCGTATACCCTTGATAGCTGCAGACACAAAGCTTTACGCTTCGTCTGGGCCTGTCAACACCGACATTGGACTGTTGATGACTGGAAACATCTTGCCTGGTCTGGCAAGTCTCATTTGAAATTGTATCGAGCGGATGGACGTGTACGGGTATGGAGACAACCTCATGAATTGATGGACCTTGCATGTGAGCAGGGGAATGTTCAAGCTTGTGGAGGCTTTATAATGGTTGGAGCGTGTGCATTTGGAGTGATATGGGGCCACTGACACGTCTAGATACGACTCTGACACGTGGCACGTACGTAAGCACCCTGTCTGACCACCTGCGTCCATTCACGTCCATTGTGCATTCCGGCAGACTTGAGCAATTCCAGCAGAAAAACGCCACACCCCATACGACCAGAATTGCTACTGAGTGGCTCAAGGAACACTCTCGTGGGTTTGAACACTTTCGCTGGCAACCAGACTCACAAGACGTGAACATTAGTGAGCGTATCTGGGATGGCTTGCAATGTGCTGTTCTCCACTCCCTCGTGTTCTTGTGGATTTATGGACAGCACTGCAGGATTCCACCACTACCTCAGACATTAGCGGAGTCCATGCTGTGTCGTGTTGTGGCTATTCTGTGTACTCTCGGGGGTCCTACTCGATATTAGGCTGGTGTACCAGTTTTTGGGTCTCTTCAGTGTATGTAAGCTAGGCAGTATGCGATTTGCAGGGGGGATGGGGGGGGGGGGGGGATTTTCCCCCATTTGCATCAGACCATCCCCTCCTCTGGTTTTATTTTATGCATCCCAACCTGGGATGCTTATTTCCCACGCACTGGAGTAAAACTTTACATATAATTTAAATTTGTGGAGCCGAACACTGAAAGTTTTTAATGAGTCTTAGTATTAATACTATTAATATGTTTCAGTTTTCTATCATCAGAATAAGTACAACTTTTCACAAATGTGCCTCTACTTTTTGAATTCTCCTCGTATATCTGTACCCGTACGTAGATGATTTTGTAAATAAGCTTTAACTGTAATGTACTTTTAAAGATGTAACAAGGGATGGCTTTTGTGATAGTGCATACGCGTCAATAGTGAGTTTCGGCATTAACATCTATTTATAAATAGCTGTTTAACCATGCGTAACGTCACGGTCCAAGCTAGTAACTTTCTACTAACCCCTAAGACACCCCCCCCCCCCCCCCTCCACTGGTAAAAGCACAAATCGCACCCTGGTCATACCACAGCAGTCGTACCGGAGAGTTGGGTGAGCTGGGGGCTGAAATTCCCACCCCGGGCTCTGACACAGGGCGGTGACCGACCCGGTACCTGTGCGAACTTTTGCTGTTAGGCCACCTTTTGGCAACGGGATGGCGCGCACTAACGCGCCTGGGACGAAAGCACAAAGTAGTGCGAAGTGAGCAACGGTGCTGGTCAGACGGGATCGGACAGTGTGGCGTCGCTCGCAGCGAACCACGTGGGTGGAGCTTAACACAGGCTCCCCAGCATCGCGTACTCCAAATTAATTGGCGCCGTCCGTTCGTTGCCTCGTGTCCGCCAAACAGACGGCGATCTTCACACGTTCCCGCTTCAGTAGCTTCATTAGTGAGTTGAGTGCGTCTGGGCCTGTAAGGAGTGCGAAACTTCAGGATGCCATTCAAACAAAGCAAAATTTCTGATTTTCTTAAGAGCAGTGCATTACCTGATACATGTACAAACTCTGACACTCGGTATACTAACAGTGGTGCTAAAAGAGTTAAAATAGACCGTGAATGTAAAAAAGAAAACGGTAATAATGGTGCTACTACAGGGGAAGAGACTGAGTCTCCGGTGACTGAAAACTGTGACGCGTCTCAAGCTAGGAACGGGAGTAACAGTACTCTTGAGATTATAGTAGGAAATTGTGTTGTCTTACCACGTTTTCAAAACTGGCAAAAGACTAAGCCATGACGGTCCGTAAATGAAAAAAACTTAGTAATATGCACAGTGTGTTCACAAGTTCGTGAACTTAAGGGGGAAAGCAGTGAACGTGTTCGTATCGATAACGCGTTTTTAGCTGGTGGTTCTGCTAATAACAGCAAAAAACTAAATGATAAAATCGGGGATCATGCAAAGTGCAAATCACACATGAACTGCGTAGAAATCATGAGTATAAAAGAAAAGAAAAGTTTAGAAAAATGCGTCATTGAAGTGCAAAATTGTGGGGAAAGCGGCATCAACAAAAAGTAATCGCAACTGCTTCGTTGTTCAGCTGTTCATATGTAATAGCTAAACAGAAATTATCATTCAAATCGTATCCTGCAGTAATCGAGCTACGAAAGCTTAATGGTTTATCAGTCGGTAATATGCTTCATTCTGACCACGCATGCCGAAATATCATTATGTTTGTAGGTGAAGAAATCAAAAAGAATCTTGCTCACTTCCTTGTAGAATCGGGTACAAACTTTAGTATCATGATGGACGAAAGTACAACGGTTTCCAATAAAACTTGTTTAATAATATATTTACGTTTGTCCTTTGAGGGAGTTGCTTGCGATTATTTTTTTGACATTGTTGAATTAGAAAGTGGGACAGGAGAATGCATTTTCAGCACACTGTTAGCAGCTCTTGAAAAGTGTGGCATTACAAATGATGAACTAAAGAACCACCTTGTAGTAATCGCAACAGATGATGGCTCAACAATGCTTGCACCTTACAAAGGCGTAGCCGTTCTACTGCGTAGTCATTTACGTAAGGATTTAACTGTCGTTCATTGTATGAACCACAAAATGGAATTAGCTGTCCACGATGTTATGAATGATGTAGCAGGTGTATACCATAAACAGGTTTTTTTTATTCCTTATATTCTGTGTTTTCTCGAAGTCCCAAAAATCAGAGACTACTACAAAGTGTTTCACAAGAATTACCCTCACAGCTATTAAAAGTAGGCCGTATTTTTCGCGTACGTTGGGTTGCTTCCCCATTTAATACTGTTCCAGCTTTTCTTGAAAGTCACAGTTCTCTTGTCCATTTTTTTTTTTTTGAAAAACTGGGACATGATCAACTCAGGAGAGATCTAAATTTGAAGGTTTACTAAAACATCTCACAAAGTGGTTTTTCAGATAGAGCATACGCGTGAATAGTGAGTTTCGGCATTAACATCTATTTATAAATAACTGTTTAACCATGGGTAACGCCACGGTCCAAGCTAGTAACATATATAATTGTACTAACCCCCTAAGACATCCCCCCCACTGGTAAAAGTACAAATCGCACATTGAAGCTAGGTAAGTAATAACACAAATATACAAAGAGATTTTGTCTTTCAGTAAGCCGATACACATCAACAGAGATGTGTCGAATGGTGAAAGTGGCCACGAAAACTGAGACGCACGGTTTGTACGTGTGGTGACTATTTAAGGAGCGAGCTATGGTGTCTTATGTGTGGCTGAAGGGAGAGAGCTCACTAGTACAGCGAGCTACGATTTGCTCCATATAAGTCGCTGCACGTACAAGGTCTCAGGTGTTCGGTGAATGGTACCATAAAGCTCTGTAAACGGGAATTATGGGCCTAATAGCTTCACTGACCTTCTGAGTAACCTCTGTTGGCTACGATACGCTTTTGGCAGCGTTTATAAAGCTGCTGGAAATTTTTAGTTGAAATTTTTCTGAGAATCGATTGACACTTTAATGTCACACCTCATCGGATGGTTGATGTCTATACAAACAGAGCGTCTTTTGAGATGGGGCCCCAAGTCAGTGGACGCCATATCAGGGCAGTGAAGTGGTTACTGGAGATCAGCGATGGTTAGGCCAGGCCCACACAGCTGCGTCTGACGTGTTAGGTGTATAGCAAAAACAGTTTGAAAGCTTTTTGCAGAATTTAAAGTTAACAGTTGGTTTCCAGAAGGTTGTACCGGTGCTGTTGAAAAATGTCCTCAACGTTTCCTTGATGCTGCACTTCCCATGTTGAGTCATGCTCTGTCCATGGATTCTGTTATTCGTACTCACACTCAGATTATTGTTGTTATCTGCAAGCAGGTTTTTAGCAACGTGTAACAAAATTAGTTGTTAATGTGTTGTTCCGTTGCACTACCACATGGACCTTGACAAGCAGGCTCGGACTTCGATTAAATCCATTCGACACTACATGGGTATGCGCATATGCGTATTTGTTGCACACGTTGCCATTTAGATGTTGGTACATACAATGAAGTTTTCAGACGTAGCTTGTATATATAAAATAAGGGCGCTTACCCAGGTAATCAAGAAAAATCGCATGTTGATAACAGGTGGTCTGAAACGTCTACAGAGGGTCAAATCGTGCAGCAGTGAAGATATCTTGCAAGCTCCCAACGACTGGTATTTAGACCGTCAATGTCGTTAATTCTCCCTGTCTGTGGCAGACTGAGAAGGGAGTTTGCTTAATTTTTATCAGCAGGGATTACTTTTATTCATTTTTATATAAGCCTGCTGTGGAGAAGGATCTTATGCACACTTTATCTCTCTCGGCAGCGTAACCTTCCCTGACCATTCTGCCCGCTTTAGAATTGATGTTTAGTCCCATCAAAGTTCATGATACAATCTTATCGATTGAATTTGAAGTCGCAACGAATAACGCAATTGTAATTTTGGGGATGGTCAGAGAAAACTACATCCTGCACGAATCTAGTATTGTGCCAATAATTTTAGGAAAAGGGGAGCGTGATTGATATGATTCTCTTTTCGTAGGTATGGTTTAAATGAGCAAGACGAGAACAGAAATTACTGCGAAAAACAAAGTTAATTTTATTTTAACAAACATTAGACAAATTTACGAAGTTACTTCTTAACAATCTTTTGACTACGCATTAACTGTGGACAAAGATTATTTAACTATGCACATAGATTATTTCTCCTTTGAATTACAAACCGTGTTGCCTTTGATTTGCATCGTCCTGTGGGGAGGGGGGGGGAGAAGGAAAATCTTGGAGAGCACGTGATCACTACTACTATGCTGATACATGCACATGCACTGAGTTATCGCTGAAATGCAAATATCGAACTATTTCTCTGTGCAGATTTTCTATGTACAGTGGCTGGCATCGAGCAGGACTCGTGGCTGGTATCTCCAGCGCGAAGTGCTTGGATACGAAACGATTCATCGTAGAAAAGCTACACTCCTCACTAAATTTTCAATAAGTTGTTAAACATCGACACACGTTAGCATAAATGTTCAGCAATCGCAAAAACTGGCTACAACTCCCTCTATTAGCTTTCTCGGCGGTTGCAGTTTGAAACTACGCACCACATGGCGGGTCGTAACGGAAATCTCGAACGGAGAAGATTATTCTTATTTCGGATAAATTGAACAAAAATCAATAAATGGTTCTTAATTAGTCAATCGCGAAAAAGCCTCTGATAAATAAATTGTTAACATTAAACATATTTAAGCATTCAAATACCTTTGTCCTGATTTCGACGCAGCGTTCTGACGGAACGTCTGGTCGCTTACCTGTCTGCCAAAAAACTCCCCGTAACCGTTGCGCGGCTCTTTCTCCCGAGAAGCGCGACGTGGTGGGGGAAGCTCATGACCAACCTCTGGTAAGAAAACGTTTTTTTTAGACTTTCCCACCTCTGTTCGAACCATCCTGTTCCTGCTCATTGCCTTCCACAGACTGTGTTAAAGTTGGTAGAAGATTCTGAGACCCACTACATCTCAGGTTCGTCTGCTACCACACTCAAAACATTCACACCTGACCACGTACTTTAAGGAGAGGTGGGGAATGTAAATAGGGACACAGGACGTGCATATTATAATGAGAATAAAAGACTTTGATCCATAATTGTTTCTACATACATGTAATTTGGGGCTGAGATTATTTCACTGTTCATTAATTATGTAAAGTAATTGAATTTACGCTGATAATGTCTATCAGGTGATAGTAACATAACACTGATTTTAACTGCGTAACGAAACCTATTGTGACGTTACAATCTGACAAATCCAGTTGGATATACTCTTAACAATGGGAAGAATGTCACAGTACACTGTTTCAACCGTTCTATTGCCAGTATCTTAAGATATAATGGACGCTGATGATATACCGTAAAATCGCTGAATCTCATCGACGCAAATTTTCATTGGGAGTGGCATAAAGTTTCTTGTGGTGCGCTATCCCATGCGGCGTAAGAATAACAGAATAATCACTATTTGAACTGTATTTTCCTTCGTAATTTCTTGTTAGACCTGCGAAATAGTTGGATCACTGGATTTGTCACCTCGAGAAAGCAGTGCGTTGCATCTGGAACATCCACCTGTGTGACCATTATCAGCGCTTGACATTCTCACGTTGGATGGTTTCAGGCGACTGCTATGTCTGTTTCGTAGGTTTCTCAGTGTGCACACTCCTCAGTGCCTCTCATCACAAGTCAAATATCTCTCGTCTCATTGTAATCGCAGAACCTGGTCTTACTTTTATACGTAGTACCCTAAGTGTAGGAACCCACAAAACATCCACAAACTCATTCTCAGTTCTCGCTGGAAAAATCAACAATGCACTCTAAGCACAGTTCAGTGCCTTGTTGCATTAAACCAAGACAAAAAGTTGAAAGTCGTCCTTTTGTCACGCTCATAATTTTTCTCTTAAAAATTTACGTATATGAGTATTTCTGTTTGTGAAACGGTCAAGAAAATCATCAGTGATAAAATCTGCTACAGTTGGAAAAATTGTTTATTACTAAAAAGCAAAGAACCATCCGGTTTCAAGACATATGTCCCATTTTCAGAAGCATCTGCAAAATTTTAAATGAATAATAATACTTATCCACATGGTTAAGATAATCAAAGCTAACGAGAACCAACAGAAATTCTTAGAAAAAGGCACTTATATGTTCATTAGTCCACTTTGGGCTTCCTTCTAACTGTACGCCACTTTTACAGTCAGCAGACAACGCGTAACGGATTCAGCTAAATGCCAAGTACAGATATGGTTGCGTTCGTTTATTCACCATGCAATGAGGTGACAACATCATGGGATAGCGATATGCACACAAGACAGTGCATTGGTGGAGCTGTCATTTGTGAAAAAGTTTCCGACGTAATTATGGTCGCTTCACTGGAAGTAGCAGACGTTGAACGTGGAATGGTAGATGGAGCTAGACACGTGGGACATTTCGTTTCGGACATTTTTAGGGAATTCAATACCTTGATTCACAGTGTCAAGAGTGTCTTGAGAATACACAATTTCAGACACTATCTCTCACCGCGGACAACGCAGTGGCCGACAGCCTTCACTTAACGACCGAGAGCAGCGGCGTTTGCGTTGAATTGTCAGTGCTAAGAGACAAGCAACACTGCGTCAAATAACAGCAGAAATCAATGTGAGACGTGCGACGAACGTACCCGTTAGGAAAGTGAGGCGAAATATGGCGTTAACGAACTATGTCAGCAGACGACCGACGCGAGTGCCTTTGCTAACAGCACGACATGGCCTGCAACGCTTTCCTGGCCTCGTGACCGTATCGGTTGGACCCCAGAGGACCGGATAACCGTGCCTCATCAGGTATGTCCAGATATCAGTTAGTAGGAACTGATGATAGCGTTCGATTGTGGTGCAGACCCCACAAAGCATGGACCCAACTTGTCAACAAAGCCATGTGCCACCTGGTGGTGACTCCATGATAGAGTTGTGGCGATACGTGAATGAGTCGTTCATTTGAACAACTGTAAATAAAGAATCGTAAGAATCGAATCGTGATACGGACGAATCGTCGTTCGAAAGACTCGTAAGAACGATTGCATGTTTCTGAGTCGTGACGATTCCAAGTTCCAACGATTCATCGATTCTTAGTTCACTATGCTTCGAAGGCAACTTCCGAATCATGCCGAGTAGTACCGAATGATTAAGAGCGCCAGATGGCAGTCAGGTGGAGGATGCGTGTGAACAAAGGAAGCTCGGAACGAACAGACGAAGTTCGTTGGCCGTAATATTACTCGTAAAAACCAAGCTGACACTTGGCGGTGGCTGACGGGAACGAGCGTGAGGGCATTTCCTATTTACTATCGCTACCATCAGCCACCGCGCCGACGTCAGCTTTCATCAATTATGAGTCGAGAATCACACTTGTAACGTCATATGCATGTTTACTCATAAATAAACTATTTCTGGCATATCTTACCATGACACCGTTCGATTCTAGCCCCATTGACAATTTCAAACATGTCCTGCCATCTGTGAGTAAGATGTAGAACTTTTCGCATTCCGTAAGAATCGTGCCATCGCAGACTAGAATGAATCGTGAACGAATCGTAGGAATCGATTCGCAATGTGAGATCAAATCGTAGGAGTCGAATCGGGAAAAAGAATCGTGTTGCCCAACTCTACTCCATGATGGTGTGGTCTGTGTTTACATGGAATCAACTCAGTCCTCTGGTCCAACTAAACCGATAATTTACTGGAAATGATTACGTTTGGCAACTTGAGAGACCACTGCCGGCCATTCATGGACTTCATGTTCCCAAACAACAATGGAATTTTTATGGATGATAATGCGCCGTGTCACCGGGCCCCAATTGTTGGTCAGTGTTTTGAAGAACATTCTGGACAATTCGAGCGAATAGTCTGGCCATACAGATCGCCGCAAATCAATCCCACTGCACATTTATGGGACATAATCGGGACGTGAGTTCGTGCATAACATCGTGGACCTGCGACAGTTACGCAGTTATGAACGGCTATAGAGACAGCATGGCTCAATATTTCGGCACGGGACTTCCAGCGACTTGTTGAGTCCATGCTACCTCGAGTTGCTGCAGTACGTCGGGGAGAAGGAGGTCCGGCACGTTGTCAGGAGGTATCGCATGACTTTTGTCACCTCATTGTATTATTAATTCATTCTCACTTGGACATAAAAATGAATATGACATATGTTGCCAAACACTGTTCTTTATTTTTATGAATACCAACTACTGTCTTTGATGTGACTGCACCTAAGGAAGAAAACAATGTCAGACTCTGAATACGTCATGCAATTGATGAAACCAGTTTTGCACATATATATTCAATGAAAGTACAGGGTGTTTCAAAAATGACCGGTATCTTTGAAACGGCAATAAAAACTAAACGAGCAGCAACAGAAATACACCATTTGTTGCAATATGCTTCGGGCAACAGTACATTTTCAGGCGGACAAACTTTCGAAATTACAGTAGTTACAATTTTCAACAACAGATGGCGGTGCAAGTGATGTGAAAGATATAGAAGACAACGCAGTCTGTGGGTGCACCATTCTGTACGTCGTCTTTCTGCTGTAAGCGTGTGCTGTTCACAACGTGCAAGTGTGCTGTGGACAACATGGTTTATTCCTTAGAACAGAGGATTTTTCTGGTGTTGGAATTCCACTGTGTAGAACACAGTGTTGTTGCAACAAGACTAAGTTTTCAACGGAGGTTTAATGTAAACAAAGGACCGAAAAGCCATACAATAAAGGATCTGTTTGAAAAATTTAAATGGACTGGGAACGTGACGGATGAACGTGCTGGAAAGGTAGGGCGACCACGTACGGCAACCACAGAGGGCAACGCGCAGCTAGTGCAGCAGGTGATCCAACAGCGGCCTCGGGTTTCCGTTCGCTGTGTTGCAGCTGCGGTCCAAATGACGCCAACGTCCACGTATCGTCTCATGAGCCAGAGTTTACACCTCTATCCATACAATATTCAAACGTGGCAACCCCTCAGTGCCGCTACCATTGCTGCACGAGAGACATTCGCTAACGATATAGTGCACAGGATTGATGACGGCGATATGCATGTGGGCAGCATTTGGTTTACTGACGAAGCTTATTTTTACCTGGACGGCTTCGTCAATAAACAGAACTGGCGCATATGGGGAACCGAAAAGCCCCATGTTGCAGTCCCATCGTCCCTGCATCCTCAAAAAGTACTGGTCTGGGCCGCCATTTCTTCCAAAGGAATCATTGGCCCATTTTTCAGATCCGAAACGATTACTGCATCACGCTATCTGGACATTCTTCGTGAATATGTGGCGGTACAAACTACCTTAGACGACACTGCGAACACCTCGTGGTTTATGCAAGATGGTGCCCGGCCACATCGCACGACCGACGTCTTTAATTTCCTGAATGAATATTTCGATGATCGTGTGATTGCTTTGGGCTATCCAAAACATACAGGAGGCAGCGTGGATTGGCCTCCCTATTCGCCAGACATGAACCCCTGTGACTTCTTTCTGTGGGGACACTTGAAAGACCAGGTGTACCGCCAGAATCCAGAAACAATTGAACAGCTGAAGCAGTACATCTCATCTGCATGTGAAGCCATTCCGCCAGACACGTTGTCAAAGGTTTCGGGTAATTTCATTCAGAAACTACGCCATATTATTGCTACTCATGGTGGATATGTGGGAAATATCGTACTATAGAGTTTCCCAGACCGCAGCGCCATCTGTTGTTGACAATTGTAACTATTGTAATTTCGAAAGTTTGTCTGCCTGAAAATGTACTGTTGTCCCAAGCATATTGCAACAAACGGTGTATTTCTATCGCTGCTCGTTTAGTTTGTATTGCCGTTTCAAATATACCGGTCATTTTTGAAACACCCTGTACATGAGTTTCAGTTTAGTTTCCACTAGCGTTATTAATATCATGACGAAATCACAGATACTCCATACACGGAGCAAAACTATTCGAGTTTGAAATTTATGTCATGCAGACTATAATGAATTCCTGTTCTTGCTGAATAGTTAATAAAATGAAGAAAAAACAATTATAAATACACCGCAGAAAGCGCAATAGTGGTGCTTTTCAGCGTCTCCGAGATTCTGCGCTTCTTTTGTAGCAATGATCTCTGCTATTGAGAGGCAGGAACCGGCGACTTTGGTTTAATTTGGGATAAACAAACGTATAACAATGTACTTCTTGGGATGTTTGTTTTAGATTCACCAGAGCACATTTCAAGAGTGTTTGAAGAGACGTGTTTGATCTAGTCTCTCTCTTGATACTTCCGAGTCTGACTGCTTTCCAATTCTGAGTTGCTGCAGTAACGAGTTCCTCACAACTTCAGAGAAGCAGGCACGGTTGAGTGTTTAGTGCTGAGTGCCTGGCGACACGCCACACACACTCGGCTCTGTTGTTGTTTAATCAGCCGCTGCGCGTACACACTGAGCCCTATCTCGCTACTTGCGTCTGCAATTGTCTGTCAGGCCACCTCGGCTGTTTACTACGTTTCTCGAAAACAAACAAACAGCGTCTGCTCTTTGGTAATCTACTCGTCAGTACTGCTACAGAACTAGAGCCGCATCTCGACCCAAATAATTAGTTTGGCTGTTTATTTCCGCCGCCACTATCGGGGTATGTAGTTCTTCTTGTACGTCTGACTAGGCAGATTTACATCCTCTTTAACAAATCAGTTCGTCATTCGTTCGTAAATTAAGTAATTAATTCATCTCACCGTCCCCCGTACGCACCAGTCAAGATTAATTATCTCGTTCATTAATTCGCTCGTCGTCTTCTGAGATCCCATCACGAACGTCAAACTTCGGAGATGTACAGCGAGTCGAGACATACACTAAAAATGTGGAGCAGATGTTAAAAATTGCATCTATTATTATCTGTCGCCAAATTGCTCTAACTTATTGATCTTTAGACAGGTAACACTAATTCAGTGAAATTAGCAGGAAAACTGATATTTCGAGAAAGATGCTGACTGTTTTGCTGTATTAAGTAGCTGCCTCTATCTGACTCTACGAAGTGTTGCTTTATTCTACGTGGTCGAAGAAGAAGCCAGTCTGACTGCCTTCAAGACGTGTGCAGTTACGGTACGAGAATTAATTGTACCCCCGGTAGACAAAGAAATTATTTTATCTGCTGGCCTTGACCTATATTGTTCAAACAATGTTCAGTACGTTGATTTAATATGGATCAGCAAACTCGTTTCAATCCGTGAGACAGCGCTGATTAGCCTTTGCCCTGCTGTATTTCAGCTTCATGCTACCTGATAGCACTCGGGAAACGTCTGCAGAAACCCGTAGTCCCACATCGTTTGCCGTCTCTTTTGACCAATGCAAGTTTCACGCGAATGTGAACACTATAGAGATTTCATTGAAACATCAGTCTTTTTCTCTCGACTATATTCCCTCTCGCGTGACTGTTTTGAGTACGATTCCGTTCTTATTGCAACGATGCCACTCCGGTTCTATGTAATCTCAGTACCCGCTGTGCTTTTGCATTGTGCAGGCGCGTGCTTAGCGTCGGCCATTTTCCCGGTAGTTACGTACCAGCTGCGTTCGAAATCTACCCCACGGAGTAAAAAACTTTATTTTCCTTATTTGTCATTACACATTGTTTTTATTTGTTTTAGACAGAACTGAGCGTTGTTAGAACAATGGTCAAATTTCAGAGTCTATTGTTAGCTAGTGGAGACTGGCGCATTTGATACGTACTAGATTCTTTTCAAGAGGCACCCGAGTTTAGCGACAGTGAAACATAAATATCTTGTCACGAAGCTGACACTGAAATAGAGGACGTTCGCGGAGAAAATCAAGAAACGGTTAGACAATCGGGTTTTTTTATGGACAAAAAACTATATCTCGACCGTGATGAATGAAAAGAAATGCCATTATTTAGAATACGATATTTCTCCTTGTATTAGTTGATTCGCTCATGTACGAGCTGTCATTTTTTTCCTTTATGGTTTAGTCTGGTTAACTGATCATTATTTAATCTCAAAACACATATCTGAACATTGTTCAAGTAGATTTTTTTTGGTTAGTCCAAAGACTTTATTTAAGAGGTCAATATTAACGTAAGAACGATAATTGCTAATGAGATCGCCGTTTGTTTTTATATTAAAAGTTGATTTTTCATCACCAGAAAGAAGCTTTTCTTTTAGCGACTCTTTAACAATGGTTTAGAGCAAGATAGCTGTAAATAGATTTCAGACGGTTTTTGAATTTGGGACCGAAAACTGACGATGATGATGATGATGATGATGATGATGATGATGATGTTTGGTTTGTGGGGCGCTCAACTGCGCGATTATCAGCGCCCGTACAAATTCCCAACCTTTGGTCATCCCAATCTCGCCACTTTCATGAACGATGATGAAATGATGAGGACACCACAAACACCCAGTCATCTCGAGGCAGGTGAAAATCTCAGATCCCGCCGGGAATCGAAAACACAGGAAAAAATGGCTCTGAGCACTGTGGGACTTAACATCTATGGTCATCAGTCCCCTAGAACTTAAAACTACTTAAACCTAACTAACCTAAGGACAGCACACAACACCCAGTCATCACGAGGCAGAGAAATTCCCTGACCCCGCCGGGAATCGAACACGGGCGCGGGAAGCGTGAACGCTACCGCACGACCACGAGCTGCGGACGAACCCACCAAAGTTGCTACGGTTAGTCTAAATAGGGAGCGTAACCGTTGATCAAATTCAGCCTTCAGACACAGGTTTTTAAGCTACCTATTTGTCATTCACTTTATTAGAGACTTTCCACTGAGAAATTCTTCACATGAAGCTGAAACAAAATTCAAGAAACCTTCGCACAAGATAACCATGACGTTCACAAGCCAGTGAGACTCCTGTAAATCTCCTTTCTAGAGCAGCTCACCAAAACTGTCCAGCAATCGAGCTTTACTACGTCCGCAGCTTGATTTACGCCTTACTGGAAGCGAATGTTCTCATAAACAGTGCTTTCTCGTCCACCAATTACAGTGCTCCATTTTATCCCGTTAGCAGTACTTCTTGTAACTACTATTTACGTCATAATGTTGTTTTTGTTGTGGTCCTCAGTGCTGAGATGGGTTTGATGCAACTCTGTAGTCATGGACTGTGGGGCATGTCGTGGCGGAGGCTTGAGTCCTCCCTCGGGCGTGGGTGTGTGTGTTTGTCCTTAGGATAATTTAGGATAAGTAGTGTGTAAGCTTAGGGACTGATGACCTTAGCAGTTACCTCCCATAAGATTTCACACACATTCGATACAGCTCTCCATGCTACTCTATCCTGTGCGAGGTTCTTCATCTCCCAGTACCTACTGCAACCTACATCCTTCTGAATCTGCTTAGTGTATTCATTACTTGGTCTCCCTCTACAATTTTTATCCTCCACGCTGCCCTCCAATACTAAATTGGTGATCCCTTGATGCCTCAGAATATGCCCTACCAACCGATCCCTTCTTCTAGTCAAGTTGTGCCACAAACTTCTCTCCTCTCCAATTCTATTCAGTACTTCCTCATTAGTTACGTGATCTACTCATCTAATCTTCAGCATTCTTCTGTACCACCACATTTCGAAAGTTTTTATTCTCTTCTCGTCTAAACTATTTATCGTCCACGTTTCACTTCCATAGATGGCTACACTCCATACAAATATTTTCAGAAACGACTTCATCACACTTAAATCTATACTCGATGTCAACAAATTTTTCTTCTTCAGAAACGCTCTCCTTGCCATTGCTAGTCTAAATTTTATATCCTCTCTACTTCGACCATCATTAGTTATTTTGCTCCCTAAATAGCAAAACTCATTTACTACTTTAAGCATTTCATTTCCTAATCTAATTCCCTCAGCATCACCCAATTTAATTCGACTACATTCAATTAACCTCATTTTGCTTTTGCTGATGTTCATCATCCTTTAGAGACATTGTCAATTCCGTTCAGACGCTCTTCCAGGTCCTTTGCTGTCTCTGACAGAATGACAATGTTATCGGCGAACCTCAAAGTTTTTATTTCTTCTCCATGGATTTTAATTCCTATTCCGAATTTTCTTTTGTTTCCTTTACTGCTTGCTCAATATACAGATTGAGTAACATCGCGGAGAGGCTACAACCCTGTCTCACTCCCTTCTCAACCACTGCTTCCCTCTCATGCCCCTCGACTCTTATTGAAACGTCCCCTTAGAACAATTGTATAAGACTGGTCTATGTGAAACGTCCTCTTTGAACAATTATACACGACTGTGCTTAAACTGAGACACAATATCTTTAGCGCAACGCAATCTGACTTCCAAAAATCCCTACGAAAGAATGGCCCTGACTAGCATTAACCTATACGTTTCACAAATCACTTACCTCACAAAAATCTTCGTTACTCAAGCTACTGCAATACAGCGAGCGCCACTACTGCCAGCTAAATAAAAGATTCAAACTACTAAAGGCACTAACTACTGATAGGCATAGTTAGCAAATGAAAGATTTTAATAGAGAACAAACAATGTATTTACCTCACTAGTCATAATATATATAGCAGTTCATGACACCAATTCTTACAAATTTCAGAACTCCGCCATCTCTCTCCCCACGTCGACCACTGCTGGCGGCTCACCTCCAACTGCGCAACGCTACGCGCTGTTAGCATCCAGCTGCCGCTGCCCAACACTACAATGGCAGACAACAATGCAAACTAAACACACACTGCGCACAGCACAGCCAGTGATTTTTATACCGAGCGCTAAGCGGCGTTACCAATAAGAAAACCTAAACAGCCTACTTACATTATAACTGCCATCTGGTTTCTGTACAAATTGTAAATGCCGGCCGCAATGGCCGTGCGGTACTAGGCGCTACAGTCTGGAACCGAGCGACCGCTACGGTCACAGGTTCGAATCCTGCATCGGGCATGGATGTGTATGATGTCCTTAGGTTAGTTAGTTTTAATTAGTTCTATGTTTTAGGCGACTGATGACTTTAGAAGTTGAGTCGCATAGTGCTCAGAGCCATTTTAGAGCCAAATTGTAAATAGCATTTCGCTCCCTGTATTTTACCCCTGTCATCTTCAGAATTCGAAAGAGAGTATTCCAGTCAACATTGTCAAAAGCTTTCTGTAAGCCTACAAATGCTAGAAACGTAGGTTTGCCATTGCTTAACTTGTTTTCTAAGATACGTCGTAGGGTCAGCATTGCCCCAAGCGTTCCAACATTTCTACGGAATCCAAACTGATCTTCCCCGATGTCGGCTTCTACCAGTTTTTCCATTCGCCTGTAAATAATGCGTGTTAGTATTTTACAGCCGTGGCTTATTAAACTGATAGTTCGGTAATTTTCACATCTGTCAACACCTGCTTTCTTTGGGATTGGAATTATTATATTCTTCTTGAAGTCTGAGGGTATTTTGCCTGTCTCATACATGTTGCTCACCAGATGGTACTGTTTTGTCAGGGCTGGCTCTCCCAAGGCTATCAGTAGTTCTAATGGAATGTTGTCTACACCCGGAGCTTTGTTTCGACTTAGGTCTTTCAGTGCTCTGTCAAACTCTTCACGCTGTATCACATCTCCTATTTCATCTTCATCTACATTCTCTTCCATTTCTATAATATTGTCATCGGGAACATCGCCCTTGTATGACCCTCTTTATACTCCTTCCACCCTTCTGCTTACCCTTCTTTGCTTAGAACTGGGTTTCCATCAGAGCTCTTGATATTCATAGAAGTGGTTCTCTTTTCTCCAAAGGTCTCTTTAATTTTCCTGTAGCCAGTATCTATCTAACCCCTAGTGTGATAAGCCTCTACATCCTTACATTTGTCCTCTAGCCATCCCTGCTTAGCCATTTTGCACTTCCTGTCGATCTCATTTTTGAGACGTTTGTATTCCTTTTTGCTTGCTTCATTTACTGCATTTTTATATTTTCTCATTTCAGCAATTAAATTCAATATTTATTCTGTTACCCAAGGATTTCTATTAGCCCTCGTCTTTTTACCTACTTGATCCTCTGCTACCTTCACTATTTCGTCCCTCAAAGCTACCCATTCTTCTTCAACTGTAATTCTTTGCCCAATTCTTTTTAATCGTTCCCTAATGCTCTCCCTGAAACACTCTACAACCTCTGGTTTAGTCAGTTTATCCAGGTCCCATCTCCTCAAATTGCCACCTTTTTGCAGTTTCTTCAGTTTTAATCTACAGTTCATAACCAATAGATTGTGGTCAGAGCCCACATCTGCCCCTGTAAATGTCTTACATTTTAAAACCTGGTTCCTAAATCTCTGTCTTACCATTATATAATTTATCTGAAACCTTTTAGTATCTCCAGGCTTCTTCCATGTACACAACCTTCTTTCATGATTCTTGAACCAAGTGTTAGCTATGATTAAGTTATGCTCTGTGCAAAATTCTATCAGGCGGCTTCCTCTTGCATTTCTTCCCTCCAATCCATAGTCACATACTACATTTCCTTCTCTCCCTTTTCCTACTATCGAATTCCAGTCACCAATGACTTAAATTTTCGTCTCCCTTCACTCTCTGAATAATTTCTTTTATCTCATCATACATTTCATCAATCTCTTCGTCATCACAGAGCTAGTTGGCATACAAAGTTGTACTACTGTAGTAGGCGTGGGCTTCGTATCTATCTTGGCCACAATAATGCGCTCACCTATGCTGTTTGTAGTAGTTTACGTGCACTCCTATTTCATTAAAAAAAAGTTGTTCAAATGTTTGTTAAATCTTATGGGTCTTAATTGCTAAGGACATCAGTCCTTAAGCTTACACACTACTTAACCTAAATTATCCTAAGGACGTACACACACACCCATGCCCGAGGGAGGAGTCGCACCTCCGCCGGGACCAGGACTGCAGCGCCACAGACCGCTCTGCTAATCCCGCGCGGCCCTGTTTTTTTTATTCATTACTAAACCTACTCTTGCATTACCCCTATTTGATTTTGTATTTATAACCCTGTATTCTTGCTCCTCCTGCCACCGAACTTCACTATTTCCCACTATATCTAACTTCAACCTATCCATTTCCCTTTTTAAATTTTCTAACCTACCTGCCTGATTAAGGGATCTGACATTCCACACTCCGATCCGTAGAACGCCAGTTTTCTTTCTCCTGGTAACGACGTCCTCCTGAGTAGTCTCCGCCCAGAGATCCCAATGGGGGACTATTTTACCTCCGGAGTATTTTACCCACGAGGACGCCATCATGATTTAACTATACAGTAAAGCTGCATGCCCTCGGGAAAAATTACGGCTGTAGTTTCCCCTTGCTTTCAGCCGTTCGCAGTACCAGCACAGCAAGGCCGTTTTGGCTATTGTTACAAGGCCAGATCAGTCAATCATCCAGACTGTTGCCCCTGCAACTACTGAAAAGGCTGCTGCCCCTCATCAGGAACCATACGTTTGTCTGGCCTCCGATCAGACACCCCTCCGTTGTGGTTGCACCTACGGTACGGCCATCTGTATCGCTGAGGCAGGCAAGCCTCCCCACCAACGGCAAGGTCCATGGTTCATTGGAGGAGGGAGGGGGTACGTCATAATATCCATGTCATGTAGCTAGGCTACATGATTAACCAGCTATAGTGCCCTCTGCTGGCCCCAGTTTCCTTGCATAAATACCAGACGCATTCTGATCATCACCAGCACTTACTATGTTTAGTTTGCGTTGATACTACATCACAATATTTCATGGCATGTATAGCTGGTATACATGTAAACATTTTCATCTTTTTATGTGCCACCAGGATTTTTATAGATTTAGTGTCAGCAAACTAGGTTAGTTGGTTACACACTTTCTGTTTTTGTTACAGATCTGAAGGTGGCAATAGTCGAAAGCGGCCATAGTGAAATGTAAAAATGTACGTGATCAAGACGGACCTGCAAAATAAAGTACGGTAAGTTGTTGACGTTAAGTGACTGTAGAAGGATACAAGATCACTTAGTTGATGTGATGAATGGGAGCTAGCTCTAAATGAAGAAAAATTCAAGTTAACGCAGACGAGTAGGAAAACGAACCCCTAATGTTCGAATAAAGCGTTGGTAGTTTGCTGCTCCACATAGTCACGCCGTTTAAATATCTGGGCGTAACGTTGTAAAGCGATATGAAATGGAACGGACACGGAAGGATTGTAGTAGGAAAGACGAATAGTCTACTTCGGTTTATTTGGAGAATTTTAGGGAAACGTGATTCATCTGTAAACGATACCGCATACTGGGCACTAGTGCGACCTCTATTTGAGTACTGTTCGAGAGTTTGGGATCCGCACCAGGTCGAATTACAGGTAGAAATCGAAGCAATTCAGAGGCGGGCAGCTAAATTTGTTACCGGTATGTTCGAACAACACGTTACTATTGTGGAGACGCTTCGGGAACAGACGGCTCTTCTGCTGATGGGTTTGATGCGGCCCTTCACGAATTCCTCTTCGTCTCAGAACAATACTTGCAACCCATGCCCTCAGCTATTTGCTGGGTGTTTTCCAATCGCCGTCTTCCTATACAGTTTTTAGCCCCCACGGCTCCATCTAGTTCCATGGATGTTTTTCGCTGATGTCTTAACTGACGTCCTACCATCCTGTCCCTTCTTATTGTCAGTGTCTTCCACATACGACATTCCTTCCCTCCCCGATTCTCCAGAGAATCTCCTTACCTTCTCAGTCCACCTAATTTTCAACCATATTCTGTAGCTCCATATCTCAAATGCTTCCATTCTCTTGTTTTCAAGTTATCCCATAGTCCATGTTTCACTGCTATACAATGCTGTGTACCAAGCGTAGATTCTCAAAAATTTGTTCCCTCAAAATTAAGGGCTATGCTTCATGATAGTAGACTTCTTCTGGCCAGGAATGCCCTTATTACCAGGGGTCTGCTTTTTATGCCCTTATTACCAGGGGTCTGCTTTTTATGTCCTCCTTGCTCTGTCCGTCATGGGTTATTTTGCTGCGTAGGTAGCACAATTCCTTAACTTCATGTACTTCGTGATCACCAATCCTGATGTTAAGTTTCTCGCTAGTCTCGTATCTGCTGCTTCTCATTACTTCTGTCTTTGTTGCATTTACCATTAATCCATATTCTGTTCTTATTAGACTGCTCATTCAGTTCAGCAGATCTTGCAATTTTTCTTCACTTTCACTGAGGACAGCAATGTCATCAGAGAATAATATCACTGATATCTTTTTACCGCGAACTTTCATTTCACTCATGAACGTTTCTTTAATTTCCGTCATTGCTTCTTCGATGTGTAGATTGAACAGTAGTGGCGAAAGCTACGTCCCTGTTTACAAAACTTTCTAATCCGAGTACTTCGTTCTTAGTCTTCCTATCTTACTGTTGGCTTTTGCACATTTTATATATTACCCATCTTCCCCTATACCTTAGCCCTATTTTGTCAGAATTTCTGACATGTTGCACTGTTTTACACTATCGAACGCTTTTTCCAGGTCGACAAATCATATGAGCATGTCTTAATACCGAGCGAGGTGGCGCAGTGGTTTGCACACTGGACTCGCATTCGGGAGGACGACGGTTCAATCCCGTCTCCTGCCGTCCTGATTTAGGTTTTCCGTGATTTTCCTAAATCGTTTCAGGCAAATGCCGGGATGGTCCCTTTGAAAGGGCACGGCCGATTTCCTTCCCAATCCTTCCCTAACCCGAGCTTGCGCTCCGTCTGTAATGACCTCGTTGTCGACGGGACGTTAAACACTAACCACCACCACCATGTCTTAATTTTCTTTTGTCTTGCTTCCGTTATCAACCGCAACGTCACAACTGCCTCTCTGGTACCTTTACCTTTCCGAAAGGTAAACTGTTCGTCATGTAACACATCCTCAATTCACTTTTCCATTCTTCTGTGTATTATTCTTGTCGGAAACTTGGCAGCATCAGCTGTTATGCTGATTGTGCGATAATTCTCGCAGTTATCGGCTCTTGCAACATTCGGAATTGTGTGGGTGATGTTTACCCAGAAGTCAGATGGTATGTCGCCAGACTCATATATTCTACACACCAACGTGAATAGTCGTTTCGTTGCCAATTCCCCCAATGATTTTACAAATTCTGATGGAATGTTATCTGTTCCTTGTGTCTTACTCGCTATTAAGTTTTCCAATGCTCTTTTAAATTCTGCTTCTAATACTCGATCCCCTATTCTTCTGTATGTTTCTTCGTCTATCACATCATTAGTCAAGCCTTGCCCCTCATAGAGGCCTTCAATGTACTCTTTCTACATATCGGCTCTCTCCTCTGTATTTAGCAGTGAAACTCCCATTGGACTCTTAATGTTACAACCTCTGCTTTTAATTTCACCGAAGGAACACGACTGAGAAAATTTAGAGAACCGGCCGTTGAAGTCGAGTTCCGTGGAAGGACCATGAATGAAAAACAAGATACGTTAGGGCTGAGACGGGGGCATATAGACAGTTGTTCTATTTCAGTTACTACTGGCTATCCGTCTCGAGCTTACTGCAGTTTAATTAAATAGAATTACGACAGACGCCTTTCGCCAGCCGTGGTTATTCTGAAAACAGGATACGCATATTTATACATTTTTGGATGTTTTAGGTTAAAAAACAGCGTTTTGTTTATGAAGTTACTTACAGAATGTTGCTTAAGGTGTTTCTTTACATATTCTGCTTCTTCCCTGCTTGCTAGCAGTGGTCGATGTTGAAAGGCTTCGATTCACATTGGCACTTGGCAGTTTTTACCATTCTGCAGTATTTCTTGCGCTGCATTATTTACACTTCACTTCTGTAAGCTGAACTGAAGATGTGTGTGTTTTTCACTCTGCATAGTAACAGTGTTTGTACAATGAACAGTCAAAGAAACTGGTACACCTGCCTAATACAGCGTAGGGCCCACAAGAGCACACACAAGGCCGCAACACGACGTGGCATGGACTCGACTAACGTCTGAAGTAGTGCTGGAGGGAACTGACTGCATGAATCGTGCAGGGCTGTCCCCAAATCCGTAAGAGTATGAGGCACTGGAGCTCTCTTCTGAACAACACGTTGCAAGGCATCCCAGATATGCTCAGTAATGTTCATGTCTGGGGAGTTTGGTGGTCAGTGAAAGTGTTTAAACTGTGAAGAGTGATCCTGGAGCCATTCTGTAGCAATTCTGCACGCACGAGGTCTCGCATTGTCCTGCTGCAATCGCCCAACTCCCTCGAAATGCAAAGTGGACAAGAGTGGATGCAGGTGATCAGACAGGATACTTACGCACGTGTCACCTGTCAGACCCCTCTTCTAGAAGTATCACGGTTCCCATATCACTCCATCTGCATATGCCCCATACCATTATAGAGCCTCCATCAGCTTGAATATTCCCCTGCTGACATGCAGGGTCCATGGGTTCATGAGGTTGTCTCCATACCCGTGCACGTCCACCCGCTCGATACAATTTGAAACGAGACTCGCCCAACCAGGCAATATGTTTCCAGTCATGAGAAGTCCAATGTCGGTGTTGATTGACACAGGCGAGGCGTAAAGCTTTGTGTCGTGCAGTCATCAAGGGTACACGAGTGGGCCTTCGGCTCCGAAAGCCCATATCGATTATGTTCCATTGAATGATTTGTGTGCTCAAACGTGTTGATGGCCCAGCATTGAAATATGCAGCAATTTCCGGAAGGGTTGCACTTCTGTCGCGTTGAACGGTCTCTTCAGTTGTCGATGCTCCCACTCTTGTATTATCTTTTTCCGGTCGCAGCGATTTCGGAGATTTGATGTTTTACCAGACTCCTGATGTTCACAGTACACTCGTGAAATGGTCGCACGAGAAAATCCCAATTTCATCCCTACCTCGGGGATGCTATATCCTATCGCTCGTGGCGCGACTGTAACACCACGTTCAAATTCACTTAAATCTTGATAACCTGCAATTGTTGCTGCAATTACCGATCTAACAACTGCGCCAGACACTTGGCCTTCCTAGGCGTTGCCAACCGCAACGCTGTATTCCGAGTGTTTACTTGTCTCTCTGTTTGAATACACATGCCTATACCAGTTTTTTTGGCGCTTCAGTGTATCTGTTGGTTTGTTTTCGTTCACGTTGTCAGTGTCTCCACCCTGTGAAGCTACGAACCTAACTCGTGTGTGTCTCTCTCGGTGTGTGTGTGTGTGTGTGTGTGTGTGTGTGTGTGTGTGTTGAACCGCGAATTTACTTTCAAAACCTTTTCTTACTTTATTTACATTTAATCACACTATGGGAGCGTGGAAGTAGTTGCCAGTGGGTAACTGATAAAAGAAAATTTAATTTCTTTCAACAAATGGAAATTTTGTTCCTAAAAGCCTTTTTTTAACGGATTTATAATTATAATCAGAAAGTACCCTTTGAATATGAAGTTACAATTTATTCAGAGGCAGAAAGAACAAATTTTTTACAGTATGAGCTTTCGGGCTGAGAACCTTGCCGCTCCCTTTTGACACGGCCGTAGTCACGGCCGCTCACAACAACAACACTGGTGCAAATCTGCAACAAACCAGATTACTTTAAACTGAAAATATTAACAACTCACACAAGCACATAAACTATGCACCCCGTAGGAGGGATAGCAATGATACAAAACACTAACGTTAAAAGATTAACATGCCACTGAAGGTGCAACTTGATTTAAAAAAAAAAACTTATAATGGGAGGGTGGTAACTTTATGTACTAAAATGACCATTTAAATAAAAACCCATCAAATGCAATCTTACATAAAATAAAAAAAGTGCTCTACATTACACATATACCGCCTCTCAAAATGATAGGCAAGATAAAAACATATTTCAGGAATTCGGCCGTTACACTTCAAGCAATAACTTCGTTAACACCGAATCCGACAAACATGACAGAGGCAGCTATTAACGTACGGCAGACCGACAGACAGAGAGACAGACACTAACTGCCTAATAAATGTGAACGAGAGACAGACGAGAAAGTTGGGGACGAGAGACTGACAAAGAAAACAAGTAGAATTTAACAAGTAAATGAAACAACATATCACGAATCACTTAACTCCTAATAAACTGCGATGTCTGGCGAAGACCTGGCACAGCACCCCCAAAACGCTCTCCCGAACCGTCCGCTGCCAGCTGCTTCAACAGACGCAGGAAGGCGCGCCCATCTCCCGTCTCACGGCGTCGCAGCTCGCCCCGGCCAGACGGATGTCACGGGTTGACTCCAGTTGCTCTCGTGTCGGCCGCGAAGACACTACCCCTCGCTATACGGCGCGGCCCATTGGACTGACGTGGCGACCTCACATGTGCAACAATTCAAGACGGACGAGTCATCTCGCGTCTCAGTGCTCGACCGACCAACCGATCGATGCAACCGCCAATGCCCACTGCCTGAACAAACTCGATCAGACTGGCGGCCTAACACATACTACCACTCCGACCGACAGACAGGCACTGACTGCACCACACTGACCCGGCTGACCAACTGACCAGACTCGCCGCCTAGCGAGCTGACTACCTTTCCTCTTTCCCACCACACCAAAGCTGCGATTGCCATAGCGGCCCCACCGCTAGAAACGGAGGGCGACTGCTTCACATTACGCGCTGCGGCGCGCTCTTCAAAACAGCAAATTTTACCACGGCTCATGTGTTGATTGCATTGGGAGGCAGGGATGTGCCTGGACGGTGGTTGTAGGACAGAATCTGGGAGAAGATGGTAGTGGTAAATAGAGCATTTGGTTATAAGTGTATATTTAATATTATTTTAAGTAGTCAATCCTTCATTCTCAACTAATAATAAATTAGGAAACTTACTCGTCCATAGCATAAAATCAAATAAGCAAACATACAACAACAGTGGAGTGTACAAAGTATCATGCCCCAGTTGTCATGCCTACTATGTAGGGAAAACAGGCAGAAACTTCAAAACCCGTTTTCAACATGTAAATGCTTTCAGGGTCAACCACTTTGAAAAACCAGTTCTTGCAACAAACGAAACACGACACCAGGGGCATTGGTAAGGGGGGGGGGGCTTTGGGCTCTGTAGCCCCCCTCCCCAAAGGAGTATCATATTACACTGGATAACATGACTTCACAAATCAGCGAATCTATTACTGCAACATATTCAATCGTTTTGTAATCATTATGTAACAAAACAGGTTGCAATGTATTTCAAACACATTTTAACGAAAGAATAACAGCGACAAATAGCTTACTATCTAAACCAATAAATATCATTTATCTTAAAATGGGGGTCTTATTATTTATTAATGCACATTTTTTACCCTGAACTCCAAAATAGTTACCAAACTCTACTTTAACCAAAACCAAATTTTACCAATTTTGTCGGTGGAGAACCCCAACTCTCCATTTTAAGCGATATTCCATTCCCCCAAATACCCCGCCCCCCATTAGCCACCCCCCCCCCCTTGACCCACTTCTAGAATCGCCCCTGCATGTCATTAACATTCTAGAAAACAATTTGGTAGTATTACATAATGAAGCCAATGGTAAGGCCCTACATCTGCTAGAACAACTGGAGATATACCTCCACAAAATCAAAAAACCAGAATCGATGTTAAATGAACAAACAGGTTTCGCAGGCCACAGTTATTTCAGTAATTTTAAAGATCTGTTCTAAATTTATTTCCTGCATATGTTGTTTCCTGCATATGTCAATTGTTTAATGATTATATCTTTAGCAATATGAAAAATTCATCTGTTAAATGTTTACATACATGTGTTTGCGAATGTGCCTCTTGAAGTGAAGTGATATGCTTGAAAACGATGGAGGAAAAAACTTACTAAAACGTTATAAACGCTTTTCGTGGAATATTTGGTAAGTTTACACCATGCATCCTTTCCACTATTTCGCACATATTTTCCGCGTCTGACTTACGAAATTCATAACCTAACATTAAACCTTTTCGTGACAGCAATATGCATTTCATTTCATTCAAGAGAACAAATAGAGCATGTATTAAGACGAATTACACCTGAAGATAGGCCCCCAGAGTCCGAAATGCAACGTGTATTGAATAAACACGAAAAATTGTGACCGAAGGCGTTTTTTAACTCATACCTCGAGTGTATTGAGTACAGTCACGTTTGAAGCTGAAAAATATGGATAAAATGAAATTGAATTTTCCCAGCCAGGAACTGAAAGCCGTATACTCATACAGGAATTACAAAATAAAACTCATGAAAGCCAGTGCTAGTGTTAAGTTCATCAAAGAATGTCTAGGGTGTGATTTTCGTCCTAATTATGTCAAAGTGAAGATAAACAACAAGTCTGCTGCAGCCCAGATTGCCAAAAGGAAATATGAAATAATGTGGATAAATTAGAAATAAAATCTCAGTGTAAGAAGAAAGAAGATTTTGTTAAGTGCTGTTATAACATATATTTACAATAAACTAATACACTGCACCTATTAGGACTAACAGCTGCTGAGAAGTATGTTGAAAGTATTGTTAAAAAATGCAAACTGATCACACACATCTACCAAAAGAAATTAGAAGCCATGCAACTAAAACTGCATTAGCAGCAGGACAACCAAAAATCCAACAAAACACAGTTTTATGAAAGAGTCATTAACCAAACTGATATCATCTTCAGTGAAAAAGAACAACATCTACTCAGGAAAAGGGTAAAGCACAATGTAAAACCCAGGTTAAATAACAGTAACCTAAAAAAACCTCATCATACACACTTAAAAAAAGCACCTGATTTAGCTGACCTAAATGACAGTGAACAGACATTCCTAGCACAAAACATAAATAAAATTGTTCAGAAAAGCATAAGTAACCAGAATGAGATCCCCAAAGCAGTTTATCAAGAGAGAAAGCTAGTAAACAGCATAAACTTTAAACTCAATAATGACAATGCAATGATTATGAAAGCTGACAAAAGCAATTCTGTAGTAATTATGAACAAAGATGAATACATCACTAAAATACTAACTCCCTTTTCTGAAAATAACATAACTGAGCTCAAACAAGATCCAACTATAAAATTCCGAAACAAAATCAGAAAATTTGTTAATAAATGCAATTTCCTCTTCACAGAAAAACAAGCAAAAACATGCATTTTAATGCATCCCACAGCCCCAAGACTGAGAGCTCAACCTGAGACCCATTAACCCCTAGTTACATTGAGGCCTATTGTTAATTCTAGGAACACTCTGCTTCCAAAATCTCCCAATTACTGAACATTTGATAAATCATACTCAGTTAAGAACATAAATTAATTAGTAACTAACATTAAAGGCATAAATATTCCTGCAGATGCCATGTTTGCCTCTTTTGATGTAACTAACCTTTTTACAAATGTACCAATTGAAGAAACAATAGACATAATTTTTGAAAACTTAATGAAACATAAGAAATTGTCAATTGTAGAAATATGAGAAGTCAAGTAAATGTTGTAGCAATATTTTATCACATTTTTTATTTTACATTCAATGGGAAAGTTTATCAACAGAATGAGATTCTTGCCATGGGCAGTAGCCTATATCAAGTTTTCTGGCAGACATATTTCTCAATCATATGGAAAGTAATTTCTTTAATGAAAACGACATATTCAAAAGTAAAAATAATATATTACTGGAGTTATGTTGATGATACCTTGTTTCTATTTGATAGAACAGAAGATTAGATCAAAGAACTACTAGCAGTATTCAATTCTTTGCACAAAAAAGGAAAAATTCACTGTAGAACATGAGGACAACAAGAGCATAAATTTCCTGGATCTTAAAATCACGTACCATCAACAAAAACGTAAGTGCAGCATACACAGAAAACACACATGCACAGACATAACACTGGACAACTCGTCATGCCATCTCACCACACAGAAACATGATGCATTTAGATCCATGCTACACAGAGTACAGTCTCTTGATCTAGAAGGGAACACCCTCAAGAATGAGATAGACACAATAAAGAGAATTGGCATAAGCAATGGATACACAGCCAAAACAATTGACAATTTAGACGAATACACAAAAGCAAGACAACGAATGACAACGCTATGAAAGAAGAGAAAATATTCGCCAGTATCCCATACCTGGGGACCATTTCACAAAAAATAGCTAACCTTTCAAAAAAGAAAAGTAATAGTTTCATTCGCAACTAATAATAAATTAGGAAACTTACTCATCTATAACATAAAATCAAATAAGCAAGCATACAAAAACAGTGTAGTGTACAAAGTATCATGCCCCAGTTGTCCTGGCTTCTATGTAGGGAAAACAAGCAGAAACTTCAAAATCCGTTTTCAAGAAGGTGTAAATGCTTTCAGGGTCAACCACTTTGAGAAATCACTCATTGCACGTCGGACATGGATGTGTGTGATGTCCTTAGGTTAGTTGGGTTTAAGTAGTTCTTAAGTTCTAGGCGACTGATGACCTCAGAAGTTAAGTCGCATAGTGCTCAGAGCCATTTGAACCATTTTAACCAGAAAAGATGTTAAATGAACAAACAGGTTTCGCAGGTCACAGCTATTTCAGTAATTTTAAAGATCCGTTCTAAATTTATTCCCTGCATATGTCAATTGTTTCCTGCATATGTCAATTGTTTAATATCTTAATATCTTTAGATTAGATATTTAGATATTAGATATTTAGATATTAGATATTTAGATAGATTAGATATTTAGATTAGATATTTAGATATCTTAATATCTTTAGCACTATGAAAAATTCATAGCCACGCCATGAACAAAAACATCTGTGAAATGTTTACATACATGTGTTTGCGAATGTGCCTCTTGAATGAAGTGATGTGCTTGGAAACAAAGGAGGAAAAAACTTACTGAAACCTTAAAAACGCTTTTCTTGGATTATTTGGTAAGTTTACACTATTCATCCGTTCCACTACATCGCACATATTTTCCGCGTCTGACTTACGAAATTCATAACCCAACATCAAACCTTTTCGTGACAGGAATTTACATTTCATCTTATTCAAGAGAACAAATAAAGAATTATTTAAGACGAGTTACACCTGAAGATGGACCCACAGGGTCCGAAATGCATCGTGTACTGAATAAAACGAGAAAAATTGTGACTGAAAGCGTTTTTTAATTCATACGTCTAGTGCAAAAGGAAATGACTAGCAGTGGTACAGAGTACCCTCCGCCCTGCAGCGTACGGTGGCTTGCGGGGTATGTAGATGTAAACTTATCTGTCGTGATCGGTGCCAGGTCATTAACGTAATATCGGATCGTGCAGCAAACCCCAAACGGAAACCTACAACAGTAACAAAACGGCGCCCCAGTTAGATTGTAAACGAGGAGATCCTACGTTGCTGCGGACAGTTTGTGCTTCACGCACGCGCTACACTGCTGTGAAAGAGGCGTTCTGAGCAGGCGCGGCCGCAGCCACCGGGTCGCTTCCGACTCAGCGAGCGGACGTGGTGTGGTGTCTGGTGACAAACAGGGCAGTCAGCCTGGCCCAATTGTCCTCAGTCTGCCGACGCACGTGGCCTGCCGCTCCTTTGTCTCCGCTGTGGAAACTCGCCTCTGGCAGCACGCGATGGCCGCTGACGTCACACGGCGGTATAATCCACACAGATTCAGCACATCACTTCAATATCCGACAATTCCCGTTACGTAAAGGTTCCTCGCGCACTTGTGAACCAACTCAACAGGTCGTTTTACGGTGCTTACATATTTGCTACGAGGGAAAAGAACTCCGAGATAGTATTCCAGGAAAATAAGCAGATGAAAAGCAGAATGCACGTACGGTACTGCGAGAAGAATTTGTCAGAACACTAAAAAAAGATCTGCGACGAAATAAGGCCTTTGAAGGGGACCACAGTCGCTCAGAACTATTGAGATCCTTGGGAGAGGCAGCCGTGATAGATCTATTCCGCCTGCTGAGCAAGATCTGTGAGACAGGTGAAAATATCCTCACACTTCAAGAACAGTGTAGTAGTTCCAGTTTCAAAGAAGGCAGGTGTTACAGGTGTCAATATTACCGAACCATTCGTTTTTAGATTGTAACTGCAAAATATTGACACGAATAATTTAGCGAAGAATGGGAGATCTTGCAGAAGCTGATATCAAAGACGGTCAGTTTCACATTAACTGAATCTTCCATCGGTTCTTGGCAGAACAACATTATAATAAATAAGAAGCGCTTGTTCGCTTTTGTTCTACACTTTTCGTTTATTAACTTCAGTTTCAGAAGAGAACTTTATTAGGCTGGTCTCTTATTTTAAGCAGAAAAATGCACGTTAACCACGTATCATCCCTAGATATCGATCCTGTGCGAAAAGTTTGGTCGTAATTCGTACGCAGTTATGAGCTCTCGAGAGTGCAGCTTTTAAACATGCGCGTGCATACATTGTTTGTCATTGCAGCCGCTTAACGCCGAAGTACTGTGCACTGGATTGAGTAAGAGGTTTCTGTTCATAATGTCGATTTACTGACAAGTGACAGTGCAAACGTAGTCTCTTCCTGACAGGCAGTTATGGGTAGCAGCATTTCGGGCAGCCTTCCATTGCGCTTGGTACTGTAGAAGTGGCAACAATAGTCGTTCTCCTCATTAATCATGACTTCCAGTGAAATACAGTTTCTGTAACGCACTTTGTTCATCGTGTCAAAGTGCGCTGTTCCTGTGACTGCTGCCAGAGATGTATTTTTATTTGTATTTTACGATTCACAAATGCGGTGTCAGTAAATGATCCTGACATAAAGAAACAGCGTAACGCTATTAATTTATTAACACCTCTGTTGTTTCCGAATATTTCAAAACATGCTGAGCAGACGTGACCCCATCCCCATCCTCCTCCACCTAGACGTCCACCTCCACATGCCCCTCAACCCTCAACGGCATAAAACAGGAGCACTTAGGAGGTCACTAGGTCGTATAGTACTTCGTTATTGCGCAAAAGACAGCTAAAGCGGGCAAAGCGAAGGTTCCAAAGCTATGGATTCACAACCTCATAACTGGGAACTGTCAGATATATGGCCGAAATTTTCTCCCCGGATTGATTGCTGGGGCTGAGATCTTGCAAGTTCCTTTTTTTTAAAATTCTTATAATATGGAGCCAAGTCGGTGATATTCCCTTATTTTAGAACTGTGGGAATACACGAGGCAATACTGACCTTACGGGTTATATTAGACCGAAGAAAGCCGAACTACATTTGTAGCATTTGTACATTTAGATAAAGCTGAAGACAGCAGGGATGACATCCAGGGACGAAACATTATCTTCAAGTTGATAGCATGCAGGGACGAAATATTATCTTTAAGTTGTACAGAAACATGACTACACTTACTTGATCAACATGCAATGGAACCAGCGAGTGAGAAGGCAGTGAGACAGGAGTGTAGCCTGTAAGTGAGTATCCTTTACTTGCGAGCGTTAGTGTGTGTGTATCTGTGTGTGTGTATGTGTGTGTGTGTGTGTGTGTGTGTGTGTGTGTGTGTGTTATCGTAAATACAAATCTGGGAAAGTGAACTGACAACTTAAATGTGCTACTGAGCTCAAAGGCACATCACTTACATGAAACTGAAAAGAATCTTGTGTGTGAAAACCGACCTAATTCATAAACAAACAAAAAAGCAAAGCAATAAGACTAGGTCAGTGGGAATTGTCTGAAAAAAGTAGCTGTATAAAAAAAACCTTACTATAATGTCGACCTGTATAAGAATGTAATGTGATAAACACGAAAATTTCTGCAGTGATATATGGCCCTGGTAAAATAAAGGAACTGGCAGAACCTACATTGCTCAAAGGAAACGAAACAATCTCGCCTGCAAAATGATGTACTAGCAAAAACAGCAACACAGCAACACTCCGCAATGGAAAAAAAAAAATACTGCTACAAACTAACTACAATTGGGAAATTGGGTTCACGATCTTGACAGAATTCCATGAACTATGTGAGTCATCCTTTCAGTTCTGAAATTTCAGTTAGGAAGGAACTGATAAAAAAAACAATTATGGAGTCTAATATGAAAATTCATTTAATCTAATAACTTCCATTGTACAGTAAATTTACTCAGAAGATCAATCAGTGTGACGAGGGTGAAGTGAACCAACAATACGAGTCTATAAAAATAAACTTTTTACCTCATGTAATAATACCTTGTTCTTCATTTTAAAAACCTCGTTTATGGCCGTATGCTATCCAACCATTGTTCTGAGTCATGATTCCTCTTGTAATAAATCTGCATCTCACATATTTAGAAAATTGCGTCCACGCATTACACTGTACACTCAGCGAATTTCCCGCCTGCTGCATACCTCATCTTTCCGCTACTGACTGTCAAAGATACAACGACTCCATAGCGCTGCCTGCCATTGCAGGCAAGGATACCGTTGGCTAACAACTGTTTCTCTGACCACAATTCTCCAAATATATCATTTTCCTTTACAAATATTAACACATCCAGTTGTTGTTGTTGTTGTCTTCAGTCATGAGACTGGTTTGATGCAGCTCTCCATGCTACACTATCCTGTGAAAGCTTCTTCATCTGACTGTTATTACTGCAACCTACATCCTTCTAAATCTGCTTAGTGTAGTCATCTCTTGGTCTCCCTCTACAATTTTTACGCTCCACACTGCCCTCCAATGCTAAATTTGTGATCCCCTGATACCTCAGAACATGTCCTACCAACAGGTCCCTTCTTCTTGTCAAGTTGTGCCACAAACTCCTCTTCTCCCAGATTCTATTCAATACCTCCTCATCAGTTATGTTATCTACCCATCTAATCTTCAGCATTCTTCTTTAGCACCACATTTCGAAAGCTTCTGTTCTCTTCTTGTTCAAACTACAGGGTGATTCAAAAAGAATACCACAACTTTAAAAATGTGTATTTAATGAAAGAAACATAATATAACCTTCTGTTATACATCATTACAAAGAGTATTTAAAAAGGTTTTTTTTCACTGAAAAACAAGTTCAGAGATGTTCAATATGGCCCCCTCTAGACACTCGAGCAATATCAACCCGATACTCCAACTCGTTCCACACTCTCTGTAGCATATCAGGCGTAACAGTTTGGATAGCTGCTGTTATTTCTCGTTTCAAATAATCAATGGTGGCTGGGAGAGGTGGCCGAAACACCATATCCTTAACATACCCCCATAAGAAAAAATCGCAGGGGGTAAGATCAGGGCTTCTTGGAGGCCAGTGATGAAGTGCTCTGTCACGGGCTGCCTGGCGGCCGATCCATCACCTCAGGTAGTTGACGTTCAGGTAGTTACGGACAGATAAATGCCAATGTGGTGGCGCTCCATCCTGCTGAAATATGAATTGTTGTGCTTCTTGTTCGAGCTGAGGGAACAGCCAATTCTCTAACATCTCCAGATACTGTAGTCCAGTTACAGTAGCACCTCCGAAGAAAAAGGGAACAAAATCTTTATTGGCTGAAATGGCACAGAAAATGTTCACCTTAGGCGAGTCACGTTCATACTGAGTTCTTTCCCGCTGATTCTCAGTGCCCCATACACAGACATTGTGACGGTTGACTTTCCCGTTAGTGTGGAAAGTTGCTTCATCACTAAACACAATCTTTGAAACGAAAGATTCATCTGTTTCCATTTGAGCAAGGATAAAATCACAGAAATCGATTCTTTTAATCTTATCAGCTGCAGACAGTGCTTGAACTCATTTCAGACGATAATGTTTCAAAACTAACCTTTATCATAGGACTCTCCATACAGTTGATTGTGGAATTTGCAGCTCTCTCCTAGCTCTGCGAGTCGATTTTCCTGGGCTGCGAACAAATGCTTACTGAATGCGTGCTACATTTTCATCACTCGTTCTCGGCTGTCCAGAACTTTTCCCTTTGCACGAACACCCATTCTCTGTAAACTGTTTATACCAACGTTTAATACACCACCTATCAGGAGGTTGAACACCATACTTCGTTCGAAATGCACGCTGAACAACTGTCGTCGATTCACTTCTGCCGTACTCAATAACACAAGAAGCTTTCTGTTGAGCGGTCGCCATCTTAGCATCAACTGACGCTGACGCCTAGTCAATAGCGCCTCAAGCGAACAAATGTACAACTAAATGAAACTTTATAGCTCCCTTAATTCGCCGACAGATAGTGCTTAGCTCTGCCTTTTGTCGTTGCAGAGTTTTAAATTCCTGTAGTTGTATTCTTTTTGAATCACCCTGTATTTATCATCCATGTTTCACTTCCATACATGGCGACACTCCATACAAATACTTTCACAAACGACTTCCTGACACTTAAATCTATACTCGATGTTAACTAATTTCTCTCCTTCAGAAACGCTTTCCTTGCCATTGCCAGTCTACATTTTATATCCTCTCTACTTCGACCATCATCAGTTATTTTGCTCCCCAAATAGCAAACCTTCATTACCACTTTCAGTGTTCATTTCCTAATCTAATTCCCTCAGCATCACCCGACTTAATTCGACTACATTCCATTATCCTCGATTTGTTTTGTTGATGTTCATCTAGTATCCTCCTTTCAAGACACTGTCCATTCCCTTCAGATGCTCTTCCAAGTCCTTTGCTGTCTCTGACAGAATTACAATGCCATCGGCGAACCTCAAAGTTTTTATTTCTTCTCCAAAGGTTTTAATACCTACTCCGAATTTTTCTTTTGTTTCCTTTACTGCTTGCTCAATATACAGATTGAATAACATCAGGGAGAGGCTACAACCCTGTCTCACTCCCTCCCCAACCACTGCTTCTCTCTCATGCCCCTCGACTCTTATAACTGCCATCTGGTTTCTGTACAAATTGTAAATAGCATTTCGCTCCCTGTATTTTACCCCTGCCATCTTCAGAATTCGAAAGAGAGTATTCCAGTCAACATTGTCAAAAGCTTTCTCTAAGTCTACAAATGCTAGAAACGTAGGTTTGCCTTTTCTTAATCTTTCTTCTGAGATAAGTCGTAAAGTCAGTATTGCCTCACGTGTTCCAACATTTCTATGGAATCCAAACTGATCTTCCCCGAGGTCGGCTTCTACAAGTTTTTCCATTCGTCTGTAAAGAATTCGAGTTAGTATTTTGCAGCTGTGACTTATTAAACTGATAGTTTCTTTGGAATTGGAATTACTATATTCTTCTTGAAGTCTGAGGGTATTTCGCCTGTCTCATACGTCTTGCTTACCAAATGGTAGAGTTTTGTCAGGACTGGTTCTCCCAAGGCCGTCTGTAGTTCTAATGGAATGTTGTCTACTCCCGGGGCCTTGTTGTGACTCATGTCTTTCAGTGCTTTGTCAAACTCTTCAAGCAGTATCATATCTCCCATTTCATCTTCATCTACATCTTCTTCCATTTCCATAATATTGTCCTCAAGTACATCGCCCTTGTATAGACCCTCAATATACTCCTTCCACCTTTCTGCTTTCCCTGGGTCTCCATCTGAGCTCTTGATGTTGGTACAAGTGGCTCTCTTTTCTCCAAAGGCCTCTTTAATTTGTAACATCATCATAAAATAGCTATCCTACACGTGTATCTCCGATGTTATTCAATATGTCCATTGAACCAGCAGTAAAAGCAACCATGGCGAAATGTAGAAAGTAAGTTAAAGTTCAAAGAGGAGATAAAAGCGTTGAGGCTTGTCGATGGCATGGAAACTTTTTCAAAGATGGCAAAGGAAGGTGAACATCAACAAAAGTAAAACAACAGTAATGGAATGAAGTCCAATTAAATTCCATGACGCTTAGGGAGTTAGATTAAGGAATGAGGGACTAAAAGTAGTGGATAGGTTTTGCTGTTTGGACTGAACATAAAGTGATGGTACCTAGATATAAAAAAATGTGGACTGGCAACAACAAGAAATATATTTCCAAAGAAGAGGAAAATAGGTAACACCTAATGTAAATGTTAGGAAAGCATTTCTGCAAGTTTTGTCTGAAGCGCTGTTGTTGTACTGGAGTGAAGTATAGAAGATAACAGTTCAGACAAGAAGAGAATAGAAGCTTTTGAAATGTGCTGCTAAGACTGGGTGGTTATGTTGAGCAACTAATTAGAATGTGCTGTCCGAGTTGGAAGAAAAAGAAAAAAAAAACGAGTGAGGTGGCGCAGTGGGTAACACACAGGACTCCCATTTGGGACGACGACGGTTCAAACCCGCATCCGGCCATCCAGATTTAGGATTTCCGTGATTTGCCTAAACCGCTTAAGGCAAATACCACTTTCCTTATCCATATTTCCCTAATCCGAGCTTGTGCTCCGTCTCTAGTGACTTGGATGTCGATGGGACGTTAAACATTAATCTTGTCCTCCTCGTACCCTCCTTTGGGAAAAAAGAAATATATGGGACAACCTGAGTAGGAGAAGCGATGAGGTCACAGGACACATCCTTGGACATCAAGGATTCGCTAATTTGGCAATGAAGGACAGCGTGAAGGGTAAAAATTGCAGAGAAAGACCAACACTTGAATACAGCGAACAGGTTCGGAACGATGTAAGTTGCGGTACCTGTGCAGGGATGAAGAGGCTTGTACAGGATAGATCAGCGTAGAGTGCTGCATCGAACCTAGATGAGAACAACAATGGCAACATATTTTTCCTAGCAGGCTAGCAACATACACAGAGTCTGAACTAGGGATGGAAAAACTCGACCGAATAAAACCGATACTGATATTTTAGGCCTGAATAACCAGTATTTTTCGGTGCAACGTGCAGTTTACGTGAAAACCGGTGACAAGTGAAATAATAACAAGTAGAGAGGACTTGCAAGATACAACTAATTTATTACTGATCAACAGTTTAACACAAAGGTCTCAGTATTTACCAAAAATTTTCTACAAGTGTTTCTTATTCACAAGTCTGAAAAATACATTACACAATATATTTCTAACTGAATTAAGTGCAAAGAAGAACTTCTGATAACTTCTATACTAACTGTAAGCACTTCAGTAATAAAAGGTAAAATCAGTTTCATTTAACAAGGGCACTTTAATAATAAAGGCGAAATAAGTTTCTTTTGGAAAGGATACACAAGTCAAGAAAATACATTACACAAAACCTTTGTGATTGAATTACTTGAAAACAAGAATTTCTTATAACTTGTATACTAACTGTAAGCACTTCAATAATAAAAGGTAAAATCAGTTTCATTTAACAAAGGGCACTTGAATAATAAGTTTGTTTTAAGTAGGTCACCTGGGCAAGCGCAATAGGACAATTCACATAATTTCCAATTTCCGCTACCCATCAAGTATTTCTCTAAGTTTAACTCCCGCTGCATGTAAGATATAATTCAGAACACTAGCCTCCTTCCTTTATGCTTTTGAAGGTAAATATATAAGCAGTATAGCAAACGGATCAGACGCCTTGGCGTCCCAATGCAGAGGAAAATTAACTTATTGCAAGATCCCCACTCACTGCAACCTGAAGAAATCAGTGGCCGCCGTATCGGCTGCCAGTTTCCCCGCAGCCAAAAGAACCTCCCGTTCCCTCTGGTACTGGTCGGCTAAGGCGTCTTACACCGGATATCGATTTAGGCATGGACTAGGTGCCCGCTGCAGTGCTGCAACAGAAAAGCACAAGCACACAGCCACAGCCAAAAGAAACAATGTTAACAGCCCCAGAATATAGTAAGATAAAATTCTGCAAAGATAGATCACATCAAGACAAATGCAAATTAAAAGTCGTTAAAAGATTTAAATGTAGACCTCAAATTTCAAAATATGTAAAACTGCCCCAGCACAAACAGACTAGTTTTAAAAGGGCTACGATAAGACAAGACACAATATTATTACACCAGTACGTCGCAGTTCCAATATAATATTGGCACTCATAAGAAAAGGTAACACAGGCAGGCTCGAGTGCAAAACTAGAAAGCTGGAATGTCTACTTCTTCAATAGACAGCTGTGTGGTACATGGTTCAACTCCACTAGCCAAAATAAATAACACATTGCTCAGCGTCCTGTGTAGAAGACCATGGGCCAGTGACGCCTCAAGAACTTGCAACAACAGGCCCGCTTCCGCACTTCGAGCCACATACACCGGTCAGATCCAGCTAACTCCACGCAAACATAAGTTTCACTCTCTGAGCAGCGACACGTACCGGCCGTTCCGAAGCCAAAACCCAGTCTGCCCGCCAGCATACCAGCACCACCTCCGGCCAACGAGCAAAGATAGGCAACGCCAGAGGGAAACAATCGATCCAGGTGAATCGAACGGAGAAAGCGACTGGCGCCAGTGCCTCCCCACGTATCATTCGGTATTTGTTTGGTCTCGTTTATAAGAAGTGTTTTCCTACTTTTTACAACTAACTGAGTAAAAAACTGAAACAAACTGCATTAGTTTGAAATATCGCTTTATTATAGGAAATGGGAAAGAAGATCAGTGCTATTTTAATAAAAATACTGAGAGAAACGAGCAACAAACTCATGGCATAAGAACTAGTACAGCATTGTTGAGTCAATAATGTCCCTTTTGCAGTGCGTCGTGGCTTTAGGTGCGCGAGTACGTGCAATGAGCTAGACGTGCCCCTTCCTGGTCTATCTCGCTGTCTTCGCCGGACATCCGTTTGTATTGCCGAACGGCACCAAGCCTAGTCTCGAAATATTTTTACGAAGTCGTGCAGCAATAAAGTACAATGCTTCATTTTCTTTAAAGGATTCTATGAAATAAAAAAAGAGGAAGGAACTTATGGGAGCAGTAAAAAATTAAAAACTTAACAACAATTCATTCATCGTGTAAAATAAAAATAGAAAGTAGCTGATCAGCTGCCTGTGTCTGCATAATATACGTTTATCTGCTTCTAGCCCTTGAGGATGGACAAATTAATACTTTACAGAGATCTTCAACCTCAGTTTTCATTCTTTAGCATTCATTGTTTGTATGATCCCCGAGTATATTTTTTAACAGAGTTTCAAAAAATAGAAGCAATAGCAGAATATTGGTGGTTTTCTGTAGTATTGAACGTCTTATCACTTTTCGTGAAAAGCAGCCGACAGTGGACGGATTAAGTTTTATTTGCCTATTTTGATTCTATATATCTTGAAACAGAGAAAGTCACTTTTTTCTATCTTTGTTCGATTTCTACGTTTTTTACAGGAAATAATAGAAATAAAAAGCCGAAAATCGGTTATTTTCAACGGTTTTAATAGTGTTAAATTGGCGTGGAAAAACAACGATATAAGTGAAAGCCTAGTGCTATCAGCGATTACCACCATCCCCCGGCAGCACCTGGATTGTCCGGCCCGTCACACAACAGCACGGCCCTTTAACGGCCACCGTACAAGTATACTAATTTTCCAAGGCCTCATTTTCAGGCTGCATGTGGTAGGAGTCTACCCCTCCACCCATATCTTGGCCAACATATTACAACTTTCTGATACTAAGTGCGTGCTGTAAGATGTCTATTTTTGATGATGCTATTCGGCATGTTAATATTTGTGAAGGAAAATGATATATTTGGAGAACTGTGGCCAGAGAAACGGTTGTTAAACAACAGTATCTGTGCCTGCGATGGCAGGCAGCGCTGTGGAGTCGTAGAATCTTTGACATTCAGTAGCGGAAAGCTGCAGTGTGCAGTAGGCGGCATTCACTGAGTGTACAGGTTTACGTGTGGACGGGACGCAATTTTACAACTGTGAGTTGCAGATTTAGTACTAGGAGGAAGGATGACTCAGAACAATGGTTGGATAGCATATGGACATAAAAAAGACTTTGAAATGAAGAAAAAGGTATTATTTTATGAGGTAAAAAATTTATTTTTTAGACTTGTATTGTTGGTCCACTTCACCCTCGTCACAGTCTATTTTTGATAATTATTCTGTCGATTGATGTTCTGAGTTAATGGAAGTTATTAGATTCAATGAATTTTCATATTAGTATATAATTGGTTTTTTTGATAAGTTCCTTCCTAGCTGAAATTTCGCATTCTGTGTCAAGATTATGAACCAAATTTCCCTGGACCGACTTTAGTTAGCCTTTAGCAGAACTTTCTTTAGCTGTTGCGGAGTCTTGCTGTGTTGCTGTTTCTACAAGTGCTTCATTTTGCAGATGAGGTTCATAGTACTTGATTGCTTCGTTTCGTTCGCGCAATGAAGGTCCTGTCAGTTTCTTTATTTTACCAGGACCATATGTCTGTGCAGAAATTTTCGTGTGTTTCAGGTTATATTCTTATACTGGTCAACATTACATTTTTTGTTTTTTATGGAGTTACGTTTTTTTCAAACAGTTCGCATTGGTAGAGTCTACTGGCAGTGAAATTATTGGTTTGCTTACTTAGTTGTTTATGAATAAGATCGACTGGACAAACCTTAAGCGACGGCCAAGGTCTCAAGTTCAGAGGAAAGTTTTCAGGGTCCTTCAAGATGAAAACCAGAGTGATACAGGGAGGTGAACGCACCTCATTACTCTTCAGCTGTCTATTTTTCCGTGATCAGGGAGTGGCACATAGAAACGAAAGAACTGGTTGGAATAGGACTGGGGTGCAATGAAAAAGGATTACCGATGAGTTGTCGCGTCTGCAGACGATATTGTGATACTTTCAGAATCATCAGGTCTGTGTTATTTGTTACTGTAAGTAGTTTGTCACCTTTGACGCCAGGAGAGACGGCGCGCTAGGCTCGGCAGAACGGACTCGCTTAACGCCGACAGCTGACCGGCTCTCGCTGGCCTAGCTGCCCCAATACGCCGCGCCGCCAGCGCCATACCTTCCTGGTCAACCTTCCTTCTAGGGCTGCACATTCGCCGGCCCTGCAGATGTTGGAATTTAATATCGGCGATTAAAACCAGTAGCCAGCATTCCGGCGCGCCCGCCCGTCTCCCTAAAACTGACCAGCTGCACGTCGACCTTCGTGCTGGACTCGACGCACTCACTGCGGGATAGCTTCACCAAACCAGGCAATGAACCGAGGCCGGTCAGATCGTGGAACATCACGTGCTCTTGCGCTGGACAGCTGGGCTAAGACATAGGCCTGTTTCTGAGCTGCTTCTCATCGTCACTGATTAAACTCGTTCTTATTGTTGCATTAAGCCCCTCTAGAGACCACATTCCGATTGCAATTTGTGGTGTCACCGCCAGACACCACACTTGCTAGGTGGTAGCCTTTAAATCGGCCGCGATCCTGTAGTATACGTCGGACCCGCGTGTCGCCACTGTCAGTGATTGCAGACCGAGCGGAGCCACACGGCAGGTCCAGCCTAGAGAGACTCTCTGGCACTCGCCCCAGTTGTACAGCCGACTTTGCTAGCGATGGTTCACTGCCTACTTACGTTCTCATTCTCCGAGAAGATAGTTTAGCATAGGCTTCAGCTACGTCATTTGCTACGACCTAGCAAGGCGCCATTGTCAGTTACTATTGAGTTTGTGAACTATGTACCGTCAAGAGCGACGTTCATCATTAATGGATTAAAGTTATCCAGACCTCACGCCAGCCTGCTTGAGGTAAATCGCGTGCCTTTCGGCCTCCTCTAGTAACACTGTGTTGGCTCTCCTGCCAACCACAAAACAATGTACTGATGATCACAAAACAATTCTTAATCGTTTGTTGTTCTTCTCCTTTTCTTCCAGTATTTCTTCATTGTCACACGATGCGTCTTCTTCCTGTCATCAGACCAGTTTGTGAATATCTTTTTTTGCCTTCTGCATTTTTGAAACTTTTTCCCAAAACTTTTCCCATTGTAATACTTCTTCTCTTATGTTATTCCTTTCCAAGTTTTTCCTAACCCCTGGAATCAAGATAGTTGCTAATTTCTTCTCCCTAAGATATTTGATGATGTGCTTGGTGAGTCAATTTTCATGAGTCAATTTTCATCCATGCTGTTAATCAGGCCAAACAATAACAATCTCCTCTTCCTTATTGTTTCTCTCTATATCTCTTCTATATTCTGATAAATTTTATCGTTACTTCTTAATTTTTCAAAATGCCTTATTTTTACGAGGACCTAATATTTCCAAATAACTGTTCTTTATAATGTTTCTGATTTATCAAGTGCGGGGTAGCCGTTCGGTCTCGGGCGCCATGTCACGGTCTGCGCAGCCTCCCCCGTCGGAGGTTCGAGTCCTCCCTCGGGCGTGGGTGTGTGTGTTGTCCTTAGTGTAAGTTAGTTCAAGTTATATTAAGTAGTGCGCAAGCTTAGGGACCGATGACTTCAGCAGTTTGGCCCCATAAGACCTTACGACAAATTTCTTAATTTATCAACCCTATAATTTAATACTAGACATTCGTTAACATATAGGCGTTCTGCTTTCGATTCTGTGTTCTAATTCTTTAAGTTCTCTAGAAACTCACGTTTGCTGTAGGTATTCTTAATCATACCATACGCTTGTTTATGTTAGTGCATCCTTTTCTATAAAGTAAATTTGTCTAAATCGTTTTCTTGAATAGTCTCCTCCAAAAACTTGTCTTTTTTTACCTTTCTTGTTTCCCCAATCACTTTCTTAAATACTGTGGGCAGCTTTTTGTATTTCTCTAAGTTTTGTTTTCTGTGCCGAGATTCTTTAGCCTGTCATGTTGGTTCTCTCTTCCAGGAGGTCAACTTCCACTGCAGCATCAAATGGTTTAAATGGCTCTAAGCACAATGGGACTTAACATCTGAGGTCACCAGTCCCCTAGAACTTATAGCTACTTAAACCTGACTAACCTAAGGACATCACACATATCCATTCCCGAGGCAGGAATCAAACATGCGACCGTAGCAGCAGCGCGGTGCCGGACTGAAGCGCCTAGAACCGCTCCGCCACAACGGCCGGCGGTCGCATCAAACAGGCTTTCAGAAAATGTGGCAAAATCATACACAAGTGTTACACACCATATTATTTAAAATTATGACTGCTTACCTAGATCTTATTCTGTAGCAACGCCTTCAAAGTAGTCCCCTTGGGAGCGAATGCACCGATCCCAATGTTTGTGCCACTTTTGAAATCCATCCTGGAGCACTTTGCTATTAAGGCGTTTAGAGCCCTCTGTAATTCCGCTTTAGTCCCCTCCACTATATCACATCTTCACCCATTGAACTCATTTTTACCTTCGTTCCGAGGATGAAGTTGTTGTTGTGGTCTTCAGTCCTGAGACTGGTTTGATGCAGCTCTCAATGCTGCTCTATCTTGTGCAAGCTTCTTCATCTCCCAGTACCTACTGCAACCTACATCCATCTGAATCTGCTTAGTGTAGTCATCTGTTGGTCTCCCTCTACGATTTTTACCCTCCACGCTGCCCTCTAATACTAAATTGGTGATCCCTTGATGCCTCAGAACATGTCCTTCCAACCGATCCCTTCTTCTGGTCAAGTTGTGCCACAAACTTCTCTTCTCTCCAATCCTATTCAATACTTCCTCATTAGTTATGTGATCCACCCATCTAATCTTCAGCATTCTTCTATAGCACCACATTTCGAAAGCTTCTATTCTCTTCTTGTCCAAACTAGTTATCGTCCATGTTTCACTTCCATACATGGCTACACTCCATACAAATACTTTCAGAAAGGACTTCCTGACATTTAAATCTATACTCGATGTTAACAAATTTCTCTTCTTCAGAAACGCTTTCCTTGCCATTGCCAGTCTACACTTTGTATCCTCTCTACTTCGACCATCATCAGTTATTTTGCTCCCCAAATAGCAAAACTCCTTTACTACTTAAATTGTCTCATTTCCTAATCTAATTGCCTCAGCATCACCCGACTTTATTCGACTACATTCCATTATCCTCGTTTTGCTTTTGTTGATGTTAATCTTATATCCTCCTTTCAAGACACTATCCATTCCGTTCAACTGCTCTTCCAAGTTCTTTGCTGTCTCTGACAGAATTACGATGTCATCGGCGAACCTCAACATTTTTATTTCTTCTCCATGGATTTTAATACCTACTCCGAATTTTTCTTTTGTTTCTTCACTGCTTGCTCAATATACAGATTGAATAACATCGGGGAGAGACTGCAACCCTGTCTCACTCCCTTCCCAACCACTGCTCCCCTTTCATGCCCCTCAACTCTTATAACTGCCATCTGGTTTCTGTACAAATTGTAAATAGCCTTTCGCTCCCTGTATTTTACCCCTGCTTCCTTCAGAATTCGAAAGAGAGTATTCCAATCAACATCGTCAAAAGCTTTCTCTAAGTCTACAAATGCTAGAAACGTAGGTTTGCCCTTCCTTAATCTAGCTTCTAAGATAAGTCGTAGGGACAGTATTGCCTCACGTGTTCCAACATTTCTACGGAATCCAAACTGATCTTCCCCGAGGTCGGCTTCTACTAGTTTTTCCATTCGTCTGTAAAGAATTCGCGTTAGTATTTTGCAGCTGTGAGTTATTAAACTGACAGTTCGGTAATTTGCACATCTGTCAACACCTGCTTTCTTTGGGATTGGAATTATTATATTCTTCTTGAAGTCTGAGGGTATTTCGCCTGTCTCATACATCTTGCTCACCAGATGGTAGAGTTTTGTCAGGACTGGCTCTCCCAAGGCCGTCAGTAGTTCCAATGGAATGTTGTCTACTCCGGGGGCCTTGTTTCGACTCAGGTCTTTCAGTGCTCTGTCAAACTCTTCACGCAGTATCGTATCTCCCATTTCATCTTCATCTACATCCTCTTCCATTTCCATAATATTGTCCTCAAGCACATCACCCTTGTATAGACCCTCTATATACTCCTTCCACCTTCCTGCTTTCCCTTCTTTGCTTAGAACTGGGTTTCCATCTGAGCTCTTGATGTTCATACAAGTGGTTCTCTGATCTTCAAAGGTCTCTTTAATTTTCCTGTAGGCAGTATCTATCTTACCCTTAGTGAGATAAGCTTCTACATCCTTATATTTGTCCTCTAGCCATCCCTGCTTAGCCATTTTGCACTTCCTGTCGATCTCATTTTTGAGACGTCTGTATTCCTTTTTGCCTGTTTCATTTACTGCATTTTTGTATTTTCTCCTTTCATCAATTAAATTCAATATTTCTTCTGTTACCCAAGGATTTCTACTAGCCTTCATCTTTTTACCTACTTGATCCTCTGCTGCCTTCACTACTTCATCCCTCAAAGCTACCCATTCTTCTTCTACTGTATTTCTTTCCCCCATTCCTGTCAATTGCTCCCTTATGCTCTCCCTGAAACTCTGTACAACCTCTGGTTCTTTTAGTTTATCCAGGTCCCATCTCCTTAAATTCCCGCCATTTTGCAGTTTCTTTAGTTTTACTCTACAGGTCATAACCAATAGATTGTGGTCAGAGTTCACATCTGGCCCTGGAAATGTTTTACAATTTAAAACCTGGTTCCTAAATCTCTGTCTTACCATTATATAATCTATCTGAAACCTGTCAGAATCTCCAGGCTTCTTCCATGTATACAGCATTCTTTTATGGTTCTTGAACCTAGTGTTAGCTATGATTAAGTTGTGCTCTGTGCAAAATTCTACCAGGCGGCTTCCTCTTTCATTTATTTGCCCCAGTCCATATTCACATACTACGTTTCCTTCTCTCCCTTTTCCTACTACCGAATTCCAGTCACCCATGACTATTAAATTTTCATCTCCCTTCGCTATCTGAATAATTTCTTTTATTGATCATACATTTCTTCAATTTCTTCGTCATCTGCAGAGCTAGTTGGCATATAAACTTGTACTACTGTTGTAGGTGTGGGCTTCGTATCTATGTTGGCCACAATAATGCGTTCACTGTGCTGTTTGTAGTAGCTTACCCGCATTTCTATCTTCCTATTCATTATTAAACCTACTCCTGCATTACCCCTATTTGATTTTGTGTTTATAACCCTGTCGTCACCTGACCAAAAGTCTTGTTCCTCCTGCCACCGCACTTCACTAATTCCCACTATATCTAACTTTAACCTATCCATTTCCCTTTTAAATTTTCTAACCTACCTGCCCGATTAAGGGATCTGACATTCCACGCTCCGATCCGTAGAACGCCAGTTTTCTTTCTCCTGATAACGACATCCTCTTGAGTAGTCCCCGCCCGGAGATCCGAATGGGGGACTATTTTACCTCCGGAATATTTTACCCAAGAGGACGCCATCATCATTTAATCATACAGTAAAGCTGCATGCCCTCAGGAAAAATTACGGCCGTAGTTTCCCCTTGCTTTCAGCCGTTCGCAGTACCAGCACAGCAAGGCCGTTTTGGTTATTGTTACAAGGCCAGATCAGTCAATCATCGAGACTGTTGCCCCTGCAACTACTGAAAAGGCTGCTGCCCCTCTTCAGGAACCACACGTTTGTCTGGCCTCTCAACAGATACCCCTCCGTTGTGGTTGCACCTACGGTACGGCCATCTGTATTGCTGAGGCACGCAAGCCTCCCCACCAACGGCAAGGTCCATGGTTCATGGGGGGGAGGATGAAGTTATACGGAACTTAACCTGTACGATGGGTGTGGAGCAACTGCCACCTTGTGGTTAGTAAACTTCCTGAATAATTTTGTAAATGACATAATTGTCACCCTTGACTGTAAAGTTATTTATTTGTACGACCCGCTATTCCAGTTTCGGGCGTGTGGCCATTATCAAGAGTAATAATAGTGTTGCAGCACATGTCAAAATCTAAAAAACAATTGACATGTGTGCATGTCGTCGTTACATCGGTATGCTGGGTCTTTAACACTGCTATCTACTTTAACAACGTTATGTGTCCCTCGCTCTCTTAACCCTTACTGGTGTGACGCCATTCGACGACCGACCGCAACAGTCGTCATCATAAGTCGATGTTCGCCTGTTTTTGAAACGTTTATGCCTCTCAGAAGTTTGTGTTTGACTTCAACAGTTATGTCCAAAAGCTTGGTTCTATATTTGGTGCTTTTTGCTACGGTTTTCCCAAGATCACAACAAAACTTCATCAGACTTTCTGGCCTTTCAGATCAAGCATAGAAAAATGGCAAACTCAGGCAAGCGCGATAAGGGGAATACGCTCACCCTGTAAGAGAACAGTTTTACGTGTTTACTTTTCCCTGGTGTGGATTTGCGAGTTCATCATATCTGTGTATAATTTCCCATAAGATATGCAGGTAATTGAGAAGAAAGGAATCCAAATGAATGAAGCGACTGCCACCTGGCTTGAGTTATGAGGACCTGAAACACGCAGAACAGATTCAGTGGCATCAGTGGCGCTAAACGTCGCTTGTCAGTTGCTAAGGAACAACTGACACTTGCTAAGGATCAGCTGTCAGTTCTACGGAACAACGCACAATTGTTACGAACACCCGACGAATGATAGTAAACCGAGGTGTTAACAGCATCGAAGCCTGTGCACGAACGCTATATAAGCATTCGACTGTTCGTGCAGTACGGTGCTAGACGAAGGTTGTAGTGGAACCGCTTGGTGAGGTATTCCGTGTGGCACGGTAACATGTCTGCAAGACATTGAGTGCTTACGATCCTGGACGAGCACTTGAATGGCTCGAATCCGGTCAAAGTCTCTCTACTGAGCCACAGTAATGGCTATGTCCAAAAGTGTCATTTCGTGATTAAAAAAGGCCGCTGATGGAGGACATGCTATGTGAAAGCATGGCGGCGATCGTACACTGACGGTCACACCGCAAGAGGTTCGATATGCAGCCCTAGTGGCAAAGACGAACAGACATCCCACTCCTAGGCAGATCGCTGAAGGCCGTGTAGAAGTGTCTCTTCTAGAACCATTTCGCGGCGATCAAATCAGGCGGGTTTGTATGCCTGGAAGCCTGTTAAATGCATCCAACTTCAACCACGCCATCGCCGAGAAGGAGTTCGTTGGCGTAGGCAGCATGTTGGTTGGGGTGAGCAACGTTGATCCAGAGTGACTTTCCCCGACGAATCCTGCTTCACTGCGGCAAGCGCTTCTGAACGCCAGTTAGGGTGGACAGAGAGTGAAAGACGTTACACACTGCGGAACGTTCATGAACGTCTTCGGTATGGCCTGGGCGATATCGCGTGGGCAGACATGATCAACGATGGGCGAACACTGCTGCATATCATCGCGAGAGGTACCGTTACAGCATAGCGATATTGCAGGGAGATTATTTCAGATCACGTCCGTCTGCTTAGGGGTGCGGTAGGTCTCGAATTTCCCGCTGACGTGTCGGATGCATTGGAAAGTGAAGAAATTGAACGTAAGGAGTGGCCTGCAGTATCCACAGACCTAAACCCTATAGAGAATGACTGGGATGCTCATGACAGACGTGTTTGTCAACAAAACCACCTCCTTCACCGTGCAAGAACTGAAAATCGCTTTGAAGAGGAGTGGGGCAATATCTCCTGAGGCCTCCTCAACAGTTTGGCCGCCAGCATGAATAACATGTGCAAAATGTGCACTAGTGACCAAATATGGCATATTCCTCACTGAGAGTCCGATACGGACTTTTTCTCGTATGTTGGAAGTCTGACTTGTGTCAAACATGTGCTTTCTCGTGTCGTGAAATCTGTACCATTTTTCGCTAAAAAAATATACCTCTTCCTCTCTATTACGTAGGTGTTGTGTTTCATGTCCTCCATCATTGCCTGTGATTATTTCTCTGCAACAACGTTTCTACTCTTTAGCAACTGCCAAGCAGTCCAAAAATATACCTTTTTCCTGTACTAAAGATTTTATATTTATTAAGGTCTATGCGGGTGTTGGAGAATAATATGGAAACTATGCGAGAAATGTATGTTTGAACATACACAATGTGGTCAAAAGTATCCGGACACCCGGCTGGAAATGGCTTGCAGGTTCGTGGTTCCCTCCATCGATAATGCTGGAATTCAACATGGTTTTGTCCCACCCTTAGCCTTGATGACAGCTTCCACTCTCGCAGGCATAGGTTCAATCAGGTGCTAGAAGGCTTCTTGGGGAATAGCAACCCATTTTTCACGGAGTGCTACACTGAGGAGAGGTATCGATGTCGGTCGGTGGGGTCTGGCACGAAGTCGGCGTTCTAAAACAACCCAGAAATGTTCTGTAGGATTCAGGTCAGGACTGTGTGCAGGCCAGTTCATTACAGGGATGTTATTGTCGTGTAACCACTCCGCCACAGGCCGTGCATTATGAACACGTGATCGATCGTGTTGAAAGATGCATTCCCCATCCCTGAATGGCTCTTCAACAGCGGGAAGCCTGTGTTATGATAGGGCCACGCAAAACAATAAGGGGTCTAAGCCCCCTCCATGAAGAAGACGACCACACATAACACAACCGCCTTCAAATTTTGCTGTTGGCACTACACATGCTGGCAGATGACGTTCACCGGGCATTCGCCATACCCACAACCTGCCATCGGATCCCCACATTGTGTACCTCGATTGCCGGCCGGAGTGGCCGAGCGGTTCTAGGCGCTACAGTCTGGAACCGCGCGACCGATACGGTAGCAGGTTCGAATCCTGCCTCGGGCATGGATGTGTGTGATGTCCTTAGGTTAGTTAGGTTTAAGTAGTTCTAAGTTCTAGGGGACTGATGACCTCAGATGTTATGTCTCATAGTGCTCAGAGCCATTTGAACCATTTTTGTACCTTGATTCGTCGCTCCACACAACGTTTTTCCACTGTTCAATCGTCCAACATTTACGCTCTTTACATCAAGCGAAGCATCGTTTGGCATTTACCGACGTGATGTGTGGCTTACAAGCAGCCGCTCGAGTATGAAACAAGTTTTCTCACCTCCCGCATAACTGTCATAGTACTTGGTGTGGATCCTGATGCAGTTTGGAGTTCCTGTGTGGTGGTCAGGGTAGATGTCTATGTATTACACATTACGACCCTCTTCAACTGTCAGCAGTCTATGTCAGTCAACAGACGACGTCGGTCTGTACGCTTTTGTGCTGAACGCGTCCCTTCACGTTTCAACTTCACTGTAACATCGGATACAGTGGACCTAGGGATGTTTAGGAGTGTGGAAATCTCGCGTACAGACAGCCGTATGACACAAGTGACACCCGATCACCTGACGACGTTCGAAGCCCGTGGGTTCTGCGGAGCGCCCCATTCTGCTCTCTCGGGATGTCTAATGACTAGTAAGGTCGCTGATATGGAGTTCCTGGGAGTAGCTGGCAACACAATGTACCTACTACGAAAATAGTATGTTTTTGGAGGTGTCCGGATACTTTTGATCACACAGTGTATATGCAGATGCCAACCAAGCGTGCAGGCGGCACTGTTGCATTTCATGATAAACGGCCCCTGTGCAATGTCCTCAGTACATTGCAAGAGTCAGTCGTGGTCAGAAGAGTGTTCTGTGTAGTTGTGAATGGATTGTGTTGGTGCTAAGTGACTTCGAACGTGAGCGATTTGTTGGTGCTCTTGTGGTGGTTGCCTCCGTAATCAAGGTAGCCAAAGTATTTGGTGCTTCAAGACGATTTACACCGTACACAGAAAAGCGGGAAAACGTCATCGTTACGTCACAACGTTGGCGAAAGTGTGTGTTGTGTGACCGCGACACACGGTCGCTGAAGAGGATTGTGGCGGAAAATAAAGAGGACGACAAAGGCAGCTAAAGTCCCTCTGGAACTGAATGTCGCACTCACGAACCCTGTCAGCACAAAAACAACATGGAGGGAGTTCCAGACGCGGAGAGTCGCAGGGTGAGTTGCAATACCAAAACCACACTTCAGAGATGTAAATGCCCCTAATGGGAAGCCGTGGTATCGAAGCCATGTAACATAGACTGTGGAGCAATGGAAGAAAATCACTTGGTTCGGCTTAGTGTTTCCTACACCTGGACGATTTTACATTCTAAGAGTGAGTTCGGTTTTGATTTGGACAGTCATATCGTATTGCATGAGCCTCACGGTTACTGTAGAAGGTCGCATTACTGGAAAGAATTATGTAACCATTTTAGCTGACAAGATCCATCCCATGGTATAAGTTTGTTCCCCAGTGCTGATGCTCTGATCCAAGAGGACAGGGCACCTTGTGACACAGCTCTCATCGCTCTGGACTGGTTTTTTGTGCACAGGAAGTAATTGTCACATCTCCCCTTGCCATCACAGTCACCAGATCTCAATATTATTGAGCCTTTGGAGAAAAGGGTGTGTGATCACTGTCCACCATCAACGTTACCTATAGTAGCCACAATTTTCCAAGGAGAATGGTAGAAAAAAACGACGAAGAACCTGCATTTATCCGTTCCGAGACCACTGGAAGCAGTTTGGAATTCTAAACGTTTTCTTACCCCGTGTTAGGCATGGTAATGTGCTATGTTTGTGGTCTCTACATATTTTTGCCCAACCTCTGTATCTCGTCTGCTAGCATCCATAAAACATATTTTTTGTCACAATTGTTAGAGATAAAGGCACTCCTTCATTCATGTGTTCTGAAAAAAAAAAACAATTCTGTCGTTGGAAAAAGGAAATGTGCATTGTAATTTGTTCTGTTCTACGGTATACCTAAGTTATGTTACTAAAAAGAGCCATATTTATTACCCAGATTGTAATCACCTATTTTGAAAAACTTTCCTGTTTTTAATGATAATGTTTTCTGAATCTGAAAACAGAGTATAGGATCTTGGGTTTGCAGTAACTGGGATACATTCATTTGAGAACCAAACGGAGTTTTCTGGTAGAACACTCCCGAAAGTTTGTTGTATGAAAGTATGTAGTATGTTTCACAGAGAGGCCTTGAAAGTAGATGTGATTAATTTCGAGTCAGAGCACCGCATTGCACTTACGTGACATCAACTACAACATTCTTTTCCAGAAAGCGTATAGTCATTTTTCACGCAAATAATGAAAAGAAAAAACAGCTTCACGAGTTTTTTTTCTGGTATTGTTGTGGCAATGGACTTCACAATGTTCTTACGCACATTTGAGTTTCTTATAACGATATCGGTTACAACGACAACTCGGCTATAACGTCGTGATTTCTGTGGTAAGGTCATATTCCTAGTAAGGAACATATTGCTCATCCTTGCTTAATACGACCAATGCATATGGCTGTGCCACGTATACAACATCATTCTCAGCAACAACACACTCCGAGGATCCATTTACTGTAGAAAAAGGTTCAAAATGCTCTGAGCACTATGGGACTTAACTTCTGAGGCCATCAGACCCCTTTAACTTAGAACTTCTTAAACCTAACTAACCTAAGGACATCACATACATTCATGTCCGAGGCAGGATTCGAACTTGCGACCGTAGCGGTCGCGCGGTTCCAGACTGTAGCACCTAGAACCGCTCGGCCACTACGGCCGGCTATTTACTGTAGTAGCGCTTTTCTTCAACAATAGGCGTAGTGCACTCATCACCTCATTGTTACCCTAGTGCATTCATACTACAGTAGTGGTGACAACCACAGAACTCATCAACAGTACTATTTGCCTAGAAGTGCGCGCACTTTAGAATCCTGCCTCGGATATGGATGTATGTGATGTCCTTAGGTTCGTTAGGTTTAAGTAGTTCTAAGTCTAGGGAACTGATGACCTCAGATGTTAAGTCCAATAGTGCTTAGAGCCATTTGAACCATTTTTGAACTATTCGTTCTGGAAAACGCTGTATGATTTAAATGCGTAGTATTTATAATAAATTAATTCCATACTCTTAACCCAAAGATCTAAATGTTTACATATCTTTGCCACCATTTATCGTCCATAATGCACTTTCGATAGTCAATCGTAAAAAAAAAAAATTAATTGAGACACCTATCACCTCCTGACATTTACCTGTGTTCTCTCATCTTACATAATGTAAGCACGCCAATTTCTTGCTGGTTGTAAAGTTGCAATGATAATAGTAGTATTTCTCGGAAATGAGAACACTGTCTTTTAGTAATGATATGGAAAGTTCCTTTTAGACCTGCCAGGTTAGCCAAACGCGCTTATGCGCTGCTTCCTGGACTCCGGTAGGCACGCCGACCCCAGATGGAATCTGCCCGGTGGATTAACGACGAGGGCCGGTGTGCCTGCCAGCCTGGATGTGATTTTTAGGCAGTTTTCCACATCTCACTAGATGAATACTGGGTTGGTCCCCATCTCCTACGTCAGACATTTGAAAACGCTTCCACTATTTCATGGCGCAGACAGCTGGGGTACACTAATTCAGTCCAGGGGTTATGCGGTGGCGACAGGAAGGGCATCAGGCAAGGCTCCTACACTAGCATCACCAAATCTACAGTATATAAAAAGGGCGAACCCGCATTGAAGTGGGACAAAGGCCCACGAAAATAATGATGATGTGAAGTTCCTTTTAATATTTAAATTTCTAATCATGTTGAAAAGTAGTTAGTTTGGTGATGTGTCGTTTTTCGCACTGTGTGGTTGCCATTATAAGCAAACTTGCTCCCTATAAAACCGAACCTTGCAGTCTAAATATCTTGCCAGGAAGACCGATCAATGTTTTTGTATACTGAAAATCATTTTGTCCTACTGTACTTCATATCATCATGGTCCGCTGTCACCACTTACCTGTTCCCCAACAACAGCTCTGAACCTGACAACTGTGAAATCACATAACAGAAGAATTTCATTCTACCAGCAGTAGGGAGATTAATTAAGAATTGGACTTATTGCACTATATCTTTCGATGTTCCTGCTACTAATAAGGCGACTACACCATTCGCTTGTTACATATTTTTACGAGCTTCAAACAGGGGCTACTTATTTTCAGTTACCTGGGTAGTTACTAGTTTATTTTTGCAATTGCTTGCATGTTTGAGTGCTTACTGGGCACAACCTTTTATTTCAATAACAGTGTAGTGTACAGTACCGCCGTTGTTATCTACGCTTGTATCGACCCTCACATCGTACAGGCTTTTGTTTGTTTAGTGTCGGTTAGACCGTCGCGAGAGCAGCACCGCTAGTTCCTGCTACTGATAAGCCGAGTACACCGTTCGTTTGTTACATATTTTTACGAGAGTCAAACAGGAGCGAGTGCAGTAATGGATAGGACCTGTGATTGCTGTGTACAGATGTGAGCTGAGTTGGCGTCCCGTCGCTGAGAGCTGCAGGCTGCTTTGGCTTCCTTCACACAGCTTGAGGCTGCTGCCAACGGGCGTCGCTGTGGGGGATCGAATGCGGGGATGCGAGGGACGTCGAGCACGTCCCACATGTCGTCCGCTCGGTCCACTGCTGTGGCCGCCCCGGATACTGCCTGCACTGAGATTGACCCCTTACCCGTGGTCGAGTGGGAGATCATTCCAAAGTCGGCAGGCAGCGAGGAACTTTCCGAGGGGTCGATCGTAGCCCCCCCCCCCCCCCCCCCTGGTTCGTTTAACGAACATGTTTTGGGCGTTAGATGTGACTGACGGGGTTTCTGAGCCGGATGCAGTCGTCCACCCTGTTCCAGAGGAAGCTGCTCGGCCCCCCAAGGTCTGGGCATTCACAGAGGGTGGGTTTGCTGATAGTTGGGAGCTGCAACGTTAGGCGCGTAATCGAGCCTCAGGAGCATGGCTGCCAAGGAGGGGAAGGAAGCTAGTGTGCACTCTGTGTGCATTCTGGGTGGAGTTATTCCAGATGTGGAAAGGGTGCTCCAGGATGCCATGAAGAGTACAGGGTGCAGCCAACTGCAGGTGTGGCTCATGTCGGTACCAATGACGTGTGTCGCTTTGGATTGGAGCAGATTCTGTCTGGTTTTGGGCGGCTAGCGGAAATGGTAAAGACTCCCAGTATTGCTTCCGAGATGAAGGCGCAGCTCACCATCTGCAGCATCGTCGATAGAACCGACTGTGGTCCATTGGTGCATAGCCGAGAAGAGGGTTTGAATCAGAGGCGCAGGCGGTTCTGTGATAGTGTAGGCTGCAGATTCCTTGACTTGCGCCATCGGGTGGTGGGTTTCCGAGTTCCGCTTAATAGTTCAGGAGTCCACTACACACAGGAGGCGGTTACACGGGTAGCGGGGCCTGTGTGGAAGGGGCTGGGCGGTTTTCTAGGTTAGAGGATCTCAGGAAACCACAGAAGGGACGTCCGTCTAAAAGCGGGCAGGTAAAACACAGTAAGGTAGTTGTAGAAATGATAGGTATTGTAGTTGTAAATTGTCGTAGCTGTATTGGGAAAGAACCAGAGCTCCAAGCCCTAATAGAAAGCACTGAAGCTCAAATAGTTGTAGGTACAGAGAGCTTGCTAAAGCCGGAAATATGCTCAGCCAAAATTTTTTCAAACGATTTAACAGTGTTCAGAAAGTATAGATTAAATACAGTTGGTGGTGGGGTATTTATTGCTGTCAGAGATGGTTCGTCTTGTAGCGAAATTGAAGTAGATACTTCATGTGAAATAGTATGGGTAGAGGTTATACCTGACAATCGGTCTAAACTATTAATTGGATCGTTTTACGGTCTCCCCGACTCAGAAGATATAGTTGATGAACAGTTCAAAGAAAACTTGAGTCTCATTTCAAATAAATACCCCGCTCATACAATTATAGTCGGTGGTGACTTCAGTCTACCCTCGATATGCTAGAAAAATTATACGTTTAAAGCCGGCGGCAGGCATAAAACGTCATCCGAAATTGTACTGAACGCTTTGTCAGAAAATTATTTTGAACAATTAGCTCATGAGCCCACTCGAAGCGTAAATGGTTGCGAAAGCATACTTGAGCTTTTAGCAACAAATAACCTGACCAAATAGTAGTATTGTGACGAATACATGGATTAGCGACCACAAGGCAGTTGCTGCTAGGCTGAATACCGTAACACTTACAGCCATCCAAAAGAAACGCAAAGTATATCTTTTTAAAAAAGCTGATAAAAATGCTCTTAACTCCTTTTTAAGAGACAGTCTTCACTCCTTCCGATCTGATCATGTAAGTGTAGAAAAATTGTGAAATGTTTTCAGAGAGATAGTATCGACAGCAATTAAGAGATGTATACCATATAAATTAATAAGTGATGGTACTGATCCCCCATGGTACACAAAACGGGCCAAATCGCTGTTGCAGAAGCAACGAAAAAAGCATGCCAAATTTAAAAGAACGCAAAATCCCCAAGATTGGCAAAGTTTTACAGAGTTCGAAATATGGCGCGTACTTCAATGTGAGATGCTTTTAATAATTTCCACAGCCGGCCGCGGTGCTCTCGCGGTTCTAGGCGCGCAGTCCGGAACCGAGCGACTGCTACGGTCGCAGTTTCGAATCCTGCCTCGGGAATGGATGTGTGTGATGTCCTTAGGTTAGTTAGGTTTAGGTAGTTCTAAGTTCTAGGGGACTAATGACCACAGCAGTTGAGTCCCATAGTGCTCAGAGCCATTTGAACCATTTTGAATAATTTCCACAACGAAATTCTGTCTCGAAATCTGTCAGAAAACTCAAAGAGATTCTGGTCATACATAAAGCATACCAGTGGCAAGACGCAACAATACCTTCACTGAGCGATAAGAACGGTGAGACCGATGACCTCGCTGTCTGGTCTCCTTCCCCAAACAACCCAACAACGGTGAGGTCACCGATGACAGCGCCACTAAAGCAGAGTTGTTAAACACGGTTTTCCGAAACTCCTTCATCAAAGAAGACGAAGTAAATATTCCTGAATTCCAATCAAGAACAACTGCCAAGATGAGAAACATAGAAGTAGATATCCTCAGAGAAACGAAGCGGCTTCAATCACTTAATAAAGGCAAGGCCTCCGGTCCAGATTGTATACCAGTCAGGTTCCTCTCAGAGTATGCTGATAAAATAGCTCCATATTTAGCAATTATATACAACCACTCGCTCGCAGAAATATCCGTACCTAAAGACTGGAAAATTGCTCAAGTCACACCAATACCCAAAAAGGGAAGAGGAGTAATCCGCTGAATTACTGGTCTATATCACTAACGTCGATTTGCAATAGGGTTTTGGAACATATACTGTATTCGAACATTGTGAAGTACCTCGAAGAAAACGATTTATTGACGGTTTCAGAAAATATCGTTCTCGTGAAACACAACTAGCTCTTCATACACACTTAGAAGGTGCAACATGTCTACTAAAGAGACTGCTTACACCACGCTTGTCCGCCCTATTCTGGAGTACTGCTGTGCGGTGTGGGATCCGCATCAGGTGGGACTGACGGATAACATCGAAAAAGTGCAAAGAAGGGTAGCTTGTTTTGTATTATCGCGGAACAGGGGAGATAGTGTCACAGACATGATACGTGAATTGGAGTGGCAATCATTGCGACGGGAACTTCTCATGAAATTTCAATCACCAGTTTTCTCCTCCGATTGTGAAAACATTCCGTTGGCACCCACCTTCATAAGGAGAAATGATCATCACGATAAAATAAGAGAAATCAGAGCTCTCACAGAAAAATTTAAGTGCTCGTTTCTCCCGCGTACCGTTAGAGAGTGGAACGGTAGAGACAGCTTGAAGGTGGTTCATTGAACCCGCTACCAGGCACTTTATTGTGAATAGCAGAGTAATCACGTAGATGTAGATGTAGACGTAGATGTTCTGCTTCTTCTGTGGCTACGGTGATGTATCCCTCTTCAGAACAATCAGCTTTCGGAAGAATGAAACATTAGTATTTCAAATTAATTACATTTCTCATTTTTTTATTGTATGGGAAATATTACAGATTCTTTTCCTACCGGCAGCATGTTTCAGCTAAGGTTTGTGGGCCTGCAAAGCCTCCTTTAAATCTTATTCCTTTTTTGATTCCAATATTTTCGAATTAGTGATGTCGCTATACACCATGCGCTGCTAATTGTTTATTACTGACGACACATTTATGTTTCCAGTCAATTTGAAAACAAAAACTTTCCCACTGCAGGCAGAAAGTGCACACCCGACTGGAATGCTGAGTACCTCCATTCTGCGAGATCGTCCACTGTTTGACTCGCTCGTGCTAAGCCGTTGCCTGCTTGCCGGTTCGCGGTCAGTTACTCAGGAGGCTGTTTCCGCTCCCTGCTAGTAGCTGGACCGAGGGCCTTTGTCCATGGGTGGTTGTTTGCTAGACCAGAAGAGCCACCAGAGTTGCAACAACAGCCCTACAGCCGGACAACCCTGCCGCACCTACACAGCGATTTATAGACACTGGTCACGGTTGTTTAAACAAGGTAGTGATTTTGTATACTCTTTGTGTCGAGTAACTCTTCCTCCGGTTCGTTGGTCTATCCCGTATAAATCTTTTCATCTCTGAGTACCTACTGCGACTTAAAACATCAGTTATTCCGTGAACGGTTACACACATCGAAAAGCAGTTTTCGGCAAATGTTAGAGCGTCCAAGGGCATGTGTTGGTTTGGTTAACGTTTTTAGCTCTCCTTTCAACTGAGATATTGAAGCAATAGGTATTTTGTTAAGTGAAACCGTGTACTTTTTATAACTGCATTCGATAGCTCTTGAGAAGCCATTTACAGTGATGTAGCGTTTGTTAATGTTGAAGTTGAACACAGTCGTAAAAAAAAAAATATTGATATATCCTAGAATTTGAGAGCACGGTGACCGGAATCGAAATTAGCTGTGCAAACGGTTTGCGGACATTTGCCACGATTTTATCTGCTCCGGAGGGTTGGGTCCCTTGTCTCCCCCTACTCCTCCACGTCCCCATCGCTTACTGAGCCTTTCCGCTGGTTTACTTAACATAGGACCAGAATCTCTTCGGATTTTCCGCCACATGTCTAGATTTCGTTGTAGAAACTGTTAAATGCATCTCGCAATGAAATTCGCACCAAATTTCGAGCCTCAGTAAAACTTTGCCAATCTTGCAGATTTTGGATTCGTCTAAATTATACGTGCCTTTTTCGGTGCTCCTACAGCAACCTTCTGTCGTGTTTTGTGCACCATGGGGAATCAGTTCCGTCTGTTATTAATTTATTTGGTATGAATCTCTCGATTGCTGTAGATACTATTTCTTTGAACCTAAGCCACATATGGTCTTCACTTACATAGTTTGGAAGGATTGGAGACTGTCTCTTAGAAAGACGTCAAACGAATTTATAATTGCTTTTATAAATAGATATATTTCGCGTTTAGTTTTGGTGAATTTCTTTGTTACGGAAGTGAGCCTCTCTACGACTGCATGTTCACTAATCCCTGTATCCGTCGTGATGCTCAGGATTATTTGTGGCTAAGAGGTCAAGTGTGTATTCGTAGCCATTTACAATTTGAATGGCCTCGTGAACTAATTCGTCAAAATATTTCATATTTTAGAGAGTAAATTGATATGGAGTATGTCGTTCTTCTTTTCAAACATTCACATACACAATTCTTCTTTCCTCGTTGTCTTTTGGGCATGCAGCTGTAGTAATTGAAGTAGGCACAAATGCAGTGACCAAAAAGAAATGATTAGCGTACATTCGCAGTCTCTTTACATCGTTCCTTTCTTGTTCCTCCCATGGCGATGGACTGTTTCTATCGCAATCAGTAAGCGTGAAAGGAAGCTACCGTACAGACAGAGGAATCTATATTTATACTTGGCAGAACTAATTACATACTGACATAATCGTCGGTATTGCTTTCGTGTCCCAAAAGTTATAAATATTTCGATTTCGGAAAAGAAGCTCTGTATTTCGCCAAGATGTCGAAGAAGAAGGTCCCTTACGTACTGGTTGTATCGAGTAAGATGTGGAGACGGCGGTTGGAAAGCGGACAGAAGTAGTACGAGGAAGGGCGTCCCTTATCTGAGGGTTCGCTACCTGGCGTAGGGGCAAGTGTGACAAATGTCCGGCGTGGCAAATGTCCGGCATTCGTGCAAAGACCACCAAGCAGAGCTCTCGTGTTACGCTGTGTTAGAATGTCACACACTTGCCTATTTACTTGACTGTTCTCGAGGCCGCTCATTTCTGTTTCAACATTCGTTGCCGGCAGACATGTACACCAATGGGGAGAAGTTGAATATACTACTTCGGTATGGTGAATGTGAAAGAAGTGCCGTAAACACAGTACAACGGTATAGGGATATCGGCCCAGATCGCCACCTTCCTATGCGCCAGGCAATTGCATGAATTATTAAGACACTAGTGCCGACAGGCCGAGCGGTTCTAAGCACTACAGTCTGCAACCGCGTGACCGCTAAGGTCGCAGGATCGAATCCTGCCTCGGGCAGGGATGTGTGTGACGTCCTTAGGTTAGTTAGGTTTAAGTAGTTCTAAGTTCTAGGGGACTGATGACCTCAGTTGTCAAGTCGCATAGTGGTCAGAGCCATTTGAACAGGCCGCTTGAACTTCAAAAAGAGGACAAGAAAGAAGACTGCAGCTGACAGACAACACGAAGAAGCTGATCTGGCTACGACGCTAATAAACCCGCACAGTGGTACGAGGCGTATTGCCAAGGAATGTGGAATCAGCCAGACGAGTGTCATACCCGTCCTGCATCGAAAGAATTTCCACCCCTATCGTCTGTCACTACATCAGGCACTTGACAACCGAGATTTTGAACGTCGTACAAAATTTTATACGTTTGCTGTGAGAGACGACCGTAAATTTTTTCAACTTGTGCTCTTTACCTATGAAGCAACAACTTTTACTAACCACGCTGATGTAAATATGCTTAACTTCTGGGCAGCCGAAAATTTACAGTGGCTTCGTCAGGCGATACATTAACGGCCGTGGACCGTAAACTTATGGCGCGACATCATAGGAAGTTACAGTGTGGGATCTTACTTCATGACAGCCGTTCTAAATCGACTTCGTACTCACACTTTCTGATGAACATTCTGCCAGTTCTTCCAGAAGAGGCACCACTGGATATTAGACAGTGTATGAGACACTTAAAGTAGTAAAGGCGTTTTGCTATTTGGGGAGCAAAATAACTGATGATGGTCGAAGTAGAGAGGATATAAAATGTAAACTGGCAATGGCAAGGAAAGCGTTTCTGAAGAAGAGAAATTTGTTAAGATTTAAGTGTCAAGAAGTCGTTTCTGAAAGTATTTGTATGGAGTGTAGCCATGTATGGAAGTGAAACATGGACGATAACTAGTGTGGACAAGAAGAGAATAGAAGCTTTCGAAATGTTGTGCTGCAGAAGAATGCTCAAGATTAGATGGGTAGATCACATAACTAATGAGAAGGTACTAAATAGAATTGGGGAGAAGAGGAGTTTGTGGCACAACTTGACTAGAAGAAACGATCGGTTGGTAGGACATGTTCTGAGGCACCTAGGGATCACCAATTTAGTATTGGAGGGCAGCGTGGAGGGCAAAAATCGTAGAGTGAGACCAAGAGATGAATACACTGAACAGATTCAGAAGGATGTAGGTTGCAGTAGGTACTAGGAGATGAAGAGGCTTGCACAGGATAGAGTAGCATGGAGAGCTGCATCAAATCAGTCTCAGGACTGAAGGCCACAACAACAACATGTGGCTGCAACACGACGGCTGTCCAACTCACCCGTCCCGTGTTGAGACATTCCTGGACGTTGGATAGGACGAAATTCTTTTGTCAAATGGCGTGTGAGGTCTCCCGATTTGACTCCTCCCGATTGCTCCCTATTAGGAGCATTAAAAGAAGCAGTCTATGACGAAGGCCCGAAGGCCCAACTGCGCCAGACGATATGTGCTGACGAATCGCCAGTGCAAGCTCTACCATATCATCCACGATAATTACATCTGGTCATCTTTCTTTCGAACGGCGATCGCAAATGTGCCTTTCAACCCACTGGTCAACAGTTTGAACAAGTCCTTAAAAAAAGGATAAAGTTTTTTTTTCGAAGACAAAACTTGTGTTATGTGATTATCAAATCATTGTTAGAAATTGTTTACTTCATTTGCGTGTGTATGAAATTACATTGCAGGGTCAACTAAGTCGATAGGGTGTCTTGCACATAGCTGGTAACACTACTATGACGCGTTTATGTTCAGCGTGAAACGACGTTTCGTTAAGAAAAATATTTATTTGCGGTGTACAAGTGATCACCAGACTATGTTCAGAAAAATTTTTAGTTCAACGAATGTATCCCGTATGATATAATTTAGAGCAGGGTCTCCAAACTTTTTAGTCCGCGGGCCACATTGACTCATCTACGAAGTCATAAGGGCCAAGATCTTCCTACTGGGATTAAAGCACCCTAGCACTCCACGGTCACCGTAATATAAGGCGAAAGGAAAGATGAAATCGCAAAAATCTAAGGTTGTGTATTTAATTACATAATTTTGATTGGTGGACGTACCTGACCGAAATTCTGGCGTATTTTATTCTGGCAAATTTCACCGACAAAAAAGTATGTCACTGCACATTCTTCACGAAAGCGTCCTGCAAAGTTAACGAAATCTCAAAATCATTGTTAGCAACACTATTACTGCAAGACGTAACAGAGGTGGAGTATGTCGTTGTTGTTGTTTTGGTCTTCAGTCCTGAGACTGGTTTGATGCAGCTCTCCATGCTACTCTATCCTGTGCAAGCTTCTTCATCTCCCAGTACCTACTGCAACCTACATCCTTCTGAATCTACTTAGTGTAGTCATATCTTCGTTTCCCTGTACGATTTTTACCCTCCACGCTGCCCTCCAATACTAGATTGGTGATCCCTTGATGCCTCAGAACATGTCCTACCAACCGATCCCTTCTTCTTGTCCAAACTATTTCTACATTTTATATTCTCTCTACTTCGACCATCACCAGTTATTTTGCTCCCCAAATAGCAAAACTCCTTTACTTCTATAAGTGTCTCATTTCCTAATCTAATTCTCTCGGCATCGCCCGACTTAATTCGACTACATTCCATTATCCTCGTTTTGTTTTTGTTGATGTTCGTCTTATATCCTCCCTTCAAGACACTGTCCATTCAGTTCAACTGCTCTTCCAAATCCTTTGCTGTCTCTGACAGAATTACAATGTCATCGGCGAACCTCAAAGTTTTTATTTCTTCTCCATGGATTTTAATACCTACTCCAAATTTTTCTTTTGTTTCTTTCACTGCTTGCTCAATATACAGATTGAATAACATCGGGGAGAGGCTACAACCCTGTCTCACTCCCTTCCCAACCACTGCTTCCCTTTCATGTCCCTCGACTCTTATAACTGCCATCTGGTTTCTGTACAAATTGTGAATAGCCTTTCGCTCCCTGTATTTTCCCCCTGCCACCTTCAGAATTTGAAAGAGAGTATTAAAGTTAACATTGTCAAAAGCTTTCTCTAAGTCTTCAAATGCTAGAAACGTAGGTTTGCCGTTTCTTAATCTTTCTTCTAAGATAAGTCGTAGGGTCAGTATTGCCTCATGTGTTACAACGTTTCTACGGTATCCAAACTGATCTTCCCCGAGGTCGGCTTCTACTAGTTTTTCCATTCATCTGTAAAGAATTCGCGTTAGTATTTTGCAGCTAGACTTAAAACTACTTAAACCTAACTAACCTAAGGACATCACACACAGCCATGCCCTAGGCAGGATTCGAACCTGCGACCGTAGCAGCAGCGCGGTTCCGGATTGAAGAGCCTAGAATCGCTCGGCCACAGCGGCTGGCTCCAAATCCGCATTGATTTGTTCACAACTTTCGTGTGATACTACTTTTCTGCAGACTACAGCACATCGGCAAACAGTCTGATGCACTGTCAATACCATCAACCAGATCGTTTATGTAAATCGAAAAAAGCAGCGTACCTATCACGCTGCCCTGTGGCACACCTGACGTACCGCTTGTTTCCTTTGTTTTGTCTCTGGGGTACAGTAGGGCACCCAAGTTTCATCTGAGCTCACAAACTGGTGCAAAAAATCTTGTTCGATTCTCCTAAAACGGGCCAAACATTGTTCCGAAATCTCCATTCTCATGCGTTTTTGACCTAGCGTCAAGAGTCGCGGCACCCATCTTGCAGGTAACTTTTTCATTCCTAATTCTTTAGTTAAAATGTGATATACCCTTTCAGATGACATATGGCAAGCGTGAGCAATTTCACGCACTTTCAATCGGCGATGCTCCTTAGCCATTTTTTGCACTTTTGCAATTATTTCTGAAGTAGTGACACATCTTTGCCGACCACTGCGCAGATCGTCATCTAATCTCGCCCGACCAAATTTGAAAATTCATTTGTCCACTCAGCAATAGTGGAATATAAGGAAGCTGAGTCCCTCAGTGTGTTCTGGAAATCGGCATGAATGTCCTCTGCTTTCATATCTTTCTTTACGAAGTACTTAATCACTGCTCGAATCTCGATTTTTTCCATCTGCAAAAATCATTACACGGGAGCAAGAGAGCCACGTCACCGCCACAGATCTCTTCCAAGAGCACTGACGTGGCACGCGTTTACAGGCAACAGTTCAGTGAATGTCACGTGAACAACTTGTTGCGCTAGTGCCCATCTCTCGCGATGATTCCGAAAACTTTTAAAGCCACCCTCGTAGGTCGTAAGTTGGTTCAAGGCGAAATAAGCTTTATTCTCGTGACGCAGACCTTCCCTACGGTATCCAACTACGCAGCCTGATCCGAGACACCTGCCTGGCAGTGTCTGCACCGCTAATACTCTTTGCAGCCACTCACCACGCTCTCACATTCTAGGACATTTCTCGAATTTCTTAAAGGCAGGTTTCAACTTCACCATTAACAAAGGCTATATCACTGTGAGTGTGTTCTCAAGAGCTATCGAAAGCAGTTATCAAAAGTATACGATTCCATTAAAGAAACGTGCTTACTTAAATATCTCAGTTGATACTGGCGCTAAGAACAGTAACCAGACAGAAACATACGTGCCACTCGACGCGCCGGCCGCGGTGGTCTAGCGGTTCTTGGCGCGCAGTCTGGAACCGCGAGACTGCTACGGTCGCAGGTTCGAATCCTGCCTCGGGCATGGATGTGTGTGATGTCCTTAGGTTAGTTAGGTTTAAGTAGTTCTAAGTTCTAGGGGACTGATGACCACAGATGTTAAGTCCCATAGTGCTCAGAGCCATTTGAACCATTTTTTGAGTCACTCGACGCTCTAACGTTTGCCAAAAACCGCGTTTCGGTATGTGTAACCATTCACGAAATAAAAGGGGTGTCATGTCTTACATGAGTCACACTGTGTACATTTGTACGTTTTAAATTTAATTAAATTATTAGAAATGGTTGGTGAAAGCCTGGGATTGTAAAAACGAAGGTTTCGTTTGTTATAAAATAGCATTTATTGTCGCCAGTTATGATTTTCCTTATCGTACTTTGCTCAACACGTTACAGGAAATGATTCTCATTATGAAGTGTGTTTCCGTGTAGTGCGGTATGGCTGCGAAATGTTAGCCGCTGCGTTACTCTGCTGCCTATACTGGAGTATACTGAGTTGATAGTTCTTGGCTGGAGAGACAACACCATAGTTACAGGTAGCCTGCGTAAACCAGTTATGTTGGCCGCTGATGCATAGTATATACGGATGGTGTTAACCATTTTAGCATCAGCTAAGGCCTGAAGATTGTGCACTGAAGCATCGAAACTGGTTGCGATGCAATAAATGACATCATAAGGACGGCTGTAGTTGTTTCATGTTCTTAGATATGTCATTTTGTTCCAAAAATATTAACTGCCAAGGAGTGTCTCCATTCTGCTGGACCCCTCTTTATAGCGATCTTCAGTCATGTCAGGTAGTTAAAGTTCTGCCAGCGACTGACCTTGATGGCGAGTGTAAGGTTATGAACCGAAATATCAAAACGAGAAATAATCCTTACTATCCTGGAAGCACGCCCGAAATACGGAGGACTATTCTATCCTCCGGGAAAACTTAACAAACAGCGCAAAATTCGTTCACGTATTCTTTGTCGGTGCCGGCCATAACGTCTCCTTCGTGGTGTATGATGTTGAACGCATACAGAGAAGGGCAGCACGAATGGTCGCAGGTTTGACTGATCCATGAGAAAGTGACTCAGAGATACTGAAGAAACTGAAGTGGCTCACTCTTGAAGATAGACGTAGACTATCCCGAGAAAGTTTCGAGAAACGGCTTTAAATGATGACTCTAGGAATATACAAGGGTAAGTCAATTATTATACACAAAGTAGTTATAAAATTTTATTGTAATTAAATAGAAAACATACAAGAACATCAGTTTTCGACATAGTCTCTTTGCGTTTCAACACATTTTGTCCATCGTTGTACAAGCTTTCTGATGCCCTCATACAAGAAGTTTCTCGGTTCAACTGCGAGCCAGAAATGCACCGCTTCTTTCACTGCTTCGTCCAAGGCAAATCGGCGGCCCCTTAATGGTTGTTTGAGTGGACCAAGCAAGTGATAGTCAGAAGGGGCAAGATCGGGGCTATATGGAGGATGATCCAATACTTCAAATTTGAGTTTCTGGAAAGTGAGCAGCAGCAGGAGGACGGGTATTGTCGTGCAACAACCCAACACCTGCCGTTTACTCACCGGTTCGTAATGATGGATCCATGTTTCATCACCAGTAAGAAGTTGTCCCCTTCGTTACCATGGCGATCCAAATCTTTTTTGCAGATGTCCCAGCACGTTTGTTTATGCAATTGTGTGAGTTGTTTTGGGATCCATCTGGCAGAAACTTTATGAAACCCAAATCTGTTGTGGATGATTTCGTTGGTAGAACCATGACTAATTTGCAGACGATATGCCACTTAACCAATAGTTAATGGTCTGTCTAAGAGAATCATTTCACGTGAACGCTCAATGATTTCATCATTTGTGCCGGTAAACGGCCATCTGGCTGCTTCATCGTGCATTAACACTATTGCGACCATTTCGGAATTTTTCAGTCCATTCGTAGACACTCCGCTGTGGCAAAACAGTGTTCCAGTACTGTGCCGGAAGTCTTAGATGAATTTCGGCCCCTGAGATGGCTTCCGACCACAAAAAAACCGATCACTGAACATTTCTCTTCTTTGGTGCAAATTGACAGCGGAGCAGCCATGATTAACAGCACGGCAGCGATAACAAAACTAACCTAGCAGCTTAAAAATTGCAAATGTATAGCAACTAATAAACAAAGCATGCGTCATCAACGTAAAGCGACAGTAATACCAAAATAGACAAAAATATAACTAAATTGCGGATAATAATTGAGTTACCCTCGTACTACAATCTCCTACGTGTCGCTCACATAGGGATCGTGAGGAAAAGATTAGAATAATTACTGCACGCACGGAGATATTCAAACGATCATTCTTCCCGCGGCTCCAATCGTGAATAGAACGGGAAAAAACCCTAATAACTGGTGCAATAGGACGCACCATCTGCCACTGACTCCACGGTATTTTGCATAGTATAGACGTAGGAGTAGATGTAGGTACTGTCGGCCGATCAATGTGCTTTCAAAAACGTTGTCAGCCTGAGCGAAACGCTTTTGTGACACTACATCGCCGTGTTTTCGGTTGCATCTCTGCAATTACATTTAAGACAATGAATTTTTTAAGAACATACGCGATCGACGCTGCACTACCTGTTTCAGTAAATGGCTAAAACCGTCATCCAATCCCAGTTGTAGGTTTCTTATGTAGCTGCTTCCAGGGACATCAATATGTGATTTTTCAGCAACGTATGTAATTACTGATCTGAGTAAAAATTTAAAATGCTGTCATAATCTACTACTCAAGAGATATAACCTTAAAGGTTTAACACAGTAGGTCAAGTATTAAAATCAGAAATTTCTTATATGTCTTGAGGGAGCGAAATTCATGGGTAGTAAATTCCTTGAAATATATTTATTCAGGATTTGTGAACAAGTGCATTCAGCTCTTTCCAACGAACTTTTTCTCGCATTCAAGGAAACAAGTTTTTCCATCACTACATTTCCACTGCTGATGCAGTAATAAAGCCATGATAGTCAGGGCTTTACGTCTCCAAACATAAAGGTTTTCACGCTTAATGCCAAACACTTCACACATTAGTGAAGTAATCAGACATTTGACCCTGTTTGATATGTGGGAGACCAATTTCTTTAAAGACTTGTGAGAATCCGTGCCGATATATCGTGACCGTTAGCGTTATGGACCTTCTTGTCCTGACATCCCGGCGATACCCAGTTTTGCCCGATTTTACAAAATACTGTTACGAGCTTGGCTCAAGTACTGAAGTAACGCCCTCTGTCGGCGCAACATGTAAATGCAGCCTCAGTTAATTTTATTTGTCAACAAGTTTATGTTGAGAAGGTCGCCTCACAGATGGCGTTGCTTGGTGCTTATTCTGTACAGACGATGCGATCACCTTCTAGATCTGGCGCCATCATTCGAGAAAATACCAGACTTTTGCAGTAGTACGGGGCTGGAACTATTTAAGCAGTGTCACACGGGGGAATCGGGCTATTCCGATCTGAATAGCGATCTAATAAGACAATTCTTTCTAAACGTAATACGAACAACGAGTGCAAGCAACGTTTGAAATATTTACTGCGCGTATGTTGAGCGTGAAGTGTATAGTGACGTGTACTTTGATAACTAAAGTGTTATTGTCGACTATTTACAGACTAATAAACTTATCATAACTTACAAAAATGCCTAAGAATCGACAGAGAAAATGTCACTTTCCGGATGATTGCGCAAAAGAGTGGTCTTTTGTCAAGAAAGGACGTATGGATCAGGAAGCGTTGTTTGAGATTTGAAGCTGTTTCAGTAACTCACGAAAGTAAGGCAGATGTGAGGCATCACATTGCTACGAAGAATCATACAAACAGATTCGCGGTAGTATCGGCGTAAAAGCTTATTTCTACATTCATGATTAATGAAGATATCCAAAAAGAATTGCTCGTTCCTGCTGCGGAACTAACACCAGCTTATAAAGTTGTCAATGATCATCAGTCCTTCAGTTCTCTTGACTCTACCGTAAAACTGAATGCCGCAGTGTATTCAGTCGCCGCAGAATAGTCACCTACCAGGACCAAAGCCACAGCGATTGTTAAAAACATGCTCGCATCACATTCCGTCTTCAAATGTATAAAACAACTGAAAGAAGTATTATTTTACGGCGTAGGCACCGACGCTTCGAACCACAAGGCTGGAAAGATGTTTCCTTCTGTTGTTGAGTATTTTACTGAAAGTGACGGAATCCCACAGATGCTGTTGAAGTTTGATTCGCTGAATAACGAAACATGGGAGACAATTGCAAAGTTTTATCTAGAGACTTTAAGGCAACTGAAAATTCCATTAGATAAATAAATCGTTTTTGTGGATACAGTACCAATACCGGCTTCGAAGGGCTTCATTGACGCGGCCACTGGAATGTGTTTTACCAAATTACAGAACGAGGAAAAAATGTAGAAGGAGTTGGATGTCCCGCCTATATTCTCCACAATACTAAATAAAGCGCTGATTGAGTCTTAATTGTCGACATTAAAATAATCGTCAAGAAAAGATTTAATTACTTTTCAATATACACGGTAAGGTCAGAGAAGCTGAAAGAATTCTGTTTATACGTTGACGTCAATCATCAGACTCTTCTAGCTCACTCAAAAACAAGATGGCTGTTGTTAATGTTGGCAGTTGAGAATATTCTTAAGCTTTCCATTAAAACAATTTTTTGACGCCGAAGACAGGCCACATAAAATAATTTCAAATTTTTCAATAGCCCGATTAGTGAAAGTTACTTCATGTTTCTGCAGTCAGAGTTTGCTCCATTGAAAAAGAAAGGAAGGGGGCTGGGTGGACAAGAATAAAGTCTCGATACTCGAAATAAGAAATATACACTCCTGGAAATTGAAATAAGAACACCGTGAATTCATTGTCCCAGGAAGGGGAAACTTTATTGACACATTCCTGGGGTCAGGTACATCACATGATCACACTGACAGAACCACAGGCACATAGACACAGGCAACAGAGCATGCACAATGTCGGCACTAGTACAGTGTATATCCACCTTTCGCAGCAATGCAGGCTGCTATTCTCCCATGGAGACGATCGTAGAGATGCTGGATGTAGTCCTGTGGAACGGCTTGCCATGCCATTTCCACCTGGCGCCTCAGTTGGACCAGCGTTCGTGCTGGACGTGCAGACCGCGTGAGACGACGCTTCATCCAGTCCCAAACATGCTCAATGGGGGACAGATCCGGAGATCTTGCTGGCCAGGGTAGTTGACTTACACCTTCTAGAGCACGTTGGGTGGCACGGGATACATGCGGACGTGCATTGTCCTGTTGGAACAGCAAGTTCCCTTCCCGGTCTAGGAATGGTAGAACGATGGGTTCGATGACGGTTTGGATGTACCGTGCACTATTCAGTGTCCCCTCGACGATCGCCAAAGGTGTACGGCCAGTGTAGGAGATCGCTCCCCACACCATGATGCCAGGTGTTGGCCCTGTGTGCCTCGGTCGTATGCAGTCCTGATTGTGGCGCTCACCTGCACGGCGCCAAACACGCATACGACCATCATTGGCACCAAGGTGATAGCGACTCTCATCGCTGAAGATGACACGTCTCCATTCGTCCCTCCATTCACGCCTGTCGCGACACCACTGGAGGCGGGCTGCACGATGTTGGGGCGTGAGCGGAAGACGGCCTAACGGTGTGCGGGACCGTAGCCCAGCTTCATGGAGACGGTTGCGAATGGTCCTCGCCGATACCCCAGGAGCAACAGTGTCCCTAACTTGTTGGGAAGTGGCGGTGCGGTCCCCTACAGCACTGCGTAGGATCCTACGGTCTTGGCGTGCATCCGTGCGTCGCTGCGGTCTGGTCCCAGGTCGACGGGCACGTGCACCTTCCGCCGACCACTGGCGACAACATCGATGTACTGTGGAGACCTCACGCCCCACGTGTTGAGCAATTCGGCGGTACGTCCACCCGGCCTCCCGCATGCCCACTATACGCCCTCACTCAAAGTCCGTCAACTGCACATACGGTTCACGTCCACGCTGTCGCGGCATGCTACCAGTGTTAAAGACTGCGATGGAGCTCCGTATGCCACGGCAAACTGGCTGACACTGACGGCGGCGGTGCACAAATGCTGCGCAGCTAGCGCCATTCGACGGCCAACACCGCGGTTCCTGGTGTGTCCGCTGTGCTGTGCGTGTGATCATTGCTTGTAAAGCCCTCTCGCAGTGTCCGGAGCAAGTATGGTGGGTCTGACACACCGGTGTCAATGTGTTCTTTTTTCCATTTCCAGGAGTGTATTAATCGACATTCAGAGATCTCTGAATGAAAGAAAGACTGCCAATTTTCTTGGGATGCAAACCAAGATGTATTTGAACAAATCAAAGAATGAAGAATGAGAACGCAAATCAAGAAATAATTAATTTGATTTCGAAATTTGAGGAAGATACACACCGTCAGGTGGCTTGCGGAGTATGGATGTAGATGTAGATGTAGAAGATACACTGGCTTTCTATACCATAACATTTGATTACTTAGAGAATAGGGTTATTTCTTTTAATAAGTATGAAGTATTTGATTGGATGACGCTATCTGAAACCCCAGATTGGGTGATGATTGAAAAAACACTGTTATAACCTGACTAAAAATGATGTGATTTCAGGCGACAATTGCTTTCAAGAATATATATATATATATATATATATATATATATATATATATATATATATATATATATATATATATATATGAAGAGTGTTTTAGGAACTAAGCGTGACGCGAGAGGATGGAAGGGAGGAAGAAAAGTGGATTTACTTTCGTAAGGAAACCGAAAATCCTGAACGCAAATGCTAACTGCTAAAATTATGCTAGTATTTGTTTCCTATTCCAGCACAGAAACACTGTGGGAAGAGTATTTTCACTTATGTCGGCCCAGTCGACTGATGAAATAAATCTACTGCTGGTAGGGACTGTGGGATGAATCTTACAATGCCGCTTTAACTACAAGCTGCCTTGCATGGAGTTTTATAAATACGTAAAAGGGAGTAAGAAATTCCCGAAGAAAGATAAAATCATCCGAAAAGTATGATGTACCAACTACTTCTGCCTCAACTAGCTCCATGTAATTGTATTCTAAATGAAAAGTAATCATATTAAATATTTTTTTTACTTTATTCCACATCTCATTGTGTCCCAACGAAGTCCCAGCTACATATAGGAACCTTTTGTGGGGACGTTATTGGCGGTTCGCCCGAACTCTGGCAGCATCTACTGTTAGTGGAAAACGAAATACTTGGTTTCGGCCAACTCCTCCCAGTGCCTCCTGAACGGTGCACACGAACTCGGCAACTTGTAGCTGCTCGTGGTCGGTTGAGGAGTTTATGCCACATCCCTGCTCACGTTTGTTAAATTTTTGTTGCTGTTTTTTAATGCACAGTATACGAAGATTTTGTTACGGGGAGCAAGCAAGTCACAGAGAAGACTCATGGAACGACGCGCCAGATAGTCACGTAGCGTGAGAACGGCCGGGCGACCAAGAGACGTATCTTATTGAAATAGGACAGAGATGGTGAGGAGGGGGGGTGACCTACAACGCTGGGAGCCTAGAAGCGAATCTTTTATTGTTTACACTACTGGCCATTAAAATTGCTACACAACGAAGATGACGTGCTAAAGACGCGAAATTTAACCGACAGGAAGAAGATGCTGTGATATGCAAATGATTAGCTTTTCAGAGCTTTCACACAAGATTGGCGCCGGTGGCGACACCTACAAAATGCTGAAACGAGGAAAGTTTCCAACCGATTTCTCATACACAAACAGCAGTTGACCGGCGTTGCCTGGTGAAATGTTGTTGTGATGCCTCGTGTAAGGAGGAGAAATGCGTACCATCATGTTTCTTTCATAAAGGTCGGAGTTGAAAAATTTCCTCGGATGACGTAGTTGTGCGATGTTGTTTCAATCCAAGTCAGTGTTCGATCGGTTTTCGCGAGGGCACAGCGCGAACTAGTGTGTCAAGAGCAGACCTGTGCAAAGACGGAATTAATTGTTGAAGTTGCTTCGAAAAATACGGCTGTGCCATGTCATGTGGATTCTAAGATCGTGTGAAGCATTCTGTGTTCCTAAAGGAGGCCGAAATGCACGCGTATTATCTCACGCAGTCTGGCGTGAGGTCTGGAACATGACAAGGGAATTAGAATTGAGAAAAACGGACGTAGCTGGTGGAATACTTAACTTTAATCCATTAATGACGAACGTCGCTCTTTATGGTACATGGTTTACAATATGAATAGTACTGACTATGACGTCTTGCTAGGTCGTAGCAAATAACGTAGCTGAATGCTATGCTAACTATCGTCTCGGCAAATGAGAGCGTAGAAGTCAGTGAACCATCGCTAGCAAAGTCGGCTGTACAAGTGGGGCGAGTGCTAGGAAGTCTCTCTAGACCTGCCGTGTGGCGGCGCTCGGTCTGCAATTACTGATAGTGGCGACACGCGGGTCCGACGTATACTAACGGACCGCGGCCGATTTAAAGACTACCACCTAGCAAGTGTGGTGTCTGGCGGTGACACCACACGGTGGCTTTTGAGGTGCTCGAGAACTAGTGAGTAAAAATGGTTCAAATGGCTCTGAGCACTATGGGTCTTAACTTCTGTGGTCATCAGTCCACTAGAATTTAGAACTACTTAATCCTAACTAACCTAAGGACATCACACATATCCATGCCCGAAACAGGATTGGAACCTGCGAACGTAGCGGTCACGCAGCTCCAGACTGTAGCGCCTAGAACCGCTCGGCCACTCTGGCCGGTTACTGGTGATTAATCACCGGCAATCTTGTTATGAACGCAAACGACTGACTGACTCTAGAAATCGTTTTTACTAAATTTGCGATGGGACAAACGAAACAAAATTAGTTGACATCTTAACATTTTACGATTCTCATTATGCTTGGCTTTCGAACCTACCCAATTGCCACACTGTTATGCACTGTTTACTGCACAAGCGTTAAGGCTTGTGACCGATAGAAAAGAAATCAACTGAGATAACATGTACGAGACAAATAGTAAGCAAGTTGGCTACAATTCAGTTACGAGAAGTAGCGCGGATGCACTAGACTTTCATCTGTAAATCACACATAGCATCGCTGTGCGTCCCTGTGTACCCATTGTGGCAAACGATATTTCGAACATTCCTTTCCTTGACTGCTGTGATAGTGTTAAAAGACCAACTGCACGTATTTGGCTAACTCATCCAGATATGAACGGACCGCCCGCGTCTCGTGGTCGTGTGGTAGCGTTCTCGCTTCCCACGCGCGGGTTCCCGGGTTCGATTCCCGCCAAGGTCGGGGATTTTCTCTGCCTCGTGATGGCTGGGTGTTGTGTGCTGTCCTTAGGTTTGTTAGGTTTAAGTAGTTCTAAGTTCTAGGGGACTAATGACCATAGATGTTAAGTCCCATAGTGCTCAGAGTCATTTTTATGAACGGACCAAGTGCATGACCTCTGTCACTATTTACAACGTTTTCACGGAATCTTGTAGGCATGGATCAATAAATAAGATACAAAAGGAAACAAATTATATATAAATACAAAGATCTTATTACAAATTTCACATACAGAAATATTTCCTTAAATCAACTATATTTATTTTATCTTATGTTCTGCTTATGGCTGCTTTGTATGATACGCACATAACAAATTGCAGTCTGCTAATTTCACCATTTCTGTGGAAATCTAATTTCTCTTGTAGGTATGCTTGCCTCTTGCTGGTTTTTGAGTCCGTTTTGGTGATGTAGGCATTTTTGCAGAGTTAGCTGTTATGCAGGTATCAGTTTGTTTATGCTTCAGACTTTTCATAAACTTGAACATGTTTAGGAGAGGAGATTCACACGAATCATTCAGACGGGAATGAAAGCTTTCAATTACGTAATCGATAAAATCGGTGACTTTTTGGTCTTGTGGCGAGCAAAAGTGTCAGCAACATCTTGAGGACTTTCCAAAGACGTAATGCAGGTACTGGTCTTCTTCACTGTTGTGATCTTTGCACATCGAATCCACACCAAGTGTTTGTTTTTTTCGCCACCTGAAATGTGTAGAAAAAATAATGTTTATGGAAATTCAGAAAGAAAAGATTTTTAAGTCCACGACTCGAGCATCGAAAGCAACCCTTGGTAGCGTGAGTGATGTAGAGCTGATTTTAGCCTGTATTTTACTGTGTTTGTAAAAAAGACAAATGGTATTCTATACCAATTACGGCAGTTTATCGTTGAACAGTAATATAGTTTTCTTAGAATAACAACTACATTTGTAATTACGAAGCTTGAGCCAGGTGAAAACGACAGCCAGTAATAATCTTGATTGATGGGCAGGCAACGTAGATACCGTCATGGATAGACTGATCGGAGTCAGTGACCACGGTTCTTGGATTAAAAGACAGTTACCTCGTCCTACATTAATCTGTGATTACTCATACATTAGGCACTTTGGTTTTGTACGGCTCTCTTTAAAAAAGAATAGCTCGATGCAGTCGTAGGGTCGAGCCTTGCACGTCTGCTTTTAAGCCTGCAGCTAATAATCAGCAAATAAGAAACTACAGATGCGATCTTACAGTCAAATAGTCTATGCTCTGGACAGAATTGCGAGTTAATAAAGTACACAGAAATATAAAATAAAAGTTCAATGAATAACTTAATAACAAATGTGTATTCTAGTGTCTCTAATTAAATTATGTTGAATAATATTTTTTTTCAAAAAAGGGCATTTCAAGCAAACAGGAAATGGCCCTACAATTTCGATTAAAATGCAGACAGAAAATATCCTTATCAAATGCAGTGAAATTACGATGAGACGTAACGAAAATGGTAGCAAAGACCCCAAACTCAGTAGTCATGAAAGATACGTGAAAACTCAGTCTATTTCGTAATCACAACACACGAAATATTCACCAGCTCAAACAGTTCAGAGTTCAACATTATTATTTACAAATTAACAGGTGTGGACCGTGAATAATTGGAGGAAGTGTTTCGCCCAATATTGAGAAGTTCCATCCATCAATGCAGTTTCCTGCTACCATAGGTATTATAGAATGGAGTACCTTGAAAAAACAACATGGCCATTTGCGATATCATTATTAAGGACAAAGGTTTCGCTTTTACTAGTTGTCATCTCCATCTGCGATAAGGCAACATGAAATACCATTTCGGACTGTGGCATTCCCTGCATATTCTGCAAACGAGCGTGAGTAGCACTGTTGCAAATATAAATAACATCTCAGAGTGCTCGGCTGTTGGATTGTCATCCACTTCTTTGAATATTAAGCGTTGATGGTCTTTTACCAAAGGCTTCGCCTTTTGTTTTGACGGAATTCGATAACATTCTCCCGTTTAAATGTTCTGGAACTGATGTGTGGTTATGAGTGCCTTCCAAACGCGTAGCGTAAATAATTTAAGAGGACACTGCGAACTTTTACCACAGCATCGCCACCCACGTTCTTCAGTTCCCAGCATTCTTCTGTTAGGTTTGAGTTTGTAACCATCGCAAGTTAAATGTGCGAGTATATTACCACACTAAAGTAGGCTGCAAAATGTGCCTTTCTGTCACGTTTTTCACTTCGTTGACTAACGTGTTAACGAGCTGCTGTCGTTCACAGGACTGGCGAGTTGGGTTAGGGCCAGGAACACCACCGCCGTTGACTCCTACGCAGAAGAGTTTGCCTTCAAACTGAGTTGCCCCAGCTGACACATGTTATGTTGAAAGAGAGCAGTCAGTGATCAGTTGAAGATGATCTTGCAGCTGAACGGTCAAAGCTAGGCAAACAATAAATTTTATGTACATAACTGGCTGGATATATTGGACGCGAATGTTCTTAGATAGTCGCTGGGTCATACCTGAGCAACGAACCGTCTACGCAGTGGAGCACAACTGCAGTAGTACAGCACCGCACCGTATTTCGACAAAATCGTATTGCTAAGCACGTTCACGTTCGCTCCCCGGAATCACCTGCGCGTGCCCGTTGCTGACTGGCTGTTGTCTTACGCCCGTTGATCCGAAAATGTGCATCTCTAAGCTATGGCTCTACGGTTCTATGTCCCTTACCCCCTCCCCTGACGTTCATCACGGTGTCTTCCATCACCTTGTAAACACGGTACATATAAGTGGATTTTTGTTTGCACTTTCCCCTCAATAAGCTCTCCATTCAGGGTGCTGTGACGATGGGCACGTTGTTGATTAATGGAATTACTCTTCCAATAACTATAAAATTAATAAAAATTATGAAACAGATGAAGCGACTATTAACTTGTGGCATTCAGAGTTCAAATTAAACAAACTACACTCCTGGAAATGGAAAAAAGAACACATTGACACCGGTGTGTCAGACCCACCACACTTGCTCCGGACACTGCGAGAGGGCTGTACAAGCAATGATCACACGCACGGCACAGCGGACACACCAGGAACCGCGGTGTTGGCCGTCGAATGGCGCTAGCTGCGCAGCATTTGTGCACCGCCGCCGTCAGTGTCAGCCAGTTTGCAGTGGCATACGGAGCTCCATTGCAGTCTTTAACACTGGTAGCATGCCGCGACAGCGTGGACGTGAACCGTATGTGCAGTTGACGGACTTTGAGCGAGGGCGTATAGTGGGCATGCGGGAGGACGGGTGAACGTACCGCCGAATTGCTCAACACGTGGGGCGTGAGGTCTCCACGGTACATCGATGTTGTCGCCAGTGGTCGGCGGAAGGTGCACGTGCCCGTCGACCTGGGACCGGACCGCAGCGACGCACGGATGCACGCCAAGGCCGTAGGATCCTCCGCAGTGCCGTAGGGGACCGCACCGCCACTTCCCAGCAAATTAGGGACACTGTTGCTCCTGGGGTATCGGCGAGGACCATTCGCAACCGTCTCCATGAAGCTGGGCTACGGTCCCGCACACCGTTAGGCCGTCTTCCGCTCACGCCCCAATATCGTGCAGCCCGCCTCCGGTGGTGTCGCGACAGGCGTGAATGGAGGGACGAATGGAGACGTGTCATCTTCAGCGATGAGAGTCGCTTCTGCCTTGGTGCCAATGATGGTCGTATGCGTGTTTGGCGCCGTGCAGGTGAGCGCCACAATCAGGACTGCATACGACCGAGGCACACAGGGCCAACACCCGGCATCATGGTGTGGGGAGCGATCTCCTACACTGGCCGTACACCTCTGGTGATCGCCGAGGGGACACTGAATAGTGCACGGTTCATCCAAACCGTCATCGAACCCATCGTTCTACCATTCCTAGACCGGCAAGGGAACTTGCTGTTCCAACAGGACAATGCACGTCCGCATGTATCCCGTGCCACCCAACGTGCTCTAGAAGGTGTAAGTCAACTACCCTGGCCAGCAAGATCTCCGGATCTGTCCCCCATTGAGCATGTTTGGGACTGGATGAAGCGTCGTCTCACGCGGTCTGCACGTCCAGCACGAACGCTGGTCCAACTGAGGCGCCCGGTGGAAATGGCATGGCAAGCCGTTCCACAGGACTACATCCAGCATCTCTACGATCGTCTCCATGGGAGAATAGCAGCCTGCATTGCTGCGAAAGGTGGATATACACTGTACTAGTGCCGACATTGTGCATGCTCTGTTGCCTGTGTCTATGTGCCTGTGGTTCTGTCAGTGTGATCATGTGATGTATCTGACCCCAGGAATGTGTCAATAAAGTTTCCCCTTCCTGGGACAATGAATTCACGGTGTTCTTATTTCAATTTCCAGGAGTGTAGTTTACTGTTTTTCAGCAGTCGCAATTAAAACTTTTATATTATGATTTAAAAAATGGGTGTATATAGATAATAGTAATCACAATACGACCCCCCGTCGGAGGTTCGAGTCCTCCCTCGGGAATAGGTGTGTGACTTGTCCTTAGCGTAATTTAGTTTAAGTTAGATTAATTATTGTGTAAGCTTAGGGACCGATGACCTCATCAGTTTGTCCCACAGGATTTTATTACAAATTTCCAAAAAATTTTCGACAATATAAACAGATATATACCAGCAACCACCCCACCCCTATTCTTTATTACACTAAAGCGGAAAGAAAGTGGTATAGGCATGCGTATTCAAATACAGAGATATGTAAACAGGCAGAATACGGAGCTGCGGTCAGCAACGGCTTTGTAGGACAACAGGTGTCTGGCGCAGTTGTTAGATCGGTTACTGCTGCTACAATGGCAGCTCACTACTGATTTAAGTGAGTTTGAACTTAATGATATATTAGGCGCACTAGCGACGGGACACAGCATCTCCGAGGTAGCGGTGAAGTGGGAATTTTCCCGTACGATCATTTCACGAGTGGACCGTGAAAAACAGGAATCCGGTAAAATATAGAAAACTGCGGCCGGAAAGAGATCCTGCAAGAATGGGACCAAGGACAACTGAAGAGAACTGTTCAGCCTGATAGAAGAGCAACCCTTCCGCAAATTGCTGCAGATTTCAATGCTGGGCCTTGCAACAAGTGTCAGCATCCGAACCATTCAACGAAACATCATCGAGATGCGCTCTCGCTGCTGATGTCCCATTCGGGTACCCTTGAGGACTCGGTTCTAGGCGCTTCAGTCTGGAACCGCGCGACCGCTACGGTCGTAGGTTCGAAGCCTGCCTCGAGCATGAATGTGTGTGATGTCCTTAGGTTAGTTAGGTTTAAGTAGTACTGAGTTCTAGGGGACTGATGAACTCAGAAGTGCAGTGCCGTAGTGCTCAGAGCCATTTTTGAACCTTGATGACTGCACGACACAGAGCTTTACGCCTCGCCTGGGCCCTTCAAGACCAATGTTGGACTGTTGATGACTGGAAACATGTTGCGTAGTCGGACGAGTCTCGTTTGAAATTGTATCGAACGGATGGACGTGTACGGGTATGGAGACACCTCACGACTCCACGGATCCTGCACGTAAGCAGGAGACTTTTGAAGTTGGTGGAGGCTCTGTAATAGTGTGAGGCGTATGTGTTTGGAGTGATATGGGACCCCTGATACGCCTAGATACGACTCTGACAGGCATCGTGTCTGATCACCTGCATCAGTTTTTGTCCATTGTGCATTCCGACCGACTTGGGTAATTTCAGCAGGACAGTGCGACACCCTATAGGTTCAGAATTGCTAAAGAGTGGCTCAAGGAACACTTATCTGTGTTTAAACACTTCCGCTGGCTACCAAACTTCCAGACATGATAATTATTGAGGATTCTGAGATGCCTTGTAACGTGCTCTTGAGACGAGATCTCCACCCCCTCGTATTCTCACGGATTTATGGACAGCCCTGAGGGATTCATGGTGTCAGTTGACTCCAGCACTGCTTCTTAGCCGAGTCCGTGCCACGTCGTGTTGCGGCACTTCTGCGTGCGCTACACGATATTAGGCAGGTAGGTGTACCAGCTTCTTTGGCCATTTAGTGCATCTCGAATGACCGTACGTAAAACATCTTCAAACGTCTGATTAGATACGAATTAATGTGTTAAATAGGAGTGGCGTGCGATATTGATTTACACTTTATTTCTCACATCACTCATGGTGCGCCATTTGACTCATCATTACAGTTGCAGGTATCTAGTACTTTGGTCGCACCTTAGTTGGTCGGACAATCACTAGAAGTGCAATCCCTGCACAGAACCGCCCAATTACCCAACGGTTGTCGCTACGTGAGGGGACAATAGGTACTGCCACACCTACCATACCCTCCTGATTTGGCCCTTCTAACCTTTGTAGGTCCTCCTCGAACCACTTCTGTGGAGTCTGTTGCATCCACCACAGGACAATTTCTCGCAATTCCTCTAAGTATGCGAAATGATGTCCACGCAGTGGTTTCATCAGAGTCCCCAATAGGTGGTAATCAGAAGCGCCCAAGCCAGGGGTCAGTGGTGGTTTTGGCAGCACCTGAAACCCAATTTCAGCGATGGAAACCGTGGATTCCCAATTGATACAGCGACCAGCGTTGTCGCGTTACAAGAGCACTTTCCTTGACGGTTCACTTTCTCCACATACGACCACCAATAGCTTGTGAATATCCACAGTGTCAACACCTTTCTTCCACAGAACCCATATCGTCCTGGAATGTCCTGGATGACCACATCCCGTGTTATCGGCTCCCATAATGACAGCATTTGGGTTGTTGGGCTGTGCTGTGGAGGGACTACACTTCTAGTGAGTTTCCTTCCACCTACAGTTAGACCAAGGTACTACATACTTGCAACGCCATTTTGTTCATCATCAGATAAGCCAAATGGTGCACCATGAACGATGGGAAAAAATCATTGTAGAACACTACTAGTATTTCACGATAAGAATGTAAAACCCTTATCGTTGAAGACACGATACCTTTTTGTTATTTTTGGCTTATTTACCTGTAGACTAAAGAAAAAAGTAGAAAAGATTTGAATTTATGCTTGAAGTTTGTTGCAAGTCATTTTGTGCTCTTCTTTGCAAGAACTTGATGAATATCGTGCAGATAATTTGCTTTCCTGGAGGCCATTAGACCTGGGCCACCTGCAAGTGGAACCATGCACAATTTTAGCAGTTTAGTAATACTCTCAGGTTGACAGAGCATACACACTGGTGGTCTGTGTGTGGCTCTATAGCGTTTTGTGTGTCAGGAGGTCAGTTGCGTGCGTGCGTGTTAGTGCACACGGGTGTGTGTGTGTGTGTGTGCATATACTGTTGTCAATGTTGTCATTTCTTTCGTTTAGGATCTCTCAAATTTTTCTTTGGAATTTCATCATTCTTTTATTGCAAACGAGTACCGCAGGGTATGAGGGGCCCTCTGCCAGTCACGTTCCTCCGGCCACTTCCCACCTGTGCGCAATTCTGGCGTTAGCGCTAACAGAGGGCGCTGATTGTGTGCAGCACCACGTTTTCTTTCATTTGTGGCTGATTTAGCGATTTGTTTTATGGTTGTTTAGTATTACCTGGTACACTATCAACTGTGTTTAATATTTATGTCTGTTGTGTACATAGTTCCGCGTAATCAGCGCATACACAACTTTCCCACTAGAGCGCGCCCCGCTAAGCAGGCGCAGCGCCCGTCCGTCTCCGCTCTACGAGATGGCGCTGCCATAGTGACGGACCTAATTCTGCTTCCGCCGATCCACGTATTAATATGTAACGGAGCCAATGAGATTGCTGCTAACGTAGAACCTTTTCTCCTCGCGGATCACACTCGCGCAGTGCACCATGAATGCGCGAGGTATTATAATGAGTGTACAGACCTCCGATTAGTCAGTCTGCATTTGTCTGCACCAGTCTGTACTAGAATGCAGTTGTCTGTACCAGTCTATAGTCCAGTTCCAGTCTGCGTCTAACAAGATTACCACATTCCTGTACATAGCCATGAAGATAAATGTATAGACACTTTTGTCAAGTATCAGAGATATATGTGGGAATAAGATTAACGTACCAATACCAAAGAAACTTATTATTTTAATAAATGTGTGTGAAAATTAATCAAGTTCTGTTTAAAGTTGGTCACCGTCAATCTGCTACTCTAAGCGTGCAAGTGGCATTTCTATCGTCTGACCTAAAGGCAGAAGATAAACACGCCACGATAAGACCACGAGACATATTTCTGACACTTGCCTACTTCATTAGAGCGACAAGTCAAATAATCTGATGGTGTGTGTACTGAAGGTCTTACAGGATGCGCACCACAATGTCATTACCTAGAATATTGGCACCAGAGCACATGTCAACCACTGTTTTTTAACTATTCCTCTTTTTAACAATATTACTTTTGTCGTGTTCTTCTTTTTATTGTTTTTTATTACTGTCATGCCTTTTATACGTTATAAGCTTGTTATAGACCTCAACTATTGAGTCTCCATTTACTTTCGCCGTTTCAGTTAATTACTGAAAACTAATGTATGCCGACATTAGCGACATCTGGTGAACTTACAACACAAACATCTTGTGGCCACTGTACGGCAGCTTGTTTTAAATAGTGGTGCTACTGACAACATGACTCGTGCACGTGATGTGATTTATATGTATTTGACGATGCTGGTGCTGATTCCGCATTTAACATTTGACGATGCCACTATGGCTGCAGTACATTGTTGTTGTTGTGGTCTTCAGTCCTGAGACTGGTTTGATGCAGCTCTCCATGCTACTCTATCCTGGGCAAGTTTCTTCATCTCCCAGTAACTATTACAACCTACATCATTCTGAATCTGCTTAGAGTATTCATCTCTTGGTCTCCCTCTACGATTTTTGTCCTCCACGCTGCCCTCCAATGCTAAATTTGTGATCCCTTGATGCCTCAAAACCGGTCCCTTCTTTTTGTCAAGTTGTTCCACAAACTCCTCTTCTCCCCAATTCTATTCAATACCTCCTCATTAGTTATGTGATCTACCCATCTAATCGTCAGCATTCTTCGGTAGCACCACGTTTCCAAAGCTTCTATTCTCTGCTTGTCCAAACTATTTATCGTCCATGTTTCACTTCCATACATGGCTACACTCAATACAAATACTTTCAGAAATGACTTCGTGACAATTAAATCTATACTCGATGTTAAGAAGTTTCTCATCTTCAGAAACGCTTTCCTTCCCATTGCCAGTCTACATTTTATATCCTCTCTACTTCGACCATCATCAGTTATTTACCTCCGCAAATAGCAAAACTTCTTTACTACTTTAAGTGTCTCATTTCCTAATCTAATTCCCTCCGCATTTCCCGATTTAATTTGACTACATTCCATTATCCTTGTTTTGCTTTTGTTGATGTTCATCTTATATCCTCCTTTCAAGACACTGTTCATTCCGTTCAACTGCTCTTCCAAGTCCTTTGCTGTCTCTGACAGAATTGCAATGGCATTGACGAACCTCAACATTTTTATTTCTTCTCTATGAATTTTAATATCTACTCCAAATTTTTCTTTTGTTTCCTTTACTGCTTGCTCAATATACAGATTGAATAACATCGGCGATAGGCTAAATCCCTGTCTCACTCCCTTCCCGCCTTTCATGCCCCTCGACTCTTATAACTGCCATCTTGTTTCTGTACAAATTGTAAATAGACTTTCGCTCCCTGTATTTTACCCCTGCCACCTTCAAAATTTGAAAGAGAGTATTAAAGTTAACATTGTCAAAAGCTTTCTCTAAGTCTTCAAATGCTAGAAACGTAGGTTTGCCGTTTCTTAATCTTTCTTCTAAGATAAGCCGTAAGGATAGGATTGCCTCACGTGTTCCAACATTTCTACGGAATCCAAACTGATATTCCCCGAGGTCGGGTTCTACAAGTTTTTCCATTCGTCTGTAAAGAATTCGCGTTAGTATTTTGCAACTGTGACTTATTAAACTGATAGTTCGGTAATTTTCACATCTGGCAACGCCTGCTTTCTTTGGGATTGGAATTATTATATTCTTCTTGACGTCTGAGGGTATTTCGCTTCTCTCATACATCTTGCTCACGAGATGGTAGAGTTTTGTCATGAGTGGCTCTCCCAAGGCCGTCAGTAGTTCTAAAGGCATGTTGTCTACTCCCAGGGCCTTGTTTCGACTCAGGTCTTTCAGTGCTCTGTCAAACTCTTCACGCAGTATCGTATCTCCCATTTCGTCTTCATCTACATCCTCTTCCATTTCCATAATATTGTCCTCAAGTACATCGCCCTTGTATAAACCCTCTATATACTCTTTGCACCTTTCTGCCTTCCCTTCTTTGCTTACAACTGGGTTGCCTTCTGAGCTATTGAAATTCATACAAGTGGTTCTCTTCTCTCCAAAAGTCACTTTAATTTTCCCGTATCCAGTATCAATCTTACAGCTAGTGTGACAGTACATTAGGACAGTACATTAGGACTTAGTATTTATGAAACAGGTATGCCTCTTGATATTTAAATCGCACAAATGTAAATTTTGTCAGTACTACATTTCTTTATGGTTTATGTATTGTTCTTAAGCTGTATACAGTTTGCGAGTGTACTTGTGTTTTTCGCATTTGCTGCAGATCTGATCATGGTCATTAAAGACCGAAACCGGTTATCTGGTACAAAACAGTTTGTTACCATAGACGTGAATTAAAGGAAACTTTTTCTTTGGGGTTAGTTGCATCATCAGTTATATGACTTCCCGCTATGCTGCAGTCGTTAACTGTAAACGTCTGTGAGCTACCGAAAGTTACAGAAAGAAGACCAGAAGGTTAGAGTTCAACCGTCACAGTTTACCGTCCTGTCGACGGCGTGCTGAGTGGAGACGGAGCTCGGTTTGGGGAAGGATTCGGAGGGAAGCCTGATTGGGAGTCGAGTGTCTTCTTACTGCCTCAGCCACTCCGCTTGTTCTCAGTATCCGGTCCCCCGTCAAAAGACTGGAGCGACGAGTTTCTTGGCGCACAGTTCACTTAAAGGGTTTTTACGCTGTAAACTAGACGACACCTTGTGGGCAGTCGTCTATATATCCAGCCACACAGAGACTCGCCGCCCCGGCTAGGAACGCTCTCTCTCGCAGGCTGATTACGGGCTACGCGTAATCTGTCTCGTTCGCCCTGAGCCGCTTGCAGCCTGGTCCCATTAGCGAACAGCCCCTCCCCTGCCGTAACGAGCACCTCACCCCATGTGCTCTGCTCACACCTAACGGCCGGCCACCAACAACACAGTCGCCTGTTTCTAATGGCTCCGCCGTTAGCTGGCAGTTGGCACGCTGCCAAGCCAAGATTTGCCCAGTTTTTTTTTTTTTTTTTCGTTCTGACTGCAGTCTAGACGCCCTGTCCACCTGTTCACGGATAACACGTGCACGATATAACTGCAGCAACACTAGCGGCCGGCCGGCCGCGGTGGTCTCGCGGTTCTAGGCGCGCCGTCCGGAACCGTGCGACTGCTACGGTCGCAGGTTTGAATCCTGCCTCGGGCATGGATGTGTGTGATGTCTTTAGGTTAATTAGGTTTAAATAGTTCTAAGTTCTGGGGGACTGATGACCACAGCAGTTGAGTCCCATAGTGCTCAGAGCCATTTGAACCATTTGAACCACCTAGCGGACGCCAAATAAACACAAAGGCAAATACAAGTATTACAGGCCAGTCAAACCAGTGCAGCAGCAAGTCGACGAGCCGCTACATCAATTATTCGTATGCGAATCAACGACGGCTCTCTTCCACAAGCCCTCACAGCGTGAATTTACGCGATACTGACATCTGCGACTGCGGCGACCACGAAAGCATTTGCTGTTCAAACGCAGAAAATATCTGAGAAACAGGGTAGATTCGTACAAAAATACAGAAACGCTGGAAATTCACTTTTCTCCTAGTTTTCATTATTTTCAGCCATCAAACATTAAAATTCTTTCGAGAAACTTAGGCCTGTTTATTTAAGAAAGTATGCGGTATGGCGGGGGTGGAGGAATCGTCGATTAGGTCGTCGTAGCAGGTGAAGACGTTGTCGTGCAAGTGAAGTTCATCATCATCATCATCATCATCATCATCTAAGACTGATTATGCCTTTCAGCGTTCAGTCTGGAGCATAGCCCCCTTATAAAATTCCTCCATGATCCACTTTTCAGGGCTAACACTGGTGCCTCTTCTGACATTAAGCCCAATACTTCAAAATCATTCTTAACCGAATCCAGGTACCTTGTCTTTGGTCTGCCCCGACTCCTCCTACCCTCTACTGCTGAACCCATGAGTCTCTTGGGTAACCTTGCTTTTCCCATGCGTCTAACATGACCCCACCCTCTAAGCCTGTTCGCCCTGACTGCTACATCTATAGAGTTCATTCCCAGTTTTTCTTTGCTTTCCTCATTGTGGACATCCTCCTGCCATTGTTCCCATCTACTAGTAACTGCAATCGTCCTAGCTTCTTGCATTGATAAGGTAACCTGAATCCACCCAGCTTTCGCTCCCATACAACAAAGTTGGTCGAAAGATTGAACGGTGCACAGATAACTTAGTCTTGGTACTGACTTCCTTCTTGCAGAAGAGAGTAGATCGTAGCTGAGCGCTCACTGCATTAGCTTTTCCACACCTCGCTTCCAGTTGTTTCACTATGTTGCCAACCTGTGAGGATATGCATCCTAAGTACTTGAAACCATCCACCTGTTCTAACTTTGTTCCTCCTATTTGGCACTCAATCCTCTTATATCTGTTTCCCACTGACATTACTTTCGTTTTGGAGATGCTAATCTTCATACCATACTCCTTACATTTCTGATCTAGCTCTGAAATATTACTTTGCAAAGTTTCAATCGAATCTGCCATCACAACTATCTTATCCGCATATGTGAGACTGCTTATTTTGTGTTCACATATCTTAATCTCCCGCAGCCAGTCTATTGTTTTCAACATATGATCCATAAATAATATGAACAACAGTGGAGACAGGTTGCAGCCTTGTCTTACCCCTGAAACTACTCTGAACCATGAACTCAATTTACCGTCAACTCTAACTGCTGCCTGACTATCTATGTAAAGACCTTTAATTGCTTGCAAAAGTTTGCCTCCTATTCCATAATCTCGTAGAACAGGCAATAACTTCTTCCTAGCAACCCAGTCATATGCTTTCTCTAGATCTATAAAACATAGATACAATTCCCTGTTCCACTCATAACACTTCTCCATTATTTGCCGTAAGCTAAAGATCTGCTCCTGACAACCTCTAAGAGGCGTAAACCCACACTCATTTTCATCCAATTTGTCCTCAAGTAAAACTCGCAGTTTCCTTTCAACAATACCTGAGAAGTTTCCAAAATGAGATTTTCAGTCTGTAGCGTAGTGTGCGCTGATATGAAACTTCCTGGCAGATTAAAACTGTGTGCCCGACCGAGACTCGAATTCGGGACCTTTGCCTTGCACGCGCAAGTGCTCTACCATTTGAGCTACCGAAGCACGACTCACGCCCGGTCCTCACAGCTTTACTTCTGCTAGTATCTCGTCTCCTACCTTCCAAACTTTACAGAACCTCTCCTGCGAACCTTGCCAGGAAGTTTCATATAAGCGCACACTCTACTGCAGAGTGAAAATCTCATTCTGAAACATCCCCCAGGCTGTGGCTAAGCCATGTCTCCGCAGTATCCTTTCTTTCAGGAATGCTTGTTCTGCAAGGTTCGCAGGAGAGCTTCTGTAGGGTTTGGAAGGTAGGAGATGAGATACTGTGTAAGGTGTCAGACAAAACCAACACCTTCCATGAAAACCCTGACATGATAGCAAATCCGACAGTAAGTCACATAGCTCCGAATAAATCCTGACATTAAATTAACCAAAGTAATACGATCAACGAGTGAGCAAATGGAATACCACAGACTAACACAAGAACTCCTAAATGCGTGTCATACCTTCCCACCGTGAAACAGACGCAGTTCAGAGGGGAGAAACGAGAACAGAAGCCGAGAGTCGAATCGTGTAGGCTAGGAGGCCCTACGATAAAGGACAGACACCCACGTCGCCAGCCGACCTCCAAGACCACCCCCAGCCCATGTTAAAAATAGAGCTCTCCAGAAGAACAGTATAGATCTTACGATAACACTAAAATGGCCACACCAGCTGAAAGTTTTAGCGTGAGACTATACGCATCTCTGTTATGTTGCAAACATTAAAAACATTGCCCCACCACGAAAAGTATAACGTTTCTCATTGGATAGACAGAATTTTTGTAGATGGAGCTTAAGGTTAACATTAAGACCCTGATTGGTCATTTGAAAACACAGCCAGATAGCTTTTCTTAAATCAACTTCGGTAAATTGCAGTAAGGAGAGGTTAGAGAAGAGTTGCTTCTGAGACGCAAGGTGTGTGGAACTGCGCCGCCCGCCGCCCCCTGACGCTGCCTAATCAACGACAAGGTAATGAATGCACGTGATGCCGCATAAGGCTTCACTCAGAACTGCAGAAGTCTCATTTGTTACATCCCCTTTTTACGTAATACTAGTGTTGGTCGTCAATTAAACGTCATGGTGTTCACATTTGCTATTAGAAGTTAAAAATCTGAAACGCGATGATTTTTCTGTTACATAATTATTGAGGAGCCACACCAGCCACTGTAATTTATGACAAGTTAAATAAGTAATTAAAGATAATTGAGGGTCACTGTAGACCATTTTGATAGTTTTCTCTATTATGAAACTTAACTTAAATCTAAATTATAGATGTGATATGGCATAGGTTATCCTTTGATCCATTGTACAACTTGGAAACCCATTCAGGGAATATTCGTTCACATTTTTGTTGAACGCAGTTGGTTTTTACCATCCTGTATTAAAATATTTCCCTTTATCTATAGTGCAATTTATAATGTTTTGTGAGTAGCACAAAAACTCCAATGGTAAACTTAACTGCTTTTTCGACATTATTTTACCAGCTAACTAAAGATAGGAAAGGCCTGAACCCCTTCCACTAAATTTAGTTAGTATTAAGATTCTTTTACAGGGAGTGCAGTGCAGCTGATGCTGAAATCATTAAGTATTTGATTATATCATCGCTAGTCTCACTGAACTCTTCTGAACTCTACATGTCATGTGTGGTCTCGCGTCTCCTTACCAGCAACAGGTCCCACGTTCAAACTAGTCAATTCCCTAAAAAACACGCTAAGAGCGTCGTTGCGCGAAAGTGGTAGGGAGACACGACTTAGAACAAACAGACACCACGCACAATGTTGGAGATTTGCGACCCTACCTAACTGCGTCAGAAAAATATCTGTTTCAAAATTTTCGTAACAAAATTTTTTTCTGAAAGTTATAAACAGTCGATAACAGTAGCTGCAGCAACAGATAGTAAGAAAGTATTCAATAGAAAGTGAGACATTCTAGCAGAGACAGTAGCATAATTAAGTTATGAATTTTAATATTGTTAGAATTAAGTTTTCTCTCCAATGCAAGCGCACAGGTGGCGGATACATCGTTGACAAGTTGGTTCTGAGTCAACAAGTAAGTGATTTGATTGTCAGTCTTGGGTATAATAAGTATCAAGTCGTGTGAGCAAGACGTTTATAAAACGCGTGAGATCGTATGAGTGCATGTTGACGCGAAGTAGGGCGCGTGAATTGCTTTTAAAACAGAAAATAAGGGAATCGGAAAGATTAGCAATGGCAGATCCAGACCTTGACCAAACTGAGGTAGAGAACCAGCATGAAGACGGACGGAGGACAGTACAACAGACGATGCAGTATCGTGAGAAACAGGACAGATAACGCACCATAACGAGGATAATGTACGCCGAGGCACAGAAAACGTAGATGAGCATACGACAGAGGAGCAGGAAAGTAGAGAGACAGCCGATGAGGATTCTAACTTGTGTCTTGAATACGTAGAACCCATAGTACAAGTAATCAGAGCTCCCTCACCACAGAGTACAAGGAATGCGAGCAGAAATGTGTCACAGCACAGTTCAATGCAATCGGTTGCAAACCAACTATTGGCCGAAAACACAGAGCGTAGGACGTCGGAAGAAAACGCAGTAGGACCCACGATTCTGGCAGAATTATTACAACAAATGACGGAAACCATGACAAGACAAAATAAAGAAATTGCGAACCAAATTAAAATTTAGAATGCAGAAACGACGAAACAAATTGCAGAAACCACGAAACAAATGCGTGAGATTAAAGAACAAAACAAAAAAAAATCAGTTACACCTAAGTCATATTGAAGACGTGGCAAAAGAATCTCGAGAAGTGGTAGGAAACTTAATAACAGGTCACAATCAATTGAGAACAAACATTTATAAGTTACAAGCGGACTTACAAACATTGCGTAATGACATTCAGGACGAGATCAAAACATAATGTAAGAACACCCAGGGAGAAGTCAAGAAACTAGAGAAACAGATTAACGTAATTACTAGACAATCAGCAAGTACAGCGCGTGAAATTGTTGAAAACAGTGTGTTACACAACCGTATCACTAAAGCAGAGCTGAAAAGATATGATAATCGCATAGCCAAAATAGAAGCGCAAGCGAAGCAACAATTTCAGAAATTGCGAACAGAGTTGTTGCAAACTATTGAGGAGCGTAGTGAACAAGACCGAACAAGCACTGAGTCTGCAACCACATCCGTATCTGTAACAGCACCGGAAAAACAAGCAATTAACGAAGATATCATGCATTTGCGATTCCAATCACAGGTGGAAAGTAACCTACGTGAAATCAGATAGCCTGCACCGCAACAAACAAATTTCGAAACTCTTGATGAACAAACGGCACCACAAACACATGCGGAACCACAAATGTATGTTTCAAGACAGTTTGGATCGTGCAAGGTTAGCCAAACAAGATACCGAACCAATACCTGACAATGGAAAGCCAAGTCCCGAAGAGTACAGTGCAATGCATTCAGCTACACGTTAACAACCAATGGAAGAAAGTTATTGCGTACCACTCCAACGATACTACGCAAAGGTAGGCGAAAATTACAGTGGACGATATCCAATGGATCTACCACAACCGGAAAGAACGACGGGAGAAATGATCAGAAACAAAAGTGGCGAAGAATCGCGAATTTCATATGGAACCATGACGAAGTACGACAACGATCATTTCCTCACAGTCAGAAAATTTCAACACTTTCGAGAAGGAAATTCATTACATCCACGAACTTTTATTGATCAATCTCGAGTAGGATTACCAGAACACTGGAAGCTAGCACACAAATTAGACTTTATATGTGCACACATGTCAGGAACAGTCGCAGAAACCGTGCAGAATGTTGCAACGACATACCGATCGTACGAAGATTTCAGAGAGAAGTTTCTCTCACGATATTGGTCCAGCGAAGCACAGAACAGAATGAAGTACGAATTATTACAGAACCCATATTTTGAAAATTCAGGAGAGAAGAGTCCCGTGAAATTTTTCGAAGTAATGGCAAAGAAAAATCAATGCTTAGGTGTACCATAAAGTGACGGAGAGTTGATTAAATTATACGCGACGAACCTGCCATTGAAATACCAGCAATCATTAGTAGGTCGCGGAGGCAATGACGTCGAAGCGTTTAAAGGTATTCTAAGGGAACTAGAGTTCATATTTTCGGAAGATGACGCAAGAGAAAGACGAAGCGCACGTGAAAACGAAAGCAAAAAGCAGTGGAATCCACAAGACACAGTACGAAGAAACAATAATTACGAACCACGTGATAACTTTGCACCAAGAAACGACGACAGATTTCAACAAAGAAACGGTTATGGATTTAGAAGAGAATATAGCAATAACTATAATTCACCCAGGAACGGCAACAACTATTACAGAGGGAATAACGACAACCAGAACGGGTACTGGAGAACCAATAGACCGACAAATTATCAACAAAGAAACCACTATCAACAAGCTGAACAAGAAAAGCGAATACAGATAGAAGAGGTGGAGGTAAGACCACCAAACCCCGAAAAACGTTCGAATTGAAAGCTAAGCGCCCAAACCAAAGAGAATGAATGTAGGAGGAAAGGATGAATTAATGAGTATTGCAGAGCTATTTGAGATGGAAACTAGGGAAAGCGAATTCAATGAGGATAATGCGCAGTCGACAGAAGTTGAAAATAAATTACTAGTGGGCACACAACCCAACGTATATAATGAAGGAAGTTATGAAGCGATAATTAGAGCATTTAGATGCGATTATGTTGAAGAAAGCGAAAATGAAGGAAAGAGAAGAGGAAATAAAAGAGAGAGAAGTAGCAGTCAGAGCTTGTCCTACAGAAATTTCGTATTCACAGGGGAAAGTCCTGAAAAGACTCATGTATGATTCAGTGAAGGATTCGTTGATGCAAGAAGAAGAAGAAGAGAACCATTCCTTTCAAATTCAACCAATTGTGAAGGTCATGGTAAAACACAGTCAATATTTTAATAGATAGCGGAAGTGAACGGACCGCGATCTCAGAAAATTTATTCATGCAGTGTGATGCCAATGTGAAATTGCCAATTCTGAATACACGTAAGATTTAAGTAAGAGGTCCTATTAGAAACAATGCTGCGGAAGTTAAGAGGCAAACAAGGTTAACTCTCCCGTGCCAAGGTCAGAAGATCGAAGCCAACTTTGTGATTATACCTAAACTAACTGTAGATTTGATTATAGGTGCAGATTTTTTAAATGAGAGACGAGCGATAATAGCTGTGGTGAAAGGTAGCGTAACATTCGGGAATGTCACACTTCTCTTTACCAAAAACTAAAATTAGAAGAAATACCAGTTATGAACAAACAATTAAGAATGATGCGAGATAAAGAGAATGAAGAATTAGAATGGTATGTACAAAAGGGGGAATCGCCTCAACTCCTGATAGAAGTCCATAAAGAAATTGACGAAAAATTTCAAGAAGTTCAAGTAAATAATTAGCAAAATATTTCAAGTTTATGTTGCAGATAAGATCGTCGGGAGAAAGATGAATTAAGAGAGAGGAAGATGGGAAAAAGAAAGTAGTTTCAATAAAAACAAAAAAAATTAACTCTAATAGTAACATAGATTAAGGTGAAGGGATAAAGCGTAGATAGTCTAACAGCATGCAATACTAAAATGCTATACACCACGACACGACACACAAATAAACTAACGAATTTGAGAATTCTTGTAGAAGTTAAGACTCATTATATCTTAGAATTGTAACATGGAAAGGACGCCGAAATTTATAAAGCTTTTTAAAAAGGCGTAAAACAATGTAGATACTAGAACTGGCAGAAGTAAAGCTGTGAGGACGGGGCGTGAGTCGTGCTTCGGTAGCTCAGATGGTAGAGCACTTGCCCGCAAAAGGCAAACGTCCCGTGTTCGAGTTTCGGTCGGGCACACATTTTTAATCTGCCAGGAAGTTTAATACCTGAGAAGATTTTACCCACAACGCTGATTAAAGAGATACCTCTGTAGTTGTTACAATCTTTTCTGTTTCTATGCTTAAAGAGTGGTGTGATTACTGCTTTCGTCCAGTCTGATGGAACCTGTCCCGACTCCCACGCCATTTCAGTTATGCTGTGTAGCCATTTAAGACCTGACATTCCACTGTATTTGATGAGTTCCAACTTAATTTCATCCACCCTAGCCGCTTTATTGCACTGCAATCTATTGACCATTTTCTCCACTTCCTCAAATGTTATCCTATTTCACAACTGAAGTTAATTAAATTAAATAAAATGGATAAATTAAATAAAATGAATAAATTAAATAATTTATCAGTTGGACAGGCAATGGTGTTTCCTTTTCCTACTTGCAGGACAGGCCCGTATCTTGTAATTTTACTGACAGTGACAGCGGCTTGCAAGGGACGAGATAACTCCTCCATAAGGCCATTACTAATCGCCTTTCCTTTCGATGCCCCAGACTTCATGGAAGTACTACCACCCTTTTACAAAAACTTGTGGAGCTTGGTCACCCGTTGTCAACCTGCGTGACAGCTTTGTTCGCCAACACGCGATCATAGGTCCTTTCACACGATGTACAGATGCACTGTACCCACAAGTGTCTCCATCTAAGACCAACATATCACTGGCGGTCGACTCCACAAAAGTATTGCGTAACATTTGATTTTACAACAGTTGTACGGTATTGGCTATCTGTAACTCCGTATGTCATGTCTACAACTTTCGTGTGGGTGCAAACCAAGAAATATTCTAACACTAATTTTCTATCAATGCCTGTGTACAAGGTAGTCCATTGATCGTGACCGGGCCAAATATCTCACGAAATAAGCATCAAACGAAAAAACTACAAAGAACGAAACTTGTCTAGCTTGAAGGGGGAAACCAGATGCCGCTATGGTTCGTCTGCTAGATGGCGCTGTCATAGGTCATACGGATATCAACTGTGTTTTAAAAAATAGGAACCCTCATTTTTATTACATATTCGTGTAGTACGTAAAAAAATATGAAAGTTTTAGTTGGACCACATTTTTCGCTTTGTGATACATGACGATGTAATAGTCACAAACATATGGCTCACAATTTTAGACGAACAGTTCGTAACAGATAGGTTTTTTAAAATTAAAATACAGAACGTAGCTACGTTTGAACATTTTATTTCGGTTGTTCCAATGTGATACATGTACCTTTGTGAACTTATCATTTCTGAGGCTGTTACAGCGTGATTACCTGTAAATACCACATTAATGCAATAAACGCTCAAAACGATGTCCGTCAACCTCAATGCATTTGGCAACACGTGTAACGACATTCCTCTCAACAGCTAGTAGTTCGCCTTCCGTAATGTTCGCTCATGCATTGACAATGGGCTGACGCATGTTGTCAGGCGTTGTCGGTGGATCACGATAGCAAATATCCTTCAACATTAGTGGCCATCGTATGCTACTTCGACGACCAATCCACCTGTCATGAAATATGCTATTCAGTACCGCTTCAACCGCACGCGAGCTATGTGCCGGACATCTATTATGTTGGAAGTACATCGCCATTCTGTCATGCAGTGAAACATCTTGTAGTAACATCGGTAGAACATTGCGTAGGAAATCAGCTTACATTGCACCATTTAGATTGACATCGATAAAATGGGGGCCAATTATCCTTCCTCCCATAATGTCGCACCATACATTAACCCGGCAAGGTCGCTGATGTTCCACTTGCCGCAGCCATCGTGGATTTTCCGTTGCCCAATAGTGCATATTATGCCTGTTTACGTTACCGCTGTTGGTGAATGACGCTTTGTCGCCAAATAGAACGCGTGCAAAAAATCTGTCATCGTCCCGTAATTTCTCTTGTGCCCCGTGTCAGAACTGTACACGACCTCCAAAGTCGTCGCCATGCAATTCCTGGTGCATAGAAATATGGTACGGGTGCAACTGATGTTGTTGTAGTTTTTGAGATTCCCGATTCTCACGCAGTTTGTCTGCTACTGATGTGCGGATTAGCCGCGACAGCAGCTAAAACACCTTCTTGGGCATCATTATTTGTTGGTGGTCGTTGTTTGACGTTTGACATGTGGCTGAACGCTTCCTGTTTCCTTAAATAACGTAACTATCCGGTGAACGGTCCGGACATTTGGATGATGTCGTCCAGGATACCGAGCAGCATATGTAGCACACGCCCGTTGGGCATTTTGATCACAATAGCCATACGTCAACACGATATCGACCTTTTCCGCAATTGGTAAACGGTACATTTTAACACGGGTAATGTATCACGAAGCAAATACCGTCCGCACTGGCGGAATGTTACGTGATACCACGTACTTATACGTTTGTGACTATTACAGCGCCATCTATCACAACGCGAAAAAATGGTCCACCTAAAACATTCATATTTCTTTACGTACTAGACGAGTATGTAATAAAAATGGGGGTTCCTATTTAAAAAAAGAAAACGCGGTTGATATCCATTTGACCCATGGCAGCGATAGCTCCATCTGGTTTCCCCCTTGAAGCTGGACGAGTTTCGTTTTTTGAAGTTTATCCGTTTGATGCTAATTATGTGAGATATTTGGCCCGGTCACTATCAATTGACGACTCTGTATTTTGTGTAGGTACGCTGTAAGCTACAGGCCAATAAATTCAATTAAAAACATGTATCTGTAGTTGAAAAAGAAGTGTCGGAAGTTTACTATCGGGTTTAACAAAGAGTACGTAGCTGAACGACCAGAACAACGTCAGCAATTAACTATCGGCAAAGGGTGCCATGAAATTGTTTGAAGCAGTAGACATATACACACACACACGCACGCACGCACGCACGCACGCACACACACACACACACATACACACTGTATAGCAAACTTAGTTACAGCACAGTGCTCTTCTGCAGGTGTCACCCTAGGAATCACCATTGAAACGTCCCCTTAAAAAAAATTATACAAGACTGTGCTTAAACTGACACACAACAGTTTTTAGCGAAACGCAATCTGACTTTCAATAATCCCTACAAGAGAATGGCCCTGACTAACATTAACCTATATGTTTCACAAATCACTTACCTCACAAAAATCTTCGTTACTCGAACGACTGCAATACAGCGAGCGCCGCTACTGCCAGCTAAATAAAAGATTCAAACCACTGAAGGTACTAACTACTGATAGGCATAGTTAGCAAATGAAAGATTTTAATACAGAACAAACAATGTATTTACCTTAATAGTCATAATATATATAGCAGTTCATGACATCCAGTCTTAGAAATTTCAAAACTCCGCCATCTCTCTCCCCACTCCACCACTGCTGGCGGCTCACCTCCAACTGCGCAGCGCTACGCGCTGTTCACATCCAGCTGCTGCTGCCCAACACTACAATGGCAGACAACAAAGCTAACCAGCCACAGACTGCCCACAGCACAGCCAATGATTTTCATACAGAGCGCTACGTGGCGGCGGCGTTACCAATATAAAAAACCTAAACAGCCTACTTACAACATGTTGATGGATACACGGGCCGGTAACTCAAGGAAGACCCGCGAAAAACTGAGACAGAACAACGGGATGCTGCTGATTGTACGGAATCGCGTTGGAGTTTTTCCGTTGACCATGGCCTCTTACCACCTGGCTGCAGATACCAAATGAAGAGGGAGGTGACCTGAGAGAATCACCGCCTACACACCTGTAGCTCAGCCAACGGCGGGCAACCCCTGCAGCTGGGGAAATGTAGTGCCAAAGGTAGCAGAGGTGGTGTTGTGTTCAGGGCGTATGGCTTTCGGGACTATAGAGAATCTCTCTATGTAATGGACAAAATTAGCTCTATTTTTATCAGCCGAGGCTTCCTAGGCAGCTTTCGAACCCTTATTTGCATCATTACGGTTTATTTAAATGAATATACTATCGACATCGTACTTCATGCACTTAGAGTGGAAGTGGGAGACAATTTAGAGGGATGACTAGCTGCTCCGCTAAATCACATTTAATACATTTAATTAGCCAGTTAATTTCGATATATTAGGTCTATCTTTTCAAAGAGAGGGTGGTAGCTGCTCTTTTGCAGCCTATACAGAAAATAAATGCTACAGGTGATTTAAAAAGGCAGAACTTATATAGATGAAAACTGATTACTTCTTTTTCTTTCTTTCAACATTAATCGAAATTTATTTCTCTTAAATGATTCTGATCTGACTGTTATAGATGCCTCTTGCAGTTTACTGGGTTTACTTGTTGTCATAGATGTCAGTCAATACACTACCGGCCATTAAAATTGCTACACTAAGAAGAAAAGCAGATGATAAACAGGTGTTCGTTGGACAAATATATTATACTAGAACTGACATGTGGTTACATCTTCACGCAAATTGGGTGCATAGATCCTGAGAAATCAGCACCCAGAACAACCACCTCTGGCCGTAATAACGGCCTTGATATGCCTGGGCATTGAGTCAAACAGAGCTTGGATGGCGTGTACAGGTACAGCTGCCCGTGCATCTTCAACGCGATACCACAGTTCAACAAGAGTAGTGACTGGCGTATTGTGACCAGACAGTTGCTTGGCCACCACAGACCAGACGTCAGAGATCTGGAGAATGTAGTGGCCAGGGCAGCAGTCGAACAATTTTTGTATCCAGAAAGGCCCGTACAGGACCTGCAAAATGCTGTCGTAACGTCCAATGTTCAAAGTACCGTCAATGCGAACAAGAAGTGACGGAGACGTGTAACCAATGGCACCCCATACCATCACTCCGGGTGATACGCCCGTATGGCGATGACGAATACACGCTTCCAATGTGCGTTCACCGAGATGTCGCCAAACACGTATGCGACCATCATCATGCTGTAAACAGAACCTGGATTCATCCGAAAAAATGACGTTTTGCCATTCGTGCATCCAGGCGCGTCGTTGAGTACATCATCGCAGGCGCTTGTGTCTGTGATGCAGCGTCAAGGGTAACCGCAGCCATTGTCTCCGAGCTGATAGCCCATTCTGCTGCAAATGTCGTCGAACTGTTCGTGCAGATCGTTATTGTCTTGCAAACGTCCCCATCCGTTGACTCAGGGATCGAGACGTGGCTGGACGATCCGTTACAGCCATGTGGATAAGATGCCTGTCATCTCGAGTGGCAGTGATACGAGTCCGTTGGGATCCAGCATGGCGTTCCGTATTACCGTCCTGAATCCACCGATTCCATATTCTGCTAACAGTCACTGGATCTCGACCAACGCGAGCAGCAATGTCGGTTCAAAATGGTTCAAATGGATCTGAGCACTATGGGACTTAACATCTTAGGTCATCAGTCCCCTAGAACTTAGAACTACTTAAACCTAACTAACCTAAGGACATCACACACATCCATGCCCGAGGCAGGATTCGAACCTGCGACCGTAGCAGTCACACGGTTCCGGACTGAGGCCCTAGAACCGCTAGACCACCGCGGACGGCAGCAATGTCGCGATACGATAAACCGCAATCGCGATAGGGTACAACCCGACCTTTATCAACGTCGGAAACGTGATGGTACGCATTTCTCCTCCTTACACGAGGCATCACAATAAATTTTCACCAGGCAACGCCGGTCAACTGCTGTTTGTGTATGACAAATGGGTTGGAAACTTTCCTCATGTCAGCACGTTGTAGGTGTCGCCACCGGCGCCAACCTTGTGTGAATGCTCTGAAAAGCTAATCATTTGCATATCACAGCATCTTCTTATGTCTGTTAAATTTCGCGTCTGTAGCACATCAGCTTCGTGGTATAGCAATTTTAGTGGCCTGTAGTGTATAAGTGAATGTAGAGACAAAATACGATTATTAGTTGGTCAATATGCGATAAACTGACAATGAACATGAGAAAAACAAATGTCATGAATTTCAGTTAGTAGAGAGAACATGACACTTGTGAAAAAAATGCAGAGTGTTCCTCTGTAGATTGCGCAACTAACAAAAATTTCTAGGAATGAAGATCGATTCTCAGGTGAAGTGATGTGAACTCGCAAAGATACTTGCAAACAGAATCTCAGCATCGTGTGTAACAGTTGGTGTCTGTTACTAAAATACTATTCACATGTAAACTCAATTTTTAGCTATGGAATTCCTTTCTGAGGAACAAATACACAAATCAAAAAAAGTTTTGCATTCCCCTAGTTCCCAGAACTCCTGGAGACTGTACATATTGTATCACAGGCACAGTTCCTTTGACTGTTCAGAGATGACTCTAAACTCGCAAAAAGACGTAAACAACCATGCACGAGCATCGCTTATTAGACGCTGGCGGTCCGACAGCCGATCAGTTCCAATCATTCTACCAGGAAGGAGGTACACGGCTCCTGCTGACTGTAGTTCACCCGCGCCTATATGGTCAAAACCGCGCTTCGATCGCGTCAGCATTGTTACTTTGTGCCAGGAAGTGCTCTCAACAAGGGAAGTGTCCTGGCGTCTCGGAGTAAACCAAAAGAAAAGTTGTTCGGACATGGAGGAGATACAGAGAGACAGGAACTGTCGATTACATGCCTCGCTCAGACCGCCCAAGGGCTACTACTGCAGTGGATGACCGCTACCCACGGATTATGGCTTTTCGTTCTGCCACAGGACGTCGTGTTACGACTCAAACTGTGCACAAAAGGCTGCATGATGCGCAACTTCACTACCGACTTCAGTGGCGAGGTCCATCTTTGCAACCACGACACCATGCAGCGCGGTACGGATGGGCACAACAACATGCCGAATGGACCGCTCTGGATTGGCATCACGTTCTCTTTACCGATGAGTGTCGCATATGCCTTCAACCAGACAATCGTCGGAGACCTGTTTGGAGGCAACCCGTTCAAGCTGAACGCCTGAGACACACTGTCCAGCGAGTGCAGCAAAGTGGAGGTTCCCTGCTGTTTTGGGGTGGCATTGATGTGGGGCCGACATACACCGCTGGTGGTCATGGAAGGCGCCGTAACGGCTACACGATATGTGAATGCCATCCTCCGACCGATAGTGCAACCACATCGGCAGCATATTGGCGAGGCATTTGTCTTCATGGTCGCCTCCCCCCCCCCCCCCCCAAATCGTTCACATCTTGTGAATGACTCCCTTCAGGATAACGACATCGCTCAACTAGAGCGGCCAGCATGCTCTCCAGACTATCGAGCATGCCGGAGATAGATTGAAAAGGGCTGTTTATGGACGACGTGACCCACCAACCACTCTGAGGGATCTGCACCGAATCGCTGTTGAAGAGTGGAACAATCTGGACCAACAATGTCTTGATGAACTTGTGGATAGTATGCCACGGCGAATACAGGCATACATCAACGCAAGAGAAGTGGGTATTAGAGGTGCTGGTGTGTACAGAAATCTGGATCACCATCTCTGAAGGTCTCGCTGTATGATGGTACAACATGCAATGTGTGGTTTTCATGAGCAAAAAAAGGGGCGGAAATTATGTTTCGTTGATCTCTGTTCCAATTTTCTGGACAGGTTTCGGAACTCTTGGTACCGAGGTGAGTACGTAAAATATGAACAGGCGAACAAATACATAAAATATGGACACTTTTTCAAACTGCAGAAAAGGACCAGAAAAATAATAACTAAATACAGTTGTCGAGCTCATTGTAGAGATCTGTTCAAAACACTGGAGATTTTAACTACATTATGCGAGTACATGTTCCAATCATTAGTGCACATCAAAGATAACGTTCAGAATTACTGCACAAACTCCATTGTTCATGACCATGGAACAAGATCTAGACTTAACTCACATTTGTTAAAAAAGAATAAACATAAAAGACAAAACAGCATTTTTTACCAAGGAATAAAACCGCACAATAAATTATTCAAAGACATTAAAGGGAATACTAAAACTAAGTTATTTCAAAAATCAGTTAAAAAGTGTTTGTTAAACAACACGTTCTACACTTTGAAGGATTACTTAGATAACACAGAGTAGGGGTTTAATTGGAAATTTACCATAAATAAGTGCTAGTTCTGCAAGTTTCGGAGGAGAACTTTTGTAAAGTGTGGAAGGTAGGAGGCGAGGTACTGGCGGAAGTAAAGCTGTAAGATGGGCTCGTGCGCTGTGCTTGGGTAGCTCAGTCGGTAGGGCACTTGGACGCGATAGGTAAAGGTCCCAAGTTCGAGTCTCGGCCCTGCACACAGTTTTAATCGGCTAGGAAGTTTCACATCAGTGCACACTCTGCTGCAGAGTGAAAATTTCATTCTGTTAACACAAACCAGTAATAGTAACGATAACGGTCCAGTCAACGAAGGAAAGTGTTTGAAAAATTCGCGTAGTCCCAAATTTTTGTAAAGTGATAGAAGAAAGTGCGATGAACAATATACTAGAACTCCTGACTGCTGGGGTGTGAGTGGTGGGGAGGGGGGAGGGGATGATAGTCGAAGGCCACACTTCTAGGTTTTTCTTGAATAATTCGAAAACTGCGTCTTATGTCAAGAATGTTTCTCAGTACAAAATTAAACTGATTAAATTTCCTACAATATGGGTGGTAATCGTTTCTTATATGCTGACTATAGTCAGGTCACGGTATCCCTCTTCATTAGTATCCACTCTAATCATCTGATCTTCAGGATACCTCCACGTTTCCTTCCTTGTCTACATCGTTTGCGTCCACATTTCATTTTCGTGGGAGGCAATATTCCAATTAAATACCTGCAAAAAAGACTAGCTAAGATTTAAACGGAGGATATAAGATGAACATCAACAAAAGCAAAACGAGGATGATGGAATGTAGTCGAATTAAGTCGGGTGATGCTGAGGGAATTAGATTAGGAAATGAGACACTTAAGGTAGTAAAGGAGTTTTGCTATTTGGGGAGAAAAATAACTGACGATGGTCGAAATAGAGAGGATATAAAATGTAGACTGGCAATGGCAAGGAAAGCGTTTCTGAAGAAGAGAAATTTGTTAACATCGAGTATAGATTTAAGTGTCAGGAAGTCATTTCTGAAAGTATTTGTATGGATTGTAGCCGTGTATGGAAGTGAAACATGGATGATAAATAGTTTGGACAAGCAGATAATAGAAACTTTCGAAAGGTGGTGCTACAGAAGAATGCTAAAGATTAGACGCGTAGATCACATACCGTAACTAATGAGGGGGTATTGAATAGAATTGGGGAGAAGGGAAGTTTGTGGCACAACTTGACTAGAAGAAGGGACCGGTTGGTAGGACCTGTTCTGAGGCATCAAGGGATCACCAATTCAGTATTGGAGGGCAGCGTGGAGGGTAAAATTGTAGAGGGAGACCAAGAAATGAATACATTAACCACATTCAGAAAGATGTAGGTTGCAGTGGGTACTGGGAGATGAAGAAGCTTGAACAGGATAGAGTAGCATGGAGAGCTGCATCAAACCAGTCTCACTACTGAAGACCACAACAACAACAACAACATGCTTACTATAGTCAAGTCACAGTATCCCTTTTCATTAGTATCCGCTCTAATCATTTGTTCTTCAGAATTCCTCAGTAGCACGACGTTGCTTTCCTTGTCTACATCGTTTGTCGTCCACATTTCATCTTCTTGGAAGGCAATATTCCAATTAAATACCTTCAAAAAAGAATTGGTAAGATTTAAACGCTTTTCGTGCTATCGCCAGTGTGCATTTGAAGAGCTCTCTACCTCAGCGGTTATCAGGAATTTTGTTCCTACTCGAATCTACTGCATTTATTCTCTTATTTCCTAACGTACTTCCCTTGAATTGCCTGATTTATTTCCAGTGGATTCCATTAACTTTGTTTTGCTTCTGTCGTTGTCCATCGTATAATTTGTTTCCAAGACTTTCTTCATTCTCTTCAACTGATCTTTCAGAGCCTTTCCCCCTCTTGAGAGAATTTCAATGTCATCCCTGACTTTAAAGATTTCATTTCTTCTCCATGAGTTTTAATTCCCTTACCAAATTTCTCTCTTTTTTTTATGTGACAGCTTTTTCAATGTACAGATTGAAGGACATTAGAGACAGGCCATAACGCCGCCTCACACCCTTGGCAACAACTCCTTCCCTTTCATGATTATAACTGTTGTCTGGGTTCTGTACAAGTCGTAAGTAACCTTTTGCTCCATGTATTTTATCCCTGCTACTTTCAGAATTTCCTGGAGTGCATTCCAGTCAATATTGTCAAAAGATGTCTCTAAATCTACAAATGCGTTCATCAATCTCTGTCCTAATGTTCTGTATTGTAACTATTTTTAATGAACTGAAATAAAACTATAAACCGATTTATGGCCCTCTATGTTGCACTCATGTTTTATAAACAAGTATAGCATCACTTTTCAAACACAAAGCGTTATTCAGTAGCTTGTTTACTACATGGGCTACGGCAAATTACTCTGTAGCACTACAAGAGAGCTTCCTCTGTCAGTACGGTAATGAAGCTGCCACTCGGAAATGTGACAGTGAGAGCTATCACATTAGCACACTGCATCAGTCAACGTCGGGATTTAGATTTATTTCATTGCACAGATGGTACTGGGACCAAGAAGAATTTTGCGAATCTAGCCGTCTGTTGTCAAGTGATGTAATGGTAACAGGTGCTGTGGGGTCACTTTTTGGTGCACATTTAGAATTTTATTTCCCTATAGCATTTATTGTTGCAATATTTTCCTTAGTTTCGCAACAAATTAAAAATATCTCAGCTCTGTGTCAGAAAAAGTACTCTATTTTGTGGAGATTATAAGATTTCGACAGTTATCAGTCTTTATTGCAAAATACGGAGGCGGTCGCTGGTCCGTGTATTGATGATGGTAATTTCGAGAGTGCGTTTCACTATTGTGAAACTGGTTGAGGAGATTATAAATCTGATAACCACCGTCAACGTCTTGAAAAAATATGTCATCATTTTGCAGGCAATGAAGATTATTTCGATACTAATTATGATTAATTTAGGTGAAATATTTTTTTTAGTTCATGCTCGTAATCCATACCTATAAAGCTTTTTATTACGGTACTCGATTCTTTTTCTTGCAGGTAGATGTTTGTTTCATTAATAAGTGACAATATCGTAATTGTATTTCGTTCTTCTTTTCCCGATCCACAAAATTTGCGTTATGAAAACTACCTGTTTCATTTACGGTACAAATATGATCAAAGATGTTATGTTAAGTCGTCATCTTCGTTGCGTAGTCTGAAGCAAAGATAATAAATAATAAGGTTGGGCAGTAAACGCACTTCTCTGCCACTGGCTGCCATTGTGATGTCAGCGTGGAAACTCTATGGTGGGAACAGGTGCTCACAAGCAGACGACACGGCAAGCGCGGTTACGTCAAGCTTTTGGCGAGAGATTTTCTTTATACCAGAATTTATATGTTTAAACTGCTTTTCTGCTGTTAACATGTTAGAGTTAAAACTGATGAGTTATATTCTATCGTAGGTTATGCCTTACAGATCGGTAAAGTATCAGGTCATAACCACACCGACACACAATTGAAATGCGAAACGTTGACTCAAATAAATCAGTATCAGATCACAAATACACCGACATACAACTGAAAGGCGAAACGTTGACTCAAATAAATCAGAAACTATTAATTTAATCGCATGGCAATAAACTTACATAAGAGCATAATTGGTGTCATTTTCGATTATATAAATAAAAAAAACAAGTTTACTTACCATTTCTCCTCTGCAGTGAATTTGCCAAACAGTACTGTAAATATACAAAGTACAGGAGAAGTTTACAATCACAATATCGTATGCAACCACAGTCTATATACAATGGTTGTGTCAAAAAATGTACGTACCTACATACGCAACTTTCATTTACACATCAAATAGCCTACTTACTGAACGGATTATTGTGATGATGTATGCCATTTTCTCCCTTTTTTCCAATGAGCCGTCTCAGCCGTTCTTGCTCTCTCTTTTAACGAAAACAAGCGCAAACGGATAAATGTGCGACTTCCAGCGTAAATTCTAATTATCTCTCTGTGTATATTGGGGAAACGCTCACCAAATGTTGCACGAAACTTGCTAATAGCGTTCTTTTCTCTAGAAAAATTGTCACTTCCATGAAGGTGAACAAAAGTGAGCTCGAATTGATTTATTGTCTCAACCCATAAGTAAACCTCCCATAGAAATCATGCACTGCGACTGACATTACCTCCACGCTACATTCCGAACCCACGGATGCTGTGGAACTCATAATTTTCTCCAGTATATTGTATCCCCTCAATTTCTCTCCGCCCTTCAACCATTGAGAGGTCTACAGACATATCAGGAAGAATGCTACTGAACACTGCTGCAGTCACAAATGTTCCTTCTTCATCAGGTTCAACAAGAAAAGCATTAGACAGAGGAATATCGAAAGCATTGGCACTTTACGATAATAGCCTTATCCTAATTTTTACGGCTGGATCTGGGTGGTAATAAAAGTATTCCAAACCCCTAACGATAAAAAAGTTTTCCAGACAGTCCTATTTCAGCCTGGCAGTAAGTATATGTTTAAGATTGTATTCTCATGAGTCACTGAATAGATCTAAAAGTGACCGAATAAATTTCGTGTATCCTTTCTGAAAAGGGCAACAAATGTATCGATGATTCAACGCTCATGCTCTCAGAGCATTTGTAGAACTTGCGTAGACATTGTTCTTGTGCTTCGAAATGAATTCCGACTCCACATGCCAGAGCTTTCTTAATTCTTACGTCCTTGAATTGCGAACATCTAGAGTATCATCGACCAGATGTTTCAAGTCACTAGCGTGTCCTTCGTCTGACATTAAATACCGAACAGCCAGAGGAGATGGGTGAGACAGCAATTCAACTGCCAAATGCACTCCTTGTCGGTGTCTGCCCTTATCAGTGATATGTTGCCTAGTTTCATCTCGCCACTGTCTAAAGCCGAAAGTCTCTCGAATGCAGATTTCGTCACTTTCTTATTTTCTACAGTAATGCCTTCACCCAGCAAATGTGTCCGTAACAGCTTCAGCAAATACTGGACATCAGCGAACTGTCTCCCACACACGTTTCTGTGTGCCGCATACCAAGCTTGTTCCAAACGGAAATATTTTTTGTTCCCATATCTGTTACACAATCTTATACGAATTACTGGCCAAGGCGACAATAATTTTGTTCAACAGGACAGCTGTCATGCGAATATCAAAATCAAAATAAACATGTTGCTTCCAACTTGCAAATGGCCCCGTAACGACTAAAACATTACTGCTGGGTCCTAACATCCTGTTCTCTTATCGATCATAGCAAATCCTGCTGTCAGTGTTCATTTCGACAAAGGACAAAAACGCAAACCCGTTACCCGTCGGTGAATATTTTATCCTGCATTTTCATCACAATTAAAACATCTTTCAAAATGCCAGGACTGCAGATGAAGGGGCGGTTTATCCAAATCCTCAACATAGACACTACCAGTAGAGAATACTCGACTGTAACATTTCCGCGATATAACAAGCAGAGTAATAGTTTTGCAAATGTCCTCATTACTTCATCGAACCTTTTTTGAGCCATTTAACAAACTTTTTATTTGACTGGGTAAAAGTTTTTTTTCCCGAGACACGAGTAATTCCACTAGACACAAGAACGGACTTATTAATTTCTTCCTCGCGCAGATGTCGTGCTCTTGACAGCTGACTCCGAAGACCTCTATTACGCTCTGGAAGTGGCACAGAGCGGTATTCTTTCCTTCTAACGACGCTATAGCATTCATTAAAGTAACTTAATCCGTGCCGGAAGAAAGATTTTCCTCCGTAAATGTGTCCTTATTAAGTTATTTCTTATTTGGCGATAGCTTTTCGAGGGTGTCGTGAGATCTTTTAAGTAGTTCTCGTGTCTTATACCGTCCGCTTCTGTCTTTTGTTGCACGTGACACATTGACAATCGCACTGCTGCATGGCAAATTGCACGACGCAATTGCGTCTGGCTTGGGCACTCCTTTTCGGGACAAATTGAGAAATTCAGACTGTAAATCCCACATGTAATCTGCTTCTGCGTAATGGCGAGAGTACATTCGTGCATGCGCAACATTTACACTTCTATCCTGCAACATTTGGACAGCCATAGTTTTTGTAATGTTTCGTTACGCGAGAACTCTGATACATTGCCAGTTCCGTTTGTGTCCCGGTTACAGGAAGAACAGCCCGTATCAGCATAACCAACTCACTGGTCATACCAGACCCGAGAGTCCATTACCGCAGCAACCTATTTCCGCCACCTGTCCCTGTCTTGGGCTATTTCCTTCCATTCACCTTCAATACCTAGGCTCCTGAAATTAGCCTTCACATTGTCCTCCCATCTACGCCTCGGTCTCCCCACAGGACGTTTTCCCTCTAGGTGCCCTACCAGTACTCTGCGCGCTGCCTGCCCTCAGCCATTCGAGCTACGTGACCCGCCCATCGCAGCCTACGAGATTTAATAATACTGATCATGTCAGGGCTTGAATAGAGTTCGTGAAGCTCTTCGTTATGCAGTTTTCGCCACTCTCCGCTGTCATCCCTTTTTGCTCCGAAAATTTTGTTTTAAAATACTCGAAACGGCTTTTCATTTTGCACAGTGAGAGACCAAGTCTCACAGCATAACTGGTAGAATAATAGTTTTGTATATTCTAATCTTTAAATTCCTAGACAATATCCGTGATGAAAGTAATCTATTCAGTGAGAAGTAGCATGCATTTCCCGTCCGTAATCTCTTCTTCAGTTCGGATTCAATCTCATTTCTCGAAGTGATGTCCACGCCTAGATACTTAAATGTGTTCACCTTTTCAAACTGCATGTGTCTAACTCTTAACATTTCCTGATCTACTGCTGTTGGTATTCTAGTAGTAACCAGGTATTTACTTTTGTCTTCACTTATCCTTAGACCTACATCTTCACAAGCTTTGATTAACGCATTCGCATTTGCTGTTACAGATTCTTTCCTATCGCTAATGATGTTTAGATCATCTGCATACCCTAATATCTTAATATATCCATTTAACTCCACACCCTCTGAATTATCTGCTGCCATTCGTACAATATATTCTAGGACTAAATTAAAAAGTAACGGAGACAGGGCATCTCCCTGCTTAAGTCCGTTCTTTATTACAAATTCTCCTGACTCCAATTTCCCCACGCGTACTCTACCTTTTGTGTTTTTCAAACTCGCTTCTATAAGTCTAACATTCTTCTTTGGTATTCCAAGTTCCAAAAGAATTTGGTACAATTTTGATTGCAATACTGAATCATATGCTTTTGTAAAATCTATGAAAAGATTATGAACTGGTTTATTGTATTCCCATTTCTTTTCCAAAATTTGACGCAGGGCAAATATTTGGTCTATAGTTGATCTGTTCCTCCGAAAGCCGGCTTGGTAATCCCTCACAATGTCATCTGCATATGGTGTAAGCCTGCTTAGCAGAATATTCGAGAAAATTTTGGAACATACTAGTAATAGTGATATCCCTCTATAATTACTACAATCCATTTTGTTGCCCTTCTTAAAAATTGGGATCAGAATCGACTCCTGCCACTCTTCAGGTATCATCTCTGAGTTCCATACTTTAGTTATCACTTTGTGAACTACTTCCACCAATTTCTGTCCCCCATTTTCAACTAATTCTGCAGTTATGTAATCTGATCCTGGTGCTTTATGGTTTTTCAGTTTGTTGATTGCATCTCTTATTTCCTTTAACGTTGGCTCAGGTATCTGGGGTTCTGCTGTATGTATTTCGTACGCCTTCTCATTTCCTGCTTCCTGGTGTACATTTAATAGGTGCTCAAAATGCGCCCTCCATTTGCTTAATATAGCACTGGGGTCTGTCAGTATTCCCCCAGCGTTCCCTCAAAGTGCGTTTGTCCTAGCCCTGAAGCCTTTCCTATACCCATTTATGTCTAGGTAAAGTTCCCTAATGTTTTTTGTTTTACTGTTTGTTTCCACTTTTGTAATTTGATTGTTCAAATAATCCCTCTTCTTTGCCCGTAGCCTACGGCCAACTTCCCTTCTCAAGTTCAAGAACTCCTCTCGTTTTCTGTCTCCCATTCTATCCCTAATCTAATCGTGCTTTTATCCTTTCCTCTACCAATTTCTTGTATTCCTCATAAAACCACGGTTTCCTCCTGTTCTTCTTAATTGTACCCACTGTGACCTTCGCTGCCTCTTTGATATTATTCCTCACAGTGATTCACTGTTTATTTTACATCCTCGTCTTGATCTTCGTGTGTCCTGAGAGCATCAAACCTATTTGAAATTTCTATCATGTACCTTCTTCTAAAGTTTTCATCATTTAGCTTGCCATTGTCGAACCTAACAAGTTCTGCATTGTGACACCGCGATGTTGCTGTAGATAGCGGTTGGAGAACTTTGGCAACTACAAGAAAATGATCAGAATCGCAGTCTGCTCCCCTCAAAGTCCTAACATTTTCTATACTAGTGTGCCATCTCCGATCCACAAGAACATGATGAATTTGGTTTCGGGTGTGTCCATGCGGAGAGACCCAAGTTGCTTCATGAATGTCCTTCCTTTTGAAATATGTGCTCTCATTTAGAACATTTAAAAAGGGAAATGGATAGGTTAAAGTTAGATATAGTGGGAATTAGTGAAGTTCGGTGGCAGGAGGAACAAGACTTTTGGTCAGGTGAATACAGGGTTATAAACACAAAATCAAATAGGGGCAATGCAGGAGTAGGTTTAATAATGAATAAAAATATAGGAGTGCGGGTAAGCTACTACAAACAGCATAGTGAACTCATTATTGTGGCCAAGATAGACACGAAGCCCACGCCTTCTACAGAAGTACAACTTTGTATGCCAACTAGATATGCAGATGATGATGAAATTGAAGAAATGTATGATGAGATAAAAGACATTATTCAGGTAGTGAAGGGATACGAAAATTTAATAGTCATGGGTGACTGGAATTCGAGAGTAGGAAAAGGGTGAGAAGGACACATATTAGGTGAATATGGATTGGGGCTAAGAAATGAAAGAGGAAGTCGCCTGGTAGAGTTTTGCACAGAGCACAACTTAATCATAACTATCACTTGGTTCAAGAATCATGAAAGAATGCTGTATACATGGAAGAATCCTGGAGATACTAGAAGGTATCAGATAGATTATATAATGGTAAGACAGAGATTTAGGAACCAGGTTTTAAATTGTAAGACATTTCCAGGGGCAGATGTGGACTCTGACCACAATCTATTGGTTATGACCTGTAGATTAAAACTGAAGAAACTGCAAAAAGGTTGGAATTTAAGGACATGAGACCTGGATAAACTGACTAAACCAGAGGTTGTACAGAGTTGCAGGGAGAGCATTAGGGAACAATTGACAAGAATGCGAGAAAGAAGTACAGTAGAAGAAGAATGGGTAGCTTTGACAGATGAAGTAGTGAAGGCAGCAGAGGATCAAGTAGGTAAAATGACGAGGGCTAGTAGAACTCCTTGGGTAACAGGAGAAATACTGAATTTAATTGATGAAAGGAGAAAATATAAAAATGCAGTAAATGAAGCAGACAAAAAGGAATACAGACGTCTCAAAATGAGATCAATAGGAAGTGCAAAATGGCTAAGCAGGGATGGCTAGAGGACAAATGTATGGATGTAGAGGCTTAACTCACAAGTGTAAGATAGATACTGCCTACAGGAAAATTAAAGTGACCTTTGGAGAAAAGAGAACCACTTGTATGAATATCGAGAGCTCAGGTGGAAACCAAGTTCTAAGCAAAGAAGGGAAAGCAGAAAGGTGAAAGGAGTATATAGAGGGTCTATACAAGGGCGATGTACGTGAGGACAATATTATGGAAATGGAAGAGGATGTAGATGAAGATGAAATTGGAGATACGATACTGCGTGAAGAGTTTGACAGAGCACTGAAAGACCTGAGTCGAAACAAGGCCCCGGGAGTAGACAACATTGTGGTTTACGAAACATAGCCAGCGGTAACGTTAGGTGAGTCACCCTGTATATATATGACCTAGTAGATAGTGTCGGAAGTTACATGCGAATTTTCGAGGATGATGCTGTAGTATACAGAGAAGATGCTGCATAAGAACATTGCAGCGAAATGCAGGAACATCTGCAGCGGATAGGCACTTGGTGCAAGGAGTGGCAACTGGCCCTTAACATAGACAAATGTAATGTATTGCGAATACATAGAAAGAAGGATCCTTTATTGTATGATTATATGATAACGGAACAAACACTGGTAGCAGTTACTTCTGTAAAATATCTGGAAGTATGCGTACGGAACGATTTGAAGTGGAATGATCATATAAAATTAATTGTTGATAAGGCGGGTGTCAGGTTGAGATTCATTGGGAGAGTCCTTAGAAAATGTAGTCCATCAACAAAGGGGGGTTGACGGAGAACATAGAGAAGATCCAAGGAAGAGCGGCGCGTTTCGTCACAGGATTATTTGGTAAGCGTGATAGCGTTACGGAGATGTTTAGCAAACTCAGGTGGCAGACTCTGCAAGAGAGGCGCTCTGCATCGCGGTGTAGCTTGCTGTCCAGATTTCGAGAGGGTGCGTTTCTGGATGAGGTATCGAATATATTGCTTCCCCCTACTTATACCTCCCGAGGAGATCCCGAATGTAAAATTAGATAGATTCTAGCGCGCACGGAAGCTTTCCGGAAGTCGTTCTTCCCGCGAACCATACGCGACTGGAACAGGAAAGAGAGGTAATGACAGTTGCACTTGGGTGGCTTGCGGAGTATAAATGTAGATGTAGATGCAGATCCCCTGTTGGTAGACTCAGTATGAGCTCGAATTTTATCTTCGTGGTCTTTTTCGTGAGACATGTATAGAAAGACTCTACTACGCTCTCGAAATTTTAACATTAAACCTCACAGAGAGGCAGAATGCCTCTTTTGTAGCGTCTGCCACTTGTATTGGTGAGCAGCTCGTTGATGTTCTGCGTATGCTATATCAGACCATAACGGAATGCACTGCTCTCCTACAGGGCGTTTCCGTAAAAGCATGTAAAAATTTAATAGGACGTAGAGGATGCTCCGTGAACAATTTGAGGCAGGGAACTTGGGGTTGGAGACGTCAGCTTAAGGGGATGATAGGAATAAAATCAGATTACCATGAACTTTTTTATTTACATTTACTACAAATACCACCATTGATACCATGAACGTATCATTTGTACTGCGTCTTACAAAATGTGCTGAAACTGACGGTCATGACCCTCAATGCAAGCATGACGCACACTGAGAAATATACCTGCTGTGCTTCGAATCACATCAGCTACAATTCTGGCAACTAATTCCACTTTAGTCTCACACACAAGTGACTTTAGATATTCCCATAGAAAATAATGGTTCAAATGGCTCTGAGCACTATGGGACTTAACATCGATGGCCATCAGTCCCCTAGAACTTAGAACTACTTAAACCTAACTAACCTAAGGACATCACACAACACCCAGCCATCACGAGGCAGAGAAAATCCCTGACCCCGTAGGGAATCGAACCCGGGAACCCGGGTGTGGGATAGGAAATAATGGGATTGGTTGCTGTCCGCAGTGGGGCTGAGCCCTCGCCTGTTGATTGGGAGGTCGTTCCAAGGCGTGGCAGGCAGCGAAAGACGTCCCCGGGGGCTGATCAGAAAGCCTTCCTGGTGCGTCTGACAAACAGGTTTCAGGTACTGTCTCTGGCTGAGCCAGATGCAGTTGTCTGCCCTGTTTCAGAGGATCATTCTCAGCCTTCAAGGTCCGGGCAATCGCAGAGGCTGGGCTTATTGGTAGTTGGGAGCTCCAATGTTAGGCGCGTAATGGGGCCCCTTGGGGATATGGCGGCTAAGGAGGGGAAGAAATCCATTGTGCACTCCGTGTGCATTCTGGGTGGAGTCATTCCTGATGTGGAAAGGGTCCTTCCGGGTGCCATGAAGAGCACAAGGTGCAGCCAGCTGCAGGTGGTGGCACATGTCGGCACTAATGACATGTGTCGCTTTGGATCTGAAGAAATTCTCTCTGGATTCCAGCGGCTATCTGATTTAGTGAAGGCTGCTGGTCTTGCTTACGAGATGAAGGCAGAGCTCACCATCTGCAGCATCATTGACACAACCGACTGCGGACATTTGGTGAGGAGCCGGGTGGAGGGTCTGAATCAGAGGCTCAGACGGTTCTGCGACCGTGTTGGCTGCAGATATCTTGAATTGCGCCATAGGGTGGTGGGGTTTCGGGTTCCGCTGAATAGACCAGGAGTTTACTTCACTCAGCTGGCGGCTACACGGGTAGCGGAGGCTGTGTGGCGTGGACTGGGCGTTTTTTTTTTTTAGGTTAGAAGGCCTCGGGAAAGTACGGGGCGGGCCGCAATCTCAAAGGATGCATGGCAAATACAGGACGTGCTTGGATCAAGGAACAGTCGGAATTGTAGTTGTAATTTTTGTAGTTGTGCTGGGAAAGTCCCTGAGCTTCAAGCGCTAATAGAAACCACAGAAGCTGAAATCGTTATAGGTACAGAAAGCTGGCTAAAGCCTGAAATAAGTTCTGCAGAAATTTTTACGAAGTCTCAGACGGTGTTCAGGAAAGATAGATTAGGCAGAATTAATGGTGGAGTGTTTATGTCTGTCAGCAGTGGTTTATCTTGTAGTGAAGTTGAAGTAGATCGTGCGAATTGCTATGGGTGGAGGTTATACTTAACAGCCGAACTAAGTTAATAATTGGCTCCTTCTACCGACCCTCAGACTCCGATGATATAGTTGCTGAATAGTTCAGAGAAAATTTGAGTCTCGTAACAAATAAATACCCCACTCATACGGTTATAGTTGATGAGGACTTCAACCTTCCCTCGACATGGTGGCAAAAATACTTGTTCAAAACCGGTGGTAGGCAGAAACCATCTTCCAAGATTGTCCTAAATGCTTTCTCTGAAAATTATTTCGAGCAGTTAGTCCACGAACCAACGCGAATTGTAAATGGTTGCGAAAACACACTTGACCTCTTAGCCACAAACAATTAAGAGCTAATAGAGAGCATCATGACTGATACAGGGATTAGTGATCACAAGGTCGTTGTAGCTAGGCTCAATGCCGTTTCTTCCAAATCCACCAGAAACAAACACAAAATAATTTTATTTAAAAAAGCGGATAAAGTGTCACTAGAAGCCTTCCTAAGAGACATCCTCCATTCCGAACTGACTATGCAAATGTAGACGAGATGTGGCTCAAATTCAAAGATATAGTAGCAACAGCAATTAAGAGATTCATACCTCATAAATTGGTAAGAGATGGAACTGATCCCCCATGGTACACAAAACAGGTCCGAACGCTGTTGCAGACGCAACCAAAAAAGCATGCGAAGTTCAGAAGAAAGCGAAATCCCGAAGATTGGCTAAAAATTACAGACGAGCGAATTTTGGCACGGACTTCAATGCGAGATGCCTTTAATAGGTTCCACAACGAAACTTTGTCTCGAAATTTGGTAGAAAATCCGAAGAAATTCTGGTCGTATGTAAAGTACACAAGTGGCAAGACGCAGTCAGTACCTTCGCTGCGCAGTGCCGATGGTACTGTTACCGATGACTGTGCCGCTAAAGCGGAGTTATTGAACGCAGTTTTCCGAAATTCCTTCACCAGGGAAGGCGAATGGAATATTTCAGAATTTGAAACGCGAACAGCTGCTAGCATCAGTTTCTTAGAAGTAAATATCTTAGGGGTTGCAAAGCAACTCAAATCGCTTGATACGGGCAAGTCTTCAGGTCCAGATTGTATACCGATTAGGTTCCTTTCAGATTACGCTGATACAATAGCTCCCTACTTAGCAATCATATACAACCGCTCGCTCACCGATAGATCTGTACCTACAGATTGGAAAATTGCGCAGCTCGCACCAGTGTTTAAGAAGGGTAGTAGGAGTAATCCATCTAACTACAGACCTCTATCATTGACGTCGGTTTGCAGTAGGGTTTTGGAGCATATACTGTATTCAAACATTATGAATCACCTCGAAGGTAACGATCTATTGAAACGTAATAAGCATGGTTTCATCGTTCTTGTGCAATGCGGCTAGCTCTTTATTCGCACGAAGTAATAGCCGCTATCGACAGGGGATCTCAAGTTGATTCTGTATTTCTAGATTTCCGGAAAGCTTTTGACACCGTTCCTCACAAGCGACTTCTAATCAAGCTGCGAGCCTATAGGGTGTCGTCTCAGTTGTGCGACTGGATTCGTGATTTCCTGTCGGGAAGGTCGCAGTTCGTAGTAATAGACGGCAAATTATCGAGTAAAACTGAAGTGATATCAGGTGTTCCCCAGGGAAACGTCCTGGGACGTCTGCTGTTCCTGATCTATATAAATGACCTGGGTGACAAACTGAGCAGTTCTCTTCGGTTGTTCACAGATGACGCTGTAATTTACCGTCTAGTAAGGTCATCCGAAGACCAGTATCAGTTGCAAAGCGATTTACAAAAGATTGCTGTATGGTGTGGCAGGTGGCAGTTGACGCTAAATAACGAGAAGTGTGAGGTGATCGACATGAGTTCCAAAAGAAATCCGTTTGAATTCGATTACTCGATAAATAGTACAATTCTCAAGGCTGTCAATTCAACTAAGTACCTGGGTGTAAAAATTACGAACAGCTTCAGTTGGAAAGACCACATAGATAATATTGTGGGGAAGGCGAGCCAATGGTTGAGTTTCATTGGCAGGACACTTAGAAGATGCAACAAGTCCACTAAAGAGACAGCTTACACTACACTCGTTCGTCCTTTGTTAGAATATTGCTGCGCGGTGTGGGATCCTTACCAGGTGGGATTGACGGAGGACATCGAAAGGGTGCAAAAAAAGGCAGCTCGTTTTGTATTATCACGTAATAGGGGAGAGAGTGTGGCAGATATGATACCCGAGTTGGGATGGAAGTCATTAAAACAAAGACGTTTTTCTTCGCGGCGAGATCTATTTACGAAATTTCAGTCACCGACTTCCTCTTCCGAATGCGAAAATATTTTGTTGATCCCAACCTACACAGGTAGGAATGACCGTCAAAATAAAATAAGAGAAATCAGAGCCCGAACAGAAAGGTTTAGGTGTTCGTTTTTCCCGCACGCTGTTCGGGAGTGGAATGATAGAGAGATAGTATGATTGTGGTTCAAAATGGTTCAAATGGCTCTGAGAACTATGGGACTCAACTGCTGTGGTCATTAGTCCCCTAGAAGTTAGAACTACTTAAACCTAACTAACCTGAGGACATCACACACATCCATACCCGAGGCAGGATTCGAACCTGCGACCGTAGCAGTCGCACGGTTCCGGACTGCGCGCCTAGAACCGCGAGACCACCGCGGCCGGCGATTGTGGTTCGATGAACCCTCTGCCAAGCACTTAAATGTGAATTGCATAGTAATCATGTAGATGTAGATACATGTCAGGTGACCTCGCAGGCCATGGAACAGGACCTCCCCTTCCAATCCAGCGACCAGGAAATACAGCACTGAGACGGTTGCGGGCACCCACACTGAAGTGAGGCGGTGCCACGTCATGTTGTACCAACATCCTCTCACGAACAGCCACGGGTACGTTCTCCAACATCTCAGGCACATCTCTTTGTACGAACCTCAAGTACAGGTGGCCATCCAGAGGCTCGGTAGACGATGTAGCCCAATGAGATTGTCGCCTACAATTCCGGCCCAGATTTCGGAGCTAAACGGATTTGATAGTGTGACTGTATTACAGCGTGAGGGTTTTCGTCATCCCACACATGGCTATTCCTGCTGTTCAAAATACCATCACTTTGAAATGAGGACTCGTCAGTAAACAGCACGATTTGGAGAAAATCTCGTCCATCAATCCATTGTTGGATCAATCACTGAGAGAATGCAAACCTTGATGTAAAGTCAATAACAAGCATTGCCTGGAGTCGTTGTGGGTGATATGGGTGTAACATACACCCATTTAAAGTGCGATACGACGAGCAATTGTAGTGGGGTCCACTGCAGCACGTTCCAGCATCCCCTCTTCAAAATCGAGTGTGCGAGTGGTCCTCATGTTGCCAGGTCCCTCGTTTTTTGTTTCCGATTTGCCAGTCTCCCACATTCGTCGAGCGAGAAGAATAAACACTTGTCGTAAAGCTGACACGTATAACGAAACGTTCTCTGTACAGCCGTTCGGCAGCGAGAGCACTGCTATGTACTTTCCCATACACAAGGTGCATGCGAGTGAGTTCTGCGAAGCTGTACTGGTACTGATGCGTCGTATTGTACTCTGCGTCTCTGAACAGCACTGAGTAATGAATGGGTCTGTCGTTGATTCATAGAACGTTCTGTCATGAGATAATGTAAATACGATACCACAGAGCTGACTTATGGACAAGTAAAGCAAACAAAACCTGCATCATGGCTTCCTAGTGATCAAGCTCTTCCTCTTTGTTTCCTTACATGAAATAAAGAACGTACATGTAAATACACTCCTGTAAATGGAAAAAAGAACACATTGACACCGGTGTGTCAGACCCACCATACTTGCTCCGGACACTGCGAGAGGGCTGTACAAGAAATGATCACTCGCACGGCACAGCGGACACACCAGGAACCGCGGTGTTGGCCGTCGAATGGCGCTAGCTGCGCAGCATTTGTGCACCGCCGCCGTCAGTGTCAGCCACTTTGCCGTGGCATACGGAGCTCCATCGCAGTCTTTAACACTGGTAGCATGCCGCGACAGCGTGGACGTGAACCGTATGTGCAGTTGACGGACTTTGAGCGAGGGCGTATAGTGGGCATGCGGGAGGCCGGGTGGACGTACCGCCGAATTGCTCAACACGTGGGGCGTGAGGTCTCCACAGTACATCGATGTTGTCGCCAGTGGTCGGCGGAAGGTGCACGTGCCCGTCGACCTGGGACCGGACCGCAGCGACGCACGGATGCACGCCAAGACCGTAGGATCCTACGCAGTGCCGTAGGGGACCGCACCGCCACTTCCCAGCAAATTAGGGACACTGTTGCTCCTGGGGTATCGGCGAGGACCATTCGCAACCGTCTCCATGAAGCTGGGCTACGGTCCCGCACACCGTTAGACCGTCTTCCGCTCACGCCCCAACATCGTGCAGCCCGCCTCCACTGGTGTCGCGACAGGCGTGAATTGAGGGGCGAATGGAGACGTGTCGTCTTCAGCGATGAGAGTCGCTTCTGCCTTGGTGCCAATGATGGTCGTATGCGTGTTTGGCGCCGTGCAGGTGAGCGCCACAATCAGGACTGCATACGACCGAGGAACACAGGGCCAACACCCGGCATCATGGTGTGGGGAGCGATCTCCTACACTGGCCGTACACCTCTGGTGATCGTCGAGGGGACACTGAATAGTGCACGGTACATCCAAACCGTCATCGAACCCATCGTTCTACCATTCCTAGACCGGCAAGGGAACTTGCTGTTCCAACAGGACTACGCACGTCCGCATGTATCCCGTGCCACCCAACGTGCTCTAGAAGGTGTAAGTCAACTACCCTGGCCAGCAAGATCTCCGGATCTGTCCCCCATTGAGCATGTTTGGGACTGGATGAAGCGTCGTCTCACGCGGTCTGCACGTCCAGCACGAACGCTGGTCCAGCTGAGGCGCCAGGTGGAAATGGCATGGCAAGCCGTTCCACAGGACTACATCCAGCATCTCTACGATCGTCTCCATGGGATAATAGCAGCCTGCATTGCTGCGAAAGGTGGATATACACTGTACTAGTGCCGACGTTGTGCATGCTCTGTTGCCTGTGTCTATGTGCCTGTGGTTCTGTCAGTGTGATCATGTGATGTATCTGACCCCAGAAATGTGTCAATAAAGTTTCCCCTTCCTGGGACAGTGAATTCACGGTGTTCTTATTTCAATTTCCAGGAGTGTAAATAGCACTGGACGTGTAATCGTGTACGCATGTTAGTTGTAAGTAAGCTGGAAAGCGGTAACGCTTGACGAAGCGGCAGACACGTTTACTTCCATATTTCTTTAAGCTGGCTTCTGCAACCCCAAGCTGCCTATCTCAAACTGTTCAGTGAAACATTCTCTATGTCATGTTACACTATAGCACGGTCTTACGGAAACACCCTGTTTAGATCTTCCGGGTTTCTTGTATCAGTTGTACGTGATACCTGCCTCCATAGCTGAGGTCGGAAACGCGCGCCTGTCAGTTGTCACATGACTCGGAGATAAGCTGGTTTGAACCACGGTGGGGGATGAAATTTTCGGTGCCAGTATTTTGTCGGTAAGGGGAGGAGCGTTGATGGCACGAAGGTACTCATCGATGCTTTGTGCGCCAGTGTGGGGAATTAAATTCCAAACCTCTCTGCAGTGTCTCATGAAGTGACGGCATATGACACTGTCGATGGATAACCACGTTAAACTGGATGGCCCCCTTGGTGCTATTCGAGAGGAGCAAGCTACGCGCTGGCAACGGATTTCGCCCTCTTCTTGACTCATCATCGTCATCGTCATGCAACACTACACTACACAAACATCCACTACACCCACCTACTCTCTACAAACACACACACGACACAACTCTCACGTACTTCCAAAGTAAGGGATCAATGCACGCATAAGAAGAACACCCCTTCCAACAGACAGTTCAACCCAACTCATTATGTATGCCAGACAACAATGCCGTACATTTACGTTCACATTTTTACCTTGCAAGGTTCCCAGAAAGAGGAGCAATACTCTAGTACCACTCGATCGAGGATTTTGTAAGCTACCTCTTCTGAGGAACCTGTCTGGCAGCTGTCTTTCAGACGATTAGCTCTATGGGGAACTTCCATTTTAAATCGCTCCGTACGTGTTATCCCCAAATCTTTCACCGATATGACTACGTCCTGTGATTGTTCGACAATCATGTAGTTGTACACTAACTGGGATTTCCTCCAATACGGTACAAGTGTTAATTTGGGGACCAACTACTAATCTGTGCACTAATCGTCGGTCCTTTGCAGGGCTTTCCATATTTCGCTACAATTTATTAACGTTGAAGCTACTCTACATACGAAAGCATCATCCGTGAGGAGGTTCAGCGAGCTTTGTATCTCGAACAGTAATGGTCCTCGGGATACAGCCAAAGTTACTTTTACATATGCTGATTTATCTCCGTCAAGAATGTCACTCTGTCTTCTACTTGCTAGCAACTACACAGTCCAGTCAAAAAACTGGTACCGCTTGCTGTCCAGTTTTCTCCATTAGGCAAGCCTGTGGAAGTGTACTGTACGCCTTCCGGAAACCAAGGGAGAGATCAACCTGGACGCCAGTTTCTCCTGTCCTCTGTGTGACACGGAGAAGGCTTTCACACGATCGTTGCTTGCAGGACCTATGTTCTTTTCTACACAGGGGATTTACGTTCTTCGCGAAATTCATAGTGAGCCGTGGCTGGTTCATGCTATGCTCTGGATTAAACCTTCATTGGATTCTGTGTTTAGTCTCCCGCAGTTATCACGATTATACTGTTGCCCTCTCCTTCCGCGGGTGGCAGCAGCGGTGTGTATCGATATTCGCACCTTGGACTATCTTTGACCTGGAGCTTATAGTTTCCGGATGGTCGGTGTGCGACCAGTCGGTCGGTTAGCGTGGAGCATCAAGAAATTCTCCGCTGGACATAGTTTGCCCGGGGCCGCTGGGAGTCTCTATGTGGTGTCGGAGTGTGTGGTGCTGTTCCTATTGCTACGAGGTCCGTGGCTCACCGACCCTGGACACGAAAGTTGAGTTTTGATTTAATCTACCAGCAAGTCAAGACTGTTCACATTGTGTTGTTTGGAGTTGGTTGTCAGCTGTTGGCATATTCCTGTGAGCAACAAAGTGGTTTTCAAGTTGGAAAATTCTAGCCACCCTCTGGTGGAGTTTAATTGTATTTGGATATTTAAATTGAAGTGCACCAGCGGAATCTTCTACCTTGAGGCCGTTAATGTTCCGGTTACCTGCCCTGGCAGTTGACGTAAATTTCAGGCAGTGTAGTTTCGTCATCGTGTTGTTGCTGTCCAGCACGGTGTGTAGTTTGACAGCTCCACGTATGACTGGTTGTGGGCAGCAATATCTTCTACGTAGTTCCCTTGAACTCCCTGGTGAGGTGGAAGTTATCTTGTTGGTGGGTCCGTTGACTGTCGGTCGGTTGGGTTGTCGGCGTATCGTGAATGCTTGGCCCGACTGCCTGTATCACCGTGCGGCTGCTACGGTCGCAGGTTCGAATCCTGCCTCGGGCATGGATGTGTGTGATGTCCTTAGGTTAGTTAGGTTTAAGTAGTTCTAAGTTCTAGGGGACTGAGGACCACAGCAGTTGAGTCCCATAGTGCTCAGAGCCATTTGAACCATTTTGCCTGTATCACCTAAGCGGGCGTTAGTGTTTGAATTCCAGGCCCACCCTCGAACATCTGAGCGCCCTTGGGTGTACTGCCCATTTTTTATTTGTTCTTGTTGTTTGTACTTGTATGGCTTCTAGCTGATCTCTTTTTTTTAAATTAAGGTTGTTTTGCCCTTAAGGTTTTGCCCTTTAGGCCTTCAGCCTAATTTAAAGAACTGTTTTACACAAGACCTTTGGCATTTTAAAGGTTTTAATGTTGTTGAATTTTAAGTGTTGTGTCTTCAGCCGATTTTGAGTTTGAGTTGTTTCGCTCATAAGGCCTTCAACCTAGTTCAAAGAACAGTTTCACATATACCCTTTGGCATTTTAAAAATTTTAATGTTGTTGAATTTGAAGTGTTGGGCCTTCTGCCGATTTTGATTTTGTGTTGGTGTGCTCTTAAGCCTTCAGCCTAAATTAAAGACCTGTTTCACATACGGCCTTTGGTTTTTAAAAAAGATTAATGTTATGGAGCTTTAAGTGTTAGGCCTTCAGGCGATTTGAATTTAACTTGTTTGCTCTTGCATTGTCTGATTCTTTGGGCCTTCAGCCAAACTAAGGAACTGTTTTAAGATAGGGCTTTGCCTTTTAAATTTCTGTTTAGGTTGAGGTTTGCCTAATTAAGAACTGTTTTACGTAAGGCCTTTGTTTTTTTAAAAAATTTAATGTAGTTCAGCCTTAAGTGTTGGGCTTTCAGCCGATTTTGAGTTCAAATTGTTTGCTCTGAAAATCTCAGATTCCTTGGGCCTTCAGCCCAAATAAAGAACTGTTGTATGATAAGGCTTGCCTTTTAAATATCTGATTATGCTTGCGTTTTAAGTTATTGCCTTCAGCCGTTTTTAAATTAAAGTGACTTTCAGCTGGTAATTACGTCCTGATGATTAAAGATGTGTGTTTAAAAAATAATTTGTTGGGCTCTTGTAATGTCTGATGAATTAAGAAAGTTGTATATTCGAGTGTAACTGGCAACCCCTTATTTTGGCCCCTTTCCACAGTTTACAGCCGGCCGGTGTGGCCGAGCGGTTCTAGGCGCCTCAGTCTGGAACCGCGCGACTGCTATGGTCGCATGTTCGAATGCTGCATCTGGCATGGTTGTGTAGTATGTCCTTAAGTTAGTTAGGTTAGTAGTTCTAAGTTCTAGGGGACTGATGACCTCAGATGTTAAGTCCCATAGTGTCCAGAGCCATTTTGAACCACAATTTAAACTACCTGTTCTGTCCTGCAGGTTAAGCTGGGCGTATCACATAGTAGTCTAGCACAAAACATGTTCTAAAATTCTAAAAGTCGTAAAGATCTGTGCATTCGTCCAGTAATTTCGGACGTTTTGTTATTTCGTCGATGCAAACTAAAATGTAGCACGACATCGCCTGCCGAACAGCACAAGTCGACAGCAATCTCGCCCTTCAGTTCGCTGGTGTATTCGATCGGGCGGAGTGACGGTGAAAAAAGGGCTCAGGCTGGCAGGTGGCGCGTTACAGCGCCGGACTGACTGACTCTGGTGAAAGTCGGCAGTCGACCGTCAAGCGAGGAAAAGCAGCCGTCTCCGTATCCGCCACTCAGCGCGAGTCACCCGTCCACGTCCGCGTCGCTTCTGCCGGGCTTTCACCGCCGCTTCGGACACTGCACGCCCTGTCGGCGGCCTTTGATCGACGGGTCCTGTTATTCCAGCCAGCCCGGCGTGCAGGTCCGAGTGCGTCGAAACGGTTCCCCTTCAGCTTCAGCGCGTCTGGCATGTGATTCTCGCACCGAGGCGTAGCTCTGACGTCACTAGAAGCGAAACATCCCGTCGACGTTGACGTCACACTGTTGAGCATTTCTCCTTGCGGCACACTCCAGTATGCAGGTGTCTAATAGACGCCAACACGCAATATTTCACGGAAAATTTCGGGACGGCCGCATACAGATCGAGTTCTAACTCTCAGCATGTAGGGATCAACTGAACGGAACGGATAGTGGCCTGCAAAGAGGGTATAAGGTGATAGTCAACAAAACAGATGGTCGTCGAATTAAATCAGGTGACGCCGAGGGTTTAAATTAGGAAATGACATGCTAAATGTGATAGGAGAGTTCTGTTATTTCGACAGCATAGTGACTTGGAAAAAATGTAAAAAGCGGTCAAATGTTTTGTGAAATGATTTAGCTGAACATTAGCAACAAAATACACTACTGGCTATTAAAATTGCTACACCACGAAGATGATGTGAACAGGCGCGAAATTTAACCAACAGGCAGAAGATGCTGTGATATGGAAATGATTAGCTTTTCAGAGCATTCACACCTACAACTTGCTGACACGAGGGAATTTCCCAACCGATTTCTCATACACAAACAGCAGTTGACCGGCGTTGCCTGGTGAAACGTTGTTGTGATGCCTCCTGCAAGGAGGAGAAATGCGTACCATCACGTTTCCGACTTTGATAAAGATCGGATTGAAGCCTATCGCGATTGCGGTTTACCGTATCGCGACATTGCTGCTCGCGTTGGTCGAGATCCAATGACTGTTAGCAGAATATGAAATCGATGGGTTCAGGAGGGTAATACGGAACGCCGTGCTGGATCCCAACGGCCTCGTACGACTAGTAGGCGAGATGACAGGCATCTTATCCGCATGGCTGTAACGGATCGTGCAGCCACGTCTCGATCCCCGAATCAACACATGGGGACGTTTGCAAGACAACAACCATCTGCACGAACAGTTCGACGACGTTTGCAGCAGCATGGACTAACAGCTCGGAGACCATGGCTGCATCATAGACAGGAGCGCCTGCGATAGTGTACTCAACGACGAACCTGGATGCACGAACGACAAAACGTCATTTTTCCGATGGATCCAGGTTCTGTTTATAGCATCTTGATGGTCGCATCCGTGTTTGGTGACATCGCGGTGAACGCACATTGGAAGCGTGTATTTGCCATCGCCATACTGGCGTATCACCCGACGTGATGGTATGGGGTGCCATTGGTTACACGTCTTGGTCACCTCTTGTTCACATTGACGGCTCTTTGAACAGTGGACGTCACATTTCAGATGTGTTACGACCCGTGACTCTACCCTTCACTCGACCCCTGCGAAACCCTACATTTCAACAGGATAATGCACGACCGCATGTTTCATGTCTTGTACGGGCCTTTATGGATACAGAAAATGTTCGACTGCTGCCCTGGCCAGCACATTCTCCAGATCTCTCACCAATGCAAAACGTCTAGTCAATGGTGGCCGAGCAACTGGCTCGTCACAATACGCCAGTCACTACTCTTGATGAACTGTGGTATCGTGTTGAAGCTGCATGGGCAGCTGTACCTGTACACGCCATCCATGCTCTGTTTGACTCAATGCCCAGGCGCATCAAGGCCGTTATTACGGCTAGAGGTGGTTGTTCTGAGTACTAATTTCTCAGGATCTATGTACCCAAATTGCGTGAAACTGTACTCGCATGTCAGTTCTAGTATAATTGTCCAATGAATACCCGTTTATCATCTGCATTTCTTCTTGGTGTAGCAATTTTAATGGCCAGTAGTGTAAATTAGAAAAACATTTCACGCACCTCTGAATGGTGCTACAAATCTTGAATATGAAATGAGATGCCTCTGAGAAGTTAACGCTTAATGTATAATTTACAATCTTAGAATGTTTAAAGAGTACTATAGGCTATTTGTCTTGTGAATTGTATAGACCTCCACGCAAATATACTATAAGTATACTGTAAAACTGCAAGTTAAAAATCCAGCCTTAAATTCTCAGTCGGCGCCTCATTTGGTCGGTATTACACTATGATACTGCTACGTGAAAGTTGACATGCCAAATATTTATGGCATAGAAATTTGATGGTATAGTAGGGAACTTTGTCAAATCTGCCTGTCGTGTAAATTAGAAAAACATTTCACGCACCTCGGAATGGTGCTACAAATCTTGAATATGAAATGAGATGTCGTCGTCGAAATCCAGGGCCTTACCGTAGATTTGATCATAAAAGTCGTTCGTCTTCTGGTCACTGCAATGTGAAACCTAACTGCTTGGCGCGCTGGCGTTGCTACAGCTATTTGACGTCTCTGTAGTGTGCTTGTAAACATGGCTTCTCAGTTGGCGTATTCAAATGTGTGTGAATTCCTAAGGGACCAAACTACTGAGGTCATCGGTCCCTAGACTTACACACTATTTAAACTAACTTAATGCTAAGCCCAACACACAGCCATGCCCAAGGGAGGACTCGAAGCCCCGTTTGGAGGGACATGGCGCCTCTAACCGCTCGGCCACTCCGCGAGGCTTGGTGTGTTCCTTCGACTCCTTGTCAAAAACTTGCTTCGACGACGGGGGGCGGGGGAGGGGGGTTGCAAGAGGCTCAGTGCACGCTATTAATTGTAGTGTGTTGATGGGCAGGTACAATATGCTGCAGGCGACTTCATGCCCACAGTCACAGCTACAGCCATCCACATCTACATATGGGAACATTCAGACAGCTTTTCAGCAAGTCGGAATAGAGGATGTGTTCACGCTCCAAAATAAAAAAAAATCCCTTGTTAGCTTTCCATTATACACTCCTGGAAATTGAAATAAGAACACCGTGAATTCATTGTCCCAGGAAGGGGAAACTTTATTGACACATTCCTGGGGTCAGGTACATCACATGATCACACTGACAGAACCACAGGCACATAGACACAGGCAACAGAGCATGCACAATGTCGGCACTAGTACAGTGTATATCCACCTTTCGCAGCAATGCAGGCTGCTATTCTCCCATGGAGACGATCGTAGAGATGCTGGATGTAGTCCTGTGGAACGGCTTGCCATGCCATTTCCACCTGGCGCCTCAGTTGGACCACCGTTCGTGCTGGACGTGCAGACCGCGTGAGGCGACGCTTCATCCAGTCCCAAACATGCTCAATGGGGGACAGATCCGGAGATCTTGCTGGCCAGGGTAGTTGACTTACACCTTCTAGAGTACGTTGGGTGGCACGGGATACATGCGGACGTGCATTGTCCTGTTGGAACAGCAAGTTCCCTTGCCGGTCTAGGAATGGTAGAACGATGGGTTCGATGACGGTTTAGATGTACCGTGCACTATTCAGTGTCCCGTCGACGATCACCAGAGGTGTACGGCCAGTGTAGGAGATCGATCCCCACACCATGATGCCGGGTGTTGGCCCTGTGTGCCTCGGTCGTATGCAGTCCTGATTGTGGCGCTCACCTGCACGGTGCCAAACACGCATACAACCATCATTGGCACCAAGGCAGAAGCGATTCTCATCGCTGAAGACGACATGTCTCCATTCGTCCCTCCATTCACGCCTGTCGCGACATCACTGGAGGCGGGCTGCACGATATTGGGGCGTGAGCGGAAGACGGCCTAACGGTGTGTGGGACCGTAGCCCAGCTTCATGGAGACGGTTGCGAATGGTCCTCGCCGATACCCCAGGAGCAACAGTGTCCCTAATTTGCTGGGAAGTGGCGGTGCGGTCCCCTATCGCACTGTGTAGGATCCTACGGTCTTGGCGTGCATCCGTGCGTCGCTGCGGTCCGGTCCCAGGTCGACGGGCACGTGCACCTTCCGCCGACCACTGGCGACAACATCGATGTACTGTGGAGACCTCACGCCCCACGTGTTGAGCAATTCGGCGGTACGTCCACCCGGCCTCCCGCATGCCCACTATACGCCCTCGCTCAAAGTTCGTCAACTGCACATACGGTTCACGTCCACGCTGTCGCGGCATGCTACCAGTGTTAAAGACTGCGATGGAGCTCCGTATGCCACGGCAAACTGGCTGACACCGACGGCGGCGGTGCACAAATGCTGCGCAGCTAGCGCCATTCGACGGCCAACACCGCGGTTCCTGGTGTGTGCGCTGTGCCGTGCGTGTGATCATTGCTTGTACAGCCCTCTCGCAGTGTCCGGAGCAAGTATGGTGGGTCTGACACACCGGTGTCAATGTGTTCTTTTTTCCATTTCCAGGAGTGTAGTTTGTTTAATTTGAACTCTGAATGCCACAAGTTAAAAGCCGCTTCATCTGTTTCATAATTTTTATTAATTTTATAGTTATTGGAACAGTAATTCCATTAATCAACAACGTGCCCATCGTCACAGCGCTCTGAATGGAGAACTTATTGAGGGGAAAGTGCAAACAAAAATCCACTTATATGTACCGGGTGGTTAGAACTAAAGTGCTGCGGCTCACAGAGCTCCAGTGTGGGCTAAACTTGGTACGCGTTCTAAAGCGTTAGTGCTGAACCGATCTGTGCTGGCATAAAATAGTTCCAAATTTGACCACAAGGTGCAAATCTGCCGCTTAGCAACGAAACATGGCCAGTAAATGTCAAACAAATGCGAAAGGCATAAAGTTGATTTTATTATTAACCACCGCTCACACAATTTGTTCAGTGTGAGCATTGGCGGCGTGGATGAGATGCTGTACAGCGCCAGATTTGCACCCGGTGGTGAAAACTGGAACCTATTTTTTTCCGAGCGTAAATCGGTTCCGCATTAACGCATTAGTAAATCTATCAAGTGTCGCTGCCATACGATAAATACAGCCCGCATTGAACTTCGGTGAGTAGCTGCACTTTAATTATAATTACATGGTATTTCAAGCGCTATCCTAGTTGAGCAAAGAGGAAATACGTAAGGGATATCATCATTGAAGCAGAAAAAGAGCCGCGCGGGATTAGCCGAGCGGACGCCGGCACGGTAGCTCAATGTGCTCGGTCAGAGGGCTGCCTACTCTCTTTAATAAAAAAAACTGAGTCAAGGAACCAACGTGAACAAATGTCTTGTGACGTCCGCCCAGATCAAACGCAACGAACTATATAGAAGAAAGGAAAAAAAAAGCGGTCTAAGGCGCTGCAGTCATGGACTAAGCGACTGATCCCGGTGGAGGTTCGAGTCCTCCCTCGGGCATGGGTGTGTGTGTTTGTCCGTAGGATAATTTAGGTTAAGTAGTGCGCAAGCTTAGAGACTGATGACCTTAGCAGTCAAGTCCCATAAGATTTCACACACATTTGCGCTTTTTTTTTTTTTTTTTTTTGCTGAATTAGACTTCAGAGGACACAAGACTAGGGAAATGTTTCTGACGGTGAAGTACCTCTGCAAAGGTCACCAGGCCAAGCAGAAATTTGTCAAAGATTACCATGATAAGATCCTGACGAACGATAGGGACATAGCTGAGAGATAGAAAGAGTACTTTCGACAGCTGCTAAATTGTGATGAACCTGAACTGCAGTTTGAGTTCCAGTACCCAATTACAGCCGGTGCAGACTATCCCCCACCTACCCTGGACGAGATAAAAACCAGAATCAGACACCTTAAACAGAATAAGAGTCCAGGTGAAGACGGAATACAGGCTGAAATGATTCTGGCAGGAGGACAGAAACTTGAAGAAAAAATACATCGACTGATACATGCAATATGGACGAAAGAAGAACTACGAGCAGAATGGAAAACAGCTCTGATTTGTCCAATACATAAGAAGGGCGACAAACTGAAATGCGACAACTATCGAGGAATTGCCCTGCTCAAAGTCTGCTATAAGATCCTGTCCAACTCACTGATATATAGAATTCAGCCAGTGGCAGAATCGGTGATTGGGGAGTAGCAGGGAGGTTTCGGGCCAGGACGGTCAACAGTAGATCACAAGTCTCCAGCAGCTCACTGAGAATCTGGGTGAATATGGTAAAGATTTTCATACTTTATTCGTTGATTTTAAGAAGGCCTATGATTGCATACATCGCAAGAGCCTGCTCAACTGTTTAAGGCAGTTTGGCATAGCAGATAAACTGATCAATCTGATAAAGATCTGTCTGAACGAAACACGTGCAAAGGTGAAGATGGGAAATCGCGTAGCTGAGGAGTTTGAAATTGTGACAGGTCTCAGGCAAGGAGATGGGTTGTCCCCTATACTGTTCAACTTTGCCCTCGAGAAGATCGTACGCGAGACTTCCAAGAGAACGAAGGGATTGAAATCTAAGGAAAGAGACTGGCATACTTAGCCGATGCAGACGACATCTGTTTACTCTCTAGGTCGGAAGAGGAGTTGGAGCAAATGACCAAACCACTAAAGGAAGCAAATTTGGGCTAAACATAAACGAAGCCAAGACAGAGTACCTCGTTATAACGCTTGGTCATTATCAGACTGCTGATCATCTACAATCACTGCATGTTGGGGACCAGTCCTACAAGAGAGTGCAAAAATTCAAATACCTAGGGGCACTTTTCACTGAGAAGTCGTCATGTGAAGCAGAGATCAATGCCAGAATACAAGCAAGAAACCGATCTTACCACAGCCGAGCAAAACTGCTTGGGTCCAGATATCTCTCCAGACAGTTCAAGATTCGACTGTACAAAACCCTGATCCAGTCTGTTGTTCTATGTGGCTTTGAGACATGGGGTATCTGGAAACAGGACTTCCATAAGCTCCTCGTTTTTGAGAGAAAAGTGCTTCGGAAGATCTTCGGTCCGGTTCTGGATACAGATACAGGGGAATGGAGGATCAGATACAACCGAGAGCTTGAGGAACAACACTACCAGCCCAACATAGCAGGAACTGTCAATGCCAAACGAATGCAGTGGACCGACCATGTGGCTCGGATGGAGGATCAGAGGTGGCCTCTGGAGTGTTTTGGGGGAAGAGACCAAACAGCGAGGTCATCGGTCTCATTGCATTAGGGAAGGAAGTCGGCCGTGCCCTTTCAAAGGAACCATCCCAGCATTTGCCTGGAGCGATTAAGGGAAATCACGGAAAACCTAAATCAGGATGGCCGGACGCGGGATTGAACCGTCGTCCTCCTGAATGCGAGTCCAGTGTGCTACCACTGTGCCACCTCGCTCGGTGGGTGGCCTCACACCTACAGGAAAGAGACCCCCAGGGAGACCCAAGAAGCGTTGGAGGGATGGACTCCATGAAGATTTAAACCGAGTGTCAATAAATGTGAACAGGTCGAGAAAGCAGCAGTGGACGGAATACAGTGGAGGAGGAAACTTGTAGATGCGTTCGGTCCACTGGGCCTGATCCAGTCCTAGTTCCAGAATGAGATTTTCACTCTGCAGCGGGGTGTGCGCTGGTATGAAACTTCCTGGCAGATTAATACTGTGTGCCAGACCGAGACTCGAACTCGTACCTTTGCCTTTCACGGGCAAGTGCTCTACCAACTGAGCTACCCAAGCACGACTCACGCCCCGTCCTCACAGCTGCCAGTATCTCGTCTCCTACCTTCCAAACTTTACAGAAGGTCTCCTGGAGACCTTGCAGAACTAGCATTCCTGAAAGAAAGGATTTTGCGGAGACACAGCCTGGGGGATGTTTCCAGAATGAGATTTTCACTCTGCAGCGGAGTGTGCGCTGATATGAAACTTCCTGGCAGATTAGAACTGTGTGGCGGACCGAGACTCGAACTCGAGACATTTGACTTTCGCGGGCAAGTGCTCTACGAACTGCGCTACCCAATCACGACTCACGCCCCGTCCTCACAGGTACTGGCAGAAATAAAGCTGTGAGGACGGGGCGTGGGTCGTGGTTGGGTAGCGCAGTTGGTAGAGAACTTGCCCGCGAAAGGCAAAGGACCCGAGTTCGAGTCTCGGTCCGGCACACAGGTTTAATCTGCCAGGAAGTTTCAGTATCCTAGTTGGTCTACGCGCTGACTCGAGGGGGAAGTAATCTGACGCGATTCTGTGTTTCAGCACGAAGCGCAAACGGCAGGCAGCGGGCGGTCTGGCGTGTGGCGGCACGCTGCACAGTGAGCAGTAGCAGAGACAGCAGGGAGGCGGCAGGACGCAAGCGGCGAGTCGCCTCGCCGTCGATCCGCGGTTACTTGAGCGGCAGAGCGCGCGCGCTGCGGACAGCAAACAGAGGGAGTGACGTCAGCTGTCAGCCGGCGCCTGCCCGGCTGGGGTCAACGCCCTCCGCCCGCACGCACTCGGAGACTCCTCCTCCGCACCGCTGACAGCGTTGCTGCTGCCGCTGCTGCCAGGGTAAGCCGAGCAGTCGGCTATCCACAGGTGCCAGCGTGCGGTACGACACACCCACTGCATCGCAGTGTGCGATTTGCAGGGGGGGGGGGGGGGGATTCCCCCTCTCTGCATCAGACCATCCCCTGCTCTGGTTTCAGTTTATGCATCCCAGCCTGGGATGTTTATTTCCCACTCACTGGACTAAAACTTTACACATAATATAAATTTGTGGAGCCGAACACTGAAAGTTTACTATTAATATGTTTGCTTATTAATTTTGAAAAAGTGTTATGTAGCAGGTAAGCATTTCAAAACATTTAGAACTGAACTACAAGACGAGGCACCCCACATTTCCGTAGCACGCCACAATGTTGCAAGACGTCGCCCCAGCGTAAACGAGGCTTTAGAGCCAGGTCTGTATGAGATATGTTGCGTATGAAACTAAAACCTGCAATCAGATCCAAACGTCGTGGAAAACTGTTAAGAGGTGTCATCCTGCAGCAAGATAACGGTCACCGACATTCTGCCTAACGGACAGCTGACGTAATAAAGGAGTTGAGATTCGAGGTGCTGGAACATCCACCGTACAGTCCAGACCTGGCTACAAGCGATTTTCACATGTTTGGACCCTTAATGGAAGCACTACAGGGAAGAAGATTTGAAAGTGATGAAGACGTCATTGCTGCGGTGCAAAATTGGTTACAGATGCAACCGAAAATCGTATTTTCTGATGAAATAAAAAAACTCGTAAAACGTCGGGAAAACTGCATTGAAATACAGGGACGTTACGTAGAAAAATAACGCATGTTTCAGTTTTCTATCATCGGAATAAGTACAGCTTTTCACAAATGTGCCTTTGCTTTTTGAATTCCCCTCGTATCCCTGTATGTAGATGATTTTGTAAATAAGCTTTACCTATAATGTACTTTTAAAGATATAACAAGGGATGGCTTTTCTGATAGTGCATACGCGTCAGTAGTGAGTTTCGGCATTAACATCTATTTATAAATAACTGTTTAACCATGGGTAACGCCACGGTCCAAGGTAGTAACTTATATAATTATACTAACCCCATAAGACATCCTCCCCCCCGCCCACTAGTAAAAGCACAAATCGCACTCAGTTGCATCGACAAGACCTGAAAGCTATGGATCGAGACAGTATTTCACGACTTCCGCAAAGCACTTTGCAAGGAATGCCGGACATTTGCCACACTTGCCCCTTCGCCAGGTAGCTTGAGTACCGATCCCTCAGGTAAGGGACGCCCTTCCTCCAACTTCTTGTGTCCGCTTTTAAACCGCCGTCTCCACATCTTACGCGATACAAGTATGCAAGGGACCTTCTTCTTAGACATCTTGGCGAAATACAGAGCTTCTTTTCCGAAATAGAAATATTTATAACTTTTGGGGAACGAAAGCAATTCTGACGATTATGTCAGTATGTAATTAGTTTTTCCAAGTATAAATATAGATACCTCTGTCTGTACGATAGCTTCCTTTGACGCTTACTGATTCCGATAGAAACAGTCCATCGCCATGGGAGCAACAAGAAAGGAACGATGTAAAGAGAATGCGAATATACGCTAATCATTTCTTTTTGATCACTGAATTTGTGCCTACTTTAATTACTACAACTGCATGCCCAAAAGACGATAAGGAAAGAAGAAGTGGGAATGTGAATGTAAGAAAAGAAAAACGACATACTTCCTATTAATTTTCTCTCTAAAATCCGGTATCCCTTGCGGCGAAACATTAGTTAATAAAGTGTAGCGGGACAATGTTCAAAACATGACTGATAATGCGTTCACTAAATAGAGATAAGAACATCTATGACTGATATGTCATCTAAATTCGACGTACAGTTTCAAAATGTTAAAAATAAGGAAATGAAGTAATACAGAATGCTATGCTTGTAACGTACGTTGTTGTTCTACATTGTCTAGCTCTGGTATTTACAGGGTCACAGAGAAAGCATCCTAGGTTTTGGTGATCTCCACAACAACAGAAACAAGCACACTAATGTGTGTTCCAGCTTACAAGCGACATTGAAGCACGTAGTTCCTGTGAGTTAGTATGGGCAGAGGTTATATTAGACAACCGGTATAAATTAATAACTGGCTCCTTTTACCGAACCCTCGGTCTCAGATGAAACAGTTGCTGAACATTTCAAAGAAAACTCTAGTCTCATCACAAATAGGTACCCTACCCATACAATTATAGTTGACAGTGACTTGAATCTACCTTCCGTATGTTGACAAAAATACATTTTCAGACCCTATTGTAGATAGAACACAACTTCCGTAGATGTTTAAATTTTTAAATTTATTTTGAGGAATTAGTTCACGAGGCCATTCAAATTGTGAATGGTTACCAAAACACACTTGACCTCTCAGCCACAAATAATCCTGAGCATCACGACGGATACAGGGATTAGTGAACACGCAGTCGTAGCGAGGCTCAATTCCGTAACAGAGAAATTCACCAAAACTAAACGCGAAATATATCTATTTATAAAAGCAACTGAAAATTCGGTTGACTGGTTTCTAAGAGATAGTCTCCAATCCTTTCAAACTATTTAAGTGAAGACCATATGTGGCTTAAGTTCAAAGAAATAGTATCAACAGCACTCGAGAGATTAATACCAAATAAATTAATAACAGGCGGAACTGATTCCCCATGGTGCACAAAACACGACAGAAGGTTGCTGTTGTTGTTGTTGTTGTTGTCCTCAGTCCCGAGACTGGCCTGATGCAGCTCTCCATGCTACTCTATCCTGTGCAAGCTGCTTCATCTCCCAGTACCTACTGCAACCTACATCCTTCTGAATCTGCTTAGTGTATTCATCTCTCGGTCTCCCTCTACGATTTTTACCCTCCACGCTGCCCTACAATGCTAAATTTGTGATCCCTTGATGCCTCAAAACATGTCCCACCAGCCGATCCCTTCCTCTAGTCAAGTTGTGCCACAAACTTCTCTTCTCCCCAATCCTACTCAATACCGCCTCATCAGTTACGTGATCTATCCACCTTATCTTCAGTATTTTTCTGTAGCACCACATTTCGAAAGCTTCTATTCTCTTCTTGTCCAAACTATTTATCGTCCATGTTTCACTTCCATACATAGCTACACTCCAAACAAATACTTTCAGAAACGACTTCTTGATACATAAATCTATATTCGATGTTAACAAATTTCTCTTCTTCAGAAACGCTTTCCTTGCCATTGCCAGTCTACATTTTATATCCTCTCTACTTCGACCATCATCAGTTATTTTACTTACTAAATAGCAAAACTCCTTTACTACTTTAAGTGTCTCATTTCCTAATCTAATTCCCTCAGCATCACCCGATTTAATTTGACTACATTCCATTATCCTCGTTTTGCTTTTGTTAATGTTCATCTTATATCCTCCTTTCAAGACACTGTCCATAGCGTTCAACTGCTCTTCCAAGTCCTTTGCCGTCTCTGACAGAATTACAATGTCATCGGCGAACCTCAAAGTTTTTACTTCGTCTCCGTGAATTTTAATACCTACTCCAAATTTTTCTTTTGTTTCCTTTATTGCTTGCTCAATATACAGATTGAATAACATCGGGGAGAGGCTACAACCCTGTCTCACTCCTTTCCCAACTACTGCTTCCCTTTCATGCCCCTCGACTCTTATTACTGCCATCTGGTTTCTGTACAAATTATAAATAGCCTTTCGCTCCCTGTATTTTACCCTTGCCACCTTTAGAATTTGAAAAAGAGTATAGGAGCACCGAAAAAGCCACGTGTAATTTAGACGAGCGCAAAATCTCCATGATTGGCGAAGTTTTACTACTGAGGCTCGAAATTTTATGCGGATTTCAATGGGAGATGCATTTAATAGTTTCCACAACGGAACTCTGTCTAGAGATGTTGCGGAAAAACCGTACTGGTCCTATGTTAAGTAAACCAGGGGAAAGGCTCAGTAAGTACCTTTACTGCGGGTCGGGCGGCGAGTGAGGAGGAGGAGAAGGAGGGGGAGAAGGAGGGGGAGGGGGAGACAAGGGTGCCGACCCTTCGGAGCAGTTAAAATCGTGGCAAATGTCCGCACACCCTTTGCAAGCTCCCCTCGCTTCTAATCTGATACTGTTATTACTCAGCTTAGCCGCGAGTCCGTAGAGACGTATGTGACGCACAGTATAATTGGTCAGCATTTCCACCCTGCATTTGCGAGTGTAAGTCGGACCTTCCTTGATCCGCCTCGGTGGGTCGTGTCGTCGGATTTCCTCCTATCTGTGAGCGGTGCAGCGCTCGTAAATGTCGTCCCGTGCAGATTGTTCACTGGCGCATTGGATGCCTCTGTCGGTGGAAGCTAATTATCTGAAATTGCTGTCGATTGACTTTGAGGTATCTATTAAGTCGAAATTAACATTCAGAATGCCGTAATATCACTTTTATTCCTATTAGATCAATAATGAAATACTCATGTCACAAACTACTCGTAACCGAGAGCGTGGCTACCATCGAACAAGACAGGAAGATCTGCCGACATTGGCGCGCAGTCCGTATCTCTTACTAGTTTCGTCATAGTTCGTGGATTTCCGATCAAGTCCGTACTTACTAAGATATGCATTTGTTAATGAACCGGTGTGAATTTTGACGAGGCAAAATTATGATAAATAGTTTTAAACATCCAGAGGCTCCTGCTAGTATTCATGTTGTCATGAATGACTTTAGTTATTAAATATAAATAAACAAAATCGGTGACTTTGGCGCCAAGATGGCGGTACTTCCCGTCATGTATATTTCCCAGGCTGACGCTTGTTGCTACGGTCCAGCGCCGAGCCCCACCCCACTGCGCGCGACATATGGTCGCTTCGACACCTAGCCAGACAGCGTGGGAAATGCTCTCCCACTCATGGCCGGCTACGGACTACAGCACTTCCTAACTATTGCGAATACATCAATGAGAGACAATAATTTATTAAAACTGGTGAAAATGTCTTCCTCGCGTAAGAGGCACCTTACAACTTGACTAAGTACCACACCTGCGCTTGTCACCGAAAGAACGATCGAATGGTGGGTGTCAGTGAAGTTTGTGACTGGGTTGAGCATCTGTCGATAGTGGGGATACAGCATGTCAATTTGAATGGAGCATCATCCAAAGCTCATAGGAGTCAGCGGACAGCGATGTTCACACGTGCAGGTGGCGGTAGTACAAAGTACACAAGGTAGGTAAAAGGACAGTGCGTTGGCGGACCGCCGTTTGTACTCCAGTGGTTCACGTGAAAAGATTGCCGACGTAATTGTGGCCGCACGATGGGAATTAACAGACTCTGAACGCAATGGTAAGGAAAGCGTTTCTGAAGAAGAGAAATTGGTTAGCATCGAGTATAGATTTAAGTGTCAGGAAGTCGTTTCAGAAAGTATTTGTATGGAGTGTAGCCATGTATGGAAGTGAAACGTGGACGATAAATAGTTTAGGCAAGAATAGAATAGAAGCTTTAGAAGTGGGGTGCTACAGAAGAATGCTGAAGATTAGATGGGTAGGTCACATAACTAATGAGGACGTATTGAACAGAATTGGAGAGAAGAGAAATTTGTGGTGCAACTTGACTAGAAGAAGGGATCGGTTGGTAGGGCGTATTCTGAGGCATCAAGGGATCAATTTAGTATTGGAGGGCAGCGTGGGGGGTAAAAATCGTAGAGGGAGACCAAGATATTCAGAAGGATGTAGGTTGCAGTGGGTACTGGAAGAAGCTTGCACAGGACAGAGTAGCATGGAGAGCTGCATCAAATCAGTCTCTGGACTGAAGCCCACAACAACAACGAACACGGAGTGGTAGCTGGAGCTAGACGCATGCGACATACCACTTCGGAAATTGTTAGGGAATTAAGTATTCGTAAATCCATAATGTCAAAAGTGTGCTGAGAATACCAAATTTTATGCCTTCCTTCTCACCACGGAAAATGCAGCGGCCGCCAGCCTTCACTTAACGATCGTGAGCAGTGCCATTTGCTTAGAGTTGTCAGTGAGAACAGACCAACAGCAGTGCGTGAAATAGTCTCAGATGTCAATACGGAACGCGGAACGTACGATGAGCGTACCAGTTAGGGCAGTGCGTAGAAATTGGGCGTTAATGGCCTAGGGCAGCACTGACGTCAGTGCCTTTCCTAACAGCTCGTCATCGCATGCAGCACGGCTCCTGGGCTCACGGCTACATAAAAACAAAATGGTTCAAATGTCTCTGAGCAGTATGGGACTTAACTTCTGAGGTCATCAGTCCCCTAGAACTCAGAACTACTTAAACCTAACTAACCGAAGGACATCAGACACAGCCATGCCCGTGGCAGGATTCGAACCTGCGACCGTAGTGGTCGTGAGGATCCAGACTGTTGCGCGTAGAACCGCTCGGCCACTCCAGCCGGCCATGGCTATATCGGTTGGACTACCGACGTCTAGAAAACTGTGACCTGGTCAGCTGAGTCCCAGTTTCAGTTGGTGAGAGCTGATGGTAGGGTTCGATTGTGGCGCAGACTCCATGAAGCCATGGACCCGAGTTGTCAACAAGTCACTGTGCACGCTGGAGGTGGCTCCATAATGGTGTGACCAGTGCTTACATGGATTGGAAATGATTAAATGGTTATGTTCGGCTACTTGCAGACAATTTGCAGCTATTCAGGGACCTCATGTCCCCAAACAACAGTGTCATATCACCGACTTATGACGGTCCGCGATTGGTTTGAAGAACATTCTTGACAATTCGAGCGAGTGATTTGGCCACTCAGATCGCCCGACATGAAACGCATCTAACGTTAACGGAACACAATCGTGAAGCCAGTTCGTGCATAACATCCTACACCGACAATATTTTCGTGATTATGAACGGCTTTAAATGCAGCATGGCTCGATATTTCTGCAGGGGACTTGCACTTGTTGAGTCCATGCCACGTCGAGTTGCTGCAGTACGAAATGCGACTGAGGTACACCTCGGTCTATACAGGGTGGTCCACTGATAGCGACCGGAGCAAATGTCTCACGAAATAAGCGTGAAACGAAATAACTACGAAGAACAAAACTTGTCTAGCTTGAAAGGGGAAACAGGTGGCGCTATGGTTGGCCGCTAGATGGCGCTGCCATAGGTCAAACGGATATCAACTTGCGGTTTTTTAAATAGGAATCCCCATTTTTATTACATATTCGTGCAGTACGTAAAGAAATATGAATGTTTTGGTTGGACTACGTTTTTCGCTTTGTCATAGATGGCGCTGTAATAGTCACAAACATATGGTTCACAATTTTAGACCAACAGTTGGTTCACATGTTCAAATGTGCGTGAAATCTTATGGGATCATCGTGGATTTTCCGTTGCCCAATAGTGCATATTATGCCGGTTTACGTTACTGCTATTGGTGAATGACTCTTCGTCGCTAAATAGAACGCGCGCAAAAAATCTGCCATCGTCCCGTAATTTCTATTGTGCCCAGTGGCAGAACTGTACACGACGTTGAAAGTCGTCGCCATGGATTTCCTGGTGCATAGAAATATGCCACGGGTGTAATCGATGTTGATATAGTATTCTCAACACCGACGTTTCTGAGATTCCCGATTCTCGCGCAATTTGTCTGCTACTGATGTGCGGATTAGCCGCGACAGCAGCTAAAACACCTACTTGGGCATCATCATTTGTTGCAGATCGTGGCTGACATTTCACATGTGGCTGAAATCTTCCTGTTTCCTTAAATAAGGTAACTATCCGGCAAACGGTCCCGACTCTTGGATGATGTCGTCCAGGATACCGAGCAGCATACATAACACACGCCCGCTGGGCATTTTGATCACAATAGCCATACATCAACACGATATCGACCTTCTCCGGAATTGGTAAACGGTCCATTTTAACAAGGGTAATGTATCACGAAGCAAATTCCGTCCGCACTGGCGGAATGTTACGTGATACCACGTATTTATACGTTTGTGACTATTACAGCGCTATCTATCACAAAGCGGAAAAAGTGGTCCAATTAAAACATTCATATTTTTTTCCGAATATGTAATAGAAAATTGGCGTTGCTATTTAAAAAGCGCAGCTGATCTCCATTTGACCTATGGCAGCGTCATCTAGCAGGCCAACCATAGCGCCATCTGGTTTCCCCCTTCAAGCTACACAAGTTTCGTTCTTTGTAGTTTTTTCGTTTGACGCTTATTTCGTAAGATATTTGGCCCGGTCACGATCAATGGACCACCCTGTACGTAGTTTAGAGTGGTCCAGAGAAATCTGTTCTGGCCCTTCCTGTTCACGTTATACAGGATGGGACCGTATAGCTGTGTGTAGAAATGCGTGGCACCCTACAACCCGGATGTAAAGAAGTTTGATATAAAAGTTGTTCGTCTGGAAAGCTGACATCCAGTGACACTGTACTCGAGTCCCCTGCTCCCTCCCCCAGAGGGTGGGAGGGGCCCAACTTTGAAATCTTCAGTAGGAACCCCCAGCTTCTACTGCAGATTCGGACTCTCCGGAAAACAATAAGTAACTATTGTGTGGAATACTTTTATCGCTGTGTGACAGATGGCGCAGTAATCGATACAAATAAAATGGGTTACAAACCGTAGAAAAGTGTTAGTGGAATATCGTATATGTAAAACACTGCCTGAGATACATTTTGTTCCATTCAAATAAACGCCTTTGATGCACGGACGGCGAACATGTGTCAGACACTCGCTGTAGGTACGACACTACTTGGTGCGTGACTGTGGCCGTACCGCAAACGACGGTCAAGGAAACGGCGGCGCGAGGCAAACATTCGAACCGCAAGCTCCTCTTCCTACATGTGCAACGATGTTGATCATTGCAGAGATGGTAAACATCACTGCTTCGTTCATTGCGTCAAATATTCATGTGGTAGAAGCTCGTCGACCGTATGCGGACCTGTTCTCTGAGAGAAATGTTCCTTCTTTCATTTCGCAGTATTAACCAACTGTTTACTGCAATTGTTCTAGATATACGAAGAGTCCGACCACTGCCTGCGACGACCGAAAACGCCGCAGTGGATGTTTTAGCTCCAACTGCTGCACGTACGTTAGTTCGCGGCAAATTGCACGAGGTGCAGGAATTTCGCGACGAAGTGCTCTGCGCATACCGCATGAAGACGAATATCATCCCTGTTACCTGTCGTTGCATCAAGCCCTACATGGGGGCGACTTTCAAAGCCGCTTGAACTTTGGCAATTGGATACAACAAGAGCTTGCAGCCAATGATGATTTCATCTCTGATGAAGCAACTTTTACGAATCGTGGTCACGTGAATCGGCGTAGTATGCATTATTGGGACGTGGAGACTCCACGGCAACTGCTCTGCTGCAAGGCAAGTCGATCTTCAACGCCCCTCCGGTGGCCGAGCGGTTCTAGGCTCTACAGTCTGGAACCGCGCGACCGCTACTACGGTCGCAGGTTCGAATCCTGCCTCGGGCATGGATGTGTGTGATGTCCTTAGGTTAGTTAGGTTTAAGTAGTTCTAAGTTCTAGGGGACTGATGACCTCAGACGTTGAGTCCCATAGTGCTCAGAGCCATTTGAACCAATAACACTCCAACAGGCCTCTGCATTCCGAAGACTGCTGCCGTTAACGGCGAACGTGAAACAATACCACTACAGACTTTGCATACACCGAAACATTCTAGAAAACCGGCCGCATATATCTGCTATCATGATACTTACAATTAAATGTTACGATCGCTGTCTCAATTGAATCGCATTGCTACTCTGGAAATGGAAATACAGTACCTTCCTTACTACTGGACATACTCATCCCTTTGCCTTCAGAATACCCCAAGTCAAATCCATACCCACTGGACTCGCATTAGGGAGGACGACGGTTCAATCCCGTCTCCGGCCATCCTGATTTAGGTTTTCCGTGATTTCCCTAAATCGCTTCAGGAAAATGCCGGGATGTTTCCTTTGAAAGGGCACGGCCGATTTCCTTCCCAATCCTTCCCTAACCCGAGCTTGCGCTCCGTCTCTAATGACCTCGTTGTCGATGGGACGTTAAACACAAACCACCACCACCACCACCAAATCCATACCCACCTTACCGTTGAACATAATCACTTCCTTTACACAAAAATAAACTTTATAAACCTCATGCTCAAATGCGAACATATCACGCACCCAGCACTAATACTATGTTTAATACTTCGTCAATAACTGTTTGCCTACGATACAAAATAATACTGACCAACGATCCGTGTGCATGTCCCTTACGTTCTTCCTGAGAGGCCAACCACCCTGCATAGACGTAATCGACCACATGTTAAAGAAAAGACAAGATCCCAAGAACGGCTGCATGTTACTGTCACAAGCGGTCTTTCTTCTACAGGTGCGCACAGGTATTCATGTAAAACGTTATACCATCGTTACAAATCGAGGTACGACACTACCTCTGAATGAGCCGGTGTTTTCCAGGCTAATGCCTTCACGGCGATTGTACGAATACGTGTTATCAGCCAACGATACAACCTCGTCATAAAATCAATGAACTTTGAAAGCGATTCTGCTATGGAACGTGGTGTATAAGACGTATTTGCAACTACCTCACACCGCCCCCACTAGAAAACTCTAGCATTTGCAACGCAATCTGTCTCGAGAGCATTTCAGAGGTTCCGCAATATATCCGCCGAGCTATAGGCGATGACTGATTGAGGAGCACAGACAGTAGGTGACGTGCCGATTAAGGTCCTAAGGAGAAAAAATGTACACAAGCTTCCCAGGTATCTAGTGTTACGCTATATGTTAGAAATTATGCTCATCATTTGGAATCAGGTCTTTCCATTCAAGCACTTACATGCATAGGCTCACACCCACAAGTGAATCATATTTCTTCCACTCTCATATCTCTCAGTGAGGCACCTTCATCGAACCCGTCTGGTACAGTAGAATTACTATGTGGTTTTAGTCACACCCAACACATCTTGCAGTTGCACCCATTTCTACAGCTTTTCACAAATTTTCGTTCCAATTTCAGTCTAAACAGAGCAGATGTTCGAGAAAGACATATCCACCACCTTCTGTACCCTAGCAGAAACAGAACAACCTTAGTTACTGCATCAGGGTCGTGTTTTGAGCATTCGGTGGAAATTCTCGCAATGCGGTACATCCCCAAACTAGATACAAGTACTACAGATCACTCTCCATTCAAATCAATCAGCCCAACATGCTATCAACGTTATTCTCTACCCTCCACATAGATAAATTACACACTATAAAAGCTCATACTATTTACAAGTCATCTAGGCATCGATGCGGATGCAATGACGCATAACTGCGGCAGACCTCCAGCGTGGAGAAACAGATTTCTCAATACTTTCCCAGAATAGCGCAGATTGCAGCCATCCAAGCATTCCTAATGGCGCTCCCAATTCCCCAATTAAAACTGCTACTAGTACTGCAGGTGCCTATGTGGACACGATCCTATTAAATATATACAGGCGATGCAGAGGCCACTTTAAAGTCTGATCATCTATACTCTAGGCGATTGATCGTATCTGACGCTCCCTCTTGTCCTGTTTAGTTGTTTCAAACACTGTCTTCTAACACTCTTTTCTCCAACGCCAATCATCTTTTCTTTTCTGCCACGGCTTCCAAGCCTGTGTCACGTTCTAAACTGACATTAAGACCCTCAAATCCATGGCCTCTCACAGAAAACTAGACATCACACGGTCTAAATCAAATTCTTACGGCGGATAGCATAACATTGGGTGATTTTAAATAAAAGACAGTGACAAGATAAGGAAACTGGAAGAGTTTGGCTGTGTTGTGGAAAGCTTCCAAATTACCGTCCAAAAGCGATTCACGAGCTCTGCATTTAAACTCATATGTCAGAGTGACGGAATAGATGATCGCTCTGCATTCCATTTCGAGTGATTCCTCATTTTGTACTCATGTACGAGATCACTGTTTCACTGCTACCAACCCCCAGAAGTTGCCACCACCCATCCACAAAACTTCTTTCCCAACTCAAACAAGCGTTGTCATTCAATCATTATTTGATAATCAACAGTGCACCAATGCACGGATGGGATGGAAAAAACACCACCGATATACTGTAATATTAAGCAACATCCTTGACAGCGCGAAGAATTTTACATTAACTCCAACACTGGCCAATCATGTGACAGTATGTTTTCCCAATTTCAGCACCATAGCTAAACAATCCCTTCTCTACTTTGCGAGTATCATTAAGAACAGCCATGGTTCAAATGGCTATGAGCACTATGGGACTGAACATATGAGGTCATCAGTCCCCCAGAACTTAGAACTATTTAAACCTAACTAACCTAAGGACATCACATACAGCCATGCCCGAGGCAGGATCCGAAACTGCGACCGTAGCGGTCGCGCGGTTCCAGACTGAAGCGCCTAGAACAGCTCGGCCACACTGGCCGGCAGGGATGATTTGGAATGTGCTACATCAGCGAGATCGGTATTCGTGGGTGGAAATATGATTTTTAATGTATTTGTTTCTAGTTACTCAGTGGTGTAGAGCAACAAGTTTCGGGTTTGTAGAGAAATAATTTCCAGTGTATATCTTTGGAATTATGTTGCGCTAGCGATCGGTAGTCTATTGCTATGTGCTTGATATCAAGAGGGTTGAGGTCAGGAGACCGTGGAGGCCATGGAATTGGTCCGCCTCTACCAGTCCATCGGTCACCGAATCTGTTGTTGAGAAGCGTACGAACACTTCGACTGAAATGTGCAGGAGCTCCATCGTGCATGAACCACACGTTGTGTCGTATTTGTAAAGGCACATGTTCTAGCACCACAGGTAGAGTATCCCGTATGAAATCATGATAGCGTCCTGCATTGAGCGTAGGTGGAAGAACATGGGGCCCAATCAAGACATCACCAACAATGCCTGCCGAAACGTACACAGAAAATCTGTGTTGATGACGTGATTGCACAATTGCGTGCGGATTCTCGTCAGCCCATACATGTTGCTTGTGAAAATGTACAATTTGATCACGTTGGAATGAAGCCTCATTCGTAAAGAGAACATTTGCACTGAAATGAGGATTGTCATATTGTTGGATGAACCATTCGCAGAAGTGTACCCGTGGAGGCCAATCAGCTGCTGATAGTGCCTGCACACGCTGTACATGGTAACGAAACAACTGGTTCTCCCGTAGCACTCTCCATACAGTGACGTGGTCAACGTTACCTTGTACAGCAGCAACTTCTCTGACGCTGACATTAGGGTTATCGTCAACTGCACGAAGAATTGACTCGTCCATTGCAGGTGTCCTCGTCGTTGTAGGTCTTCCCCAGTCGCGAGTCATAGGCTGGAATGTTCCGTACTCCTTAAGATGCCGATCAATTGCGTCGATCGTCTTCCTGTCGGGACACCTTCGTTCTGGAAATCTGTCTCAACACAAACGTACCGCGTCACGACTATTGCCCCCTGCTAATCCATACATCAAATGGGCGTCTGCCAACTCCGCATTTGTAAACATTGCACTGACTTCAAAACCACGCTCGTGATGAACACTAACCTGTTCATGCTACATACTGATGTGCTTGATGCTAGTACTGTAGAGCAACGAGTCGCATGTCAACACAAGCACCGAAGTCAACATTACCTTCCTTCAATTGGGCCAACTGGCTGTCAATCGGGGAAGTACAGTACATACTGACGAAACTAAAATGAGCTCTAAAATAGAAATTAAGCGTTTCCGGACACATGTCCACATAAAATCTTTTCTTTATGTGTGTGTGAGGAATGTTTCCTGAATGTTTGGCCGTACCTTTTTGTAACACCCTGTATATTGAGCAGATTGGTAACGACAAGGATATGAGTGAGAATTTTTAAGTGGAAAATTATATTAGCTATAAACACTGAAGTACACTCATGAAGAGGAGAGATTACCTGTACATTGATTGGTGTCAGACTGTAGCAGCACTAGTAATATTTAATTGTTGTTACAATGGTAAATATGTTCCTGGCTTGCAATATTCTTGTGAGTCTGTTATGTATCTGATAATGGAGAGAATATTTTGCGGGTTTAACTGTGAATGCAATTTAGCGATCTGTGTAATATAACAGCTGAAAGCACCAGAAAGAATACGTGGATGGTGCTTTGATACTGGGGGCATAAGCAATTCGGCGTGTAAATTCGATAAGAGCAAATCAGAATGCTCGATTCATTGACATCGTATGTGCTGGAATATAGAGGTCTGTACATAGTGGAGAGAACGTTTGTGTTTATTGAAATGTGGAGGGGAGAGGCGTTAGGACCGCTGGGATGAGTGCATTCGATGTTATTTTCGTAAGGAGGTTCTGTTAGTGTAGGATTTTCGGTGCATAAAAGCTGGTATATACAGAAAGCTAGCATTAACTATTTCTGGGAGAATATACAATTCCGGAGAGGTCGAGTTGGCTATTACCTTTTTTTTTTTGACAGCTGTCGGCCACGCCATGCCGTTGGGGCTGCCTGTGCGGTAAGATGTGCTAAGAGTTATTTGGACAGTTTAAGAGTACTGAGCGTGTCTAGACATAACTGTGCTGAATTAATTAGGAGGAGTATGACTGTCTGTAATTAAATTATTTGCGTAAATTAGAAGTTGTTTGCGTGTCTGCAGACTGTGTTTTGTGAACGCAAGCATAAGATGAAGAGTGTTTTGCCTCAGTGTAATAAATATATTCGATCTCTCAATAAAATGTTTGAAATTATATAGACTCCTTCCTTACTCTCCCCAGCAGCCTAGCGTAGCCTGAGTAATTTTATCATAATTCTCGCCCCTACAGACCACCATCTGGGATTAGGTCATAGGAGGCAGTAATTTGTACTATGTAACTTGGACAGTAAATCTTGTGGTGGAGACAATGCCTGCAAAATCAGGATTTGTGTTCTATTTTCCCGCCATTTCGCCCCACCATCTTGGATGACGTCATGCACTGTGCTTGTTAGTACATGTTAGTACAGGTTAGTGCACGTTAGTGCACCTTAGCACACGTTAGCTCGCCAACATGGGTCGGTAAGGGGGCATGGTGCTGGGTTGAGGATCGTGGTGGAGACTTTAACTATTTAATTCCAAGTCCAGGTAGGTGTGGCATTGGTGAAAATTGATTCCAAGTCCTAGGTACTATAAAGTCGCATCACGTGACTAATGCAGTATCCAATAAGAGCGCAGCATTCTATGTCTGGGGGTTGCTAGGTCATGAATGAACGCCTCACTGACAGTGGGAAAATGTGGAACTTCTCATCTGAGCATAGAATATTGAAATTGTAAATTGAATTATTGAATATGATTAAAATTGAAGTGTAATTAAGCACTTAGGTATTTGATAGGTTAGATGAGCGATGTTGGTGTCACTTGTGATCAGTTAAATTCGTTAGCATGAGTATAAAGGTGTGGGCTTGAGGCTGTGATGTAAGCGGTCACCCACACGCAGGCTACTGACGCATTCCGTATCCGGTCATAACGCGTCCTAGAGAGAGAGCAAACGAACTTGCATCATCATCCAATGTCACGATAGCATCCTCTGGCGGCGGCGATATGAACTAAGTCAGTTGGGCTCTGGAGCTTGTGGTGAATACACTGGGTGCTGCCATCTTGAATACCAGTGCTTGCGTCATGATCTGACATCAGGAGAGTGCTCTCTGGTGGTGTCGATATGAACTAAGCCAGTTCACCCACTGGTGAACATACCTGCTTGAAATTGGTTAAATAATAAAGAGAAGTACTTTTTCCCACCATTTTCTTTGCTTAGTAAAGATAACTGGGGTGTCGTGCATTATCCTGCTGGAATTTGAACTTCGCGCCATTTTTCTGGGAGGGAGGGGGTATGGCACTTTCCCACCAAAATTCAAACTTCCCACCAAAATTCAAACTTCTCGCCAAAATCCGCCTTCTTGATTGACGTCATCGTTACCATCTTCATTGACGTCATCTCCACCCTCGTGGATGACGTTATCGCCGGTATGTTGGATAATGGTACTCTGTCCCCTAACTGGCTTTGTTCCAATACTGCTGCAAGGTGTTTGCCAATTGCTGTCTGTAGTGTAGCCCCATTTGCTCCAGCCAGGAGAGAACCTGCACCTGAACACATGCGTGCACCCAATACAGTTATCAGAAACAATAAACTTATCAATCGGGAATTTGATTCGTGAGTGGGTTTTTCAAATACTACGGAATTCCTAAATTGGTTCTCTCCACTACATTCGGAAGGAGAGAGGAAGATATGTGATACAGTAGAAAGAACATCAAATATCACTGCAAGACAAAGCCCACTGCAGTGCATTATAGATGTGGGAGATAGCTGAAAACACTCGCACATCCTGTGCACTCCTGTCCTGAGGTCCACACGTACTGCGCCCACCCCGATGTAGACTGCCAGCACCGCATATAGAGGCTGCATAAAGAGCTGCTGCAGCCACATTCGTGGATGCACATGTATGCCAGAGTGCATGTCTTCCGGCCATAGAGAGTATCTGGGGATGATTGGAGTGGTAGGAATTCGGATGTTATCAATTCCTCCAGCGGAAACGTCCATCATTTTGATTCTTCTCTCACATAACACAGACACGTCTGCTTCTGTCACATTGACACAGCACACTGGTCACTGCGCCAGCCCTCACTGCCGCTTTCCAGATTAGACAGGTAGGTGCATTCTTTGTACACATCAAAGACTGAGCTAATCTGTTACTTACTGCTGCCGACTCCTTGCGAGCATCCTTGCAGTCAGCCATGGTGCAGTGTGAAAGAAGCACTGCAGCATGGATGTATGCAGTATTTCTAAACAATTCCATCCCAAAAGAGATCCTCATGTTTAAGAAATCTGCTTTACGCAATCTGAGGCTACAATGTTGTTGGCCATACATCTTGAATGTAGATTCCTCTCATTTATAAGAATTATTTTGGAAGATAGAAGAAATTTGACAATACACGCATTTTCACATTTCTAAAGTATCGTTATTAAAATGCTGTACAGGACTATGGCATAGGCCATATTCCCTGAAAGTAGTCTTTCATCAGGTAGAAAAATGTCTTTTCTTATCTGTCATGTAATGCATCACAAGACTAGAATATTAAACTCGTTTTTGGCTCATGATGGAGTGCTAAGATCTACCACTGTCACAGGACGCCTCCTCACTTTCGAACTCCCTGTTAAGGTAGCCAAATGTCTCACCACATACGAAGTCTCTTCAGGTAACAGCACAGAGAAGTTCTAAATATAAGTATTATGCTACGTATCACTTTATAAATTCAGTAACACATCTGATTTTACTACGATTGTTGTCTCTCCCTGTTTTTCTTTTTCAGTAGTCGAATAACACTCACTAGGTAATTAAATGGAAATCCCTGGACGGAAGACGATGTTCCTCTCGAGGAACACTTTTGAGAGCCGACATCTGAAGCTGACCACAGAAGGATTCTCCCGCCGGCAACATACTTTAAATGTGGGGACCGTGCTATTAAAAACACGATCAAACGACAATGTCACCATCACCCTGTACCAAAAGCGGTATTGGTTCTGCAGGTGCACACAAGAATCGCTGACAGTGTTACACTTTCTTGAAGGAATGATGTATGCAGTTTGGCATCAAGTCTTGCCATGCAACCATATACCTGCGTTGAATCCTATGGAGATGCCTTTAATGGTTACAGCCATTAGTGAATCATATTCGTGGAACTCTCACATCTCGAAACGAATCACCTTCTTCGAACTTATTTACCACAGTAAAACTCCAACGTGGTGTTAAACAGTCCTTATGCATCTTGTAACTGCTCCTCAGTCTCTTCCCGTCACCCCTGTAGCTTTGCATATGTGATCATTCCAATTTAAGTCGGAACTGAGCAGATGTTGGAGAGCATTATATATACCACCTTCTGCAACCCATGTAAAAACAGGGTAAGCTGAGTTGATGCGACAGGATTCTGTTTTGACCACTCGATGGAAATGGGAACATGTCTTAGCTCCGCCGATGGTCTACAGTGTTTAAAGTCAGCCCCAAAACGAAGCTTTCTCCTACAATGTGACGTTGTATAAAAGACAATGGGAACAGTTTCTTGTAGGGAAAATTAGGAAGACTCCAAATCATACAGGTACTGCAGCCTGAAGCAGATCAGCATCCCTCAGGGTACATTCACATCGATCACCCAAAAATTCTATCATCTTTATTCCGTACCATTCAGCAGAGAAAAAGTACGAATTATAAAAGCTCTGCCAACGTCATCCGACATAGACCTCAATAAGAGTTTTACCGTAACTCTCTCTTCCGATTTATCGAAAACCAATAACATCTGCATAGTAACATTGAGTATATGTGCTGATCCTATTAAATATACAGGTATTGATCCATTGAAGCAGGTGGCCAGTAATCGAAGTCGCTTGTACAGACGAGTGCCTTTCAAGGAAGGGCATCTTGTTTTGTACTATCGCAATATAGGGGAGATAGTGCCACAGACATGATACGTGGATTGGAGTGGCAATCGTTAAAACAGAGGCGTTTTTCGTTGCGACAGGATCTTCTCATGAAATTTCAATCACCATTTTTCTCCTACGATTGCGAAAACATTCTGTTGGCACCCATCTACATCGGGAGAAATGATCGTCACGATAAAATAAAAGAAATCAAGACTCGCACAGAAAAATTGAAGTGCTCGTCTTTCCCGCGCGCTGTTGGAGAGTGGAATGGAAGAGAGACAGCTTGAAGGTGGTTCACTGAACGCTCTGCCAGGCACTTTATTGTGAATAGTAGAGTAATCACGTAGTGTAGATGTAAATTTCATCGCCTGTACCGCACCCACAGCCTATCAGTCACAAAAGAGGGTCCCTCTTCTGTTGTCTATTTTATCTGCTGTAACATGCTTTGTGCACTGCCATACATTTTGTTTTTTGCACCACGACTTGGAGGTCTGTGTCAGGTTCTAAACTGACATTGACATGTTTCCATCCATAGGCTGTCACTGGAAACTGGACATAACATGGAGTTAGTGCTCCTCCCACAACACACAGACAGGACGATTTTAAGTAAAAGAGAGTGACGACATAAGGAAACTGGAAGAGTTTTGCGGCATAGTGAATCATTTCCAAAGTGCTCTCTGATGGTGACTGATGACATGTACATTTAAACTCACCTGTTACACTGATGGGGTCGGCCGTTGTGACTGAGCGGTTCTAGGTGCTTCAGTCTGGATCTGCGCGACCGCTACAGTCGCAGGTTCGAATCCGGCATCGGGCATGGATGTGGGTGATGTCCTCAGGTTATTTAGGTTTAAATAGTTCTAAGTTCTAGGGGACTGATGACCTCAGATGTTAAGCCCCTTAGTGTTCAGACCCATTTGATTTTTGAACAGTGATGGGATACCTGATGACTCAGTGTGCCGTTTCGCTTGATTCCTCATATTTTAGTCATGTATGCAGTTACTGTTTCACTGCTAGCCATCCAAGTTTTCCATTTCCATCAAGATTCTTTCTCCACCTCAAACAAGCAGTGTCAGTCAATCATAACGTAGTGAACCGCCTACCAGTGGATGGATGGGATGGAAAAGACACCACCGATGTACTGTAATACGCATCACAGTTGATATTGCGATCAACTTTAGCAATTTTACGAGTCTTTTACAACGCCGACCAGTGACATGGCAGCACGCTTCCCAATTTCTGTATCATCGCTAAACTGTCCCTCCCCTACTTTTTGAGTACTACTGCAAATGTAGATTGATGGCTGTGCAGCGTGTCCATTCATTTTTAATTCTAGAACATATACACCAAAGTATACCCGCCAGCGATCTACATGTTTCTAGCACTTTGTTCATAGTGTGCAGTTTACGATTACGATTGTCCATCTTTCCCTATGCGGATGGAGTCACAGAGCATTCTAACATTCCTAAGATGAAGTTAGAGACTGAAATATCTCTTCACATCGTCTACGACCAACGCTTCCTGGAGCAGCCATCATGAGCTAGAAATGAGTCTAATATACTAGTCCTATGATGCATGAGATGACAGACAAGATATTTTTCTTCCTGATGAAATAATACTTTCAGGGAATATTGCCTATGAAATTTTTACAACAAGTAGCGATACCTGAGCAATGTGAAAACGAGTGTATTGTTCGATTTATTCTATCTTCGAAAGTAACTCTTATAAACGGGAGGAATCTACAGTACATTCAAGTATCATTGCCTTGGATTGTGTAGGTCAGTTTTTTAAACTTATGGATCTGTCTCACGATGGAGCTGTTTAGAACTTATGTGTACGAGGGTGGGTCAATGAAAACCTTAAATATTTTTTAAAATGTTATTTATTGTGCAGAAGTGGTACAAAGCTGTATTACTTTTCAACATAATCTCCCCTACGCTCAATGCAAGTCCTCCAGCGCTTACAAAGTGCATAAATTCCTTTAGAAAAAAATCCTTTTGGTAGTCTGCGCAACTACTCATGCAACGCGTGGCGTACTTCTTCATCAGAACGAAACTTCTTTCCTCCCATTGAGTCTTTGAGTGGTTGAAACATATGGAAATCACTTAGGGCAAGGTCTGGTGAATATGGTGGATGAGGAAGACACTCAAAATGCAGGTCTGTGATTGTTGGAACTGTTGTACGGGCAGTGTGGGGCCTTGCATTGTCATGTTGCAAAAGGACACCTGCTGACAGCAATCCACGTCGCTTTGATTTGATTGCAGGCCGCAGGTGATGTTTTAGAAGATCTGTGTATGATGCACTGGTGACAGTGGTCCCTCTAGGCATGTAATGTTCCAAAATGAAGCCTTTTTGTCCCAAAAGAGAGTCAGCATAACCTTTCTTGCTAATGGTTCTGTTCGAAACTTCTTTGGTTTTGGTGATGAGGAATGGCGCCATTCCATGCTCGCTCTCTTCGTTTGCAGTTGGTGGAAGTGAACGTAGGTTTCGTTCCCAATAACGATTCTTGCAAGGAAGCCATCACCTTCTCGTTCAAAGCACCGAAGATGTTCTTCACAAGCATCAACACGTCGTTCTCTCATTTCAGGAGTCAGCTGCAGTGGCACACATCTTGCAGACTCTTTGTGAAACTGGAGCACATCAGGCACAATGCGGTGTGCTGACCCATGACTAATCTGTAAACATGCTGCAATGTCATTCAGTGTCACTCGGCGGTTTTCCTTCACTACGGCTCCACCTGCTGCAACGTTCTGTGGAGTCACAGCTCATTGTGCCTGATCTGGACGAGGAGCATCTTCCACTGAAGTCACACCATTTGCGAACTCCCTACTTCATTCATAGACTTGCTGCTGTGACAAACATGCATCACCGTACTGAACCTTCATTCGCCGATGAATTTCAATAGGTTTCACACCTTCACCACGCAAAAAGCGAATAACAGAACGCTGTTCTTCCCTGATGCAAGTCGCAAGTGGGGCGGCCATCTTTATACTGATACTGCGACGGTATGTGTGCATCTGCACTATGCTGCCACCTACAGGCCATTCTGCACGCTGTTTGTAGCACGCTTACCAGCTTACAGGATAACGGCGCGAAATTTCGATTTGTTATTAGAAATTAAAGGTTTGCTCGTATATACAAGCTGCAGCAACTTGTTTCTCACTGGACTGTGGCTGCATGCGAGGGCGGTCACGAGGAGTCAGCAACCGGAAGTAACAGGTTACCTCAGTCTCTGATGTGTACAAAGAATGCACCTACCTGTCTGATCTTGCCCACGGCATGTCCTTTTTGCACATGATTCCAGTATTGTAACTAACCCAAATACACACACAGTAACAGAGCAAATGGTAAATTATGGTCTTAAAAGTATTACTGAGTGGTTTTCTGTGAATTGTCTCACTCTCTCAGTTCCAAAAACACACAATATATTCAGTACTGCACGTCTAGTGACGCTACACCAGTGATAATTGCAGCACATGCTGAGGAATTTGACTGATCACGGCAGAAGCAGACGTGTGTGTGTTATATGAGAGAAGATTCAAAATGATGGACATTTGTGCTGGAACTATTGAGAACATCCGAATTCCTACCAATCCAGTCATCCCCAGATGCTCTCCATGGCTGGGGGCACTCTGGCACACATGTGCGTCCATGTGGCGGTAATTTTCACCAACCACTTTACGCAGCGCTGGCAGTGTACATGGGGGCGGGCGCACTGCGTGAGGACCTCAGGAAAGGAGCGCATAGAGTGTGCGAATGTTTTCAGCTATCTCTAATATCTAGTCATGACAACTACCGCTATGGACTGGACCGTGGTTTAAGTGCGTCGCATCTAGTGCTTCTAAATACATCGCAGTGGGCTCTGTCTTGCAGTAGTATTTGCTGTTGTTTCTATTGTATCATTCACCTTCTTTCTGACTGTAGTGGAGAGAACCAGTTTAGGAGTTCTATAGTGCCTGAAAAACCATTCGCGACGTCAAGTTCCCGATTGATCAGTTTATTGTTTCTGATAATTGTAATGCGTGCATGCATGCAATCAGGTGTGGGTCTCTCTTCTGTCCAGCGGTGGACAGAGGCTACGCTACAGATAGCGAAACGACAAGCACCTCGGGATCGTTAGTTTGTGTGATACGTAGGTTTTTTTTTTTTGTCAGATATGTTTAGCGGAATACTGTGAGGGAGGAGGCTGTGTGTGCTCGCAAACGTTGGTGTGTACAAGGCGTCAGATATATTTAATGCTATGATCTAATTATGGTGGAAACTTCATTACTTGATTTTCTTAATGTTTGGGTGTGATACTCAAATGTAGAAAACCTGGTAGAAGTCAACCTCGGGGAAGTTCAGTCTGGATTCCGTAGAAATATTGGAACACGTGAGGCAATACTGACCGTACGAATTATCTTAGAAGCTAGATTTAAAAAAGGCAAACCTACGTTTCTAGCATTTGTAGACGTAGAGAAATGCTTTTGAAAATGTTGACTGGAATACTCTCTTTCAAATTCTGAAGGTGGTAGGGATAAAATGCAGGGAACGAAAGGTTATTTACAATTTGAGCAGAAATCAGATGGCAGTAATATGAGTCGATGGGCATGAAAGGGAAGCAGTGGTTGAGAAGGGAGTGAAACAGGATTGTAGCCTCTCCCTGATGTTATTCAATCTGTATATTGAGCAAGCAGTAAACGAAACAAGAGAAAAGTTTGGAGTTGGAATTAAAATCCACGGAGAAGAAATAAAAACTTTGAGGTTCGCCGATGACATTGTAATTCTGCCAGAGACAGCAAAGGACTTGGAAGAGCAGCTGAACGGAATAGACAGTGTATTGAAAGGAGGATATAAGATTAACATAAACAAAAGCAAAACGAGGATAATGGAATGTAGTCGAATAAAGTCGGGTGATGCTGAGGCAATTAGATTAGGAAATGAAACACTTAAGGTAGTAAAGGAGTTTTGCTATTTGGGGAGAAAAATAACTGACGATGGTCGAAGTAGGGAGGATATAAAATGTAGACTGGCAATGGCAAGAAAGCGTTTCTGAAGAATAGAAATTTGTTAACATCGAGTATAGAATTAAGTGGCGGGAAGTCGTTTCTGAAAGTATTTGTACGGAGTGTAGCCTTGTATGGAAGTGAAACATGGACGATAAATAGTTTGGACAAGCAGAGAATAGTAGCTTTCGAAACGTGGTGCTACAGAAGAATGCTGAAGATTAGATGGGTAGATCACATAACTAATGTGAAGGTATTGAATAGAATTGGGGAGAAGAGGAGTTTGTGGCACAACTTGACTAGAAGAAGGGATCAGTTCTTAGGACATGTTCCGAGGCATCAACGGATCACCAATTTAGTATTGGAAGACAGCTTGGAGGTTAAAATCGTAGAGGGAGAACAAGAGATGAATACACTAAGCAGATTCAGAAGGATGTAGGCTGCAGCAGGTACTGGGAGATGAGGGAGCTTGCACAGGATATAGGATAGAGTGGCATGGAGAGCTGCATCAAACCAGTCTCAGGACTGAAGACCACAACAACAACAACAACTCAAATTTTGAAAATATGTGTTATTACAAAGAAAGATCATTGTAAGTTTGAGGAGAGTCTTTGAACTTTTCCATGACATTGTACTTCTCATATCTCTGTTATTTAGATACTTCTTTACGTACAGTCGGTTTGGCGTTTTTTTTCCTGTCGCCTTTTCCTCATTGCAAACACAAGCTCCCAAGCAAAGAATAGGATTCATAGCAGACTATTTGCGCAATGGGGCAGCGTGTGGATACGAGAACGCCCATATGTATGTTCGTTCTTTTGTATAAATGTTTGCCCTTTTGTTTCTATGCGTCTTCGATTTTGCACGCTGAGAGAGGCATCGTGTGAACATACCTTTACTTTGTTTCAGCTAAGCGACACATTCGTACTCTTTTATAATTTGTCGACGTCTTACCCTTTAAAAAATTATTTCCATCGATGAAAAAATATTTAATTACTGGTTGTCACGAGACAGAGCTATGGTACGAACCAACAATTTACGACCAGAGAAAGTGGCATTGCTTGCTCACTACATAATCTGTTAACTGGTGGCATGTGGAATCCCAACTGTGAACATCTGAGTGGGGACTTCCAGCTCCGCAATTTGACTGATCACGACCTTCCGTTTAATATAAAACAAACTGAATTAGTCTTTTTTGCAGATGAATCCAGTATTGTAATCAGTGCAAATATACACACAGTAACAGAGCAAATGGTAAATTATGGTCTTAAAAGTATTTCTGAGGTGTTTTCTGTGAATGATCTCACTATCAGTTCCAAAAAGACACAACATATTCAGCGCTGCACGTCTACCGGTACTACACCAGTGATAAGTGTAACAGATGCTGAGGAAATAATATCTAGTATGGAAACGTAAAAAAAAAATATGATTCCATAATGAAGGGAATTTGAAACAGACAAAAGACGTTCTGGAACTCCAAAAAAAGTTTAATTCAGTCACAGCTGCACTTCGAATAATTTCGAATCTTGGGGAGAGACGAAACAGTAAACGGTCATAGTTTGCGTGTTTTCATTCAATAATCGCCGTATGGAATAACGTTGTCGGGTAACTCAACTTAAAAAAAGGAAGTTATCGTTGCTCAAATCGTGCCGTAAGACTAATACGTGGTGCTCCTTCACAATCCTGTTTAAGGACTCAGGCATTTTGACTACTGTTTTGCGGAAATATTTATTCCCTCATGAAATTTGTTGTAAATATTCAATGCACTTCAAAAGGTACAATAAAGTACATAATTGCAATACCAGACGAACATTTGAAATTCATTACTCCATTACTTTTAGTCAGTCGCAGCAATACGACGAATACTATTTAATTTTTACTTCTGGACCTCCGTTTCTCTACGACGTATTTTACAGACCTTTCTCCACGTCCCTGTTTTTAGATATTCTCTTCCGTCGATTGGGACTGAGGTGTAGTTATTTTTAACTCCTCTCTTTGTTTTCGTGTTTTACAACTTCGACATGGGCGCTTATGACCCTAGTTGCTTTGCGCCCTAAAACAAAAACAAAAGTAAATTACTCCACGTTAAGGTTGTCTACAGCGCAAGAAGGGGTGTGTAAAGCAGCCTACAAAATTATTGATCACTTACGAAATGATATAACATGTGTGACAGACAGCAAAATTAAATTTGAAAACAAATGGTAAGGTTTCTGCTTGACAACTCCTTTCGCTACGTAGAGGAATTTCTAATTTTGTAATGCATAGAGGGTGATAGGTAGGAATTATTAACTTACAACTGCATTAAAAAATAAAATAAAATTGTAGATTATCAGCATATAGGCGTCTTAGACAAAGCTTTTGACAATGTCGACTGGTTTGATGCAGCTCTCCATGCTGTTCCATCCTGTGCAAGTTTCTTCATCTCCCAGTACCCACTGCAGCCTACATCGTTCTGAATCTGCTTAATGTACTCATCTCTTGGCCTGCCTCTACGATTTTTACCCTCCACGCTGCCCTCCAGTACTAAATTGGTGATCCCTTGATGCCTCAGAACATGTCCTACCAACTGATCCCTTCTTCTTGTCAATTTGTGCCAGAAGCTCCTCCTCAATTCTATTCAATACCTCCTCATTAGTTATGTGATCTACCCATCTAATCTTCAGCATTCTTCTGTAGCACCACATTTCGAAAATTCTATTCTTGTTTAAACTATTTATCGTCCACGTTTCACTTCCATACATGGCTACACTCCATACAAATACTTTCAGAAACGAGTTCCTAACACTCGATGTTAACAAATTTCTCTTCTTCAGAAACGCTTTCTCGCCATAGCCAGTCTACATTTTATATCCTCTCTACTTCGACCATCATCAGTTATTTTGCTCCCCAAATAGCAAAACTCCTTTACTACTTTAAGTGTCTCATTTCCTAATCTAATTCCCTAAGCATCATCCGATTTAATTCGATTACATTCCACTATCCTTGTTTTGCTTTTGATGATGCTCATCTTATACCCTCCTTTCAAGACACTGTCCATTCCGTTCAACTGCTCTTCCAAGTCCTTTGCTGTTTCTGACAGAATTACAATGTCATCGGCAAACTTCAAAGTTTTTATTTCTTCTCCATGTATTTTAATACCTACTCCGAATTTTTCTTTTCTCTCCTTCCCTGCTTGCACAATATAAAGTTTGAATAACATCGGGGATAGGCTACAACCCTGTCTCACTCCCTTCCCAACTACTGCTTCCCTTTCATGTTCCTCGACTCTTGTAACTGCCATCTGGTTTCTGTACAAATTGTGAATAGCCTTTCGCTCCCTGTATTTTACCCCTGCCACCTTTAGAATTTGAAAGAGAGTATTCCAATCAACATTGTCAAAAGCTTTCTCTAAGTCTACAAATGCTAGAAACGTAGGTTTGCCTTTCCTTAATCTTTCTTCTAAGACACGTCGTAGGGTCAGTATTGCCTCACGTGTTCCAACATTTCTACGGAATCCAAACTGATCTTCCACGAGGTCGGCTTCTATCAGTTTTTCCATTCGTCTGTGAGGAATTCGCGTAAGTATTTTGCAGCTGTGACTTATTAAACTCATAGTTCGGTAATTTTCTCATCTTCCAACACGTGCTTTCTTTGTGATTGGAATTATTATATTCTTGAAGTCTGAGGGAATTTCACCTGTCTCATACATCTTGCTCACCAGATGGTAGAGATTTGTCAGGACTGGCTCTCCCAAGGCTGTCAGTAGTTCTAATGGAATGTTGTCTACTCCCGGGGCCTTCTTTCGACTTAGGTCTATCAGTGCTCTGTCAAACTCTTCACGCAGTATCATATGTCCCATTTCATCTTCATCTACATCCTCTTCCATTTCCATGATATTGTCTTTAAGAATATCCCCCCTGTATAGACCCTCTATATACTCCTTCCAACTTTCTGCTTTCCTTTCTTTGCTTAGAACTTTGTTTCCATCTGAGCTCTTGATGTTCATACAAGTGGTTCTCTTATCTCCAAAGGTCTCTTTAATTTTAGCTGTAGGCCGTATCTATATTACCCCTAGTCAGGTAACCCTCTACATCCTTACAATTGTCCTCTAGCCATCCCTGCTTAGCCATTTTGCTCTTCCTGTCGATCTCATTTTTGAGACGTTTGTATTTCTTTTTGCCTGCTTCACTTACTGCATTTTTGTATTTTCTCCTTTCATCAATTAAATTCAGTATCTCTTCTGTTACCCAAGGAGTTCTACTAACCCTCGTCTTTTTACCTACTTGATCCTTTGCTGCCTTCACTACTTCATTCCTCAAAGCTACCCATTCTTCTTCTACTGTATTTCTTTCCCTCATTCCTGTCAATTGTTCCCTTATGCTCTTCCTGAAACTCTGTACAACCTCTGGTTTAGTCAGTATCTCCAGGTCCCATCTCCTTAAATTCCCACCTTTTTGCAGTTTCTTCAGTTTTAATCTACAGTTCATAACCAATAGATTGTGGTCAGAGTCCACATCTGCACCTGGAAATGTCTTACAATTTAAAACGTGGTTCCTAAATCTCTGTCTTACCATTATATAATCTATGTGAAACCTTTTAGTATCTTCAGGGTTCTTCCACGTATACGGCCTTCTGAAGGTAGCAGGGGTAAAATACAGGCAGCAAAAGACTATTTACAATTTTATAGAAAAAATGGCTGTTATAGGAGTCGAGGGGTATGAAATGGAAGCAGTGGGTAAGAAGGGAATGAGACAGAGTTATAGCTAATGCCCAATGTTATTCAATCTGTACACTGAGCAAGCAGTAAACGAAACCAAAGAAAAATTCGGAATAGGAATTAAACTCCAGGAAGAAGAAAGGAAAACTTTGAAGTTTGCTAATGACATTATAATTGTCTCAGAGAGAGCAAAGGATATGGAAGAGTAGTTGAATGGAATGGATAGGGTCTTGAAAGGAGTATATAAAGATGAACATCAACAAAAGCAAAACGAGGATAATGGAATGTAGTCATATTAAATCAGGTGATGCTGAGCAAATTAGATTAGGAAACGAGACACTTAAAGTAGTAGATGCGTTTCGCTATATGGGCATCAAGATAACTGATAATGGCGGAAGTAGAGAGGATACAAAATGTAGACGGACGAAGAGGAATTTGTTGACGTCGCATGTACATTTAAGAGTCAGGTAGTCGTTTCTGAAAGTATTTGTATGGAGTGTAGTCATGTATGGAAGTGAATAGAAGTTTTTGAAATGTGGTGCTACAGACGTATGCTAAGACCAGTTGGTTAGATCGCGTAACTAATGAGAAGATACTGAACAGAATTGAGGAGAAAGAAATTTGCAGCACAACCTGACTTGTAGAAGCGATCGATTGGTAGGATGCATTATGAGACATGAAGGGATCACCAATTTCGTATTGGAGGGAAGAGTGGGAACAAAAATCGTAGAGTGAGACCAAGAGATGAAGACGGCAAACAGAGTTAGAAGAATGTAGGTTGCACTAGTTATTCAGAGACGAAGCAGCTTGCACAAGGTGGAGTAGCATGGAGAGCTGCATTAATACCATTCTTCGGACTGAAGACTATAACAAGAACTGTCATATTTACATATGAATATGTAATGTGACTAAAATAACTCCGCCCACCTCATTACGATTAATCCTACAAATCGTACAATTTTTAATTTTTGCCTTGAGCGTGTCTGCTCGAAACTTTGACTACTGCCTTCCCGCATTGTAAATTTACGGTTGTTAATATTCCATTGTGATGAAGACATTCTTAGAGGTGTCGAACCCACCTCAATGTATTAAAAAATTACTGGCAACCGGTTGACTCTATTGTTTTTCCATTGAATCGTGCGAGTGATCCATAGAGGACATGAAACTAACTAAGCAGGATAAACCTCCGTTAAACCTTGGTCGGAACCGGGCATTCGCTCTGCTTCAGTTTACTTTGAAACGATGTTACCAGTTGCCCCACACAAAAAGTAAAATTTAATGGTGTATGTGTGTGTGTGTGTGGTGTGTGTGTGTGTGTGTGTGTGCGCTGTGTGGGTGAATCTATTAACTGTCAGAGGGAAACATTTATACGCTCGGCAGGTAGTTTTAGCTGCAGCTGAAAATTTGAAACTCACAATGCTGATGAATATGAAGAAGTATGGGCTACAGCATACCAAACAGACTTTACATAACAAAAAAAAATTAGAGGACAATTTAAATCTCTATAGCGGTGCTGTAAACGTTCCCTGGCGAAAATATGACCTAAATGTACGAAATACGAAGATTAATTAGGTTGCAAATGTCTTCTGTGAATGTTTGCGGATCGTTGTTTGCCAAATGTTCGTAATCGAGATTATTTCGGCCTCATCGATATTTATGGTTTTCTCAAGGAAATTTAGTAAATGAAACCAATACATACCCGGTCTATACATCGGTACATCAAGTGTGCTCCCGCTGTTCTTCATTATTCTTGCAGTGTATAAACAAACATGAATGTAAAAAAATGGGGTGCATAGTATATGTAGTTTCACTACTTAAAATAAATTAATCACAGTTTAACGCAAATTACTTTCAGCTACTCCTTACCCCAGTTCTTTTTATCTTTTTTTGGATCGTACACAGCACAGGTGCTTCTAAAGCAGCTGATATTTGCTGCTACTTACTTGCACGTTTCTAGCCGCTTGTTCTGGATTTTGTTATCTGAATGCTTCGGATTATCTACTTACTTATCTTCCTGTTTATAAACTGTCGCGGTGCTAGTAGTAACACACTAAATAATCTTAGATGTCACTGTAGAAGTTCCGCCGTGAGAAAGCACCAAGTATACAACGGCACACTTTAACAGAAGAGAGGATCAAACATCTTTGATAAAAGCAACCCTAAACACCGACAAAGCTTTTGCAAAAGGGCTTTTATGAAAGATCTTTGTCAGAGATGTTCCACACTGTGATGCGGGCTTTACACGGCAGCAGGGTTCGCCTGCACTTTTAGGCTACCCGCCGAGGACACCCGAACCTGACACTCTGTAGCGCTTTTTCATCGCTGTTTCATCGGCCTTTGTATCTTTTTAGTTTTTAATAGACTTCTCGTCACATACGACGGCTTATGAAGCTTTTCTGACGTAAACACTGTGTGTACTAAAACGACTTCATTTGTTTTTTTTCGTTTTTTTGGCCTTTTAGTATTTCTCATAGTGCCATCCACCGAAGTAAATCATAATGACATACACTTGGTGTGGATGCAAAATCAAGTGGGATAAAAACAAACACTAACGAAAATGACATAAAAAATAAAACGATCGTGAAGTAACATACTGAGATTACCAAAGCCATTTAGTTTACGTGAGTAAATTCATATACCTCTTTTTCGCTTTCATTAGAAAGTAGTGAAGTTCGCTACACACTGCAAAGTTTGTGGTTGCCAATAGTGTTGGCACAGGTGTTGCTAACTGATACTCCTCGCTCACAACATTCCTTAGCAAAAAATGGTTCAAATGGCTCTGAGCACTATGGGACTTAACATCTGAGGTCATCAGTCCCCTAGAACTTAGAACTACTTAAACCTAACTAACGTAAGAACATCCCACACATCCATGCCCGAGGCAGGATTCGAACCTGCGACCGTAGCAGTCGCGCGGTACTGGACTGAAGCGCCTAGAACCGCTCGGCCACCGTGGCCGGCCATTCCTTAGCACCTTTGATGTGGGGTTCTCAACGGTTGATACATGCAGGTTCCTGCCATTACCACTGGTACGTTATTTCTATTTTGAACTGCAATTTCCTTAACCTTTAATATAAGGGGAGTGGAAGGATTTGATCCATACAGTGACCATTTCATTTCAACATAGTTATTTGCATCGTAGATAAATCATTAAGAGAATTACAATCATAAATCAGATAATTTCTTAAAGAAACGCCATTGAGGCAAACTTTACAAACGGCTTGTTATATAAAACTACAAATGAATTGATCTCTTTAAAAACATTTAAAATAAACCGCCACTTGGGCCAAGTAAGGCATTTAAAATAAACTTTACATCAAATAACCAAGAAATTAATTATTATTTCCATATATATTGAAAACCGTGAAACGTCCCCTTAGAACAATTTTACACGACTGGTCTATGTGAAACGTCCCCTTAGAACAACTGTACACGACTGTGCTTAAACTGAAACACAATATTTTTTTAGCGCAACGCAATCTGACTTTCCAAAATCCCTATGAAAGAATGGCCCTGCCTAACAATAACCTATACGTTTCACAAATCACTTACCTCACAAAAATCTTCGTTACTCGAACTACTGCAATACAGCAAGCGCCACTACTGCCAGCTAACTAAAAGATTCAAACTACGGAAGTCACTAACTACTGATAGGCACAGTTAGCAAATGAAAGATTTTAATAGAGAACAAACAATATATTTACCTTAATAGTCATAGTATATATATATATATATATATATATATCAGTTCATGACACCAATTCTTACAAATTTCAAAACTCCGCCATCTCTCTTCCCACGTCCACCACTGCTGGCGGCTCACCTACAACTGCGCAACGCTACGCGCTGTCAGCATCCAGCTGCCGCTGCCCAACACTACAATGGCGAGTATTACAACAATGACAACCAGCCACAGACTGCACACGGCACAGCCAGTGATTTTCATACAGAGCGCTACGTGGCGGCGGCGTTACCAATAAAAAAACCTAAACAGCCTACTTACAACCGCCCCTTCCGAGCGAGATATTACCAAACAACTTTACAAGGTTATATACAGTTTTATCAATAATAACCCAGTTATTTCCCCATCAAAACTGACATACGTTACCAAGGCTGAATTGTACCGCAATTTTAGAAAACGGCTTCAATTGAGACACATTCTTCTAGAAATCTCTCAAAATCCTTAAGACAAGTATTTAAAACATTTAATCCGCGCAACCTTGCAGAGCCACCACAAGTTTTAGAACACTGCATCTTGTACAATAACTGAGGCCCGAGATTGTGAGGCCGCGACTTGGCCACGAACGGTGGAGGCGACTGAGTACTTATCTTAGAATTAGGATGGGGACTCCGTTTGTACTTACACCCCGTTCAGAACACCGAAATCGGGACCAAACAGCACACGCGAGCTCAGGCGAAGTCCACCGCCCGTACGTCCGCTAGTAATTTAAAAGGGGAGGCTCTGCACTTCGGTGGCCCACTGCTTCTGATAATCCTTCCTTCACCTTAATACTCAAACTTATACAGAAAACTACTTCGGTACAATGACAATAACATAACTGATTTCATTCCTTTAAGGAGAACCACGTACACGAATGATGCAAACGGAACTGGCTCATTAAAACCTAAGCATCACATGGAGCACCTTATGTGGGCCTATAAGGTAGCACACGGCAATCTTTAGACACACACGTATCAATGTTTTAGACACTTGCCAGCTGAAGTAAGAACAATACTATTAAGGAGCGAAGGACATACTTAATAAGAGGCATGAAATATCACATCACAGTCCTTGCAACGCTTTGCTGCCTCAAGAGCAATCATCATTATATTTCATTAATCGTTGGTAGGTCTTGAATTACTTGATGCCAGCTGCTGGATCTATGTGGCGAAGACGGCAGACGTTGCTTAGTCCGATAGTAACAGCGTGTTCCTTCACGGAAGCGAGCACATGCATAGCTTCACGAGGTTGCCAAGAAGCCACAGCGCCGGTCCGCTGTTACTGACCCCAGTACGATCAGGCGCTGACTGCCGCCCATACTCAGACACACCGTGCTCGCTGTCGTCTCTCCAACATCTCGCTAACACGCGCACTTTCGCGTGCCGTGCCTAACCTTGTTCCACCTTTCCACTCCGTACTGCCCGCTATATCCTGAGCGGGCCCAGGCCCAAAGACAAACTTCTGCCAGAGGGAATCGATAGTGCCTAACCAAAGATAGCCCTGGCACCATCCCGCCACGGCTCAACCACTATGCCTACTACGTAGTTTTATAAAACAGTCCTACTACTGTTCTGCAGTTCAGGTATCGGGCGACTTTCTGTTACGGTGTCCACCTCTTTCTTGGCCCTCCCAGACTACCTTATTGTCCTGTGAATGGTCTCAGCAAACAAAGGAAACAAGAGCTACAAACAAAATATCTTTACTGGCCTTCAAAGTAATCACCATTAACTACAGCACATGTGCCACATTGATTTTAAAGCTGTTGTAAACAGCCAGCAAACGTTCCTTGAGGAATCGCTTGAAGAACCTTCTTGGACACCCGCATCATTACAGGAGGTGAGACCTGGTGGTACCATTAGGATCCAGAGACCAAGCAAGAGTCAATGGCGTGGTGTTCATCGTCTTCCCCGTCAATCAGTAAAATTCGGCTGACAAAATCCAAGATGAAGACGATGTTAACCGTCTTCTTCGACAGCAAGGGCTTGATCCCGTCATGAATTTCCACCTGGGGCAGGTGAAGAAGACGACGAACACCATGGCACTGGTTATCCTTTGGTGTGGATAGCACAAGCTCTCAGCTCCCGTAAAGGTTCGCATATCAAACACCGTGCGACCACGGGTCTTCGAGCGATTAAATAAGAAGCGTTTGCTAACAGCTTTAAAACCAATGTCTGAAGATTGCTGTAGCTAATGGTGATTGCTTTGAACGCTATTAAGGTGATTTGTTTGCAACTCTAGTTTCCTTTACTTTCTGAAACCATTCACCGGACGTTTCAGACGAATGTTTCACTTTCTTACATCACAACGTAGTCTGTCACTTTGTGAGGTAGTCTGCCACTGTTCACTCTGTCGAGACGTTTATTCCAGTTTCTTCTGTGGTCTTCGATTTTCTTTCTTACGTTAAATGTGTCTAATTCTTTCCTAATGTCGCTGTTTCTTAATCTGTCTACTATGGTACTGACTTTCACAACACTAAGAAATGTCACCTCGGCTGCGTGGATTTTACTTTCTTGTTGTTTGTAAATGACCACGACTCACTTCCGTAGAGTAATGTGGAGACAGCCATTACTTTATACAACTTCATTAGGTGACTCTCTTTCTCTGTTAAAACTTTGACAGCATCTACATATAAAATACAATTCAGAGTGGTCTCTTTGTTCTGATTCCACCATGAAACCATGAAACATGGTTTTCTATTTACGCAATTAATCCTCTATGCGTATATTAACTACATTAAATACATCCATATCTGACCGTCGTGTTAGTGATGAGATGTGTTGCCCCCTCTCCATTTATATCCAACATGATTGTTGTTTTCTTGTACAGACTTCTTAAGCAGTTTGTTAAATGGTATGGATACCCTCTTTTCTTCATTATTCTCCAAGTTTTTCTCTATTAACATTGTCAAAGGCTTCTTCCAGATAAACAAATGCTAAGTGTGTATCTCGATTAAATTCTGCATGTTTTTCAATGATCTGTTTCATAGCAAATACTCCATCTGTTGTCAATATTCCTGAATGGAAACCCATTTGTTCTTCACTTGACCACTGGTAATATATGCCCTTCAGGATCCTAGCGTAGGTCTTGTTCAAATGGTTCAAATGGCCCTGAGCACTATGGGACTCAACTGCTGTGGTCATTAGTCCCCTAGAACTTAGAACTACTTAAACCTAACCAACCTAACGACATCACACACATCCATGCCCGAGGCAGGATTCGAATCTGCGACCGTAGCAGTCGCGCGGTTCCAGACTGCAGCGCCTACAACCGCGCGTAGGTCTTGTCTGTTGTGTATAGGAAACAAATCCCTCGTTAATTCCGGCAGTCACTTCTCTGTCTCGTTTATTAAACAGCAACATAACTTTTGCTTGTTGCCGTGCTCTTGGTGTGACAGTTGTGTTCCAACAGGTGTTGAACAGATTTAGCACTCTCGGGTGGACAGAGGTTCCATTGTACTTCAGAATTTCACTGTCGATGCTGAGCTTTCCTATAGCTTTTTTGTTTTCAAGGTCGTCGTAGCTCCCGCCTGCTCTTCTCTGCAACTCTTCAGTACTCTCGTATTTCCAATAATTTGCAGGTGTGAACATATACTTTGTTACATCAAGAGGGAAATTACTTTCTGATATTCTATAAAATTACATTAATTTGGTCACGAGCGGGCTTTCGGCTTGTCAGGCCATCTTCAGCTGACAACTGAATGTCGCATACACAGATGAACATGAAGTGCGTCTTATACAGATGTTATTTCTATGGAAGATACAAAAATTCTAGTGTTTACATAGGAAAGCATTATAAGAATCGCATTAACTAAAAATGGAGAAAACAAAATTTTTGCGTACCTCGCTATAAAAATTTTGTTTTTAAGTTAATGTAATTACTGCAATGTTTCCCTATGTAAACACTGTCAGTTTTTTATCTTTTTGACAAATAGTATCTGTGTAAGTCGCACTTCATCTTTGTTTAAGACGTTCAGTTATCACCTGAAGATGACCTGAGAAGTCGAAAGCCGGTTTGCGACTATATATTTATAATTTTGCAAAACATTAGGAAGCGTTTTCCTGCCAAGCACCGACAGAAAATGCGATTAATGATAAACACAATTTGTATATATTTCACGATATGTGTACAACATTCGATTTTATCAGTCACAATAATAATAAAGAAACGTGATTACATATACAGGCTGATTCAAAAAACGTTTACAAAATGGTTCAAATGGCTCTGAGCACTATGGGACTTAACAGCTGAGGTCATCAGTCCCCTAGAACTTAGAACCACTTAAACCTAGGTATCCTAAGGACATCATACACTGTAAGTAGGCTGTTTAGGTTTTCTTATTGGTAACGCCACGAAGCGCTCTGTATGAAAATCGCTGGCTGTGGTGTGTGCAGTCTGTGGCTGGTTTGCATTGTTGTCTGCCATTGTAGTGTTGGGCAGCGGCAGGTGGATGCTAACAGCGCGTAGCGTTGCGCAGTTGGAGGTGAGCCGCCAGCAGTGATGGTCGTGGGGAGAGAGATGGCGGAGTTTTGAAATTTGTAAGAATTGGTGTCCCGAACTGATATATATATTATGACTAGTGAGGTAAATACATTGTGCTCTATTAAAATCTTTCATTCGCTAACTGTGCCTATCAGTAGTTAGTGCCTTCAGTAGTTTGAATCCTTTATTTAGCTGGCAGTAGTGGCGCTCGCTGTGTTGCAGTAGCTTGAGTAACGAAGATTTTTCTGAGGTAAGTGATTCGTGAAACGTATAGGTTAATGTTAGTCAGGACCATTCTTTCGTAGGGATTTTTGGAAGTCAGATTGCGTTGCGCCAAAAATATTGTGTGTCAGTTTAAGCACAGTCGAGTATAATTTTTCTGAGGGGACGTTTCATACAGACCAGTCGTGTATAAATTTTTCAAAGGGGACGTTTCAACACATCCATGCCCGAGGCAGGATTCGAACCTGCGACCGTAGCGGTCGCGCGGTTCCGGACTAACGCGCCTAGAACTGCACGGCCACACTGGCCGCCCAAAACGTTTACAAACTGGCATGGCACATGGGGCATACAACAAGGACAAATAATGACACCGGAACCGGGAGTCGCAAACGCCACGCGAGGGCGCTTCGGTCACCCTCACTCGAGGCTGTGCTCAACGTTCACAACCTGCATACGTAGGTGGATGTGAACCGACATGCTACACGTACACGTACCTCACAACGCAAATTTACGATTAAATTATGGGCTGGCATCGTCGTAGACTGTTTAATTGGTCTGTAGACTCTCCCGGAGAGACTTGATAGTCGCACTTCTTTCGTAATCCTGCGAGAGGGTCTGCCGGTCACGTTGAACGATTTTCCCATTCTTATTCGTCGCCGCGTTCGATTGGAGCACGACGGAGTCACTGTGCATTTCAGCAGATAGGCGAGGACATATGTGCAGCCAACCTTCCTCATCCGTTGGATTGGTCGCGGCGGGCCAATCGCATGGCCACCACGATAGTTCCATCTGTTCCCGGTTCTTTTTTTTTTTTTTGTTTTGCTATGGGGGTATCTGGAGGGCCTGCTACATCGTCGGAGGACATAATGGACAGGATTATTGTGGCAAGAGGATGTTTTCGAGATACACCATGTACATCTACATCTACATACGTACTCCGCAATCCACCATGGTGCGTGGCGGAGGGTACCTCGTACCACAACTAGCATCTTCTCTCCCTGTTCCAAACAGAACGATGGAAAAATGACTGCCTATATGCCTCTGTACGAGCCCTAATCTCTCTTATCTTTGTGGTCTTTCCGGAAATGTAAGTTGGCGGCAGTAAAATTGTACTGCAGTCAGCCTCAAATGCTGGTTTTCTAAATTTCCTCAGTAGCGATTCACGAAAAGAACGCCTCATTTGCTCTAGAGACTCCCACCCGAGTTCCTGAAGTATTTCTGTAACACTCGCGTGATGATCGAACCTACCAGTAACAAATCTAACAGCCCACCTCTGAATTGCGTCTATGTCCTCCCTCAATCCGACCTGACAGGGATCCCAAACGCTCGAGCAGTACTCAAGAATAGGTCGTATTAGTGTTTTATAAGCGGTCTCCTTTACAGATGAACGACGTCTTCCCAAAATTCTACCAATGAACCGAAGACGACTACTCGCCTTCCCCACAACTGCCATTGCATGCTTGTTCCGCTTCATACTGCTCTGCAATGTTACGCTCAAGTATTTAATCGACGTGACTGTGTCAAGCGCTACACTACTAATGGAGTATTCAAACATTACGGGGTTCTTTTTCCTATTCATCTGCATTAATTTACATTTATCTATATTTAGAGTTAGCTACCATTCTTTACACCAATGACAAATCCTGTCCAAGTCATCTTGTATCCTCCTACAGTCACTCAACGACGACACCTTCCCGTACACCACAGCATCAACAGCAAACAGCCGCACATTGCTATCCACCCTATCCAGAAGATCATTTATGTGGATAGAAAACAACAGCCGACCTACCACACTGCCCTCGGGCACTTCACTTGATACCCTCACCTCCGATGAACACTCACCATCGAGGACAACGTACTGGGTTCTTTGAAAGAGTGTGCCGTTCAATGCAGCGTCGACATCAGGCGCGTCTCGATGCATCTGGACAACACTTTGAGCATTTCCTGCAGTGCGCGACCATTTCTAGCACGTGACTAAATAATTGCAATGCCATTTAGGAATCCCAGATGGCCTTCGCGTGCCCTGGTTCTTATGTGATAACTGATCCTTGTTGTACGCCCGATGTGCCATGTAAGACTGTAAACGTTTTTTTAACCATCCTGCATGATGAAGAAAAAGAATTAATATTTTAGTAGCCACAACTGTGTTGTATTGCCTCAGGTGGGCATAAGGACGATGTCCTCTAAACACAGCTGCATTCTTGCAGATCTGTACGTATTGTCAATGGGAATAGTAGGCCCTAAAAGTAATAAAAGTAAATAAACGTTGACAATAAAATGCAATACTGAGCATATCAGTGAGCCGTGGTAAAAAAAAAAAATGTTGTTTTGAAGAGCGCGCCGCAGCGCGTTGTGTGAAGCAGTCGCCCTCCGTTTCTGGCGGTGGCGCCGCCGGGGCAATCGCAGCTTTGGCGTCTCCCTCTGGTGGGAAAGCGGAAAGGTTGCCTGTTCACGTGCATTTAAGGGGCGCTGTGAGTTCGGCAGAGTGGTCAGTCGAAGTGAGGCTCGGTCAGTCGCGCGTAACCAGTTGCTGGTCTGTCTCGCGTTTGCATTTGTGCGGCAATTAGTATCTGTCTGTCGTCGGAGTGCTATAATGTCTGTCGTTTGGATCAAACTTTAAGCCAGAAAATGAGAGTCTTGCCACTCCGCCAGTAACAGAACTCAGCTAGTGGTCGCCCGGTCGGGGCTGAATTCCTGCATCTGAGTCTACGCGTTACGCCGTCAGTCTGTTCGAGTTGCTCGGGCAACGGTCATTGGCAGTTGGATCGGTCGGTTGGTCGGTCGCGCACTGAGACACGAGATGATTTGTCCGCCTTGAGCGTCGGTGCATGTGAGGTCGCCACGTGAGTCCAGTGGACAGCGCCGTATAGAAAGGGGTAGTGGCTTCGCGGTTGACACGAGAGCAACAGGAGTCAACCCGTGACATCCGTCTGGCCGGTGCGAGCTGCGACGCCGCGAGACGGGAGATCGGCGCGCCTTCCTGCGTCCGTTGAAGCGGCTGGCAGCGGACGGTTCGGGAGAGCGTTGTGGGTGCTGCGCCAGGTCTTCGCCAGAAATCGCAGTTTATTAGACGTTAAGTGATTGGAGATATGTTGTTTCATTTACTTGTGAAATTCTACTTATTTTCTTGCTAATATCACCAGCCGCTTTGTTTTGGGGTCGTCCCACCATTCTTCTCCGCTTGCCCACCCGCGGGAAGGTGATTATTTGTGAATTGGGTGGTACGTTTTTCCCTTGTTGAGTTGGGGAGGGTTAGACCAATCTGCGATTCGGGTTGTTCAGTAATCCCCCTGTCAATTTGCCATACGTTAATAGCTGCCTCTGTCATGTTTGTCGGATTCGGTGTTAACGAATTTATAGAATTAAGGTGTAAAGGCCGAATTCCTGAATGTTTTTATCTTGCCTATCATCTTGCGAGTCGGTATATGTGTAATGTAGAGCATGTTGAACATTTTATGTAAATCTGAATTTCATGGGTTTTATTTAAATAGTCATTTTTATGAAGTTACCACCCTTCCACAGTAAGTCCTTTTGAAAAACAAATTGCACTTCGGTGGCAAATAATTTCTTAGTGTGAGTGTTTGTACCATTTCCATCCCTCTTACGGGGTGCATAGTTAATGTGTTTGTGTAAGTTGTTAAAATTTTCAGGTTAAAGTAATTTGTTGTGTTGCAGAGATGCACCAGTGTAGTCTTTCAGAGGTTGTGGTGAGCGGTCGTGACTACGGCCGTATTGAAAGCGAGCGGCAAGGATCTCAGCCCGAAGGCTCATACTGTCAATATTGTTCTTTGTGCCTCTAAATAAAATTGTAAGTTGACATTTCGAGGGTGCTTTTCTGCTTATAAGTTTCAAATCTGCTTTTGAAAAGGCTTTTATGAATAAAATTCCTATTTGTTAAAGGTAATTTCATTTTCATCAGTTACTACCTGGCAACTACGTCACGCTCACCTAGTGTGATTAAATGTGTTAATTTTCTTGATGAATCGGTAGTAAACAAAGTAAATTCCTTAAGAAAAGGTTTTGAAAGTAAATTCACTGTTCAATCAGGTTTAAGGAGTCTCCTCCCACGCAAACAAGGATTAACAGTGTAAAGTGGTGCTTCTTGAGTAGGAACATTTGTAAGTAGGCTATTTAGGTTTTCTTATTGGTAACGCCACGTAGCGCTCGGTATGAAAAATCACTGGCTGTGCTGTGCGCAGTCTGTGTTTAGTTTGCATTGTTGTCTGCCATTGTAGTGTTGGGCAGCGGCAGCTGGATGCTAACATCGCGTAGCGTTGCGCAGTTGGAGGTGAGCCGCCAGCAGTGGTGGACGTGGGGAGAGAGATGGCGGAGTTTTGAAATTTGTAAGAATTGGTGTCACGAACTGATATATATATATATATATTATGACTATTAAGGTAAATACATTGTTTGTTCTGTATTAAAATCTTTCATTTGCTAACTATGCCTATCAGTAGTTAGTGCCTTCAGTAGTTTGAATCTTTTATTTAGCTGGTAGTAGTGGCGCTCGCTGTATTGCAGTAGCTTGAGTAACGAAGATTTTTGTGAGGTAAGTGATTTGTGAAACGTATAGGTTAATGTTAGTCAGGGCCATTGTTTCGTAGGGATTTTTGGAAGTCCGATTGCGTTGCGCCAAAAACATTGTGTGTCAGTTTAATGAATATCTTGTATAATTTTTCTAAGGGGACGTTTCACATTGTACCTCGAGGTCGTATTCGGGACGGTTGGTATTCTAATTCACGTACGCCCAAATATATTGAAATACTTCATTTAGTTCATTTCAAGGGAAAGCATGGAGCTAAAGCTACATTCGTTATGCATGTGGCGCGGTGAACACGCGTTTCCAGAATTATTTGCCCTTTCATTTGTTAGTGGGATGTGAGGAGAAAGATTGCCGTAGTCTTATTTTACGCGTAATGTATTCTGGAGCGAGTAAACTTATTACAGTTACAGCAGAACATCTCTTCGTGCGTACTCGTGGAGATATGTACCAGAACCAATACTGCGGACGTACAACGAAAACACACCAGAGATAACTCGTCTCAGTACACAGGAGAACTCACAGCAAGTGTCTGGTTAGCCGTGGCTGGTGGCGGTAGAAAAATGGGTCGACGGTTGTTCAGTCTGCCACTTTTATGGTGCGAACTTCAGTTTTGATTTGTTTTACATGTCTGCTACTAAATGTACAGCTTTAGAAACGCGTCAGTTTTAAAATTTATGGTGTCAACAAATCGTGTACTTGACACGAACTATAGCTTATCTGTTACTAAATGCATCGCTCGACGAATCCTCTTTCATTAATAATGGGTAAATATAAACCATCATAGATATCATGTCACACCGCCATGAAGCATGTACGGCCGCTAGGGGTAACTACGTCATATACTAAGTGCTTTGTTGTTGTGGAAGAGATTTTTTTTTAAATTTCGTATCCTCTGTTGACTAACTTATGTTTGAAACACAGTTGTGCAGTAGAGATATATAGTCGATAACTGAGGAAATCTGCTGCCTAAAATCAGTCATCTTTAACTGTTACGTGGCTGCGCTACTGGTGATGTACCAACATCGTGAATGAGATTTTCACTCTCCAACGGCGTGTGCGCTGATATGAAACTTCCTGGTAGATTAAAACTGTATGCCGGACTGTGACTCGACCTCGGGACCTTTGCCTTTCGATGGCAAGTGCTCTACCAATTGAACTATCCAAGCACGACTCACGCCCCGTCATCACAGCTTTACTTCCGCCAGTACCTCGTCTCCTACCTTCCAAACTGTACAGAAGCTCTCCTGCGAACCTTGCAGAACTAGCACTCCTGAAAGAAAGGATATTGCGGAGGCATGGCTAAGCCACAGCCTGGGGGATGTTTCTAGATTGAGAGGCCGTGAGAAGTGCTTAGGTAGCTCAGTTGGCAGAAAGCTTGCCTGCGAAAGACAAAGGTCCGGAGTTCGAGTGTCGGTTCGACACACAGTTTTAATCTGCCAGAAAGTTTCATATCTGCGCACACTCCGCTGCAGAGTGAAAATCTCATTCTGGAGACATCCCCCAGGCTGTGGCTAAGCCATGCCTCCGCAATATTCTTTCTTTCAGGAGTGCTAGTTCTGCAAGGTTCGCAGGAGAGCTTCTGTAAAGTTTGGAAGATAGGAGAAGAGGTACTGGCGGAAGTAAAGCTGTGACGACGGGACGTGAGTCGTGGTTGGGTAGCTCAGATGGTAGAGCCATCCGGCACCAACCCCCGTGTCTCGAGATAAAAACGTAGCCGCGGGAGAAGCCATAATCTGACAGGCGATTTGAAAACGTGCCAACAGTCCACGTACCCCGAATTCAACAGTAAACGTCAGGTGAAACCACGGAAAGGGCGCATTTGGATGTTTCAGGTAGCTGTAAACCTGCTCTCGCGCTATCAGTTGGTGAGCACGTGCACGCTTTCTTCCCCGCTGCCGGCCGCTATCTGCTGTGATCTGTAGGACATTGTGTTGACGGGTCTCCACTGCGTGGCGCGGCTCCGTTTTCCCACGGCCGTTCTTTCGTAACCACTGAGGCCAGATAGCTGCTCTAATTGTTCAGCGTCTCGGCTTTATCTGTTAGCTCCGAATGCTGTTACGTAGCAACAGCTGGCAGCGATTTCAATACCGAAGAACACAGCGACAGTCTTTTACAGTCGATTATTCTCTCTGACAGCTGGTATTACCATCTGCCGATTCTTAGAATTGGAGAATAACAGTGTGCAATCGGTGAGAAAACCCAGTTGCAAAATATGTCGTTTGCTACATCAGCAATAAAGTTTATGTAAGACTGCACTACATCAGATAAGCACACTGGATAAAATACAGGGTCATGAAGTTAGGTAACATTTTATTGGCGAACTTACAAATAAGTTATTATAAATTACAGCAGGTGTTGGAAACGCTGTCCATCCATTTCTATGCTTTTTTCGACACGTTTTTTTCCGTGTTCCTGGCTACTCTTGTTAGCTTCACACAGTTTGTTTAGTTAATATATTTCGTAATGTTTGTCTTCAATTCTTGCAGGGTAGGTAGATTGCTCCTGTGAACAAAATCTATTAAGTAGCTGCACAGAAGAAAAGTCTGGCCTACTAAGATCAGAGGATCGTGGTGGCCATAATCCTGTCGAAATGATTATTTCACCAAAAGAAATAGGCCTGTAGGATTTCCATAATAGAGCGAGCTGTATGGAAAGTGGCGCCATGCTATCGCAACCAACAGTTATGCTCATCGTCTTGCAGTAAGGTTAAGAAGTGTCTTGGTAGACGGCAGCATCCACGCTTGTTTAAAAAAAAAAAAAAACAAAGGTCCTATTACTCGCCACCTTGAAACCACACACCAAACGCCAAATTCTTGTGTGTGTAGAGGACACTCATTGAAAGTTTCAGGGTTGTCAGTACCTCAGATCGGTAGTTCCGGTTATTAATATACCCAGCAAGACGAAACCAAGTCTCATTTATAGAAAGCTTGATCTAAAATGCTAATGTTGCCTTTAATGAGGGTCTTGAACCACTGGCAGAAGATCTTCTAACATAATAAGCGTTGTCCAGCTTATGGAAAATTTACATGCGGTACAGATAGCATTTCAGTATTCTCACTGCAGTGTGGGCTGAACCAATTGAGATGTTCTTTGCCTGGCTTAATCCACTCGAAGATTCTTGGGGAAATGTTGTAACTGCTGCTTTAATGTACCGAATGACCTGAGTCTTTAAAACTATCTAACACGTGTCTTGTCTAACACTGAACCTCTTCCACGAAATGTTTAACCAACTATTCAATAATGTGGTGCTTCATTTTCAGTTTCTCCGCGAGCTTTCACCGGCACACTCCATGAGATTTCGTCACGAAATAAGCTTCAGTCGCGAAATACACGTTATTCAACAGCGCTTTTTTAACCAACAACAAAACACGATTACGCAATATTGTTCAAAAGTCAGTGTTGACCAGTAAGTGGCGCGACATAGAGCGCGCGGGAGGCAACAAACAGCCCTCCTGCTCTAGCTCCAGTTGTACCAACAACATAAATACCATTCCATCCATGTCACACCAGTATGTGCATTTTAACAACAATATTCATTTCGTATAAACTTTTAAGTTGAACACTCTGTGTTAGTCGACTCCTTAAAAGAACGCTTTGGTGCCTTTGGAGCGCTGCAGGTGATGAAGAAGTGCTAGCAGGCACTCCTGTGACTACTTGTTGCTGACGTCCCGCAGCTGAAATGCTGTGCACGCATCAGTAGGCTGTATGGCATCAGCGTAGTAAGATGGATCTTGGTGGACACGACAGGAAGGAGCTACCGTGTTTGAACGTGCCCGTTGGCGTATCAACACGGATTGTCCAGAGTGTATACAGCGAATTAAGTCTCTCGTAGCCACGTAACACGACATAACAACAGTAGACGTAGAAAGAACCTAACTGGTCTAACGCCTTGTGAATAGCAATCGGTTTCATATCCGAGAAGAACTGCTCCTGTCAGTGAAGGCAAGTCCGTCTCAAACAGCTTCCGAGTGAACATCGTGAAATCACTGCTGCGCCCCGAAAAAAGTTCGGTATGCGAATAGTGATTTTTTTTTCTAACTTTTAAACCTACTTTCGGTCATGCAGTGGAGGCCAGCCCACCCAATGTGCCAGTCAAGTAAATCACTATAAGAATTATGGCAAGAGTTCTGGGATAGGAACGAGACAAGCAGAGGATCTACCAGTTACTTACAAACATTAAGGAACGTCTCCAAATGAAACATTTTCAACCTAATTAGGGGCTGTTCCACTTCCTCACGGGGTATGGTCCGTATCCAGCATATTGCTGCTGGTTCGGGAAAAGGGCGACTCCCTCGTGTGACTGTGGTGCTGGAATAGGTACACCAGACCACGTGATCTATGAGTGCCTCATCTTTGATGATGTTGCCACGGATTTAAGGAACCAACTACCATGCACAGACACATTTCACCTGATCAGGAACCGAGTAACCTTTAACATGTAAGGTATCAGGCAAATCCAACACCTTCCATGAAAACCCTGACATGAAAGCAAATCCGGCAGCATGTCACTTAGCTCCAAATAAATCATGACATTAAATTAACCAAAGTAATACGATTAACGGGTGAGCAAATGGAATACCACAGACTAACACAAGAACGCCTAAATGCATGTCATACCTTCTCACCGTGAAACAGACGCAGTTTCGAGGGGATAAACGAGAACAGCAGCCGAGAGCAGAGCCGTGTAAGCTAGGAGGCCATACGATAAGGGACGGACACCCACGTCGCCAGCTGACCGCCAAGATCAGCCCCCAGCCCATGTTAAAAGACAGAGCCCTCCAGAAGAACAGCATAGATCTTACGATAACACAAAAAGGGCCACCCCAGCTCCAAGTTTTAGAGTGAGTCTGTACTCTGTTACGTTGCAAACATTAAAAACATTGCCTCACCACGAAAAGTGTAACGTTTCTCATTGGATAGACAAAATTTTTGTAGGCGGAGCTTAAGGTTAACATTGAGGCCCTGGTTGGTCAGTTGAAAACACAGACAGATACCTTTTCTTAAACAGACTTCAGTAAATTGTAGTAAAGAGAGGTTAGAAAGTTGCCAACGAGACAGAGAGGTGTGTGGAGCTGCGCCGCCCACCGCCCCCTGACGCTGACAACCATCGACAAGGTAATGAATACATGCAATGCCGCATAAGAGCGCATAAGGCATCACTCAGAACTGCAGAAGTCTCATCTGTTACATCCCCTTTTTACGTAATACTAGTGTCAATCGTTAATTACATTTCACGGTATTCAAATTTTCTACGTAAGTTAAAATCTGAAACGCGATAATTTTTCTGTTATATACACTCCTGGAAATGGAAAAAAGAACACATTGACACCGGTGTGTCAGACCCACCATACTTGCTCCGGTCACTGCGAGAGGGCTGTACAAGCAATGATCAGACGCACGGTACAGCGGACACACCAGGAACCGCGGTGTTGGCCGTCGAATGGAGCTAGCTGCGCAGCATTTGTGCACCGCCGCCGTCAGTGTCAGCCAGTATGCCGTGGCATACGGAGCTCCATCGCTGGTAGCATGCCGCGACAGCGTGGACGTGAACCGTATGTGCAGTTGACGGACTTTGAGCGAGGGCGTATAGTGGGCATGCGGGAGGCCGGGTGGACATACCGCCGAATTGCTCAATACGTGGGGCGCGAGGTCTCCACAGTACATCGATGTTGTCACCAGTAGTCAGCGGAAGGTGCACGTGCCCGTCGACCTGGGACCGGACCGCAGCGACGCACGGATGCACGCCAAGACCGTAGGATCCTACGCAGTGCCGTAGGGGACCGCACCGCCACTTCCCAGCAAATTAGGGACACTGTTGCTCCTGGGGTATCGGCGAGGACCATTCGCAACCGTCTCCATGAAGCTGGGCTACGGTCCCGCACACCGTTAGGCCGTCTTCCGCTCACGCCCCAACATCGTGCAGCCCGCCTCCAGTGGTGTCGCGACATGCGTGAATTGAGGGACGAATGGAGACGTGTCGTCTTCAGCGATGAGAGTCGCTTCTGCCTTGGTTCCAATGATGGTCGTATGCGTGTTTGGCGCCGTGCAGGTGAGCGCCACAATCAGGACTGCATACGACCGAGGCACACAGGGCCAACACCCGGCATCATGGTGTGGGGAGCGATCTCCTACACTGGCCGTACACCTCTAGTGATCGTCGAGGGGACACTGAATAGTGCACGGTACATCCAAACCGTCATCGAACCCATCGTTCTACCATTCCTAGACCAGGAAGGGAACTTGCTGTTCCAACAGGACAATGCACGTCCGCATGTATCCCGTGCCACCCAACGTGCTCTAGAAGGTGTAGGTCAACTACCCTGGCCAGCAAGATCTCCGTATCTGTCCCCCATTGAGCATGTTTGGGACTGGATGAAACGTCGTCTCACGCGGTCTGCACGTCCAGCACGAACGCTGGTCCAACTGAGGCGCCAGGTGGAAATGGCATGGCAAGCCGTTCCACAGGACTACATACAGCATCTCTACGATCGTCTCCATGGGAGAATAGCAGCCTGCATTGCTGCGAAAGGTGGATATACACTGTACTAGTGCCGACATTGTGCATGCTCTGTTGCCTGTGTCTATGTGCCTGTGGTTCTGTCAGTGTGATCATGTGATGTATCTGACCCCAGGAATGTGTCAATAAAGTTTCCCCTTTCTGGGACAATCAATTCACGGTGTTCTTATTTCAATTTCCAGGAGTGTAATTATTGAGAAGCCACATCAGCCACTGTAATTTACAGCTAGTTAGATAAGTAATGAAAGATAATTGAGGGTCACTGTAGACCATTTTGATAGTTTTCTCTTTTGTGAAACTTAATTTAAACCTAGATTATAGATGTGATATGGCATAGGTCATCCTCCGATTCATTGTAGAACTTGGAAACCCATTCAGGGAATATTCGTTCACATTTTTGTTGAACACAGTTGGTTTTTCTCATCCTGTATTAAAACATTTCCTTTTACCAATAGTGCAATTTATAAACAATGTTTTGTGTGTAGAATAAAATTTCCAATGGTAAACTTAACTGCTTTTTGACGTTATTTTACCAGATAACTAAAAATAGGAAAGCCTTGAACCCCTTCCACTAAATTTAGTTTGTATTAAGATTCTTTTACAGGGAGTGCAGTGGAGCTGACGCTGAAATCATTAAGTATTTGATTATATCATCGCTAGTCGCACTGAACTCTTCTGAACTCTACATGTCATGTGTGGTCTGGCGTCTCCTTACCAGCAACAGGTCCCAGGTTCAAACTAGCCAATTCCCTAAAAAAACACGCTCAGAGCGTCGTTGTACGAAAGTGGTAGGGAGACACGACTTAGAACAAACAGACACCACGCAGAATGTTAGGAAGATCGTTGACAGATTTGCCAGCGAGGTATCCGCCAAGGTCCTGCGTGAATACCGAAGGGAGATAGAGTGACTGAAGAGCAATAAAACGACATTACACAGCTATCCCATTCCGCCGGGGCGCTGACTGGTCGACCGCCGCGACCCCTGGGATCCACCACGTTCTGGGTTAGGGGGAGGGTGTGAACTTACCCAACTTAGACACCGCACACTAATTATGACCCTAGTGGACAGATTCCATTAGTAGAATATAGCCCTTAGGATACTCCAGAAAGACCTGCAGCGATTTCCAGTTAAGCTCACCCCAGTGCCTGGGGCACGCCCACTGGGATTAGCTCGGGGTGGACACGGCCAAGAGAGAGTAGGTTGTATTTTGCTGGCACACCTGTAACGCTGCAGGTTGTAGCTTAGTAGCGTAGATAGTATAGCAGGTTGAATAGTAGGCTTGCCCATAGAGTAACTAGCTTTCCACCCTGTAGTTAATACTAATATTAAGTATATAAAAGAGTAGTAATTGCTGCTTGATAATCAGTACATAGTATGTAATTAGGACCTACTAGTGTTTTAGGTGGTGGGTTATTATGTATAATACTGTTTTGATGAATAAAGATTTTTCTTTTTTTTAAAAAAAGAAAAAACACTGGGCAGTCAGTATTATTGACACTACGAGAAAACACTTCCGACAGACGGTAGTTTGCCACACCAGATAACAGTCGAGTGCATGGAACAGCTAACACAGTGTGATCCACCAGTGACTCGGGCACTTGCATGCTGCCGAGAAACTCACACGCTGCAAATTTAACCAGGTCTAGCAACCTGTACTCGGGGCAGAGCAAGCTAGGAAAAGCTGACACGACAGGTGTGATAAAGCAAACTTACTCGTCGCCATCTAGTGGGTTGGGCGCGTGGAACAGATAACACAGCATCACCAAGAATAACGTGGACACTTGCATGACGCTGAGGAAGGAAAGCTAACAGTACAAGTACAATGAAGCAGTATTGCATGTCACCCTTCAAGGTGCCAGGGTGGAGAAGAGCTTGTACCTCTTCAATTCAGACGAATCTTGCATGAGAACGAGACATGCACTCGACCCCCTCCTTATCTACCAGCTAATTAATTATGTGCACAACGGTAACGGAGGGAAATGATGGTGGACCCTGCTAGTTGGTAAAATAAGGAGTGCACACTCACAACAATTTAATAAAAGTCGTAATCTACCCAAAAAAGAGAACGTCGTCATAATAAACAACAGAAAATGGGATTCTGACTATATCTACGAAATGATATGCAGATTATCACAATGAGATTTATTATATATCATAACATAAATGCACATGATTGTCGGCACACGGTAGGTTAAAGGATAGGGTATACTGAAATATTATGAGAATAAGAGTTTTATTGAGAACAAGGGGTTCCTACTCTCTGTGATGCAATAGATTGACGATAATGACTGGAGGTTCTCGTGAATCACATATTACCCTCCCGACTATATAGCAGTATCGCAATTAGTAGTGAGAGCTCAAATGGGATCACATTCAGGAACAAACAAGGTGGACTTGTAGCAAAGTGAGGGTGCGTGCTGCTGAGGGATTCAGTATAAAATTGATAAGGTCCTACAATGCCGGAGCCGCAAAATACTGTACCAGTACTGAAATCTGCAGCACGCCGTCGGTAGGCAGAGCCTGATGATGTAGGCGCCGACATCTGCCGTGCAGCGACTCTGTGCCAACACCTGGCCGCGAAGGCTGCCCGAGAATTCTAAGTTCTTCCGAAAACGAGCGACCAAGTCGCAAGACCGTCCGACTCCGACCAAGATCAGATTCTGAATCCCACTGCCCACACAACGCAAGAGCGTAGCCAACATTGCTCTACTCCCTACTCTCCTCCAAAAACTGTGAGTCAGCATTGAGTGCTGATTCCAAAATTCCCCACACTGTCTCGGAACATCATTCGCGCCAATAGCGACCATTCCCTCCAATTTCGAGCAGGGCTTTATGACGTCACCTAGCCTCAGTTTAAGTTGACCAATAATGCCTCTGCTATTCAGCTGAGGGCACTGAACCTGCCGTTTGACTGGCTACAAAAACAACCTGCCTAGACCACCAGCCATCCGGCGCCAGACCGTTGCATCCAGCAGGGTACGGTCCACAAGTATTCTCAGAATCAAGAGGACAGTACAGTCAGTCGGTGCCAGGAGTCTTCGTTCCGGACGCGCCGGAACGGTAAACACATAAACTGCGGCGACGCTCAGACGTCTCGCAGGTCGTTTCGCCCTGCATACAAAAGGCGAAACTCGACCGACGTCAGTCATTCCCCCATGCGGTTAAGCCTATTGTACGAACTTCTCAGAATTCAGGAAAGTGCAGCCCCCAATCGGAAGTGCCGTGTGCCGTGTTCTCCGATGCTCGTCTCGCACAGGCAACCCAGGGAAGCAACCCAACATGTTTATGAATAAAGTGAAAAGTAATTTTTGAGATCGTAGTACAAATACTGTCATTACAATAACCTTATTCGTTCTGTTACTACCGTGTAATGACGTAGGATTTTAATAAAATTGATGAAAATGAGAGGAGACATGCAAATGAGGGCACCTCTCAACCGTCCAGCAAGACTATGGCAGACGGAGAACTATAAGGGGATAAATAATCGAGCTCAGTTCAAAGCATCCAGCCGTGTCCCCATTCTGTCTACGGCTGGAACCGGAGAGAAGGATGGACTTTTCAGTTTCAGAGGAACCACAGCCCACCCTTGGTGATGGAATTCTGTTGACAACCTGTCCGCTGACTAACTCATCGAGTTGTGGCACGAGGGGCACCATACCGGTGGCGTGGCAGCTTTGGGGTAAGAGGGCAGCAGCGGTCCAGCCAGCCTCCGTCTTCTGAACGACTGCCTCTGATGAATTCCAATCTGGCAAAGGCGCATTCTCGCCGCCTCCTAGCCACTTGAACGTCTGACCATCCTGGTGTACTCCTGGGGGCTGACTGGTCCACGGCTGCTCGGTATTAGGGTACCGGGCATCGGCTAATGCACTCAAGTGCACGGATTGGGGATAACGGGTACAGGCAGGCCTGCTTGGCTGACAGCTCCAGAAGGCCTGGGTAATCCCCAGGGATCTTCACAGCTGGCACCCCCTGCGACCCAGGACAACAGGTGTCATTACCGAGCTTCGGTGCATTCCGCTATTGGCTGCATCTGAATCCGCAGAGTGCAACCCTGAGGCGGGACGGAGTGCTGTGTAAGTCTGCTTGAACAAACATCTGTCAGTGCTATCGCTGTTTCACTGCTCGCTCCGGCGTGAATTTGCCTTCTCCCTCATGCCTTCTCTCGTCCATCTTGATGCGTAGCGACCCTGAATAGGCCACGTCGTTACAGCACATCTGAAGTTGGATACCTCACAAAAGACCATTGCTCACAGCAGCATATAAAACTGCACGTCTCCAGTAGGTCTAACTACACACTCTAGACAATATCAAACTGGAGGAGTGCAACGTGGTCGAATGAGTCACAATTTTGCCTCTTTTCCAAATGTAATGGGAGGCATGGAGTGGACTGACAGCTCAATGAGGCATTTAAACCGCAACTAAGACGTTATTTTTGAATGGAACCATTCCATGGTCCCGTTGTGGCGGGTGTTCGATTACATTTGATTGCCCCTCATGAAGTCTGTGTTGGACTTCCGCATGGAGCGGTTGCGCGCAACCGTGTCACGTACAAATCGTATGAAGAATTTGTCAGAAAGCATAGTTAACTTATGAAAGTGTTACGTCGGTTCGTAGCAGAAAAGTGTTTGGGTATTTCAGCTGTATCGTGGAATGGCGCACGGGATTAGTTATGAGATGTATGGTTGGAACAATATCATGTCATTAATCTGTAACTTCAGTGTAGGAAATCATTCATATGGAACCTAAAGGAAGAGGCTTCCATGATCAGTGATTATTGTTTAATTAATGTGAAAACGCGAATGAAAGAAGGTTAACTCTTTACACAACACTGATCTGAGCCACCGGAGACGGCGGTCATGTGTGCGCGAGGTGGACTTGCTTGTGTGAATAAATGTGTGTGTGAGTGCGTATGTGTGTTTCCTTTTCTGAAGAAGGCTTTGGCCGAATGCTAAAAAGTGTAACAAGCTTTTAGTTGTGTCTGTCTGCAACTCAACGTGTCACCTTCACGGTGAGTAGCAATCAACACTTTTGTCTTTTATTGTTCATACTCCAACGTGGAGTTTCCATTCTTTAAGTTTAGGCATTGCCAAGGAAATGTGTTACGTGCTACATAGCAATAAAGCGAAGTAATGTGAATTGTACTCTGTTTAAAAGTGATATTTTTTCCATTTTTCAACGCACGGGAATAGTTATGAGATGTATGGTTGGAACAGTATGTCATTAATCTGTAACATTAATATTTGAAAAGTATAAGAATCACATCTTCGTGTTAGGCATATGGCCAGGTTTATTTCGCAGTCAAACGTGTTCTCTGTGAAAAGTTCCCATACTCGAGTTCGATAGTCCGATAGCCCCAAAAATTGCGAATTAGATAGGCCGATAGTCGCAAAAATTTCTCGAAAACAACTTCAAAACGATACCAGAGTTCATCAAGAGTAGTGACTGGTGTGCTGTGTTGAGCCAGTTGCTCGGCCACCATTGACCAGACGTTTTACATTGGTGAGAGATCTGTATCCAGAAAGTCCCCTAGAGGACCTGCAACATGCGGTCGTGCAATATCCTGCTGGAATGTGGGGTTTTGCAGGGATCGAATGAAGGGTAGAGCCACGGGTTGTAACACATCTGAAATGTAACGTCCACTGTTCAAAGTGCCGTCAATGCGAACAAGAGGTGACCGAGACGTGTAACCAATGGCACCCCATACCATCACGCCGGGTGATACGCCAATATGGCGTTGACGAATGTACGCTTCCAATGTGCGTTCACCGCGACGTCGCCAAACACGGATGCGACCATCATGATGCTGTAAACAGAATTTAGATTCATCCGAAAAAATGACGTTTTGCCATTCGTGCACCCTGGTTCGTCGTTGAGTACACCATCGCAGGCGCTGCTGTCTGTGACGTAGCATCATGGATAACCGCAGCCATGGTCTCCGAGCTGATAGTCCATGCTGCTGCAAACGTGCAGATGGTTGTTGTATTGCGAACGTCCCCATATGTTGGCTCAGGGATCGAGACGTGGCTGCACGATCTGTTACAGACATGCGAATAAGATGCCTGTCATCTCGACTGCTAATGATAGGAGGCCGTTGGGATCCAGTACGGCGTTCTGTATTACCCTCCTGAACCCACCGATTCCATATTCTGCTAACAGTCAGTGGGTCTCTAGCAACGCGAGCAGCAATGTCGCGATATGATAAACCGCAATCGCGATAGGCTACAATCCGACCTTTATCTAGGTCGGAAACGTGATGGTAAGCATTTCTCCTCCTTACATGAGGCATCACAACAACGTTCCACCAGGCAACGCCGGTCAACTGCTGTTTGTCTATGAGAAATCGGTTGGAAACTTTCCTCATGTCAGCTCGTTGTAGGTGTCGCCACCGGCGCCAACCTCGTGTGAATGCTCTGAAAAGCTAATCATTTGCATATCACAGCATCTTCTTCCTGTCGGTTAAATTTCGCGTCTGTAGCACGTCATCTGCGTGGTGTAGCAATTTTAATGGCCAGTAGCCAACTAGCTACGGCGCCACATCCAAGCAAAATTATGCTCTACAATCCGTGGGGAGAGGGGTGGGGGGAGGGGGGAATGGGGTGGGGGGAGGGGGGGTAATTACAAACCGACCGTTAACAGGAGGCTATTGCTAATCTATGGACACAAGGCAATGAAGTTCAGTAACGTACAACGACGGGAAAAAAAATCACATCACGAAGAGCGACCTGTGCTACATAAACTGAAATTGGTATCCGTGTTTCTACATCTGAACGATGACGTCTATTCAAATTTCGCACCAGTCGCATAAGAGTGATTCTAGTAGCAGCACTATGAGGATGGAAATCAGGTTTCCTTTAAATACACTCTGTAACGGTCATGAGTTGTAGTTACCTTCGCGTGTGGACGCTGTAAGTTGATGTCAGTCAAGAATGTCTTTAAGGCGACAAAGACGCCATTCTCACCACATAATTGAATTTGAACGACGTCGTGTAATAGGCCTACAAGAAGCTGGATGTTAGTTCTGAAACACTGCAGAAATTGTAGTGTATGCCCGAGGGAAGACTCGCACCTCCGAGGGGGGGGGGGGGGGGGGGGGAGCCTCCGAATCGTGGCGAGGTGCCCCGAGACCGCACAGCTACCACGCGCGGCATTGCAGAAACGCTTGGCAGGAATGTCACACGGGTTCCCAGGTGGATGCCGTGTTTCTTGACTTCTGCAAGGCGTTCAATACAGTTCCCCACAGTCGTTTAATGAACAAAGTAAGGGCATATGGACTATCAGACCCATTTTGTGACTGGATTGAAGAGTCCCTAGATAACAGGACGCAGCATGTCATTCTCAATGGAGAGAAGTCTTCCGAAGTAAGAGTGATTTGAGGTGTGCCGCAGGGGAGTGTAGTAGGACCGTTGCTATTCACAATATACAGGGTGTTTCAAAAATGACCGGTATATTTGAAACGGCAATACAAACTAAACGAGCAGCGATAGAAATACACCGTTTGTTGCAATATGCTTGGGACAACAGTACATTTTCAGGCAGACAAACTTTCGAAATTACAGTAGTTACAATTGTCAACAACAGATGGCGCTGCGGTCTGGGAAACTCTATAGTACGATATTTTCCACATATCCATCATGCGTAGCAATAATATGGCGTAGTCTCTCAATGAAATTACCCGAAACCTTTGACAACGTGTCTGACGGGATGGCTTCATATGCAGATGAGATGTACTGCTTCAGCTGTTCAATTGTTTCTGGATTCTGGCGGTACACCTGGTCTTTCAAGTGTTTCCCTACAGAAAGAAGTCACAGGGGTTCATGTCTGGCGAATAGGGAGGCCCATCCACGCCGCCTCCTGTATGTTTCGGATAGCCCAAAGCAATCACACGACCATCGAAATATTCATTCAGGAAATTAAAGACGTCGGCCGTGCGATGTGGCCGGGCACCATCTTGCATAAACCACGAGGTGTTTGCAGTGTCATCTAAGGCAGTTTGTACCGCCACAAATTCACGAAGAATGTCCAGATAGCGCGATGCAGTAATCGTTTCGGATCTGAAAAATGGGCCAATGATTCCTTTGGAAGAAATGGCGGCCCAGACCAGTACTTTTTGAGGATGCAGGGACGAGGGGACTGCAACATGGGGCTTTTCGGTTCCCCATATGCGCCAGTTCTGTTTATTGACGAAGTCGTCCAGGTAAAAATAAGCTTCGTCAGTAAACCAAATGCTGCCCACATGCATATCGCCGTCATCAATCCTGTGCACTATATCGTTAGCGAATGTCTCTCGTGCAGCAATGGTAGCGGCGCTGAGGGGTTGCCGCATTTTAATTTTGTATGGATAGAGGTGTAAACTCTGGCGCATGAGACCATACGTGGACGTTGGCGTCATTTGGACCGCAGCTGCAACACGGCGAACAGAAACCCGAGGCCGCTGTTGGACCACCTGCTGCACTAGCTGCGCGTTGCCCTCTGTGGTTGCCGTACGCGGTCAGCCTACCTTTCCAGCACGTTCATCCGTCACGTTCCCAGTCCGTTGAAATTTTTCAAACAGATCCTTTATTGTATCGCTTTTCGGTCCTTTGGTTACATTAAACCACCGTTGAAAACTTCTTCTTGTTGCAACAACACTGTGTTCTAGGCGGTGGAATTCCAACACCAGAAAAATCCTCTGTTCTAAGGAATAAACCATGTTGTCCACAGCACACTTGCACGTTGTGAACAGCACACGCTTACAGCAGAAAGACGACGTATAGAATGGCGCATGCACAGACTGCGTTGTCTTCTATATCTTTCACATCACTTGCAGCGGCATCTGTTGTTGAAAATTGTAACTATTGTAATTTCGAAAGTTTGTCCGCCTGAAAATGTACTGTTGTCCCAAGCATATTGCAACAAACGGTGTATTTCTATCGCTGCTCGTTTAGTTTTTATTGCCGTTTCAAATATACCGGTCATTTTTGAAACACCCTGTATATAAATGACCTTGTGGATAACGCCGGAAGTTCACTGAGACTTTTTGCGGATGATGCTGTAGTATATCGAGAGGATGTACTGAAATGCAGGAGGATCATGGTGCAGGGAATGGCAATTGAACCTCAATTTAGGCAAGGGTAATGTGCTGCGAATAGATAGAAAGAAGATTCTTTATGATTTGGCTGTAGTATAGCAGGTCAGCAACTGGAAGCAGTTAACACCATAAATTATCTGGGCGCAGGCATTAGGAGTGATTTAAAACGGAATGACCATGTAAAATTAATCGTCGGTGAGGCAGGTGCCAGATTCATTGGAAGAATCCTAAGGAAATGCAGTCCGAAAACAAAGGAAGTAGGTTACAGTACACTTGTTCACCCACTGCTTGAATACTGCTCACCGGTGTGGGATCCGTACCAGATAGGATTGATAGAAGAGGATCCCTACCAAATAGGATTGATAGAAGAGATAGAGGAGATCCAATGGAGAGCAGCGCGCTTCGTTGCAGGATCATTTAGTAATCGCGAAAGTTTTACGGAGATGATAGATAGACTCCAGTGGAAGGCTCTGCAAGAGAGACGCTCAGTAGATCGGTACGGGCTTTTCTTGAAGTTTCGAGAACATAGCTTCATCGAGGAGTCAAGCAGTATGTTGCTCCCTCCTACGTATATCTCGCGAAGAGACCATGAGGATAAGATCAGAGAGATTAGAGCCCACACAGAGGCATACGAACAATACGAGACTGGAATAGGAGAACCAATAGAGGTACTCAAGGTACCCTCCGCCACACACCGTCAGGTGGCTTGCGGAGTATGGATGTAGATGTAGATACCATACATGAACGCTGGCAGCAGTGGTCACGAGAATGTATGGTCGCAGGAAGATCGGGCTCCAGACAGCCACGTGGCATACCGAGAGGGAAGGCCATGGTGTTCAGCGTTTGGCTCTGCCGCCCCGTACTGCATCTGCAGCAGGAATTTAACCAGCAGCTGGCATCACAGTGACACAAGTGTTTCAAATCGGTTACTTCGAGGACAGCTCCAAGCCAGGCGCCCTGTACCGTGAATTCCACTGATCCCAAACCACCGCCATTTGCGACTTCAGTGGTGTGAAGCGAGAGCTCATTGGAGGGCAGGGTGGAGGTCTGTTGTGTTTTCTGATGAAAGCTGGCTCTACCTCGGTGCCAGTGACTGTCGTGTGTTGGTCAGAAAGAGGCCAGTTGAGGGCCTGCAACCAATGTGTCTGCGTGCTAGACACCCTTTACCTAACAACCCTACCACAACAAAGGCAACAACAAAGTTAGATTAAGTGGCAGGTGTCATTAGAGCACAGCTAATAAAGTCATTTCTTGAAATAATGGATAAACTAGGCACTGATCTTTTCGTGTTTCCCACGCTGGTCTCGTTGTGAACTCGTGAATCAATCGTCGAAAATCTAGGTGGTCATGATTCCAAGCTCGGATGCAAAGAGGCCTAGGTGATATTCTGCGATATTCTATAGTTTTATAGATGTGTTTTATAAACCATTCTTGAACTTTTGCAATTTAGAACAATGGTGATGTAGAAAAGTAATCAGCACTCCGAATTTAAGTTACACTTCTTTTTTATTACTTTTGGTGCAACATCACTTCACAATATAAAACATACTTGAAAATATCTTCCTCACTGTTAAAGTGCACATTTCATAAACTGACTACAGTTTATGACATGACGACATGACGACCAAGACTTGACATGACGACCAAGACTTGACTCTCCAATAACCGCTTACCCCCCAAAAATCAGAGTTACAAGTACGTCAAAGATCATAGTGACAAAAGAAAGAATATACATAAGAATAAAACCATTGCAATGTAAACATATCGATGTATCAAAGTACCTCTACATTAATGAAATCAGATCTGAATGTTGTCACAGAAATATGTTAACTACACTCCTGGAAATTGAAATAAGAACACCGTGAATTCATTGTCCCAGGAAGGGGAAACTTTATTGACACATTCCTGGGGTCAGATACATCACATGATCACATTGACAGAACCTCAGGAACATAGACACAGGCAACAGAGCATGCACAATGTCGGCACTAGTACAGTGTATATCCACCTTTCGCAGCAATGCCGGCTGCTATTCTCCCATGGAGACGATCGTAGAGATGCTGGATGTAGTCCTGTGGAACGGCTTGCCATGCCATTTCCACCTGGCGCCTCAGTTGGACCAGTGTTCGTGCTGGACGTGCAGACCGCGTGAGACGACGCTTCATGCAGTCCCAAACATGCTCAATTGGGGACAGATCCGGAGATCTTGCTGGCCAGGGTAGTTGACTTACACCTTCTAGAGCACGTTGGATCGCACGGGATACATGCGGACGTGCATTGTCCTGTTGGAACAGCAAGTTCCCTTGCCGGTCTAGGAATGCTAGAACGATGGGTTCGATGACGGTTTGGATGTACCGTGCACTATTCAGTGTCCCCTCGACGATCACCAGAGGTGTACGGCCAGTGTAGGAGATCGCTCCCCACACCATGATGCCGGGTGTTGGCCCTGTGTGCCTCGGTCGTATGCAGTCCTGATTGTGGCGCTCACCTGCACGGCGCCAAACACGCATACGACCATCATTGGCACCAAGGCAGAAGCGACTCTCATCGCTGAAGACGACACGTCTCCATTCGTCCCTCCATTCACGCCTGTCGCGACACCACTGGAGGCGGGCTGCACGATGTTGGGGCGTGAGCGGAAGACGGCCTAACGGTGTGTGCGGGACCGTAGCCCAGCTTCATGGAGACGGTTGCGAATGGTCCTCGCCGATACCCCAGGAGCAACAGTGTCCCTAATTTGCTGGGAAGTAGCGGTGCGGTCCCCTACGGCACTGCGTAGGATCCTACGGTCTTGGCGTGCATCCGTGCGTCGCTGCGGTCCGGTCCCAGATCGACGGGCACGTGCACCTTCCGCTGACCACTGGCGACAACATCGATGTACTGTGGAGACCTCACGCCCCACGTGTTGAGCAATTCGGCGGTACGTCCACCCGGCCTCCCGCATGCCCACTATACGCCCTCGCTCAAAGTCCGTCAACTGCACATACGGTTCACGTCCACGCTGTCGCGGCATGCTACCAGTGTTAAAGACTGCGATGGAGCTCCGTATGCCACGGCAAACTGGCTGACACTGACGGCGGCGATGCACAAATGATGAGCAGCTAGCGCCATTCGACGGCCAACACCGCGGTTCCTGGTGTGTCCGCTGTGCCGTGCGTGTGATCATTGCTTGTACAGCCCTCTCGCAGTGTCCGGAGCAAGTATGGTGGGTCTGACACACCGGTGTCAATGTGTTCTTTTTTCCATTTCCAGGAGTGTATTTTACAGAAACACAGTAGAATATTGCTGGTATCGAGAGGTTACGTAATTCAAGTGCCATTACAACCTGGAGGTATGGTCTGTGGGTGCGATTTCGTATGACAACAGGAGCACTCTCGTGACTATCCCAAGCTCTTTGACTGCAAATTTGCACGTCTGTCTAGTAATTCGACCTGCTGTGCTGCCATTCAATTACAGCACTCCATGGGATGTTTTCCAATAGGATAACATTCGCCCACATGCCGCTGTTTTAGTGCAACGTGTACTGCACAGCCTTGGTCTGCTCGATTACCAGATCTGTCTCCACTCTATCACATACAACTTCGGACGACAACTCCAGAGTCATTCATGAACAACACTAACCGTCACTATATTGACCGACCAGGCGCAACAGGCATGGAACCCCATTCCACAAACTGACGTCCGGCACCTGTGTAACACAATGCAACCACGTTTGCATGCTTGCATTCAACATTGTGGCGGTTACGCCTGTTATTAACGTACCAGCATTTTACATTTGCAATGGTTTATTTCGTGTTTATATTGACCTGTGATCTTGCAATGTTACTGACTTAAGTATGTTACCTGGACAAATGTACTCCCGTCATTTCATTACTCTTCAGTCGGCGGCTCGTGGTCTTGCGGTAGCGTTCTAGCTACATTCGCACGGGTCCCGGGTTCGATTCCTAGCGGGACCAGTGATTTTCTCTGCCTCGAGATGACTGGGTGTTGTGTCTTTCATCTTCATTTCATCCTCATTCACTCGCAAGTCGCCGTAGTGGCGTTAAAGAACCGCGCGAGGGGTCTCCCGGCCACCAATGCCATGCGTTTATTTAATTTTTATTACTCTACATTAATTATGTTTTTATGTTGCGTTTTTTTCTTTCAGTGTATTTCGAAGGTGTTACAGATTTCGCCATGATGGCTAAGGCATCAAAATGCAGTCTCGTTTAAATGAGGCGTGATATGTCGTGGCTGATGCAAACACAGCAGACATTGACCGATGTGGGTTGGCTGTTATCAAGGAACGATATTTTTTGTCAATGGATACGCTCCAGCGTATCTCACAAACAAAGAGAGCCGATTTACGACCCAAGGACGTCACGTTTAATCATGATAACACAAGACCGCATATTGCACCACACAGACAGTTCAGAAGACTGGCCAACGTTAAGTAGCTGTGGTACCAACTTACACATGTTACCGACTATTCTCACCGTATTTCTGCCTTGTCCACGGGGAAACAGTTTAGAGATGACTGTCACTGTACGCATGTAAAAGTTGTTTAATGACCAGTCTCAAGTTTTTGGAAGTTCAATCGTACCATGAAAACGAAGGACACAACTGTGCATTGAATGCCGGCCGGAGTGGCCGTGCGGTTCCAGGCGCTACAGTCTCGAGCCGAGCGACCGCTACGGTCGCAGCTTCGAATCGTGCTTCGGGCATGGATGTGTGTGATGTCTTTTGGTTAGTTAGGTTTAATTAGTTCTAAGTTCTCGGCGACTGATGACCTCAGAGGTTAAGTCGCATAGTGCTCAGAGCCATTTGTGCATTGAACCAAATGGATCACATATTGAATTACGCCTCCGAAGGAGCCTAGGAGCAACCCATCTCGTTACAAATTGAATTTATCGAAGCGGTTACCATTATTCGGGTAGAATGCACTGTGCCGTACCAACTTTCTTATAAGGAGAACAGCGAAGGACCAAGGAAAGATGTTTGTGGGTCTACTGGAAGAACACACGTATTGGTATTGCGTTAGCTCATCTCACGACTCGCAGAAGGTAATTAATAATAGGGGATGTATAAATGAATACTATTTTTGCACTTGATCATGAATAAAATAAAATATTTTTCTCCCAGCATGAGAACATTGACCTTTTCACTTCGGCTACTGCTTAGCAGCGTATGCTGTGAACATAAAGCTGAAAGAGATTGGCTCAGATAAATAAATAACAGAAGAAAAGATTTTCTTTACTTTGTGTTTTATTCCAACCACTGTAGTTATCGTTTGGTCAGCATGCATTCAGTAACATTCTAAATAAGTTGGCATTTTATTTCATGCCGCAGTAATGAAACGCTAAACTAAACTTCTTTAAAATGGCGGCTAAATACATGAGACAGAGCTTTCTTTATTAGTTGCAAGAGGCCTCATGAGATTAATGACTCGATGAATCAGAAATGATCTCTGGCATTGTCCATGTTTCCGTAGAAAGGAAGGCAATTGAAACTCCAGAGAGTAAAAAATGTATATCGCTGTCTTGCTATAGATTGCTGAGGATCACGCATTTAAATTACATCATAAGGGAACGAGTTTATGTGCTTGAGGTGCAACAGATTAAAATGAGATGTTTGTCAGTTAAAACGAAATGAAAAGTAAAATAGAGATAAAACCGTAATGGAAACTCAGTACGCCGAACACAGTCACTGTTTCCTCCGTCGTCAGAAAGGCACGGAAACTTTTGCTATACTGTATACGTATTTATCAGCGAAGGGCAGTGGACAGAAACAATAGAGCTGCCGGCTTGACTTTGTGTGCCAGTGAAAACGCACGTGAAGGGTGATAAGGCGATGGCGCAAGCGACCGGGCAGCAAACCGATCACTGATGCTGCTGCCTGTTAGCCTGACAAACAACACAAAGGCTTCATCTACATCTAAATCTACATGGACACTCTGCAAATCACATTTAATTGCCTGGCAGAGGGTTCATCAAACCACCTTCACAATTCTCTATTATTCCTATCTCGTATGGCGCACTGAAAGAACGAACACCTATATCTTTCCGTAAGAGCTCTGATTTCCCTTACTTTATCGTGGTGATCGTTTCTCCCTATGTAGGTCGGTGTCAACCAAATATTTTCGCATTCGGGGGAGAAAGTTGGTGATTGGAATTTCGTGAGAGGAAAAACGGCTTTCTGTCTAGCAAGGATCCCACACCGCGCAACAGTATTCTAAAAGAGGACGGACAGGTGTAGTGTAGACAGCCTCCTTAGTAGATCTAAGTTTCCTGCCAATTAAACGCAATCTTTGTGTGGTTAGCCTTCCCCACAAACTTTTCTATGTGTTACTTCCAATTTACGTTGTTCGTTATTGTAATTCCTAGGTATTCAGTTGAATTTACGGCCTCCAAATTTGACTGATTTATCGTGTAACCATAGTTTAACGGATCACTTTTAGCACTCATGTGGATGACCTCACACTTTTCGTTATTTAGGGTCAACTGCCAATTTTCGAACCATTCAGATATCTTTTCTAAATCGTTTTGGAATGTGTTTTGATCTTCTGGTGACTTTAGTAGTCGATAAACGACAGCGTCATCTGCAAACAACTGAAGACGGCTGCTCAGTTTGTCTACCAAATCGTTTATGTAGATAAGAAACAACAAAGGGTCTATAACACTACCTTGGAGAACGCCAGAAATCACTTTTATTTTAATCGATGACTTTCCGTCAATTACTACGAACTGTGACCTCTGACAAGAAGTCGAAAATGCAGTCACATACGTGAGGCGATATTCCATCAGCACGCAATTTCACTATAAGCCGCTTGTGAGGTACAGTGTCAAAACCCTTCTGGAAATCCAGAAATAGGGAATCGATCTGAAATCCCTTGTCAATAGCACTCAACACTTCCTGCGAATAAAGAGCTAGTTGTGTTTGACAAGAACGATGTTTCCTAAACCCATGTTGACTTTTTGTCAATAGACCGTTTTCTTCGAGGTAATTCATAATGTTCGAACACAATATATGTTCCAGAAGACTGTTGCATATCGACGTTAATGATATGGGCCTTTAATTAAGTGGATTACTCCTACTACCTTTCTTGAATATTGGTGTGACCTGTGCAACTTTCCAGTCTTTGGGTACCGATCTTTCGCAGAGCGAACCGTTGTATATGATTGTCAAGTATGGAGCAAATGCATCAGCATATTCTGAAAGTATACAGTCTGGACCCGAAGACTTGCTTTTATTAAGTGATTTAAGTTGCTTCACTTCTCCGAGGATATTTACTTCTACGTTACTCATGTTGGCAGCTGTGCTTGATTCGAATTCTGGAATATTTACTTCTTCTTCTTTTGTGAACGTATTTCGGAAGGCTGTGTTTAGTGTAACTCAGCTTTGGCAGCGCTGTCTTCGATAGTATCTCCATTGCTATCGCGCAGAGAAGGCATTGATTGTTTCTTGCGGCTAACATACTTCACATACGACCAGAATCTCTTTGGACTTTCTGCCAAGTTTCGAGACAAAGTTTCTTTGTGGAAACTGTTATAAGCATCTCTCATTGAAGTCCGCTCCAAATTTCGAGCTTCTGTAAAATATCTCCAACCTTGGTCATTTTGCATCTGTTTAAATTTGACATGGTTGTTTCGTTGTTTCTGCAACAGTGTTCTGACCCGTTTTGTGTACCATGGAGGATCAACTCTGTCGTTTGTTAATTTATGTGGTGTAAATCTCTAAATTGCTGCGGACACCATTCTCCTGAATTCAAGCCACATCTGGTGTACGTTTATTAATTTGGAAGGAGTGGAGATTGCCTCTGAGGAAGGGGTCAAGTGAATTTATACCTGCTTTTTTGAATAGGTATATTTTTCGTTTATTTCTGGAGGATTTGGGGGTTACAATATTCAGTCTCGCTACGACAACCCTGGGTTCACTAATCCCTGTATGCGTTTTGATGCTCGTTATTAATTCAGGATTGTTTGTTGCTAAGAGGTCAAGTGTGTTTTCACAACCGTTTACTATTCGCGTGGGCTAATGAAGTGACTGCTCGAAATAATTTTCATAGAATGCGTTTAGCACAATTTCGGATGATCTTTTATGCGTACCTCGGGTATTAAACGTGTATTTTCGCCGTAGAAGCCGACCTCGGAGAAGATCAGTTTGGATTCCGTAGAAGCACTGGAACACGTGAGGCAATACTGACCTTACGACTTATCTTAGAAGAAAGATTAAGGAAAGGCAAACCTACGTATCTAGCATTTGTAGACTTAGAGAAAGCTTTCGACAATGTTGACTGGAATACTCTCTTTCAAATTCTAAAGGTGTCAGGGGTAAAATACAGGGAGCGAAAGGCTATTTACAATTTGTACAGAAACCAGATGGCAGTTATTAGAGTCGAGGGGCATGAAAGGGAAGCAGTGGTTGGGAAAGGAGTGAGACAGGGTTGTAGCCTCTCCCCGATGTTATTCAATCTCTATATTGAGCAAGCAGTAAAGGAAACAAAAGAACATTTCGGAGTAGGTATCAAAGTCCATGGAGAAGAAATAAAAACTTTGAGGTTCGCCGATGACATTGTAATTCTGTCAGAGACAGCAAAGGACTTGGAAGAGCAGTTGAATGGAATGAACAGTGTCCTGAAAGGAGGATATAAGATGAACATTAACAAAAGCAAAACGAGGATAATGGAATGTAGTCGAATTAGGTCGGGTGACGCTGAGGGAATTAGATTAGGAAATGAGACACTTAAACTAGTAAAGGAGTTTTGCTATTTGGGGAGCAAAATAACTGATGATGGACGAAGTAGAGAGGATATAAAATGTAGACTGGCGTTTCTGAAAAAGAGAAATTTGTTAACATCGAGTATAGATTTGTCAGGAAGTCGTTTCTGAAAGTATTTGTATAGAGTGTAGCCATGTATGGAAGTGAAACATGGACGATAAATAGTTTGGACAAAAAGAGAATAGAAGCTTTCGAAATGTGGTGCTACAGAAGAATGCTGAAGATTATATGGGTAGATCACATAACTAATGAGGAGGTATTGAATAGGATTGGGGAGAAGAGGAGCTTGTGGCACAACTTGACTAGAAGAAGGGATCGGTTGGTAGGACATGTTCTGAGGCATCAAGGGATCACCAATTTAGCATTGGAGGGCAGTGTGGAGGGTAAAAATCGTAGAGGGAGACCAAGAGATGAATACACTAAGCAGATTCCGAAGGATGTAGGTTGCAGTAGGTACTGGGAGATGAAGAAGCTTGCACAGGATAGAGTACCATGGAGAGCTGCATCAAACCTGTCTCAGGACTGAAGACTACAACAACAACATCGAGGGTAAATTAAAGTCACCATCAACTATAATCGTATGAATCGGGTACGTGTTTGAAATCAAACTCAGATTTTCTTTGTACCTTTTAGCAACTGTATCATCTGAATTGGGAGGTCGGTAAAAGAATCCAATTATTATTTTATTCCGGTAGCCAACTCACAGGAACTATGTACTTCATTTTCGCGACAAGATAAACCTCTTCTAACAGCAACAAACACGTCACCGCCAACCGTGATTAGCCTATCCTTTCCGAACACCGTTAGGTTGTACGCAATAATTTCGTGTGAGCTTATCTCCGGCTTTAGCCAGCTTTCAGTGCCTATAACGATTTGAGCATCAGTGCTTTCTATTAGCGCTTGGAGCTTTGGTACTTTCCCAACACGGCTAAGACGGTTTACAACTTTTATAACGATGGTTCCTGTATTTAGGTTCTTCGTTTGTTCGGCCTGTACCTTTTGTGGGTGAAGCCCATCTTTTGTTTTCCCGATGCCCTTTCACCTAAAAAAAAAACCGCCCAGTCCACGCCATACAGCCCCTGTTACTCGTGTAGCCGCCTCCTGCTCACCTGAGAAATCTGCAGCCTACATGGTCGCAGAACCGTCTGAGCCTCTGATTCAGACCCTCCACTCGGCTCTGTGCCAGAGGTCCGCAATCGGTCCTGTCGACTATGTTGCAAATGGTCAGCTCTACTTTCACCTTGCTAGCAAGACTGGCAGCCTTTACCACATTTGTTAGTCGCTCGAAACCAAAGGGGAATCTCTTCTGATCCAAAGTGATACACATCATCGGTACCGACGTGAGCCACCACCTGCAATTCGGCTCTTCATGGAATCCGGGAGGACCCTTTCCACATCTGGAATGACTCCACCCGAGTGCACATTGGTTTTCTTACCCTCCTTGACAGCCATGTCCCTAAGGGGCCCCTTAACGAGCCTAACGTTGGAGCTCCCAACTATCAATAATCCCTCCTGAAAGAGGACAGGGGATAGCATCTGGCTCAGCGACAGTGTCAGTCACAGACATCGCTTGGAACCTGTTTGTCAGACAAACTGGGTAGGCCGTCCACGCGGCCGCTTGGGAAGTGTTTCGCCTCCGGATATGCCCCGGAGCGACCTCCCACTCGACCACTGGTGAGGTGTCAGCCTCAGTGCGAGCAGTAACTGGGCAGTCCACCGGTGAGGACCGATCGGAGGACTCGGTCGAGCTGGACGTTCGTTGGATCCCCGTGGCTGGCTCACAACAGTGGTACCTATCCACTGCAGCCTCAAGCTGTGTAACCGAAGTCATCACAGCCTGAAGCTGAGAGCGAAGTGTCACAAACTCGGCTCTCATCCGCACACAACAAATGGTTCAAATGGCTCTGAGCACTATGGGACTTAACATCTGTGGTCATCAGTCCCCTAGAACTTAGAACTACTCGAACCTGCGACCGTAGCAGTTGCGCGGTTCCGGACTTAAGTGCCTAGAACCGCTCGGCCACGCCGGCCGGCCGCACACAACATTCGCAGTCCCTGTCCACACTAAAGACAGTGGAAAAACTGAACTATGCAAATAAACAGACTATCAGCACGTGCTGCGCAACTCTACTGTAAATCCTGACGAAAACACAGGAACTGTGTTTAATAAATTGGATTAACACACAGAGATTCAAAATCCTAACTAACTAAGCACTCAGGTGTAACTAAATAATTCGCCACTGATTAGGAACTTGTAACATGTGACAAAATCGACTTAGTTTCCGACTCGAACGAAAACGCGATAACTGAGGCAGGGGTAAAATACAGGGAGCGAAAGACTTTTTACAATTTGTACAGAAACCAGATGGCAGTTATAAGAGTCGAGGGACATGAAAGGGAAGCAGTGGTTGGGAATGAAGTGAGACAGGGTTGTAGCCTCTCCCCGATGTTATTCAATCTGTATATTGAGCAAGCAGTAAAGGAAACAAAAGAAAAATCGGAGTAGGTATTAAAATCCACGGAGAAGAAATAAAAACTTCGCTGATGACATTTTAATTCTGTCAGACACAGCAAAGGACTTGGAAGAGCAGTTGAAAGGAATGGACAGTGTCTTGAAAGGAGGATGATGCTGAGGGAATTAGATTAGGAAATGAGAAACTTAAAGTAGTAAAGGAGTTTTGCTATTTTGGGAGCAAAATAACTGATGATGGTTGAAGTAAAGAAGATATAAAATGTAGACTGGCAATGGCAAGGAAATCGTTTCTGAAGAAGAGAAATTTGTTAACATCGAGTATAGATTTAAGTGTCAGGAAGTCGTTTCTGAAAGTATTTGTATGGAGTGTAGCCATGTATGGAAGTGAAACATGGACGATAAATAGTTTGGACAAAAAGAGAATAGAAGCTTTCGAAATGTGTTGCTACAGAAGAATGCTGAAGATTAGATGGGTAGATCACGTAACTAATGAGGAGGTATTGAATAGATTTGGGGAGAAGAGGAGTTTGTGGCACAACTTGACAAGAAGAAGGGACCGGTTGGTAGGACATGTTCTGAGACATCAAGGGATTACAAATTTAGCACTGGAGGGCAGCGTGGAGAGTAAAAATCGTAGAGGGAGACCAAGAGATGAATACACCAAGCAGATTCAGAAGGATGTAGGTTGCAGTAAGTACTGGGAGATGGAGAAGCTTGCACAGGATAGAGTAGCATGGAGAGCTGCATCAAACCACTCTGGACTGAAGACCACAACAACAGCAACAACAACAACAACAACAACGTGGCGATTAGATACTGAATAAACACGCAGAGACACAAGAAACTAAACTATTAAAGTACACAGATGATATTATAAATTTCGCTCCTGGTTAGGAACTCGTAAAAGTGACAAATTGGTTATTTCCTTGTTGCTGCGTGTGTCGTACCCGGCTACTGCTGCCTTTCTACTGCTGCTGCCTCACTGACGTGTCGCTGTTTATTGTACGTGAAATATATTCGCAGTTGTGAAGACGGACAACTGTCATTTGTATGATGGAATGACGACACTGAAAATTTGCGCTGGATCGTTACTCGAACCAGGATTTCCTGCTTATCGAAAGGGGTCGCCCTGGGTTACCCGTGCAGCTTTATTGCCAGTTCCAAACTTACATATGTCGTTCTGGTCCGGCGCAAATTTTCAGTGTCGTCGTTTCATTATACAACTGATTGTTGTCCGTATTCACAACTGCGAATACATTTCATGCATTTGTTAACGGCTAAGTCGCCGCCTTGCCTCTGCCTTCGGACGCACATTCATGCCCAAAGGAACTTCTCATCGTACTTCTTAACTACACAGGCTCTGCAGTATCGTATTTATGTTGCAGTCTGATCCGGCGTTCTCTAAGGCCTGTACCATTCTAGCATTCATTTAACTGTTACATTCATCGCAATTTAAGGGGCTGTTGTTACCTTTTCCTTACTTGAAAATGAGATTCTGTCATGTTAATACTTATTATTTACATAGCACTTAACAATAAGCTCGTCGAATGGTAAATAAGTGTATTAGTGCACTGCAGTTTCTTGTGGAACTGTGGCTCAGTACCAGGTGTAACGGTATGAAACGAGGTTTTTTTTGTGAAAATGAAACACTAATTTTGAATTGAAAAGTAATACCATTCTATTCAAAGTACTGACCATGCTTTCTATACATTTTGACCATCTTTCTGGCAATTTGTGGACACCACGCTAATAGAAATGTTCGTCTTTTGAAGCAAACCAATCAGACACCCAATTTTCAACTTCTTCGTAGGAATCGAAGTGTTCCTCAGCCAATGTATGTCCCATTGATGACAACAAATGGTAGTCGAAAGGGGCCAAGTATGGTGAATACGGCGGATGGGATAGCAGCTCCCACCCAAGTGTTTTGATTGTATACTGAATCAGTTTTGCTTAGTGTCCAGGTGCATTGTCGTGTAAAAAAAAAATACTTTTCCATGTCTGCTTGCCATTCTGGTATTTTTAGATCAATGCATAGTTCAAATTGATCATTTGTTGTCTGTAGCGATTAGTATTCACAGTTTCACCGGGTTTTAGAAGCTCGTGATACACCACACCATTCTGATCCCACCAAACACAGAGCATTGTTTTCTTGCCGAATCGAGCTGGTTTTGCAGTCGATGTTGATGGTTGTCTCGGATTAACCCATAATTTTTCCCGTTTAGGATTCTTAAAATAAATCCATTTTTCATCACCAGTAACAATTAGATGCAAAATTGATTTTCTTTCTTGTCTTTGAAGCAAAATTTGACAAATGGTTTTTCGGTTTTCCATCGGTCTTTCATTCAATTCATGTGGCTCCCATTTTCCACACTTTTGGATCTTTCCCTACTTACGCATCACTACCTCTTTAAAACGTATGTTGTTAATGTAATTCAACAACAGTTGATGAATTTTGCTTTTTTTAATGTATTCCCTCCGTCCTTGGTAACGCACATTATGGAAAATGACTTGTTACTGCTAGGGTTAAGCGAAGAGAATATGCTTCTTATCTTTTTAGTGAAAATGAAATGAGGAATTAGTTTTGCTGCTGTTGTGGTGTTTTTTTAACTGAACTGTCACAGGACAACAATGTCGACTTGTTTCAAAATTATTTTGTACCACTTGCACGAAAAAACTTAGGAGTGAAATTTTACTCTAAAAAGTCTATGGTATAGAACACAAGACCAAATTCATTTAAAAACACGAGTCCCGTTTTATATTCTGGAAGCCAACATAAATTACGCTTGTAGTACCGCAAGCAACACCCAAGACATTCACTGGAATAAAACTGGCCTCTCGGTCTTTCATTTATGTTTACCGCTCGTGCTGCTAGAGGTGCTCGCAGTCACAAATGCTGCCTTCGTAAGTTCTCTATACTCGCTACCTTCCGAGTGAAAAGGCCCGTGGCTTCGTTAAAACTCAATAGCTTAACATTCAAATGATGTCACTGTAGACGTGATGTGTTTGAACAGGGTCATGGCACGACGAAACCGTATTTAAAAGCCTCTACTTGAAGCTGTTCCCTTTAAGCAGACAGCAGCGTCCGCTACAGAGGTTGTGCGCAACGGGCACCTCTGCGGTCGGTTGGTGGGGGCAGTGGCCCGCGTCCGGCGGAGGGTTGGCAACACTGTGGCGCGGGCAGACTGCGCGTCGCCAGCCGGCGCTGTGCTGCTAACTGCGGCAGTCTGACATTTTACTTATCTGCTCGCCGCGGGCGATAAAGGTGACGAAACGGCGCTGCTTTATTAGCAGTCAGCGCGCTGTATCTCTATGTGCTATCTGGCATATGAGCAAGAAAGGCCCGGAGGACTGAGTCAAGCGCATAACCAGGTCGCCGCCGGGCAAAAGCTCTGGTCACGGTGAGGTCACTGGCTCAACGGAGCGGTGCCGTGTTGCGCTCACCTCACGCCCCCCATCCCCCCCCCCCCCCCCCCCCCCAGCGTGAGAAACTCGTCGTTGCGCCACAAACCTAGCCAAGGATGCACGCGGACGAAGCGAGCGTAGCGGACAGAACTGAGTGTATCTGGAGCGAGTGCGGCGAGTGCGGCGCGTGTGTCAACAACGTTTTGCTGGAATATTCCAGAATTTGAAACATGAACATCTGCTAGCATGAGTTTCTTAGAAGTAGATACCTTAGGGGTTGCGAAGCAACTCAAATCGCTTGATACGGGCAAGTCTTCAGGTCCAGATTGTATACCGATTAGGTTCCTTTCAGATTACGCTGGTACTATAGCTCCCTACTTAGCACTCATATACAACCGCTCGCTCACCGATAGATCTGTACCTACAGATTGGAAAATTGCGCAGGTCGCCCCAGCGTTCAAGAAGGGTAGTAGGAGTAATCCATTTAACTACAGACCTATATCATTGACGTCGGTTTGCAGTAGGGTTTTGGAGCATATACTGTATTCAAACATTATGAATCACCTCGAAGGGAACGATCTATTGACACGTAATCAGCATGGCTTCAGAAAACATCGCTCTTGTGCTACGCAGCTAGCTCTTTATTTGCACGAAGTAATGGCCGCTATCGACAGGGGATCTCAAGTTGATTCTGTATTTCTAGATTTCCGGAAAGCTTTTGACAGCGTTCCTCACAAGCGACTTCTAATCAAGCTGCAGAGCTATGGGCTATCGTCTCAGTTGTGCGACTGGATTCGTGATTTCCTGTCAGGAAGGTCGCAGTTCGTAGTAATAGACGGCAAATCATCGAGTAAAACTGAAGTGATATCAGGTGTTCCCCAGGGAAGCGTCCTGGGACCTCTACTGTTCCTGATCTATATAAATGACCTGGGTGACAATCTGAGCAGTTGTCTTAGACTGTTCGCAGATGATGCTGTAATTTACCGTCTAGTAAGGTCATCCGAAGACCAGTATCAGCTGCAAAACGATTTAGAAAAGATTGCTGTATGGTGTGTCAGGTGGCAGTTGACGCTAAATAACGAAAAGTGTGAGATGATCCACATGAGTTCCAAAAGAAATCCGTTGGAATTCGATTACTCGATAAATAGTACAATTCTCAAGGCTGTCAATTCAACTAATTACCTGGGTGTTAAAATTACGAACAACTTCAGTTGGAAGGACCATATAGATAATATTGTCGGGAAGGCGAGCCAAAGGTTGCGTTTCTTTTGCAGGACACTTAGAAGATGCAACAAGTCCACTAAAGAGACAGCTTACTCTACAGTCGTTCGTCCTCTGTTAGAATATTGGTGCGCGTGTGGGGTCCTTACAAGGTGGGATTGACGGAGGACTTCGAAAGGGTGCAAAAAAGGGCAGCTCGTTTTGTATTATCACGTTATAGGGGAGAGAGTGTGGCAGATATGATACACGAGTTGGGATGGAAGTCATTACAGCATAGACGTTTTTCGTCGCGGCGAGACCTTTTTACGAAATTTCAGTCGCCAACTTTCTCTTCCGAATGCGAAAATATTTTGTTGAGCCCAACCTACATAGGTAGGAATGATCATCAAAATAAAATAAGAGAAATCAGAGCTCGAACAGAAAGGTTTAGGTGTTCGTTCTTCCCGCTCGCTGTTCGGGAGTGGAATAGTAGAGAGATAGTATGATTGTGGTTCGATGAACCCTCTGCCAAGCACTTAAATGTGAATTGCAGAGTAGTCATGTAGATGTAGATGTAGATGTAGAAAGCGAATCGCTTGGCCAACGGCTTCCGATGTGCCAAACAACATGACAAAGCACGAAAGAACAAACATAGCTCACTTCTGTTCTAGAGTAGACTTATTTTGTCAATGTTTCTTCAAAGATATTTATAATTCAGTAATCCAAAGAATTCTACACGTTAGCCCTATATCCCTTTTCAGCTACGCTACTCTGGTCCACTTTCCATTAGCATTGAGCAGATGATCAGGCCCTGACTCTTAACATCGAGCATAAAACCACGTATCCAGCAAAAGACCCTTTGGCAACTTTTGTGTTGGTACAGCATGTTTAAGTAAGTTTTTTCTGTGTTTCTGGAGGTTTTTGTACGTTGCTGCTTGTTTCGACAACGAAGCAGTATATTCCCTCGGAAAATGGGCAAGACGTCCCGATTTATTCTGTTTTTAACATTCCTTCCAGCAGTGAAGAAACAGTCTTATCATCATGCACTTTGCAGCTATATTACGTAAATGTGAGGTTGATGATGCAAACGAAACGGAATTCAAAGATTAGATTAGATTTACTTTCAGTCCAATTGATCCTTAGTGAGGAGGTACTCCAGAATGTAGAAAATGTCGGATAAACAATAATACATGACAAATATTTACACTTAAACAAATAAGCTTTTTTTTAAATGTACGCTATATGAAAGGATGATTTTACAACACTGATTTACTAATATCTCATTAATGCACTGGATTTAAAAATTTTAGTTTTTATTTATAAATTAATTAACATATAATACAACTACTAAAATACACATTTACATTACTGCTACTGAGAAATTAACCAATGAAGTAGAAGGAGTTGGCCACCAATAAATCCTTTAGGCTTCTCTTAAACTGAATTTTATTGGTTAAGCTTTTTATGGCTGCTGGCAAGTTATTGAAAATGTGTTTTGCTGAATGATGCACACCTTTTTGTACAAGAGTAAATGACTTTAAATCATAGTGAAGATTACTAGAAGAAGAAAAGATTATTAGAAGAAGAGATGTTTAGAAAAATCTGATTAGTCTAAAGGAGAAAACTAATATTTTGATAATCCTATTCTGACCGCCCATTATTTGACGACAATCCTGAAAAACTTCAGAAAAAGACAAGCACATAGCTCACCGGTATCACTTCCTAATGAAGGAAATAATTTCATTGCTAGCAGACAACGACAAGATAAGATATCTCAGTCATATTTCACAAGTCAGTGTGCTTCTGAACTCATTCTAAGTTATTCTGAAGGAGAGACACCTACCAATCAAAATTGCAAAGCGTCGACACAAACGTAACAGCAACAAAACAGACAAAAATTTTTCATCTATAGATAAAACACGGATGGAAGTGTAAATGGTGTTAAAAGAGCTACAAAACGAAATGCCGCGGAATCGCTGCCAGATCTTCGGCAAGAACAAAAAAAGCCTCAAGAATTGTAAAAGCAACTACGGACAACATGGCCACACAAACGAAGGAGTTTTTTGGGTTACAATTGTAGCCTGAAAGAGTTTGTCCCTTGAAACATGGTTCTTTATTAAATAATTTGAGCAAATCAACAAACATTTGTGAATGGTAGCAATCTCTGATAAACTTTTTCATATTTTTGGAACAGTCGTGGTCGATTAACACTTAATATGGCTTTAAAACGTATAATTTCGACGCTAATCATTTCGCTCGCCAATTTTTGCGCATCATCTTACACAACACTTTCGTCAGAAACAACAATGTGTAAACTGCAAGATAATAACGAAAACATTGCTCCTCGCCCGATTTCAGCTGAAAGTTGAATTTTCGATGTAGACTTTCAATCACTCGAAACGCAGGTATTTAAGTAAATATTCTTAATGTTCTACATATTGTCACGACCTGATGTTTACTTTTGTTACAAATGCTTGTAACAAGACCAAAACAAATAATACTGCAGGTTTATTTGTTTGTCTTAAATTGTTACTCACATTGATCTCGTCTCGTCTCTGAGAACGCTGAACTGTTTCTCAAACTTCTGACAGAATCTTAGAAATATATTCAGATGCTGTATGATTCGTATCCATAGTAAATGTTCTAATGATATAATTGATGTCAGGTATTCAGTGTTTCGTTTCAAATAACTGACGCAATATCTATGAAACTTTGACCTACACTATTTACTCGACTGTGCGACGACTATGCATATTCGAAAATCTAATGCATATGACCCTCTCGCACAGCCAAATTTGAAGACTGAGGTATTTCTTGTTTCTAATAAATTTCGTCGAATCAAAATTTACGTACTGCCTTATCTATGGGAATTATCTTCCACCAAACTTCCTATTACAAACCTACGCAAAGTGTTAGTTGCTCAAATTATGAGCATAAAGGAGCAAATAATAAAAATAAATACTTAACGTGTATTTTTATAATCGAAATTTGTTGTTTTTTTTTTACGTATAAATAAGTTGATAGGCAGTGACAACATTTTCTTTTTCTTAATAGCCATCGCCATTACTGTTACTAAGATCCTCATTCGCCCTCTTCATGATCCTAACACACTATTTAGCTCGTACTCGCTCTAAACTCCCTAACGCCTTTTGTTAAAAAAAATCCCCTTTACCTCCAATACCTGCTATACTGATAAATTCTCAAACAATAATGCATCCTTTACGCTATTTGATCAAAAATACACAGACACCCCTATGTAATGCTGAATTGACCACTAGATGACAGGAGAGTTGGGTCCACCAGTATAAATGGAGGCGTGACGTATTGTGTTGTCAGTAGAGACGCAGTGACAGAAGAATGGGTGACCTGGACAGCTCGTTGACTTCGAACGTGGACTCGTCATTTGAATAACAAATCCATCAGGAACAATCTGTTGACACGCACATTTCAATAAGCGGAGCAATATCTCGTGACTGGATGCAGTAACTCAACACATTAGTTTAACTGGAATACTGTTTGGATGGAAATTAGCAATTGCAATGTGGACATGGGGGATAATAGCACACTTCTTCTTTTTTCCTTCCGTTGAGAGAGTGATCGGAAACGGGTCAATGCTTCACAGTGGAAGTTCTTTTGGGTTCAGTCCCAGCTAACTCACAGAGGGTCAAAGAGGATTCCTATTAGGAATAGGTGGAATGGGAGTACCGGTTGATGCAGTTGTCTAATGAAGCTCACCTTCCAAACACTAGGGAATGTGGCGCCAAGGAGCTATTGGAACATTTCTCGGGGTCATAACGTCAGAGACAAAGCTGTATGTCGGATAAGTGCTAAGCCATGAAAGAGAGCTTCCGCGGAGAGACTTTATTGTAAGCAGGCAAACTACGGGCGTGTTCGATGTTGGCAGCAAGAGTTGTGGGGGACCAGCTGGCTGATATGGAGGGGAAAGGGGGCCCTGAAAGAGGCCAGGGGCGCAGCAGGGGCCAGGTCGCGGGCAAACGCCCGTCTATTCTCTAGGACGGGACGGTATGTGACGTCACAGCGCGGCGACAGCTGACGGCTGGTGGCTGACGCAACCGCGCCGGTTGGCCTCGGGTGCAACGCACGCGGTTCGTGGACTCGCTGACAGATGGCGTGGCGCGCAAGGACGGCGAACTTCGAGAGTCTATATACTGAGAGAGAGAGAGAAAGCTTTGGTGAAATCGCACGTGGTTGGCTGATAAGCTGTGACGCCATTTTTTTTGTGACGAGTTTTTCTCGATTCATATGTTTTGCAGTTGCTATCTGAAATTGGATTATTATTTCGAAGGCATTTGGACAAACGTTAGTAAGTGTAATTCTGAAGAAGGTTGGGTTATCCCAATTGAAACCTAGGTAAATCTAGGTAACTCCGCAACTGAGGCTGTTAATTTTGAATTTAATATTTATACAGTTGCTGACAGGGGCGCGAAATGCTGAAAGTATTGAAAACTGTTGCAGTCTATGGTGTACTACGACTACAGATTTCTTGTCTTGGAATGGAAAAATCAAATCGAATATTTTTGGGAACTATTATCAACAAAACATTTCGTGTGTAGGTCGTAATGTCGCGTGAAGCTCATTAAGTAGCATTCGTACTGTCGGTAGTTTCATTCTCTGTGTTACTAAATTATTATTATTTTTTACATTTATTTGAATTGCAGTTATCAAATTCAGTCGACAATTAGCAATCATTGATCATAATCTTTCCATATTTAATTACTAATCGCATGGAAGTGCGAGTTTCCGAAATAACAGAAGCTTTGTTTTCGAAAATCAGCTGTTTTCACCACCGTTGCTAAACATGATTATTGAAACGTGTCTTCTGGATTCTGCCGGTAGAACACACTGTCTAGACCCCCAGTCGTCTCATCTAAATCCTGGAAGTAGAAAAACCATATAAAGCTTAGAGACTACTAACTTCAACAATGAATATACAAACAGGAAACTGAAATCGGTTCAGTGCGTCTACAATAAAATGAATAAAACTTTTTTTTCCCGATCTGTTCCCATTTTTCCCGGAGTGGTGTAATAAAAGGTTAACACACTGCATCAAGATACACTTTAATTTATTCCACTTTAAATGTTTTTCTTGATGCGGTCTTCAGTCCAGAGACTGGTTAGATGCATCTCTCCATACTACTCTATCCTGTGAAAGCTTCTTCATCTCCGAGCAACTACTGCACCCTACATCCTTCTGGATCTGCTTAGTGTATTCATCCCTTGGTCTCCCTCTACGATTATTACCCTCCGCACTGCCCTCCATTACTCAATTGGTGATCCCTTGATGCCTCAGAACATGTCCTACCAACCGATCCCTTCTTCTAGTCAAGTTGTGCCACAAATTTTTCCCCAATTCTATTCAGTACCTCCTCATTAGTTACGTGATCTACCCATCTAATCTGCAGCATTCTTCTGTAGCACCATGTTTCCAAAGCTTCTATTCTCTGCTTGTCCAAACTATTTATCGTCCATGTTTCACTTCCATATATGGCTACACTCCATAAAAATACTTTCACAAACGACTTCGTGACAAATTAAATCTATACTCGATGTTAATAAATTTCTCATCTTCAGAAACGCGTTACTTGCCATTGCCAGTCTACATTTTATATCCTCTCTACTTTGACCATCATCAGTTATTTTGCTCCCCAAATAACAAAACTCCTTTACTACGTTAAGTGTTTCATTTCCTAATCTAATTCCCTCAGCATCACCCGATTTAATTCGACTACATTCCATTATCCTCGTTTTGCTTTTGTTAATACTCATCTTATATCCTCCTTTCAAGACTCTGTGCATTCCATTCAACTGCTCTTCCAGGTCCTTTGCTGTCTCTGACAGAATCACAATGTCGTCGGCGAACCTCAAAGTTTTTATTTCTTCTCCATGGATTTTAATTCCTACTCCAAATTTTTCTTTTGTTTCCATAACTGCATGCTCAATATACAGATTGAATAACATCGGGTATAGCCTACAGCCATGTCTCACTCCTTTCCCAACCATTGCTTCCCTTTCATGCACCTCGACTCTTACAACTGTCATCTGGTTTGTGTACAAATCGTAAATAGCCTTTCGTTCCCTGTATTTTACCCCTGCCACCTTCAGAATTTGAAAGAGAGTATTCCAGTCAACATTGTCAAAAGCTTTCTCTAAGTCTACAAATGCTAAAAACGTAGGTTTACTTTTCCTTAACCTATGCGGTAAGACAAGTCGTAGGGTCAGTATTGCGTCAAGTGTTCGAACGTTTGTATTCCTTTTCGCCTGAATTTCTTACTGGATTTTTATATTTGCTCCGTTCTTCAATTAAATTCAATATATTTTCTGTTACCCAAGGATTTCTACTAGCCCTCGTCTTTTTACCTACTTGGTTCTCTGCTGCCTTCACTATTTCATCTCTCAAAGCTACCCACTTTTCTCCTACTGTATTTCTTTCCCCTGTATTTGTCAAACGTTCCGTAATACTCTCCCTGAAACTCTCTACAACCTCTGGTTCTTTCAGTTTCAGGTTCCATCTCCTTAAACTCCTATATTAAGTAAGTGTGTTGTTCGTAGCAGCTGACCCGCTCCCCTATTTTTTTTTTACTCATTATTAAACCTACTCCTTGATTTTGTAGCCGGCCGCAGTGGCCGAGCGGTTCTAGGCGCTTCTGTCTGGAACCTCGCGACCTCTACGGTCACAGGTTCGAATCCTGCCTCGGGTATGGATGTGTGTGATGTCCTTAGGTTAGTTAGGTTTAAGTAGTACTAGGGAATAATGACCTTAGGTATTAAGATCCATAGTGCTTAGAGCCATTTGAACCATTTGATTTTGTAGTTATAACCCTGTATTCACCTGACCAGAAGTTTTGTTCCTCGTGCCACAGAACGTCACTAATTCCTACTATATCTAACTATAACCTATCCATTTTCCTTTTTAAATTTTCTAACCTACCTGCCCAATTAATGAATCTGACATTCCACGCTCCGAACCGTAGAACGCGTTATGTTTCTTCTGATAACGACGCCCTCCTGAGTAGTCGCCGGCCGGAGATGCGAATGAGGGACTATTTTACCTCCGGAATATTTTACCCAAGAGGATGACATCATTATTTAACCACACAGTAAAGCTGCACGCCCTCGGGAAAAATTACGGTTGTAGTTCCCGCTTGCTTTCAGCCGTTTGCAGTACCAGCACAGTAAGGCCGTTTTGTTAAGGTTATAAGACCAGATCAGTGAATCAACCAGACTGTTGCCCGTATTACTGTGAAGGCTGCTGCCCCTCTTCAGGAACCACCCATTTGCCCGGCCCTACAACGGATACGCCTCCGTTGTGGTTGGACCTGGTGTACGGCTATCTGTTTCACTGAGAAACGCAAGCCTCCCCACCAACGGCAAGGCCCATGGCTCATAGAAAGGGGGGGGGGCATTAAATGTATAGTAGTCATGTACCAAATAATAAGCTATAATTTCTGCTATAATGTGAGTGTCAAATCCAAGTCTTGTGAAAGTCAACAGTATTACTCACGCGAACTCTGGAAAAAAAAAAAAAAACTGTGGTCGCCTGTGCATATCATCTATGGTGTAAAGGAAATGGCACTGACTCCCTCTAGTGAACTTTCGAGAGTGGCCAGTCATCAGGAGGCAACCATGTTCTTTCCAGCCTGCACGCGGGATGGACTACTTTAGGTAGCGCCGCAGCCTAACATGTAGTCACGTATCAGCTGCCACAAGACATCGATCTAACGAGTCACATCAAAACAACACTTCCATCTTGTTAGTTGGTACTTGGGTAAAGTTGAAACTATTCCTGTGTGGCAGTGGCTCCTAACCTGAAGTTAATTAATTACGTCATGAGGGGTAAAATAAAATTTTATCGGGGATAAAAACAAAAGTGTTCAGTAAATTAATTTTTTAATATAATGACTATTTAATAAGACTATAATACTGACTATAAAGTTTACCAATAATTACATTATTTTTTAAATGAATATACAGACATCTTCAGTTTTGTCATATGTAGAGATGGCTGGAGACCGCGGCTGTTATATAACATAAATTGTTGAGGGTGTACAGCAACCTGCCACAAATCGGTTTCAGGTTAGTTTATTCAGAAAGTACCGTTACCGGTTTAGAATTTTTTACAGCTCATCGTCAGACGGGGTTTTCATGCTTTATGTATTGATGAAAGGATGAAAAAAAGTCTGATGATGAATTGTAAAAAATTCGAAGCCAACAACGATACTTTTTGAGTAAAGTAACCTGAAACCGATTTGTGGCTGTTCGCTGCACACCATCAACAATTTATTTTACAAGGTACAGACATATCAACAATTTATTTTGTATTGTACAGACAGCTTCGCCTGGTCCAGCTACTACAACCATACTTTGTGAGATGGATTTATGATAGTAAATTTGAGACATATACGCCACACATACTTAAATATCTCGTGGTAATACCATCCCTGGGTTATTGAACCAGATATTGCTTCATTATTCACTTCGCAACAGATAAACAAATTAATTGACAGCACAACACAACTATTCACTGTTGCAGGACCTACACAGTATTATTATTACTATTATTTTTCCAAATTTGGCCATTCATTGACAGCGTAGATCTAAGGCTTGTTGGACTTTCTTTCCCTCTCTCTTCATTCTTTCGCTTCTTTTCTTTCTCTCCTCCTTGGAAATGTACTGTGTGGACCTCCTCGTTTGTGGTTTCTCTTCAAATAATTTTATGCTGTTAATTCTGCTTCTGAATTACTCTCTCTTTTGAATCATATCTACCGGCCAGGGTGGCCGAGTGGTTCTAGGCGCTTCTGTCTGGAACCGCGCGACTGCTACGGTCACAGGTTCGAATCCTGCCTCGGGCATGGATGTGTGTGATGTCCTTAGGTTAGTTAGGTTTAAGTAGTTCTAAGTTCTAGGGGACTGATGACCTTAGAAGTTAAGTCCCATAGTGCTCAGAGTCATTTGAACCATTTTTTTAAATCATCTCTAGTGTAACACCAGTTGCTTGTGCATCTGATCTTCAACCTATTAAGAGATGACCTTCAACGATGTGATGCAATCGAAGAACTTATTGCTAAGGGTCCAAAAGATTTCAACCGTCGTTTCCACATTGTGTCCAATTTTTCGGAGTGCTTGTAGACTTTGTTGTTCCTATTATTCAAAGTTTCGTAAATAGTCTCCTGAGGTCTGAGAATTTTCCTTTCTTTCTTTTCAAGTTCTTTCAACTGTCCCTTTTTGTTTAGAATAAGACACTCAGAAGTATAGAATCCTGCTGATTTTAGAACCGAAATGCACTGCCTAATTTTGGCCTTGTCGGATATCGCTCGTTTGTTGAACTTGTTCTGTATTTGTTTGTAAGCAACCTCTGATTTCTTGCTCTTTCCCTAACTGCCTCTTCATCCAGTCCACTGGGTTGGGTCCATTCTCCTAAGATTTCAATATGTCTGTCCTTTCAATCTTTCTATATTTTACCTCTACGTATTTCTCTCCTTGGTGTCTGTGTTCCATATATTCCATCTTTCCATATGAAATTTCGAGACCCGTTTTTCCAGCGCTTTCATGCAAGATCTCCGTCATTCTTTGCGTATGTTTCCGGTCGGTAGTTAAAAGTGCAAGGTCATCGGCAAAAGCTAAACATGTGATTTCCAAGTTGTTTTCTTTTTTCCCAAGGTGTATTCACTTATTCCTTCCACCTTTGGAGATTCTTCCCATGTTCTCATTATCTTCTCCTGGACGGTAGTGAAGAAAGCTGGGGATAATCCGACGCCTCGCCTGACCCCTGCCTTTATTTGAAAGGGCTCAGAGATTTCTGCAAAAAACTTAACTTTCGAGATGGTGTCTGTCGGGGCTTGTTTTACGGTTTCCCTCATTTTTCTATCAATTCCGCATTCCTGTAAAACGTTAAATAAAGTTTGTCCGTCAGTTGACCCGTATGATTGTGTGAAGTTGACAAAATTACTACTGTGTTCTGGCTTCTTATTGCTCTAGTTCGCAGGATGCTCTTGAGGTTGAATATCTGTTCCGCGCATGAGCTGCCTTTTTGGAAACCAGCTTGATATTCTCCAACGAAGCGATCGGTGTGTCCATCAGTTCTGCTCAGTAGTTCTGTGAAGAGCACCTCGTAATGAACTGAAAGTTATGTGATCCCTCTATAATTATTCGGTGACTTTTTTCATGAAGTGGTTGTGTGGCCATATATTTCCATCTGTCAATATCTTTTCCATTTTCCATATTTCTTCTATAAGGCGGTGTATTCCATCTGCAGCGACTTGCTCTCTAGTCTTCCTCACTTCTACCACAGTACCTTTTTCACCTGGTGCCCTACTATCCTTTAGCTAATTGATTATCTACTTCATGTCACTGAGGTTTAGTGGTTTGCTATCTAACTTACTGTCTCGTCTTTCCTGAGGCTCTATAGAGTTCACCAGCGTTTTGTCCGCCCCTGGTAGCTGAGTGGTCAGCGGGACGGAATGTCATACCTAACGGCCGGAGACCGATTCCCGGCTGGGTCGGAGATTTTCTCCGCTCAAGGACTGGGTGTTTTGTTGTCCCTATCATCATTTCATCCGCATCGACGCGCAAGTCTCCGAAGTGGCGTCAACTCTAAAGACTTGCACCAGGCCAACGGTCTATCCGACGGGATGCGCACGTCAGTTTCATTATATCAGCGCTTTGAAATAATCTGCCGAGAGCTGACAGTTTTTTTTTTTTTTTTTGTCGTTTGTAACAATGCTCCCATCTGTTCGCCAAGTATCCCTGAGCAAATGGTTCAAATGGCTCTAAGCACTGTGGGACTTAACATCTGAGGTCATCAGTCCCATAGACTAACCTAATTGTTGTTGGGTATCTTTAGCTCCTGTTCCAGAATCGAGCGATGTGGCGCAGGGGTTAACACACTGGACTCGCATTCGGCAGGATGACGGTCCAAAACCACGTCTGCCCGTCCAGATTTAGTTTTTCCGTGATTTCCCTAAATCTCTCCAGGCAAATTCCGGGTTGGTTCCTTTGATAGGGCACGGCCGATTTCCTTTCCAGTCCTCGACGCAATCCGAGGTTGTGCTCCGTCTCTAATGACCTCGATGTCGACGGGACGTTACTTTCTTCCTTCGTTGTCCTATTCCAAATGGAGATACGTGGTGCAATTTTCTGTTGCAGGAGACCATAATACAGTACAATCTTTCCGAGAGCTCTGCCAGCATTCATAGCTACACTGTTGATTAAGGTGAGCAGTCTCTTTAAGTAAGTTTATAGCTCTTGCAGTCCGCGGCTCGTGGTCTTGCGGTAGCGTTATCGCTTCCCGAGCACGGGGTCCCGGGTTCGGTTCCCGGCGGCATCAGGGATTTCCTCTGTCTCGAGATTAGTGGTTTCTGTGTGTCTTTCACCATCATTTCATCCTCATTCACTCGCAAGTCGCCGTAGTGGCGTTAAAGAACTTGTGGGGCGGCAGCCGAACCGCCCCGTGCGGGGTCTCCCCACCGCCAATGTCATACGCTCATAATCATAGCTCTTTCAGTTGAAGTGTCTGCCACATCATATCCCTGAGTCGCGAAGTCCATTTGGAAGTTCGTTACCATTTCAGCTTTCTTAACGTTGTTTATAACTGCAGGCGACCCATTAATGTTCCGTTGAGGGTGGCTTGAGGTTCTCAGTTTCCTGGGAGAATCGTTTTATGTAACCACAACTGCTCAAGTTCTGCCATCTTTTACTACTTCCGCAATTTCTACGTCTGTGATAGTTCGACTGTGTCATCCTCAAACTGTAAATGTTACGTCTGCCGTTGACGAGTGGAGTGGCGCACGCCGCCTTTGATGTTGCCGCGTCGCCATTTGCAAAGTGTGGTGGCCAGCTCTGACTCATTAACAGGCAAGTCGCGTCTGCGATAGCCTCCGGTCACGTACTGTTGGCCACCAACGGTACCAACGCCGACACCCCGGACTGCTTACAAATGCCGGCAGCCATCCTGTCTGCATCCTGCCTGTGCTACATACAACAGTCACAGCGTGTCTACTTTGACATTTAGCTCACCCAGGCGCAGGGTCTCTTTTTTATCTAGGAGATCTGTACACCTTCCGTCTGAGACGGAAGCGAACACTATGCAGTAGTGGTGACACAGAAATTATGTTTCATTAAAAAAGATAATAAAAATCATCTAGTGAAGATGGAATTGTTGCAGAACTCTTGAAATCAGCTGCCCCCCAAAAACATCAACAGAAATTACAGTGATCATGCAAAACACGTGGCAACGAGAGAATATTCCGAGTTACTGTCAAAATTTGTTCAAAAATTCTGCATATAAGAAGGGACACAGAACGGACGTTAGTAATTGCGGAAGGGGTTCTCTCTCTGCTGTCCCATACAAAATTTTATTTCAGGGTCTCCTGGACTGAGGTCAACAACAACTTGAATGTAAGATTGGTGAGTAGGCAAACAGGTTTCAGACCAAATACACTGAATAGTCAAAGAAACTGGTACACGTGCCTGATATCGTGTAGCTCCGTCGTGAGCACGCAGGAGTGCCGCACCACGACGTGGTATGGATGGTTCAAATGGTTTGGAACACTATGCGACTTAACTGCTGAGGTCATCAGTCGCCTAGAACTTAAAACTAATTAAACCTAACTAACCTAAGAACATCACACACATCCATGACCGAAGCAGGACTCGAACCTGCGACCGTAGCGGTCGCTCTGTTCCAGACTGAAAGAGGAAAAAGCCGTCTGGTAGAATTTTGCATAGAGCATAACTTAATCATAGCTAACACTTGGTTCAAGAACCATGAAAGATAGTTGTATACATGGAAAAATCCTGGAGATACTAGAAGGTATCAGATATAATATATAATGGTAAGACAGAGATTTAGGAACCACATTTTAAATTCTAAGACATTTCCGGGGGCAGATGTGGACTCTGACCACAATCTGTTGGTTACGAACTGTAGATTAAAACTGAAGAAACTGCGAAAAGGTGGGAATTTAAGGAGATGGGACCTGGATAAACTGACTAAACCAGAGGTTGTACAGAGTTTCAGGGAGAGCATAAGGCAAAAATTGACAGGAATGGGGGAAAGAAATACTGTAGAAGATGAATGGGTAGCTTTGAGGGATGAAGTAGTCAAGGCAGCAGAGGATCAAGTAGGTAAAAGGACGAGGGCTAGTAGAAATCCTTGGGTAACAGAAAATATATTGAATTTAATTGATGAAAGGAGAAAAAATAAAAATGCAGCAAATGAAGCAGGCAAACTGGAATACAAACGCCTCAAAAATGAGATCGACAGGAAGTGCAAAATGGCTAAGCAGGCATGGCTGGAGGACAAATGTAAGGATGTAGAGGCTTATCTCACTAGGGGTAAGATAGAGACAGCCTACAGGAAAATTAAGGAGACCTCCAGAGAAAGGAGAACCACTTGTATGAATATCAAGAGCTCAGATGGAAACCCAGTTCTAAGCAAAGAAGGGAAAACAGAAAGGTGGAAGGAGTATATAGAGGGTCTATACTAGGGCGATATACTTGAGGACAATATTATGGAAATAGAAGAGGATGTACATGAAGATGAAATGGGAGATATAATACTGCGTGAAGAGTTTGACAGAGCACTGAAAGACCTGAGTCGAAACAAGGTCCCCAGAGTAGACAACATTCCATTAGAACAGCCTTGGGAGAGCCAGTCCTGACAAAACTCTACCATCTGGTGAGCAAGATGTATCAGACATACGAAATACGATCAGACTCCAAGAAGAATATAATAATTCCAATCACAAAGAAAGCACGTGTTGATAGATGTGAAAATTATTGAACTATCGGTTTAAAAAGTCACAGCTGCAAAATACTAACGCAAATTCTTTACAGACGAATGGAAAAACTGGTAGTAGCCGACCTCGGGGAAGATGAGTTTGGATTCCGTAGAAATGTTGGAACACGTGAGGCAATACTGACCTTACGACTTATTTTAAAAGAAAAATTAAGGAAAGGCAAACCTACGTTTCCAGCATTTGTAGAGTTAGAGAAAGCTTTTGACAATGTTGACTAGAATACTCTCATTCAAATTCTAAAGATGGCCGGGATAAAATACAGGGAGCGGAAGGCTTTTTACAATTTGTACAGAAACCAGATGGCAGTTATTAGAGTCGAGGGGCATGAAAGGGAAGCAGTGGTTGGGAAGGGAGTGAGACAGGGTTTTAACCTATCTCCGATGTTATTCAATCTGTATATTGAGCAAGCAGTAAAGGAAACAAAAGAAAAATTCGGAGTAGGTATTAAATTCCATGGATAAGAAATAAAAACTTTGAGGTTCGCCGATGACATTGTAATTCTGTCAGAGACAGCAAAGGACTTGGAAGAGCAGTTGAACGGAATCGACAGTGTCGTGAAAGGAGGATATAAGAGGAACATCAAAAAAAGCAAAACGAGGATAATGGAATTTAGTCGAATTAAATCGGGTGATGCTGAGGGAATTAGGTTAGGAAATGAGACACTTAAAGTAGTAAAGGAGTTTTGCTACACTACTGGAAATGGAAAAAAGAACACATTGACACCGGTGTGTCAGACCCACCATACTTGCTCCGGACACTGCGAGAGGGCTGTACAAGCAATAATCACACTCACGGCACAGTGGACACACCAGGAACCGCGGTGTTGGCCGTCGAATGGAGCTAGCAGCGCAGCCTTTGTGCACCGCCGCAGTCAGTGTCAGCCAGTTTGCCGTGGCATACGGAGCTCCATCGCAGTCTTTAACAAGGGTAGCATGCCGCGACAGCGTGGACGTGAACCTTATGTGCAGTTGACGGACTTTGAGCGAGGGCGTATAGTGGGCATGCGGGAGGCCGGGTGGACGTACCGCCGAATTGCTCAACACGTGGGGCGTGAGGTCTCCACAGTACATCGATGTTGTCGCCAGTGGTCGGCGGAAGGTGCACGTGCCCGTCGACCTGGGACCGGACCGCAGTGACGCACTGATGCACGCCAAGACCGTAGGATCCTACGCAGTGCCGTAGGGGACCGCACCGCCACTTCCCAGCAAATTAGGGACACTGTTGCTCCGGGGGTATCGGCGAGGACCATTCGCAACCGTCTCCATGAAGCTGGGCTACGGTCCCGCACACCGTTAGGCCGTCTTCCGCTCACGCCCCAACATCGTGCAGCCCGCCTCCAGTGGTGTCGCGACAGGCGTGAATGGAGGGACGAATGGATACGTGTCGTCTTCAGCGATGACAGTCGCTTCTGCCTTGGTGCCAATGATGGTCGTATGCGTGTTTGGCGCCGTGCAGGTGAGCGCCACAATCAGGACTGCATACGACCGAGGCACACAGGGCCAACACCCGGCATCATGGTGTGAGGAGCGATCTCCTACACTGGCCGTACACCGCTGGTGATCGTCGAGGGGACACTGAATAGTGCACGGTACATCCAAACCGTCATCGAACCCATCGTTCTACCATTCCTAGACCGGCAATGGAACTTGCTGTTCCAACAGGACAATGCACGTCCGCATGTATCCCGTGCCACCCAACGTGCTCTAGAAGGTGTAAGTCAACTACCATGGCCAGCAAGATCTCCGGATCTGTCCCCCATTGAGCATGTTTGGGACTGGATGAAGCGTCGTCTCACGCGGTCTGCACGTCCAGCACGAACGCTGGTCCAACTGAGGCGCCAGGTGGAAATGGCATGGCAAGCCGTTCCACAGGACTACATCCAGCATCTCTACGATCGTCTCCATGGGAGAATAGCAGCCTGCATTGCTGCGAAAGGTGGATATACACTGTACTAGTGCCGACATTGTGCATGCTCTGTTGCCTGCGTCTATGTGCCTGTGGTTCTGTCAGTGTGATCATGTGATGTATCTGACCCCAGGAATGTGTCAATAAAGTTTCGCCTTCCTGGGACAATGAATTCACGGTGTTCTTATTTCAATTTCCAGGGGTGTATTTGGGGAGCAATATAATTGATGATGGTAGAAGCAGAGAGGATATAAAATGTGGACTGGCAACGGCAAGAAAAGCGTTTCTGAAGAAGAGAAATCTGTTAACATGGAGTATAGATTTAAGTGTCAGGAAGTCGTTTCTGAAAGTATTTGTATGGAGTGTAGCCATGTATGGAAGTGAAACATGGACGATAAATAGTTTGGACAAGAAGAGAATAGAAGCTTTCGAAATGTGCTGCTACAGAAGAATGTTGAAGATTAGATGGGTAGATCACGTAACTAATGAGGAGGTATTGAAAGGAATTGGGGAGAAGAGGAGTTTGTGGCACGACTTGACTAGAAGAAGGTATCGGTTGGTAGTACGTGTTCTGAGGCATCAATCATCAATTTGGTATTGGAGGGCAGCGTGCAGGGTAAAAGTCGTAGAGGGAGACCAAGAGATGAATACACTAAGCAGATTCAGAAGGATGTAGGTTGCAGTAAGTACTGGGAGACGAGGAAAGTTTGCACAGGGTAGAGTAGCCTGGAGAGCTGCATCAAACCAGTCTCAGGACTGAAGACTACAACAACAACAACCCTTTGAATTATTATGTTAAGGTATTTGCATTTCTACTACTTACGCAAAACCATAGCAACTTGCAAGCTGGCGTTCGCATACACATTTCTGAAGAACTGTACAATTTTTGAACTGGAAGCCCATTTATTTCGCCATTCTTGAGAATCCGGAAAAATCCAACATTCCTGTTGTGTGTATTTCTGAATCGGACATGAATTTCGTAAAAATATGACGTTATATGCCTCTAGAAACCTGTAAATGGCTGGTGTCAGACAGAATCAATGTTGTATTTGGTGTCCAGGTTAGCAATGTCACCAACCAGAGTTTGCGACCATAGTATGTAGAACTTGCTATCTAGATGTGTTCGATTCTTCTGATTCTCAAGGAAGACGAAATAAATGGTCTACCTGTCCAAAAATTGTGCAGCTCTTCAGAAATGTGCATGGAACGTTCAGTTTCCACGCTGTGATGGATTTGGGTCAGTGGTAGAATTGCGAACACCTTAACATGATAATTCAATGTGTAATACTACGATATGCCAGAACTAAACCTGTTCTGCGAGTTCTGAGTTGTAGTAGAAATATAAAACGTATTGTACGAAGTATCTTCAAGTTGTGAGACCTGAGTTTCTCCTGGCGTATACAACTTTCAAATAACTTCCGGGAATTAATACAGGTAACACTTTCAGTGACCGCCGATATTTCGGCGGGAGAACACCCCGCCATTTTCAAGGCAAACTGCAACGGACAGGCGGCGTACATGCAAATTTAAAACCTCGGTTCTCGGACAGAAGCAGGAAAAGATAACACACACTGAACACGAGTGCCACCAAAGATGACCAAAGTCAGAGCTATCGATAGTGAGACTATGAATTCGCAGGTGAGGTAGCATTGACTCTGTCCCTCCGTTTTTTGACAAGGGAGAGAGCCGGATTCCAAACAGAGTTTAAACAGAAACCTCCATCCCTGTTAACGAGGTTGCTCGCTAATTTAATCTCAACTACCTCCCTAATAACACTGTCCCAATAGCTGGACGTGCATGCCAATATCTCGGTGTTATTATATAACATGGGGTGACCAGTATCCAAGCAATGTTTGGCAATAGCACATCTATTTGGCTGCTGTAATCGCGTGTGAAGTTTATGCTCAGTACATCGGTCCTCCACGGTCCTGATAGTTTGACCAATATATGCCATGCCGCAGCTATAAGGTATACGATATACTCCCGCCTTACGCAGTCCGAGATCATCCTTAACAGAACTCAAAAGCGCTCTAATTTTAGATGGAGGTCGGAAGACATTTCACATCGTATTTCCGTAAAATACGACCGATCTTGTTGGACGTGTTTCCTACGTAAGGCAAAAAGGCAGTAGACTTAGGTGTTGACTCAGAATTATCATCAGTCACCCGATGTACAGTTGGTCGATAGCGCAACGCACGTTCAATCTGTCTATCACTATAACCATTTTGACGAAAAGTAACTTCAAGATGGGACAGCTCAGCTTGCAAAGTCTCAGCGTCAGAAACGACATGTGCCCTGTGTACCAAGGTACGAAGTACCCCTTCACGCTGAGCCAAATGGTGACAACTATTAGCCTGTAAGTACAAGTCGATGTGAGTACGTTTCCTGTAGACTGCATGTCCCAATGATCCATCATCCTTCCTCCTATCTAACACGTCAAGAAAGGGAAGGCAACCATCCTCTTCCACCTCCATCGTAAAACCAATGTTCGGGTGGATCGAGTTCAGATGTTCTAGAAAGACATTCAAATTCTCCCTATCATGAGGCCAAACAACGAAGGTATCGTCAACGTATCTAAAGAAACAGGCGGGTTTCAAAGGCGCCGATTCCAATGCACGCTCATCGAAGTCTTCCATAAACAAATCTGCGATCAGAGGAGACAACGGACTACCCATCGCAACTCCATCTGTCTGCTCGTAATTTTTTTTGGTCATCAGTCTACTGACTGGTTTGACGCGGCCCGCCACGAATTCCTTTCCTGTGCTAACCTCTTCATCTCAGAGTAGCACTTGGAACCTACGTCCTCAATTATTTGCTTGACGTATTCCAATCTCTGTCTTCCTCTACAGTTTTTGCCCTCTACAGCTCCCTCTAGTACCATGGAAGTCACTCCCTCATGTCTTAGCAAATGTCCTATCATCCTGTCCCTTCTCCTCATCAGTGTTTTCCACATATTCCTTTCCTCTCCGATTCTGCGTAGGACCTCCTCATTCCTTACCTTATCAGTCCACCTAATTTTCAACATTCGTCTATAGCACCACATCTCAAATGCTTCGATTCTCTTCTGTTCCGGTTTTCCCACAGTCCATGTTCCACTACCATACAATGCTGTACTCCAGACGTACATCCTCAGAAATTTCTTCCTCAAATTAAGGCCGGTATTTGATATTAGTAGACTTCTCTTGGCCAGAAATGCCTTTTTTGCCATGTCCTCCTTGCTCCGCCCGTCATTGGTTATTTTACTGCTTAGGTAGCAGAATTCCTTAACTTCATTGACTTCGTGACCATCAATCCTGATGTTAAGTTTCTTGCTGTTCTCATTTCTACTACTTCTCATTACCTTCGTTTTTCTCCGATTTACTCTCAAACCATACTGTGTACTCATTAGACTGTTTATTCCGTTCAGCAGATCATTTAATTCTTCTTCACTTTCACTCAGTATAGCAATGTCATCAGCGAATCGTATCATTGATACCCTTTCACCTTGTATTTTAATTCCACTCCTGAATCTTTCTTTTATTTCCATCATTGCTTCCTCGATGTAGAGATTGAAGAGTAGGGGCAAAAGGCTACAGCCTTGTCTTACTCCCTTCTTAATACGAGCACTTCGTTCTTGATCGTCCACTCTTATTATTCCCTCTTGGTTGTTGTACATATTGTATATGACCCGTCTCTCCCTATAGCTTACCCCTACTTTTTTCAGAATCTTGAAGAGCTTGCACCATTTTATATTGTTGAACGCTTTTTCCAGGTCGACAAATCCTATGAACGTGTCTTGATTTTTCTTTAGCCTTGCTTCCATTATTAGCCGTAATACTGGTCATTAAATAAAAAGTAAGTGGATGTCAACACATGCCTAAATAGATTAGTTAATTCAGCACCAAACCTGGCCTCAATTAACCGCAACGAATCAGACAGAGGAACACGAGTGAAGAGAGAGACCACATCGAAACTGACTAAAATATCAGTCATTCAACCTCAGTCCCCCCAAACGACGTAAAAAATCAGCTGAGTTCCTGATATGATGTTCATACCGACCTACTTGTGGACTCAACAGAGAAGCAAGATGCTTGGATACAAGATATGTCGCAGCGCCGATGTTACTCACTATAGGATGGAAAGGAACCCCTTCCTTATGCACCTTTGGAAGGCCATATAACCTAGGGGGAACGGCACTATATGTGGTAAGACTCTTGATAGTGTCCTGCGACAAACCACTTTCCTTCAGGAGGCTGTTGGTCTTTCTCTCAACACGTTTTGTGGGGTCAGCATCGATTCTGCGATACGCTGAATCAGATAGTAAACGTTGCATCTTTAGTACATAATCATGTTTATTTAAAACCACGGTGTCGTTGCACTTGTCAGCAGGTAAAATAAGAATACTAGGATCAACTATGGAGAGCGTAAAGCAGTCCTCTCTGCTGCTGTACATTACTCTTGGGTTGACGAGCCCTAGTCAAAACACGCCATGCCTCTCTCCTAACCTTTTCTGCAGCGTCAGGAGGTAGTTTGCAAACTGCCTGTTCAATTGAACTAATAAAATAAACTACCGGCAAATTCTTCGGAGTGGGGCTGGCTGTATATAGGTCACCTGCTGCCACTTAGAAATTGTATGGAGACGTCCGATGTTAAGTATGCAGTGTAAAATATACACAGTGAGGTGGAGTCTGCTGGTTGGAGAGTGACATTACGTGGAAATTTCTCTGGTTTTGGTGCAGTATTCTTTAATTTCACCATAAAATTGAGGTGAAAATTCAATAACATGCCGTATGTGTGTCACCTGCCATCATTTAGAAATCCTATGTAGATGTCTGACGTTACGTATTTGATGTGGACATTGCCCAGTTTACTTGGAAAATTGTTTTGTAGTATATACGCCGATTTTAACGCAATATTAATTGATTTCGGTACTATAATCGATGCTTTCGAAACTGTTTCGGTGTCTTCCTGACGGATGTTAAGTGGCGCACCTTTCTGTACACGGATTTGCAGTGGGGTGCTGTTGTGTACTGTGCCTGCTGCCCACCGAGGCTCGCGTGCCGGGTGAGTAGCGAGCTGTCCATCACCCAGGCAGCACCGAGCTCTGCGGCGAGTCGCGTGAAACATGGTGTATTTACGAACACGCTCCACTTTCTCCCATGATTTCCCACCAGGCCTCTGGCTCTTGAGGTATAACGGCCATATCCCCTTCACCAGATGGAAGTAACGGCCAGTGCTGTGTCGCTGTCCTCCGTCTGTTGGCATTGCACTCTGTTGTGAAAGCAGCTCAGACTTCGTCTTGAAATGTCAAGTACAAGTATGGTGTTGAACACTAGACCCGTCACAGGTACTTGCCAAGGTTTGGATGGTTACGATTCGATTTGTAAATAAGTATAAGTGTATTTAATTGTCAAAGTCCGCAGCTCGTGGTCGTGCGGTAGCGTTCTCGCTTCCCACGCCCGGGTTCCCGGGTTCGATTCCCGGCGGGGTCAGGGATTTTCTCTGCCTCGTGGTGACTGGGTGTTGTGTGACGTCCTTAGGTTCGTTAGGTTTAAGTAGTTCTAAGTTCTAGGGAACTGATGACCATAGATGTTTTGTCCCATAGTGCTCAGAGCCATTTGAACCATTTTGAATTCTCAAAGTTGCTACTACATGTAAGTTCGTGTGCTTGAAGGCTCTGTTACGGTTAGTTTTGTAAGTGTCAGGCCGCGCCGGATTAGCCGAGCGGTCTGCGGCGCTGCAGTCACGGACTGTGAGGCTGGTCCGGGCGGAGGTTCGAGTCCTCCCTCGGGTATGGGTGTGTCTGTTTGTCCTTAGGATAATTTAGGTTAAGTAGTGTGTAAGCTTAGGGACTGATGACCTTAGCAGTTAAGTCACATAAGATTTCATACACATTTGAACATATGTAAGAGTCAGTAAACAACCACCGTCCATTCCCCTCTAATTTTTTTGTGGTAAATTTTACAAGGATAGTACCTCAACCAATGTTTCTCTCTCTCTCTCTCTCTCTCTCTCTCTCTCTCTCTCTCTTTTTTTTTTTTTTTTACTTCCTGTCCACCACAGAAATGTCCACTGCCAGTAGGCTAAATGTACACCTCTAGATTTTGCGTTTCCATGCCTAATGTACGCGACGCAAAATCTAGAGGTGTACATTTAGCCTTCTGGCAGTGGACACTTCTGTGGTGGATCTGAAGCCAAAACATAATAAATTAAAAAAATTAAATCCCTAATGTCAGTTTAATAATCCACGGCTGCAAAATACTAACACGAATTCTTTACAGACGAGTGGAAAGACTGGTAGAAGCCGACCTCAGGGAAGATCAGTTTGGATTCAGTAGAAATGTTGGAACACGTGAGGCAATACTGACCCTACGACTTATCTTAGAGAATGGATTAAGGAAAGGCAAGCCTACGTTTCTATCATTTTTAGACGTAGATAAAGCTTTTGACAATGTTGATTGGAATACTCTCTTTCATATTTTGAAGGTGGCAGGGGTAAAATATAGGGAGCGAAAGGCTATTTACAGTTTGTACAGAAACCAAATGGCTGTTATACGAGTCGAGGGGCATGAAAGGGAAGCAGTGGTCGGGAAGGGAGTGAGACAGGGTTGTAGCCTCTCCCCGATGTTATTCAATCTTTATATTGAGCAAGCAGTAAAGGAAACAAAAGAAAATTTTGGAGTAGGAATTAAAATCCACGGAGAAGTAATAAAAACTTTGAGGTTTGCTGATGGCATTGTAATTCTGTCAGAGACAGTAAAGGACCTGGAAGAGCAACTGAACGGAATGGACAATGTCTTGAAAGGAGGATATAAGATGGACATCAACAAAACCAAGACGAGGATAATGGAGTGTAGCCGAATTAAATCGGCTGATGCTGCGGGAATTAGAATAGGAAATGAGACGCTTAAAGTAGTAAATGAATTTTGCTATTTGGGGAGCAAAATAACTGATGATGGTCGAAGTAGAGAGGATATAAAATGTAAACTAGTTATGGCACGGAAAGCGTTTCTGAAGAAGAGAAGTTTGCTAACATCGAGTATAGATTTAAGTGTCAGGAAGTGATTTCTGAAAGTATTTGTATGGAGTGTAGCCATATATGGAAGTGAAACGTAGACGATAAATAGTTTAGACAAGAAGAGAATAAAAGCTTTCGAAATGTGGTGCTACAGAAGAATGCTGAAGATTAGATGGATAGATCACATAACTAATGAGGAGGTATTGAACAGAACTGGAGAGAAGAGAAATTTGTGACACAACTTGACTAGAAGAAGGGATCGGTTTGTAGGACATATTCTGAGGCATCAAGCTATCACCAATTTAGTATTGGAGGGTAGCGTGGAGGGTAAATATCGTAGAGGGCGACCAAGAGATGAATACAGTAAGCAGATTCAGAAGGATGTATGTTGCAATAAGTACAGGGAAATGAAGAAGCTTGCGCAGGGTAGAGTAGCATGGAGAGCTGTACCAAACCAGTCTCTGGACTGAAGATCACAACAACAACATGCCTAATGTGCGCTGGTGTCCACAATTAAAGCAACAAACGGTAATTTTGCAAGGTTCCGTTTATTTTTCCACAAGACAGTATAAACAAGTGATAGCAAAGTAGAAACAACGTAAAGAATACAGAACGAAAACAACAGTTACGTTCATAACAGTGGACTAAAATGTTCGTTTTTTTCCCAATTTATCAGATTTGCACACATATTGCGACAACTGGTTAATGTGATCCCTATAGGGTGTGACCACCTGTGGCAGCAGCACATGCCTTACGACGACGGCGGGGCGTGCTGTGAATAACGTCGTCAGTGTCATGTTGACGCAATAACGAGCATTCTTTCTGCGGAGCTGCTCGGAAGTCTTGAAGAGTGGTTGGCGGATGTTGTGATGATGCAGCCCGTCTCCATAGTGCATCCCAGATATCCTCTATGGGATTCAAATCGGGACAGCGAGCAGGCTACGCCATGGGTATGCGATACATCGCACAAATCTAAGGGCTGTCAATTCGACTAAATACCTAGGAATTACAATTACGCGCAACTTAAATTGTAAAGGTAACAAGATAATATTGTGGGGCAGGCGAAACAAACACTGCGCTTTGTTGGCAGAACACAGAAGATGCGAAAAACCCAGTAAAGAGACAGCCTACATTACCCTTGCCCGTCCTCTGCTGGAATATTGCTGCGCGGTATGGGATTCTTACCAGGTAGGATTGACGGAGGACATCGATAAAGTGCGAAGAAGGACAGCTCGTTTCGTGTTATCGCGCAATAGGGGTGAGAGTGTCACTGATATGATGCGGTACGCGAGTTGGGGTGGCAGTCACTGAAACAAAGGCGGTTATAAAATAAGAGAAATCAGAGCTCGAACGAAAAGATTTAGGTGTTCCTTTTTCCCCCCGCCATTCGAGAGTGGAATGGTAGAGAAGTAGTATGAAAATGGTTCGATGAACCCTCTGCCAGGCACTTAAGTGCAAATTGCAGAGTAACCATGTAGATGTAGATGTCTCAAAGTCGGGGTTAACATTACCTTCAGACGCGAATCCATCGAAAATCACTCTCCGGACCAAATCGGGACTCATCTGCGAAAAGAATATTGGCCCACCGTTCGACAGTGCAGGTGGCATGTTGACGACTCTAGACGTTGCCTTCTGTGAAGACGCGTCAGAGGCATACATATGGCAGGTCTCCAACCGTAAGTGCCACACTGTCGAAGCCTTCTCTACACCGTTTTCCTCAATACAACACGTCCAATGGATGCTGCAAGGTCCGATGCCAGCTGCTGCGCAGTACTAAGGCGGTACCGTCGTCCCCTTACACCCACATAACGGTCCACTCTTTCTGAAGGCAATCGTGGTCGGCCCTGTACTGGCCTTCGAGATACAGATTCAGTCTGTCACAAGCGAGAAACAACAAAACGATTCACGTTAAGCCATCGGGCCACATCAGTTTGTGACCGTCCTGCTCCCATTATTCCTGTGGCTCTCCACGCAAAGTCTGGTAATCGTCTTCTCTGTGCAAGCTGTTACTGATTTGTTTGACTGATGGGGCTGCTAAGTGCTATACCACCTATTGCACTCCCCTAACTTAAGCCCTCGTGAGTTCAACGTGATTTCTAAACTGAAGGAAACACTTCATGGCATTCGCTTCAGAACTGCTACAAATTCGTCGGGCAATAGAGCGCGCAGCCCGAACTGTCAACACAACTGGAGATGTAAAGAGTATCCTACGACTTCCACATCGCTGGCAACTGGTTAAATACAATGCTGGTGACTAGTTTGAAGGTCAGTAAAACTTTGAAACGCGTATCTGTTTTGTACGAGCTGTAAATAAATAGTTGCCACTATTAAAATTCCAATCCTCGTATATATTCCTTACTGTCATTTCTTATTAACAATATTAACTTATTCCCAAGAATAAGCAGCTTTCACTTGGTTAATACTCGGCAGAAATCAAACCTGCATTTGGATCGGACTTCCTTAAGTATTGTGCAGAAATGTGTGCAGTATACTGCTGCATCAATTTCCAATAAGCTACCACTCGAGTTCAAAAATCTTAGCGCTTTCAAATCGAAACTGAAATTTCTTCGTGGGTCACTCCTTCTATTCTGTCGTGGAGTTCCTTGAAAAATTAAGCTGATTCTTATTCTATTGTTGATTGCGATTACTTAACTTATGGACTGACTTTTTTCGGGCTCCTGAACATTTATTTTTATCTGTTATTACTTTAATGTTGTAATGTCATGTACTGACACGTTCCATGACCTTGAGGATTTGCTCCTAAATTGGGTCCTACGGAACTTGATGTGTAAATAAAAAATAAAAAATAGATAAAGCTATATCTGTATGACACCAGCAGAGTCCCTGAAACTGTGTTATTTTATTTGTATAAGTATCTGCACCTGGGTTTCAGCCTCAATGCCTCATTTAAGGTGGATGCTCAGGTGCTATTCCAGAAAATGGAGAGTCTCAGCAATTCTGCTCGTGTGGAGGGGGGAGGGGGGATTATAGTAGACTGGGGCGGCAGTCAGAACTTGGATCGAGGGGGAAGGCGTGTCAGAGCAGTCCGTCCAGTTGTCTGAATCGCAGTGCGAAGTTCTCTTAGTGGCTGACACACCTTACTAGTAACCAGGAGACACAGGTTCGATTCCCAGCCCTGGTACAAATTTTCACTCGCCGCTTCAGTGTATATATATAAAATGAGGCCAAACGTTTGCAATCACCAAGTACATTCAAGTTCATCCAGCATAGCCACTATAGCTTAACAAGAGAAATAAATACTGCTATAATTACGTCGTTTGTTCCTTCGTGAGGGACCACAGTCATAGAGAACTTTTTGAAAGAAATTTCCGCCATTTGACTGTAAATTACTGTTAATTTATTTCATACAATAGAAAATCCAGTTTTATAGCCATTCTGAAATGCATGTTGAAATGTTACGATATACACTACTGGGCATTAAAATTGCTACACCACGAAGATGACGTTCTGCAGACGCGAAATTTGACCGACAGGAAGAAGATGCTGTGATATGCAAATGATTAGCTTTTCAGAGCATTCACACAAGGTTGGCGCCGGTGGAGAGACTTACAGCGTGCTGACACGGGGAAAGTTTCCAACCGATTTCTCATACACAAACAGCAGGTGACCGGCGTTGCCTGGTGAAACGTTGTTGTGATGCATCGTGTAAGGAGGAGAAATGCGTACCATCACGTTTCCGACTTTGATAAAGGTCGGATTGTAGCCTATCGCGATTACGGTTTATCGTATCGAGACACTGCTACGGGGCGTTGGTCGAGATCCCAAGACTGTTAGCAGAATATGGAATCGGTGAGTTCAGGAGGGTAATACGGAACGCCGTGCTGGATACCAACGGCCTCGTATCACTAGCAGTCGAGATGACAAGCATCTTATCCGCATGGCTGTAACGGATCGTGCATCCACGTCTCGATCCCTGAGTCAACAGATGGGGACGTTTGCAACACAACAACCATCTGCACCAACAGTTCGACGACGTTCGCAGCAGCATGGACTATCAGCTCGGAGACCGTGGCTCCGGTTACCCTTCACGCTGCATCACCGACAGGAGCGCCTGCGATGGTGTACTCAACGACGAACCTGGGTGCTCGAATGGCAAAACGTCATTTTTTCGCATGAATCCAGGTTCTGTTTACAGCATCATGATGGTCGCATCCGAGTTTGGCGACATCGCGGTGAACGCACATTGGAAGCGTGTATTCGTCATCGCCATACTGGCATATCACCCGGCGTGATAGTATGGGATGCCATTGGTTACACGTCTCGATCACCTCTCATGCGTTACGACCCAGGGCTCTACCCTTCATTCGATCCCTGCAAAGCGATACTATTCAGCAGGATAATGGACGACCGCATGTTGCAGCTCCTGTACAGGCCTTTCTGGATATAGAAAATGTTCTACTGCTGCCCTGGCCAGCACATTCTCCAGATCTCTCACCACTTGAAAACGTCTGGTCAATGTTGGCCGAGCAACTGGCTCGTCACAATACGCCAGTCACTACTCTTGATGAACTGTAGTATCGTGTTGAAGCTACATGGTCAGCTGTACCTGTACACGCCATCCAAGCTGTGTTTGACTCAATGTCCAGGCGTATCAAGGCCGTTATTACGGCCAGAGGTGGTTGTTCTGGGTACCGATTTCTCAGGATCTATGCACGCACATTGCGTGAAAATGTAATCTCATGTCAGTTCTAGTATAATATATTTGTCCAATGAATACCCGTTTGTTATCTGCATTTCTTCTTGGTGTAGCAATTTTAATGGCCAGTAGTGTAAATTATTTGTCTACGTGATATGTCATCGTCGAAAACATTTTTCTAGTCTTACAGAACAATTTTCGTGTTAGAGAGTATCAGTACATATGGAAGATACATAATATGGCTGACATTATGCAAACTCGATAACCATTGATACACAGTATGGTATATTTAAGTGTCCTGCATTCATCACATACGTCCAATCAGCTGATGAATTCATATCCTGTAACACGACAAGTGGTCTATAAGACCAGAAATACGTTTCCGTCGGAGTCATGTCATGACATGTCAGTGGACAGGTCAGACACATTGTAACATATCAACATGGAGTTGAGAATGGCTATAAAAAAGAAATGGTGATTGTGAGAAATGAATGGTCAGCAATTTATAAACAAATTGCGGAAATTTCCTTCAAAAAGTTCATAGTTTGTGTTTCCAAAGAAAAATATGTTTTTCTTGTCGACAAGCCTCTATAGACGCCCACCGTTCGTGCCCTGAACCATAATAGACGTCAGGAGGAAGTCTAAACAGTAGCTGGTAATGCTATACAGAGCGCAGAAGTTACGAGTGCTGCTAAATGAGTCAGCTGTCGTGTACAGCCAGACAAAGTACGTGTCTGATTTTGAAGGGTGATGTCTGAGTTGCGTTGTGGAGCAGAATGATAATTGTACCGTGATCATACTACTGTAAGGCGTTCTGGGAAGTTCGCCTTTCGTGCGGATGGGACGCGTGTTGGCTTCTGTCGCAACTTTATCTGGTGCAGACACCTGGGAGATCTCATGTAATCGCTCAAGCTCGTGTCACTGAAACAGCGCTACGACTGCTCCGTGCCAGCTGGTTATCTAAAAGATCCCTTATCCCACTGAGTCACACCCACTCACAGACGCGTGATACAGCGCGATCAGATATTAGTGCGTTTCCGTTCTTCACTGATCTTGTAACTAAATGTTGTAGGTTATCCAGAAACCACGTGTGATACCTGTACTGCGGCAGGAACGTCATAAAGCAGTCTCCCCTTATCACACAATTCTGTGCTGCTCTTCTACAATTATTAATGAACCAGAAAACACCGAGGCTGTGGGCAGGTGATGAGCTACCGTAGAAAACCTCACGATCAAACCACATGTAGGAGCTGAATTCTGCCACCTTTGCTTTTAGCGTGTTATCCCTTGTCGTCATGAGCGATAGAGAGGAACTGAATAGCTTGAACAAATGTTTTTGTTAAGATTATGTTGAGAGGAAAAAATGAATAACGAGGTTGATCGGTTTCAGCCGCTAAGGAGCCATCATCGGAACCATTCAATGCCTCGGTAATACACACATCAAAAAAAGTTTTGCATGATCCAGGTTCCCAGAACTCCTGACGACAGACGTTGACTGTGGATACTGTATCACAGACACAGTCTCTTTGACTGTTCAGAGATGTCATTAAACCCTCCCAAAGATGCATCCATGCATGAGCAGCGCCTATTAGACAGGGCGGGGGAGGGGGGGGGGGGGGTGAAACGGCCGATCAGTTCCACTCATTCCACCAGGAAGGAGGTACACGGCTCGTGTTGTCTGTAGTTCAACCATGCCTAGACGGTCAATGTCGCGGTGCGATCACATCCGCATTATTACTTTGTACCAGGAAGGGCCCAAAACAAGGGAAGCGTACAGGTGGCTCGGAGTGAACCTAAGCAATGTTGTTCGGACATGGAGGAGACACAGAGAGACAGGAACTGTCGATGACATACCTCGCTCAGGCCGCCCAAGGGCTACTACTACAGAGGATGACCGCTAGCTACGGATTATGGCTCGGAGGAACCCCGACAGCAAGGCCACCACGTTGAATAATGCTTTCCGTGCAGCCGTAGGACGTCGCAATAGGCTGCATTATGCCCAACTTCACTCACGACGTCAATGTCGAGGTCCATCTTTGCAACCACGACACCATGCAGAGCGATACAGATGGGCCAAACAACATGCGGAATGGACCGCTCAGGATTGGCAACAAATTCTCCTTGTAAGGTGTCAGGCAAATCCAACACCTTACATGAAAACCCTGACATAATAAGCAAATCTAGTAGTATGTCACATAGCTCCGAATAAATCGTGACATTAAATTAACCAAAGTAATACGAGTAACGAGTGAGCAAATGGAATACCACAGACTAACACAAGAATGCCTAAATGCATGTCGTACCTTCCCACCGTGAGGCAGACGCAGTTCCGAGGGGAGAAACGAGGACAGAAGCCGAGAGCAGAACCGTGTTAAACTAGAAGGCCCTACGATAAGGGACGGACACCCACGTCTCCAGCTAACCACTAGGGCTCACCACCCGCACGTTTTAGCGTGAGACTTTTTCGCTTCTCAGGTACGTCAAGGACCACCCCCCAGCCCATGTTAAAAGCTAGAGCCCTCCAGAAAAACAGTATAGATCTTACGACAACACAAAAAAGGGCCACACAACCCGCATGTTTTAGCGTAAGACTTTTTCGCGTCTCAGGTACATCAAGGACCACCCCCCAGCCCATGTTAAAAGACAGAACCCTCCAGAAAAACAGTATAGATCTTACGATAACACAAAAAGGGCCACTACAACCAGCAAGTTTTAGCGTGACACTTTTTCGAGTCTCAGGTACGTCAAGAACCACCCCCCAGCCCATGTTAAAAGATAGAGCCCTCCAGAAGAATAGTATAGATCTTACGATAACGCTAAAAGGACCACACTAGCTGCAGGTTTTAGCGTGAGACTTTTTAGCGTCTCTGTTACGTTGCAAATTTTAAAAACATTGCCCCACCACGAAAAGTATAACGTTTCTCATTGGATAGACAGAATTTTTGTAGACGGAGCTTAAGGTTAACATTGAGACCCTGACTGATCAGATGAAAACATAGCCAGATAGTTTTTTTAAACTAACTTCGGTAAATTGTAGTAAGGAGAAGTTCGAAGAGTTGGTTCCGAGACGGCGAGCTGGATGGATGGTGCGGCGGCCGCTGCCGCCCTGACGCTGCTTAATCACCGACAAGGTAAAACGCACGCGATGCCGCATTTTTGAGCGCATAAGGCTTCACTCAGAACTGCAGAAGTCTCATCTGTTACACCCCTTTTTTGCGTAATAGTAGTGTCGATCGTTAATTAAAACTCATGGTGTTCACATTTGCCACTTGAAGAAAAGATCTGAAACGCGAAGATTTTTCTTTTATATAGTTATTGAGAAGCCACATCAGCCACTGTAATTTACGACAAGTTAGGTAAGTAATTAAAGATAATTGTGGGGTCACTGTAGACCATTTTGATAGTTTTTCTCTTTTGTGAAACTTAAATTAAACCTAGATTATAGATGTGATATGGCATAGGTCATCCTTCGATCGATTGTGGAACTTGGAAACCCACTCAGGGAATATTCGCTCACATTTTTGTTGAACGCAGTTGGTTTTTACCATCCTGCATTAAAACATTTCCTTTTATCAATAGTGCAATTTATAAACGATGTTTTGTGAGTAGAATAAAATTTCCAAATGGTAAACTTAACTGCTTTTTCGACGTTATTTTACCAGCTAACTAAAAATAGGAAAGCCTTGAACCCTTTCCACTAAATTTAGTTAGTATTAAGATTCTTTTACAGGGAGTGCAGTGGAGCTGACGCTGAGATCATTTAGTATTTGGTTATATCATCGCTAGTCTCACTGAACTCTTCTGAATTCTACATGTCATGTGTGGTCTGGCGTCTCCTTACCAGCAACAGGTCCCAGGTTCAAACTAGTTAATTCCCTAAAAAACACGCACAGAGCGTCGTTGCGCGAAAGTGGTAGGGAGACAGGATATAGTACAAACAGACACCACCATGAATGTTTAGATCCTCACCGATGAGTGTCACATATGCCTTCAACCAGAAATCGTTGGAGACGTGTTTGGAGATAGCCCGGTCAGGCTGAACGCCTTAGTCGGACAGTCCAGGGAGTGGAGCAAGGTGGAGGTTCCCTTGTGTTTCGGGGTGGCATTATGTGGGGCCGACGTACGCCGCTGGTGGTCATGGAAGGCGCTGTAATGGCTGTACGATACGTGAATGCCATCCTCCAACCGACAGTGCAACCATATCGGCAGTATACTGGCGAGGCATTCGTCTTCATGGACGACAATTCGCGCCCCCATCGTGCACATCTTGTGAATGATTTCCTTCAGGATAAAGAGATCCCTCCAGTAGAGTGGCCATTATGTTCTACTGACATGAACCCTATTGAACATGTCTGAGATATTGAAAAGGGCTGTTTATGGACGACGTGACCCACCAACCACTCTGAGGGATCTACGCCGAATCGCCGTTGAGCAGTGGGACAATCTGGACCAACAGTGCCTTGATGAACTTGTGGATAGTATGCCACGACGAATACAGACGTGCATCAATGCAAGAGGGCGTGCTATTGGGTATTAGAGGTACCGGTGTGTACAGAAGTCTGGACCACCATCTCTGAAGGTCTCGCTGTGTGTTGGTACAACATGCAATGTGTGGTTACCACGAGCAGTAAAAAGCGTGGGAATGATGTTAATGCTGCTCTCTATTCCAATTTTCTGTACAGGTTCCGAAACTCTCGGAAGCGAGGTGATGCAAAACATTTTTTTTTATATGTGTAGTTGATTTATACGATCAAGATAATCTCAGTAAAATCATAATATTAGATAGCGTGCTCCTTGGATAACGTCTAGTTTCATGAATAATATATGTTTGATACGTTCCAATAAGCCGTCAGTATCTTTGCTCTTTATTTGTACTGTAAGTTATCGATTTCACAGTTATATAAACCCATCTTCAGACGTCCATACCATCTACATCTACACGGATACTCTGCAAGTCACTTTTAAGTGCCTGGCAGAGGGTTCATCTTACCACCTTCACAATTGTCTATTATTCCAATCCCGTATAGCGCGCGGAAAGAATCAACATCTATATCCTTCCGTATGTGCTCTGATTTCCCTTATTTTATCGTGGTGATGGTTCCTCCCTATTTAGGTCGTTGTCAACAAAATATTTTCGAATGCGGAGGAGAATGTTGGTGCTTGGAATTTCGTGAGAAGATTTCGTCGCAACGAAAAACGCCTTTCTTTTAACGATTTACAGCCCAAATCCTGTATCATTTCTGTGACACTGTGTCCCATATTTCGCGATAATACAAAACGTGCTGCCTTTCTTTGAACTTTTTCTATGTACTCCGTCAGTCCTATCTGGTAAGGATCCCACACGGCGCAACAGTATCCTAAAAGAGGACGGACAAGCGTAGTGTAGGCAGTCTCTTTAGTAGGTCTGTTACATTTTCTAAGTGTAGTCTTTGGTTAGCCTTCCCCACAACATTTTCTATGTGTTCCTTCGAATTTAAGTTGTTCGTAATTGTAATACTTAGGTATCTAGTTGAATTTACAGCTTTTAGATTAGACTGATTTGTCGTGTAACCGAAGGTTAACGAGTTCCTTTTAGCACTCATGAGGATGACCTCACACGTTTCGCACCATTCAGATATTTCTTATAAATCGTTTTGTAGTTCGTTTTGATCTTCTGATGACTTTCTTAGTCGATAAACGACAGCGTCATCAGCAAACAGCCGAAGACGGCTGCTCAGATTGTCGCCCAAATTATTTATACAGAAAAGGAACAGCAAAGGGCCTATAACAATACCTTGGGGAACGCCAGAAATTACAGTTGGCAAGGACAGTAGTTTAGAGCAACTGACTTTAGGCTTTAGTCGTCTGACATAAAGTGGTACGGTAGGACAATAGTATGGAAATACTAAAAATACATTACTATGCCTAATACGGCGTAGGAAACACTTTGGCTTTCAAAACACATTTCATTCGTCTCAGAATCGATCAATACAAGCCCTGAATGGTTTTAAGGGAATCTTACACCGTCTTCCTGCAAAACAGTGGCAAGTAAAGGTAAAGATGATGGAGGTGGATAGCGATGACCCAAACTTCTTTCCAAAGTAGACGACAAAGGATCAGTAATATTGAGAAATGGTGACTGGGTGCAAGGGGAGATGCGACAATTCACCCCTGTGCTCACGAAACCACTCCTGGAAGATGTAGGCTGTGAGAACAGGGGCCATGCCGTCTAGAAACACATAATCACCACTGGAGAACAAACTCTGTAACATCAGATGGACCTCATCAGCCAAACTGGTCACATAATGCTTGACAGTAATGCGACCTTGCAGAGTAACCACGGTCTTCATGGAATACCACAATGTTTCACTCGAGAGACGCGAATTCGGCCAGAAGTTAGTTTGAAGACTCATCTGACCAGCTTACTTTCTTCCATTGTTCCGTAGTCCAAAGTTTATGGGTTCGGCACCACGTTTTCCTGTTACAGGCCTTTGAATCACTGTAATTCGCTTCTTATGGAGCTCCCTTCGTGTTATTTGGTGATGACACGGTTCGAACGTTCGACATTCAGTTCTGCAATGACTTTTGCAGCTGTCGTCGTCCTGTTATTTTTCGTCACTATCCTCTTCAGTGACCGTCTTTCACCACCACTCAACTCAAATTTTCTTTCACAATGTGCCTTCGCGGATGGTGTATTTCTGCTTTCCCTTTGTGCGGTATATACACTACTGGCCATTAAAATTGCTACACCAAGAAGAAATGCAGATAATAAACGGGTATTCATTGGACAAACATATTATACTAGAACTGACACTACATTTTCACGCAATTTATGTGCATAGATCCTGAGAAATCAGTACTAAGAACAACCACCTCTGGCCATAATAATGGCCTTGCTACGCCTCGGCATTGAGTCAAACAGAGCTTGGATGGCTTGTACAGGTACAGATACCCATGCAGCTTCAACACGATACTACAGTTCATCAACAGTAGTGACTGGCGTTTTGTGACGAGCCAGTTGCTCGGCCACCATTGAACAGACTATTTCAATTGGTGAGGGATCTAGAGAATGTGCTGGCCAGGGAAGCAGTCGAACATTTTCTCTATCTAGAGAGGCCCATACAGGACCTGCAACATGCGGTCGTGCATTATACTGCTGAAATGTAGGGTTTCGCAGGGATCGAATGAAGGGTAGAGTCACGAGTCGTAACACATATGAAATGTAACGTCCATTGTTCAAAGTGCCGTCAGTGCGAACAAGAGGTGACCGAGACGTGTAACCAATGGCACCCCATACCATCACGGTGGGTGATACGCCAGTATGGCGATGACGAATACACGCTTCCAATGTGCGTTCACCGCGATGTCGCCAAACTCGGATGCGACCATCATGATGCTGTAAACAGAACCTGGATTCATGCGAAAAAATGACGTTTTGCCATTCGAGCACCCAGGTTCGTCGTTGAGTACACCATCGCAGGCGCTCCTGTCGGTGATGCAGCGTGAAGGGTAACCGGAGCCACGGTCTCCGAGCTGATAGTCCATGCTGCTGCGAACGTCGTCGAACTGTTGGTGCAGATGGTTGTTGTCTTGCAAACGTCCCCATATGTTGACTCAGTGATCAAGACGTTGTTGCACGATCCGTTACAGCCATGCAGAGAAGATGCCTGTCATCTCGACTGCTAGTGATACGAGGCCGTTGGGATCCAGCACGGCGTTCCGTATTACCCTCCTGAACCCACCGATTCCATATTCTGCTAACAGTCTTGGGATCTCGACCAACGCGCGTAGCAGTGTCTCGATACGATAAACCGTAATCGCGATAGGCTACAATCCGAACTTTATCAAAGTTGGAAACGTGATGGTACGCATTTATCCTCCATACACGAAGCATCACAACAACGTTTCACCAGGCAACGCCGGTCAACTGCTGTTTGTGTATGAGAAATCGGTTGGAAACTTTCCTCGTGTCAGTACGTTGTAGGTGTCGCCACCGGCGCCAACCTTGTGTGAATGCTCTGAAAAGCTAATCATTTGCATATCCCAGCATCTTCTTCCTCTCGGTTAAATTTCGCGTCTGTAGCACTTCATCTTCGTGGTGTAGCAATTTTAATGGCCGGTAGTGTATTTTCGTTATGGTGCCTCATGAAGCGCCCTTGGTTACGCAAGAACCCACCATACAAGCATCAACAACGTGCCCACTGTCGAATTCGCTCAGCTCCGACATAATTCACTCGCAACTACACTGAACACTGTTGTAACCACCACATACACTCGCAACGTATGCATGACACTATACAGCTGTCGCTCGTGACCAAATACAGCAGCGCGCCCTGCAGGCTTGGCCAGCATCTGCCTTTATGTTCAAGCACGCGTTTCTCCCAGTGTTTCCATATTATTGCCCAATTCCTATTAGAACCCTGCTGTTTTTTTTCCCTATCGTTTAGGCCTTCTATGGATCACGAAGATTTTTCTCTCCTCCGTGATTGTGTTTTCCTCTTTTGCCAGCAGATTTTCATTTTGGCTGACTGTGCTTCTTTTCTCTGTTTTGACCGTTTGCAGACAGGACATGGAAGTGGCGTAGTAAGCGAAATAAGGTTTTTAGTAATTTTGACTTTTTCTCGGAAAACGTATCGATCCTGAATGTCATCAAATGAAATTTCAGCTTCCTGTAAATCCTTTTTAACTTGGCTTTACGGGTTAATTCTTTCCAGATGACCAAAAAACATCGTTTGCCGCTTCCTCATGCTGGTAACAATGTCTTCTGTATGTGCGTATAATTCCCAGTTGTGTCTTTGGCGGAATTCTCCGTTTTCTTTGATAGGGCCAAGGATTTTCCTCAAAATTTTCCGGTGTTTTATTTCAAGTTTTCGTAGTGGTTCTTCCTTCGTCATGTTTAAACATTCTGATGTATACAAAGCTGACGGTCTAATTACGGTGTTATAATGACAAAATTTTAGGTTTAAAGAGAGGCTTTTGCTTTTGTATAAGTCTTCGCACAGATGAAAAGCACCTTCTAGTTTGGAGCACCTACTTTCTACAGCTGCATTTTCTGAACCGTCAGGTGTAATTATTTTTCCAAGATATTTAAATTTCTTCGACTGCTTGATTTTCTCTTGTTTTTTAATATGAGCAGGAGCGTGTTTGATGTTTGCGATGAATTCAGTTTTGTAAATGCTATTTTTAGGCCAGTCTTAGCAGCAATTGATTGTAGGCTGGACACTTGAACCTTAGCTTCGTCAATATTATTTGCAATGAGTGCCAGATCATCAGCAAAAGCCAAACAGTTTCCACTGAGGCCATTTCTTTTGTGTCTGATTTGAATTCCATAACCTGGCGGTACGGTTGTTTTCCACTCTGAGAGTTCGCCTCTGAACTTGATCTTTGACACTGTGTTATTTAGTGGCGCTTATCAGATTGATTGTTTCGCTATCTAGACCAAGTTCGGCAAGGCTGTTCTTTATTGTTTCTCGATCAGTTGAGTCAACCCTTTTTGAAAGTCGACAAAGGTCACAACAAACGTTTTTGATCTTGATTTGGCGTATGATATAACAGATTTGAAGTTATGGATCTGCTCTGCACAGGATCTTGATGTCCTGAAACCAGCTTGATATTCGCCCAACTGTTGATCTAAGACTGATTCAGCTCTGTTTAACAACAGTCTGGAAAAGATCTTGTACGTCGTTGGTAGCAAAGAGATTCATAGGTAATTATTCAGATCACTCTTATCGCCTTTTTTTATGAAGTTGGTGAATAATTGCTACGGTCCAATCTGAAGGTAGAGTTTCAGTTTCCCAAATCTTCACTATGATATCATGGAGATGTTTTATTGTATCATGATCTGGGTATTTCCACATTTCAGCCAAGATGCAATCCTCACCGCCAGATTTGTTATTTTTCAAGCCTTGTATAGTTTTCAGGTTTTCATCTCATGTGGGAGGGGACTACCTGCAGGAGGAACAGTAGGATAGAAATCAAGCTTTTCATTTGGATTTTCAGCATCGCTGGATAGTGACGTCGCTGTTGTTTGTTGACACCAAAACTGCGACACCCCCAAGAGAGAGCGGACTGCAGCTAAATTCCGTTTCGAAACATTATTCACACTGGAGAAAAACAAGGGCACACACCACATGTTGTAAGTTGTAAGAAGAAGCGTATCCCTACCAGTTATGCTTCTTACTGAGTCGTTTCACTTGTGGTACGTCTTTATAAAATGTGGTTCCGTAGATGTACCAGAGTCTTATTGCCAAATCGGTAGACCTTTCTTTGAATCAGTTGGTTGACGTAACGTCAGTGTCTCTCTCTTCGTCAGTCTACATTTACATCTGCACTACTGTACATCTGTACTTTGCAAACAATTATGAAGTGGATGGCAGAGGTTACTTTTCCTTGTACGTGTTATTCTTTCTGTTCCATTCACGTCTGGAGCGCGGGAAAAATGATTGCTAAAACGCCTCTGTGCCCGCTGTAATTAGCCTAATCTTGTCCCGGCGATCCCTGCGGGAGCAGTACGTAGGGAGCTGTGGTGTATTTCTAGATTCGTCGGTGTTGATTCTTGAAGCTTATTAAGTAGACATTCTCGGCATAGTTTGCGTCAAGATTCAAGCGTTTGGCGGTTTTTTTTTTCCAGCATACCTGCGACACTCTGCCGCGAAGAAGACGAATCTGTGGCCATTCGTGATGCCCTTCTTCGTATTCATTCAACATCCTCTACTAGTCCTACATGGTATGGATGCAACACACGTGAATATTATCCTACAGAGGGAGTTCAAAACGTTTTGCACAGTCATCTTTTTATTTTTTGCAGGAGGAGAACGAGATTTGAACATTTCGCTGTACATTGAGACTACTCAGTGGAGTCTCCGTCAACTGTGACGCATCTAGCCCAACATTCTTTCCATGATGTAAATGCGCTTTGTTATAATTCTGGGGATTGACTTTTACGCCATCGCTTGACACATGATATATGATCTTTCTCATTATGAAATTTGACCGTGAAGGTGGGCCTTCAGACGACGAAAGGGGTAAAAATCAGACCGAATCAAGTTCGGACTGAGGGAGAATGAGGAACAATTTTGCAACCCATTTTCCTGATTTGCTCCTGCGTCATAAGGGCTGTATGGGGTTTGGCATTGTCATAGTGTAGTCTGATGAGCTGACCCTGAAGCTGTGGTCTTTGGATCTTGATGGCACGTCGCAGCTTGTCCAATGACAAACAGTAACGGTCCTGGTTAATTGTGGAGCCAGGTTCCAAAAAGTCAACGAAAATGACACCACACTGATTCCAGAAGAAGGAGGTCATCACCTTTCAGTCTGCTGTGTGTGAAAGTCTTGGTTTCTTCTTCCGAGGGGAACCCGGATGACGCCGCTCCATAGATTGGGTTTTGCTCTCAGGTTCGGACAAAAGCAACCATGTTTCATCCTGGATAATCTCGCCGTCAAAACACTTTTCACTCTTCAGTAAAGGGCTTCATGTGACCCTCGCACACATTCTTCCTCATCGTTTTCATTTCTCTTGTCAATAATCTATGCTCCCAACGTGCACAGATTTTTCTGAACCCTAGTGACTGTACCAGTGATACCACACTATCCAATGACAAACGAGTCATTTCAGCAAGCTGTCGTGTCGTCACACATCTGTCATTTTAGATGATTATATCAATGGTCTCCTTATTCACATCACACACTGTCGTCGATGGTCTACCGCATCGTGGATTGTCCAGCAGAGAGAAATCACCTTCTTTAAATTTCTGTAACCACCGCTGGATACTGCTGCGATGCACTGTGTCCTCCCTATAAACAGGGAGCAATTTCCTGTGAATCGATGTAGTAGAGTCATCGCCGGTCTTGAAGAGGAACTCCATCACCGACCGTTGTTGCAACCTAACATCTACTTCACTGTCCATTATGGCTCACCTGTAAATAATAGAAAATACTTTTATGTACCAACTCATTGCTAAATGTTCCAAGTATGTTCACAAAAAATTTCATTCTCCTCCTGCAAAAAATAAAAAAAGATAGAGACGACTGTGTAAAACTTTTTGAACGCCCTTTGTAGTTGCACGAGTGCCTTGCAAGCAGGCTCCGTTGTGGACTGATTGCACAGGTCTACAAATGTTTACTTTGCGAACTTTATTTTGTCATTTTAGGTCATTCTAATGGTTTTTGATCTGCTAAGTTCAGACACGCCAAGGATTCTTCTCTATCACGTAATGTCTCTCCACAAAGTAAAGAGGAAGTTTCACAAAATTCATGCTAATCATATATATTCAAAAAAAGTTTCTTGTAAAGAAAATGTGCTACGTAAGTGGCTCGTAACATTCTGACAAAGTTTTATTTTTTCAGACCAACGCACGGGCATAAATCTTAATGTTTCTTCTTTTTTCCCTGAGTCTCTTTCGAAATTTCTCCTTCGTGTATTGCTTGAGGACACTCCAAGCACAGCACCCAACAACAGTCAGGTGTCCTGCTGATATCCCTCGGTCTTCTTATTTTCGGCCCCATTTCTTTAATCCTTTGACGAAAGATTACTTCCTGTATTTTACACATAGCACCTATATTTTATCGAGAACAGCTGACTTGAGAGTTTAGAAAGTGCGGCTTGAAGATCATTGAGACACCAAACACTTCGGAGTAAGACAGCATTTTTCTTATTACATTCTCATAATCAGAATATTTGCAGTTGCCGAGAAACTTCTTCAAAGGACATGCAAGGTGACCTTTCGATGTCTAATTCTACATTCAAATGTTTCGTCTTTCGTTAGTTCCCGGATGTCAGGTCTGATGTAAACTCCTTCTTTCAGCTTGATTTCTGATAGCTTCGGTAACCTCTTCCTCACATACTTGAAGGTGTCACCATCTGCACGATGACTATATTTTTTGATGATGATATTGGATGTGTTAATATTTGTAAAGAAAAACGATATGTTTGAAGAACTGTGGTCAGAGAAACAGTTGTTAGGCAACAGGATCAGTGTATGCGATAGCAGCACTGTGGAGTCGCAGAATCTTTGACAGCCAGTGGCGGATACGTGGGATGTGCTGCACACGGGATTCTTTGAGTGTACAGTGTAATAAATGGACCCACTTTTGGGGCTTGGAGATTTATTACGAGGAGGATTGGTGACTCAGAACAATGGTTGGATAGCATACGGTCATAAAAAAGTTTTTGAAATGAATAACAATGTATTATTTGATGAGGTAAAAAAGTTTAATTTTACTGTCGTAGACTTGTATTATTGGTCCCCTTGGCCCTCGTCACAGTCGAGTTTTTGATAATTATTCTATTGATTGATCTTCTGAGTTAATTCACTGTACCATGGAAGTTATTAGATTAAATGATTTTTCATATAAGAGTCTATAATTGTTTTCTTTGATAAGTTCCTTCCTAACTGAAATGTCAGTACTTAAAGATTGAGTCATGTGTTTCATTGGCATTTTGTGTCAAGATTATGAACTCAATTTCCCTGGACCAGCTGCAGTTAGTTTTTAGCAGTATTTTTTTAGCTGTTGCGGAGACCTACTGTGTTGTTGTTTCTCCCAATACTTCATTTTGCAGGTGAGAGTCATGATACGTGATTGTCTCGTCTCCTTTGTTCAATGAAGACTGTGTCAGTTTTTTTATTTCACCAGGGCTACACGTCAGTGCAGAAATTTTCGTGTGTTTCAGGTTAGATTCTTATACAGGTCTATATTGTATTTTTTTTATACAGTTAGATATTTTTTCAAACAGTTCGCACTGACCAAGTCTACTGAGCGTGAGATTATTGGTTTGGTTATTTATTTACTTATGAATGAGATCGGTTTTTACACACAGGGAATTCTTTTCAGTTTCATGTAAGTTATGTGGCTTCAAGGTCAGTAGCACATTTAGGTTGCCAGTTCATATTTCCAGGTGTGTATTTACGATAATACACACACACACACACACACACACACACACACACACACACACATACATACACATACACGTAAAGGCTTTTTTCATGAATTCGAGTGAGGTGCAGGCATGAGACTTCTTTCAGGCGGGACAACAAAGAATCTCCTTCCAACTTCGGGCGTTCTACTTGGACAGATTTTCAGCATCCAGTGCTCGTATTTTGCACGACTGTCCCATATTGTGGTAGTTGTACTACAAACTACGAAAGAAAACTAATTTTTGTAGCAGGTAACATTTGAAAACTCCGCAAAACAATACTAGCTCCCTTATGATAATTGCAAACCCACATACTGCATATCTCACAGAAATTCTCAGAACTACATGTGGTTGAACATTTTACCTCATCACATGTAATCAGCACCGAAAAATACATCAAGGAAACTTTCTAGCGTCAAGAACAAAATTCGTTGTTAACCAGTGTTACAAGTCCCTAGCATTCTATCGATGAGTCGAACGAAGTCTGCCACACGCTTTACTTACATCTGACCTCATGTGATCATTCCATTTCTCATCCCTACAAAGCGTTACACCCAGGTATTTCTATGAGTTGACCATTTCCAACTGTGACTCACAGATATTATACTCTCAGGATACTTCATTTTTTCGGTTTGTGAAGTACAAAATTTTACATTTATTAACATTTATAGTAAGTTTTCAATCTTTTCACAGCATTGAAGTCTTATCAAAATCTGACCGAATATTCATGCATATTTTTCCAGGTAGTACTTCATTACAGATAAATGCATCATTTGCGAAACGTTCGAGGTTACTATTAATATTGTCCACATGATCATTCATATAGTGCGTCTCAAACCTTTTGGGTCAAACTGAAACAGATGATAGGGCGTCGACAACCGAGTATACTTACATAGGTAACCAATGATCGGTAATGCCACATAATAACAACGTAGTTCATAGTAACTGTTCAAAGCGACGACCGCCAATTTCAGTGCATGTATGGCAGTTCTGCCGCACTGTCGCAAAGATACTGGGTGTCTGTTGTAAACTGGAACAGGCATCGAGTGATAAACAGCTTGCACCTATGACCACGAGCTTATACTGCGTGTGCTACGTAACAACCTCATGCGTCATATTGGCGCATTGACCTGTGCCGTACGCACACCACTAAATCTGGTGTCAAAAATGGTTCAAATGGCTCTGAGCACTATGGGACTTAACTTCTGAGGTCATCAGTCCCCTAGAACTTAGAACTACTTAAACCTAACTAACCTAAGGACATCACACACATCCATGCCCGAGGCAGGATTCGAACCTGCGACCGTAGCGGCCGCGTGGTTCCAGACTGTAGCGCCTAGAACCGCTCGGCCACTTCGGCCGGCAAATCTGGTGTCAGTTGCCCATTGCATCAGACAGCTTGTGATGTGTACAGTGCATGAAGCCCAGTCAATGATGGAACGTTACTCGTCACGAGTAATGTACGATGCGTAAAGATGTAGTGCCCGTGAAGGAGCACGAATGTACAAAGAATGGTTTCCCAACAGGCGTCATGCTAATCGGAAGGAGTTTATCTCCATGGATACGAAATAACGAGAGACAGGGTCTTTCACGCAACAGAAAGCCGACCAAAGTTCCCAGTAAAAACAAGTCCAGACACCAGACTTTTTAAAGATGGTGTTGGTTCGTGCGGCGATCTCCCAGGAATAAGCATACGTCAACTTGCCCGCAAAATGCACACTTCAAAGGATGCTGTGTGGAAATTACTGGTGGAACAGCTATTACACCCATATCAAAAGAGCATGTGCAACGACTGGGACCAACGGATTTTGAGACCTGCCCTCACTTCTGTTAATACACTCCTGGAAATGGAAAAAAGAACACATTGACACCGGTGTGTCAGACCCACCGTACTTGCTCCGGACACTGCGAGAGGGCTGTACCAGCAATGATCACATGCACGGCACAGCGGACACACCAGGAACCGCGGTGTTGGCCGTCGAATGGCGCTAGCTGCGCAGCATTTGTGCACCGCCGCCGTCAGTGTCAGCCAGTTTGCCGTGACATACGGAGCTCCATCGCAGTCTTTAACACTGGTAGCGTGCCGCGACAGCGTGGACGTGAACCGTATGTGCAGTTGACGGACTTTGACCGAGGGCGTATAGTGGGCATGCGGGAGGCCGGGTGGACGTACCGCCGAATTGCTCAACACGTGGGGCGTGAGGTCTCCACAGTACATCGATGTTGTCGCCAGTGGTCGGCGGAAGGTGCACGTGCCCGTCGACCTGGGACCGGACCGCAGCGACGCACGGATGCACGCCAAGACCGTAGGATCCTAGGCAGTGCCGTAGGGGACCGCACCGCCACTTCCCATCAAATTAGGGACACTGTTGCTCCTGGGGTATCGGCGAGGACCATTCGCAACCGTCTCCATGAAGCTGGGCTACGGTCCCGCACACCGTTAGGCCGTCTTCCGCTCACGCCCCAACATCGTGCAGCCCGCCTCCAGTGGTGTCGCGACAGGCGTGAATGGAGGGACGAATGGAGACGTGTCGTCTTCAGCGATGAGAGTCGCTTCTACCTTGGTGCCAATGATGGTCGTATGCGTGTTTGGCGCCGTGCAGGTGAGCGCCACAATCAGGACTGCATACGACCGAGGCACACAGGGCCAACACCCGGCATCATGGTGTGGGGAGCGATCTCCTACACTGGCCGTACACCTCTGGTGATCGTCGAGGGGACACTGAATAGTGCACGTTACATCCAAACCGTCATCGAACCCATAGTTCTACCATTCCTAGACCTGCAAGGGAACTTGCTGTTCCAACAGGACAATGCACGTCCGCATGTATCCCGTGCCACCCAACGTGCTCTAGAAGGTGTAAGGTGGGAGAATAGCAGCCTGCATTGCTGCTAAAGGTGGATATACACTGTGCTAGTGTCGACATTGTGCATGCTCTGTTGCCTGTGTCTATGTGCCTGTGGTTCTGTCAGTGTGATCATGTGATGTATCTGACCCCAGGAATGTGTCAATAAAGTTTCCCCTTCCTGGGACAATGAATTCACGGTGTTCTTATTTCAATTTCCAGGAGTGTAGATCATCCATCACAGTGCTGTGGTGCCGAACTTCGAACAGTTTGTATTGTTCATGAATGAGGCCTCATTCACCTGTGGTGGTGTTTTGTCTCTGAGCACTATGGGACTTAACTACTGAGGTCATCAGCCCCCTAGAACTTAGTACTACTTAAACCTAAGGACATCACACACATCCATGTCCGAAGCAGGATTCGAAGCTGCGACCGTAGCGATCGCGCAATTCCAGACTGTAGCGCCTAGAACCGCTCGGTGACTTCTGCCGGCGATGGTATTTTCAACAGCCGCGCCAGCCTTGTCTGGAATGAGGACAATCCCCACGCCACTCACGTCGGTAGCCACCGGCAGCGATTCTCTGTCGACGAGTGGGCGGGCCTTGTCTGAAAGTACCTGCTAGGTCCGCATTCGCCGCCTCCGCGTTTGACTGGTCCACGTTACGTGGTGTTCCTGCTGGTGGGCTGCAACCGACCTGGAGGTCACACGCATCCTGGCCCAACCAGCGCGCAACATCATCCGACAATCTAGCACAGGTGAAGTCAAATGGGCCATCACGCATACCACCGCTAGGAAGGCATGATGGCATGATGGCATGATAGCATTGAAAACCACGTCCTCCACTTCACGGATAAAGCAGTTGAATACCTCACACACATCACGAATGCCATACTTAAACACCAACACTTCCCCGCCTTTTGGAAGACGGCCAAGGTCCTGATGTTCAGGAAACTGGGGAAAGACCACTCCCTCCCACAAAATTACAGACCCATCAGCCTGCTGAGCGCGTTCAGCAAAATCGTTGAGAAGGTAGTACTAAAACGACTCACCAGGCACTGTATCACAAACGCCACTCTGAGACCGGAGCAATTTGGTTGAAGGAATGACCACAAACAACACAACTCCTCCGCGTCGTTGAATACATAACACAGGGATACAACAGAAACTAAGCAACTTGGACGGTGTTCCTGGACATGGAAAAGGCTTTCGATCGTCTGTGGCACAACGGCCTAACACGCAAACTCAGCGACGCAGGGTTCCCCGACGGGTTCGCACGTCTCATACACTCATATCTGAACGGTCAGGAGTTTCAACACCGACATGCAGGGCAAACAATCGACACGACATGCTGTCCAGGCAGGAGTACCCCAAGGAAGCATCCTAGGGCCCTTACTGTTTAACCTCTCCATTAACGACCTCCCAGCTACACACGACGGTGGCAATCTACGCAAATAACACTGTCATCCTTGCGCAAGATTGGAAGCCGTGTAACATTAACTCACGACTACAGGCTGCACTCAGAGCGGCAGAGCCTTGGCTGCTGAAATGGCGTGTTAGAGTAAACGTTGACAAGTGCGGAGCCGTTCTGTTCACTAGAAAACCGAAACTACTGCGCAAACATCAGCACTGCAACCCAATAATACTACATGCATGCCCAATACGTTTCTGCGAGATGGTCAAATACCTCGGTGTCTGGCTGGACCGGAAACTACTCTGGGGGACCACATCCAACACGTGACCAACAAAGCAAACGCGAGGCTCAAACAATTCTACCCTTTGCTTAACTGGCGTAGCACAGTGAACAGGAGGGTGTCCAGGTCCATGTACACCACACTTATCAGACCTCTGATGACGTATGCTGCTCCCGTCTGGGGATACGCTGCGCCCACACGTGTGCGCCGTCTGCAGCTCATACAGAACAAAGTACTCAGAATCATAAGCAACGCTGCGCGCTACACACGCACCGCGGACCTTCACCGGAAGTATCGGCTGGATACCATCTTGCAGGTATTCCAAAAACTCTCCACACGACTATACAGAAACACGAGACAGTCGCGTAACCCGTTTATTCTTTCTCTGGGTAACTACGACCACAACCATAGATGGAAACATAATAGACCAAAGACACTATTGGCAAGGGACTAAACATCTATGGTCCATAGCACGCTAACACGGCAGTACTGGTGAGCCCCTGCAACACAGCTACTACTGGCAGCCCCAGAGGCTCGACCCGCCGAAAAACAGGCAATCTCAGGGAAACCGTACACCAGCCACCTCCCCCCCCCCCCCCCTCCACTGTGAGCCGACCTATGACCGATCGCCCACTAATGTAGGACGACCTCGAACTGTTACAGGGACTCAGCAACTGCAGCAAGCCCACAACGAGCTTCCGCAACGACAAAGGTAACGATGCACGATACCTCACACTAACATAACCACACCTTACATGCACTGTCGCAGCTAGGAACCCGCTACTCCCCTTACTACCCGTCCTACTGTCGCAGAGGTTCTTTTCCCTTGACGCTTGCCTTGGCACTTTTTTTTCCTCTGCCCTTACAACCGCTACCCTTCGATCGCTTTCGTCCACTTTATATCTCCTGATGGACCATATTAATGAGTAATCTTACCCAGCCGCATCCCGTGACTCATGATTCAAAAACTAACATGTTATACAGAGGTGACAGTAGAACTTTTGGTATGGTTACCACGTTGGTGTGGGCGTGCAGGGGCCCCATCCTTTATCCGGGGGTGCACTGCCACAGTTCTTGGAAACTGTACCCCTTGATGCCGCGGAAGAATGTGGTTTCAACAAGACGATGCACCAACCCTCTTCAATGTTAGCACCTGACCATCACGTAACTCATGGTTGGTTAGGAAGGGGCAGCGCTATAGCCAGACTACACACCTTCGGAATTTTTCCTCTGAGGTTACGTCAAGACGTTGGTGGATGTAGCCGCCGTAGAAACGGACGAAGACCTGCTTGCAAGGTTGTTAGCTGCCTGTCTCCTGGTACAACAGACAACAAAGCTCTTTGAGCGAGTGCGGCAGAACTTCATGCGCCATTGCCATGCATGCACTGGTACTGGCGGTTGTCTCTTTGAGCTACATTGTTTTTACGCGGAGTACGCTGTGTATGTCCATAACACAACAAATATGCATTTCCGAGCATTGGCTCCCTATCTCAGTATAGTCGGTTGTGCACCCGCTACCACGTCTTTCAATTTGAGACGCACACTACACAATACGAACAGCAAAGATCCAAACACATTTCCCTGGGACACATTTAAAGCTACTTCTACACCTGCCGACGGCTCTCTATCCTAGATGACATGCTGTGTTCTCCCTACCAAGACATCCTTTGTCCAGTCATAAATTTGGTATGATGTCCCATGCGAACATATTTCCGATAATAACCGTAGACGTGGCGGTGACACAAATATTTTTCGGAAATCAAGAACGATTAGATCTGACTGCCTTCATCCATGCCTTTCAGTATGTCAAGTGGAAAAAAGGGTAACCTGCATCACAGACAGGAGCGCCTGTGATGGTGTACTCAACGACGTACCTGGGTGCACGAATGGCAAAACGTCATTTTGTCGGATGAATCCAGGTTCTGTTTACAGCATCATGATGGTCGCATCCGTGTTTGACGACATCGCGGTGAACGCACATTGGAAGTGTCTCTTCGTCATCGCCATACTTGAGTATCCCTCGGATAATGCACGACCGCTTGTTGCAGGTCCTGTACGGGCCTTTCTGGATACAAAAATTTTCGAATGCTGCCCTGGCCAGCACATTCTCCAGATCTCTCACCAACTGAAAACGTCTGGTCAATGGTTTCCGAGCAACTGTCTCGTCACAATACGCCAGTCACTACTATTGATGAACTGTGGTACCGTGTTGAGGCTGCATGGGCAGCTGTACCTGTACACGACATCCAAGCTCTGTTTGACTCAATGCCCAGGCGTATCAAGACCTTTATTACGGCCAGAGTACTGGGTACTGATTTCTCAGCATCTATCCACCCAAACTGCATGAAAATGTAATCACATGTCAGTTCTATTATAATATATTTGTGCAATTAATACCCGTTTATCATCTGCATTTCTTCTTGGTGTAGCAATTTTAATGACCAGTAGTGTATCTTCCCAGAGCCTTGATAAATTGGAACAAGAGTTATGGGTGTTTCTTTGTAAAGGAACATTTGAAAACGGAATTCAGAATTTCTGATTTTGCTTAACTTCAGTTCTTGTCTCATTCATCCATGTCTGTACACTAACTACGCTGCTGCTAATCGCTTTAGCATATGACCTGAATTTTTCCTGGTTTTGTCACGGATGTTTCGATAATAGTCGTCAATCGTTGAAGGCTTCAGGCATCGCGCTCTTGACAGCAAAACGCGTCCCACCACAAGCAGCTTCTATTTGTCGTTCCTATAAACACATATTTTTTATAGTGATCATATACTGAGCCGTTGGCCAAATAATGAAATGGAGGAGGAGTTTTCATCTTAAGATTCAGTTTGCTTTATGTATATAGTATCCTCCTACGAATAAAATAGTCACTCTCTACGATTACATAGCGTTGCTGAAATAAGTCTTAACTAATAATGAAATAAATATTAAACTTTGTAAATATTCACGATTTCTTCGACTTCAGGTGAACAAAAGAACTGAAATATTAAAAAACATTCTAAATAAGAAAAATTTGCTCAGTCAAGAGGTGACCTTAAATGGAGTCAGGAAATGGCTCTGACCACTATGGGACTTAACTTCTGAGGTCATCAGACCCCGTGGTACACAAAACAGGTCCGAACGCTGTTGCAGAGGCAACGGAAAAAGCATGTTAAGTTCAGAAGAACGCGAAATCCCGAAGACTGGCTAAAATTTACAGACGCGCGAAATTTGGCACGGACTTCAATGCGAGATGCCTTTAATAGGTTCCACAACGAAACGTTGTCTCGAAATTTGGTAGAAAATCCGAACAAATTCTGGTCGTATGTAAAGTACACAAGCGGCAAGACGCAGTCAATACCTTCGCTGCGCAGTGCCGATGGTACTGTTACCGACGACTGTGCCGCTAAAGCGGAGTTATTGAACGCAGTTTTCCGAAATTCCTTCACCAAGGAAGACGAATGGAATACTCCAGAATTTGAAACACGAACAGCTGCTACCATGAGTTTCTTAGAAGTGGATACATTAGGGGTTGCAAAGCAACTCAAATCGCTTGATACGGGCAAGTCTTCAGGTCCAGATTGTATACCGATTAGGTTCCTTTCAGATTAGGCTGATACTATAGCTCCCTACTTAGCACTCATATACAACCGCTCGCTCACCGATAGATCTATACCTACAGATTGGAAAATTGCGCAGGTCGCACCAGTGTTTAAGAAGGGTAGTAGGAGTAATCCATCTAACTACAGACCTATATCATTGAGGTCGGTTTGCAGTAGGGTTTTGGAGCATATACTGTATTCAAACATTATGAATCACCTCGAAGGAAACGATCTATTGATACGTAATCAGCATGGTTTCAGAAAACATCGCTCTTGTGCAATGCAGCTAGCTCTTTATTCGCATGAAGTAATGGCCGCTATCGACAGGGGATCTGAAGTTGATTCCGTATTTCTAGATTTCCAGAAAGCTTTTGACACCATTCCTCACAAGCGACTTCTAATCAAGCTGCGGGCCTATGGGATATCGTCTCAGTTGTGCGACTGGATTCGTGATTTCCTGTCGGGAAGGTCGCAGTTCGTAGTAATAGACGGCAAATCATCGAGTAAAACTGAAGTGATATCAGGTGTTCCCCAGGGAAGCGTCCTGGGACCTCTGCTGTTCCTGATCTGTATAAATGACCTGGGTGACAATCTGAGCAGTTCTCTTAGGTTGTTCGCAGATGATGCTGTAATTTACCGTCTAGTAAGGTCATCCGAAGACCAGTATCAGCTGCAAAGCGATTTAGAAAAGATTGCTGTATGGTGTGTCAGGTGGCAGTTGACGCTAAATAACGAAAAGTGTGAGGTGATCCACACGAGTTCCAAAAGAAATCCGTTGGAATTCGATTACTCGATAAATAGTACAATTCTCAAGGCTGTCAATTCAACTAAGTACCTGGGTGTTAAAATTACGATCAACTTCAGTTGGAAAGACCACATAGATAATATTGTGGGGAAGGCGAGCCAAAGGTTGCGTTTCATTGGCAGGACACTTAGAAGATGCAACAAGTCCACTAAAGAGACAGCTTACACTACACTCGTTCGTTCTCTGTTAGAATATTGGTGCGCGGTGTGGGATCCTTACCAGTTGGGATTGACGGAGGACATCGAAAGGGTGCAAAAAAGGGCAGCTCGTTTTGTGTTGTCACGTAATAAGGAAGAGAGTGTGGCAGATATGATACGCGAATTGGGATGGAAGTCATTACAGCAAAGACGTTTTTTGTCACGGCGAGATCTTTTTACGAAATTTCAGTCACCATCTTTCTCTTTCGAATGCGAAAATATTTTGTTGAGCCCAACCTACATAGATAGAAATGATCAGCAAAATAAAATAAGAGAAATCAGAGCTCGAACAGAAAGGTTTAGGCGTTCGTTTATCCCGCTCTGTTAGGGAGTGGAATGGTAGAGAGATAGTATGATTGTGGTTCGATGAACCCTCTGCCAAGCACTTAAATGTGAATTGCAGAGTAGTCATGTAGATGAAACCTAATTAACCTAAGGATATCACACACATCCATGCCCGAGGCAGGATTCGAACCTGCGACCGTACCGGTCTCGCGGTTCCAGACTGTAGCGTCTAGAACCGCTCGGCCACTCCGTCCGGCAGTCAGGAAATTCAAAGTATTAAGTGACCACAACTCACGACAGATCCAGGTGGCCAATTATTTGTAGTCATTAGGACACACTGGGATTCAGACACCTCCATTTCTTTTACAATGGCTAAAATCTTCGGCGAATTTCATCCAAGTCGGTGACATACAATTGGTGGGCTCTGTACATAAACTGAAAGAATTCCTTGTGTGACACTCCTATTATTCCTATTATTCTGTAGTTTATGGCCTGTTCCTGTAATATGCTACCAATTTTTATACATTATACCAAATGTGTTGCGCCTCTTTTTTGGTGTCTTTCTGCGTTGTAGTGGTTCATGGTGTGGGTTCCTGTAGTCATGTCCTAGTTCATGAACCACGGGCAACGTATAAGTGGCCAAGTAAGTGGTCCCGGCAATCGGGATACCAGTTACTTTGGAATAAGGCTGGGCATCTCGGACATAATCTGAGTCGTGGTCACCTTTGTACTCATACGGCAAAGACTACCAAATCCACCGGTTAGTCCCTCAATCGTTAGGGGTAAAACTCAATGGGACTCGGGGCAAGTGAGGCTAGCAACCTGCTTCCCCGATACTTTAAATATGATGCTGGCAACAATCAGAGCAAAATGCCTCGGACGTTTGGAGGTGACGGAGTCCCACCTCTAACTGACAAACCAGGGACTCCTAAGGTACGACTTGGCAAACAAATGGTAATGAGATGGGGAGCTATTAATATCAATGGGGGCTGCTCTGGGAAGATGGTAGAGCTGGCAGAGGCTGCAAGTAAGATGTGGCTGGACGTTTTAGCTGTTAGTGACATTCGGGTAAGGGGTAAGAAAGAAGAGGAAGTGGGAGAATACAAGGTCTACCTGTCAGGAGTCAAAGCAGGAATAGCACAATGGGGTGTAGGGCTTTACATCAGGAAGGAAATGGAACCCAGCGTAGTTGCAGTAAGGTATGTAGACGAACGACTGATGTGGATAGATTTGACAGTGTCTAGCAAGAAAATTAGGATTTTGTCAGTATATTCGCATTTTGAAGGGACAGTTTTTATGAGGCACTCAGTGATGTAGTTGTTAGAGTAAAGGACAAGAACAGTGTTCTGCTCATGGATTTTAGTGTCAGGATTGGAAACCGAACAGAAGGGTATGAAAAGGTTATGGGTAAATTTGGAGAGGATATGGAGGCCAACAGGAACGGGAAACAACTCTTGGATTTCTGTGCCAGTATGGGCTTAGTAATCACAAACTCCTTTTTTTCAACATAAGAACATTCACCGGTATACTTGGGAAGGCAGGGGAACCAGATATGTCATTGACTATGTAATAACAGATCAGGAATTCAGGAAGGCTGTGAGGGACACACGAGTATTCAGGGGATTCTTTGATGACACTGATCATTATTTAATCAGCAGTGAAATTGGCATTGTGAGGCCGAAAGTGCAGGAGGGCAGGTCCATATGTAGGAGGATAAGAGTGGAGAAACTTCAGGATAAGGAAATCAGGCACAAGTACATAACAACGATCTCAGAACGGTACCAGTTAGTTGAATGTAGTCAATTACAGTCATTGGAAAAGGAATGGACAAGGTATAGGGACACAGTACTAGAAGTGGCTAAAGAAGGTCTTGGAACAGTAGTGTGTAAAAGCAGGATGAAGCAAACAGCTTGGTGGAATGACTCAATCAAGGCAGCCTGTAAAAGGAAAAAGAAGGCGTATCAAAAATTGCTACATACTAGAACTCAGGTAGACAGAGAAAGTTATGTTGAAGAAAGAAACAAAGCCAAACAGATAATTGCAGCATCCAAGAAGAAATCTTGGGAAGGCTTTGGAACCAGGTTGGAGACTTTGGGTCAAGCTGCTGGAAAACTATTCTGGATTGTAATTAGCAGTCTTCCGTAGGGAGGTAAGAAGGAACTGACAAGTATTTTGGACAGGTCAGGAAAACTGCTGGTGAATCCTGTGGATTCCTTGGGCGGATGAAGGGAATATTTTGAAGAGTTGCTCAATGTAGGTGCAAATATGATCAGTAATGGGTCAGATTTCTATGTACAATGGGATAGTAATGATGATGGAAATAGAATCACATTTGAGGAAGTGGAGAAAATGGTCAATAGATTGCAGTGCAATAAAGCAGCTGGGGTGCATGAAATTAAGTCAGAACTCATCAAATACAGTGGAATGTCAGGTCTTAAATGGCTACACAGGATAATTGAAATGGCCTGGGAGTCGGGACAGGTTCCTTCAGACCGACAAAAGCAGTAATTACATCAATCTTTAAACATGGAAACAGAAAAGATTGTAAGAACTACAGAGCTATCTCTTTAATCAGCGTTGTGGGTAAAATCTTCTCTGGTATTGTTGAAAGGACAGTGCGAGTATTAGTTGAGGACCAATTGGATGGAAATCAGTGTGGATTTAGGCCTCTTAGAGATTGTCAGGACCAGATCTTTAGCTTATGGCAAATAATGGAGAAGTTTTATGAGTGGAACAGGGAATTGTATCTATACTTTATAGATCTGGAAAAGGCATATGACCGGATTCCTAGGAGGAAGTTATTGTCTGTTAGACGAGATTATGGAATAGGAGGCAAACTTTTGCAAGCAATTAAAGGTCCTTACATGGATAGTCAGGCAGCAGTTAGAGTTGACGGTAAATTGAGTTCATGGTTCAGAGTAGTTTCAGGGGTAAGACAAGGCTGCAACCTTTCTCCTCTGCTATTCATATTATTTATGGATCATATGTTGAAAACAATAGACTGGCTGGGTGAGATTAACATATGTGAACACAAAATAAGCAGTCTTGCATATGCAGATGACTTAGTTGTGATGGCAGATTCGATTGAAAGTTTGCAAAGTAATATTTCACAGCTAGATCAGAAATGTAAGGGCTATGGTATGAAGATTAGCATCTCCAAAACGAAAGTAATGTCAGTGGGAAAGAAATATAAACGGATTGAGTGCCAAATAGGAGGAACAAAGTTAGAACAGGTGGACGGTTTTAAGTACTTAGGATGCATATTCTCACGGGATGGCAACAAAAGACTAAGTTTTCTGTGCACCGTTCAATCTTTCGACCAACTTTGTTGTATGGGAGCGAAAGCTGGGTGGATTCAGGTTACCTTATCACCAAGGTTGAGGTTACAGATATGAAAGTAGCTAGGATGATTGCAGGTACTAGCAGATGGGAACAATGGCAGGAGGCTGTCCAAAATGAGGAAATCAGAGAAAAACTGGGAATGAACTCTATAGATGTAGCAGTCAGGGCGAACAGGCTTAGATGGTGGGTCATGTTACACGCATGGGAGAAGCAAGGTTACCCAAGAGACTCATGGGTTCAGCAGTAGAGGGTAGGAGGAGTCGGGGCAGACCAAGGAGAAGGTACCTGGATTCGGTTAAGAATGATTTTGAAGTAATAGGTTTAACATCAGAAGAGGCACCAATGTTCGCACTGAATAGGGGATCGTGGAGGAATTTTATAAGGGGGCTATGCTCCAGACTAAACGCTGAAAGGCATAATCAGTCTTAAATGATGATGATGATTCTGCGTTGTATATTGAGTTGTTCTACCAGCGACTATCTGTTCGTTCTGACATGGTCTCACTCCAAGGACGACCTACAACTCGGAGCAAACCTGATTGATCACACCTTTAAATGAGCAAAACAGCAAAAGAAGAAATACTATACTTTAACCACGGGTTATTCCAGAGATGATAAATAAAATGGAAGAAACAAAAAAATAAAGAAATGAAGAGGTGTGAACAGTCAGACAATGTACGAAAGACGAAATAGTCAATTGAGAAGGGGGACGGAAACTATGATGGAGCAGTGGTTGACAGAAGAATATGATGATATAGAAGACCGGGAAAGAAAAGTAGAACATGGCCTACTTCATAAGAAGGAGGAAGAGAAATGGCGAATGAAAATAGTAAGATTCTCCACAACGAGGAAGATCTAAGGAAGACATGGGAAGCGTACATAGAACAGCGCTTAAACAGATCTAACCATTGAAAAGAAAGATGAAGTAAAATCAGAGGAAAAAGGAGCGTCAATTCTGACCTCTGAATTAGGAAATGCGATAAAGGAAATAAAGATAGCTAAAGTTTAGATAAATCTGCTGAATTAGATTGTCAGCCTATATAATTTTTCAGTGCATGACAGAAGAAAGCATAGTAGAAATGACAGCTTTGTGGAGTTCGAGGCACAAAAGTGGTACAACGCTAGAAGACTTTCTCAAGACAGAGATGATTCCGATCCCCAAAAACCAGAGTAGTAAGAAATACACAAAATGCAGCACGATTAGTACAATTTCTCATGCTGCCAAAATTATATTGAGGGTATTGAATCGTAGAGTGGTACGCATTGAGGGTGATAACGTAACGGAAGGGCAAGTTGGTTCCACAAAAGGTGGAGGTGCAAGAGAAGAGATGCTAATGGACTAATTAGAATGACTGGTGGAGGATTTGTAGAAAGAAGAAAACGAATAGATCCAGAAACTGACTGAAACATAACAAGATGCTGGAAATTCTAAAATTGGATATATATATTATGAAACGTCCCCTTAGAAAAATTATACATGATTGTGCTTAAACTGACACACAATAATTTTAGCGAAACGCAATCTGACTTTCAAAAATCCCTACAAAAAAATGGCCCTGACTAACATTAACCTACACGCTTTACAAATCGCTTTCCTCATTAAAATCTTGGTTACTCGAACTACTGCAATACAGCGAGCGCCACTACTGCCAGCTAAATAATAGATTCAAACTACTGAAGGCACTAACTACTGATAGACATAGTTAGCAAATGAAAGATTTTGAAAGAGAACAAACAATGTATTTACCTCAATAGTGTTCAACAGTGATTATATATATATATATATATATATATATATATATATATATATATATATATATATATATATATATATATATATATATAGCAGTTCATGACATCCAGTCTTACAAATTTCAAAACTCCGCCATTTCTCTCCCCACATCCACCACTGCTGGCGGCTCACCTCCAACTGCCCAACACTACAATGGCAGACAACAATGCAAACTAACCACAGACTGCGCACAGCACAGCCAGTGATTTTCATACAGAGCGCTACGTGGCGTTACCAATAAGAAAACCTAAACAGCGTACTTACTATATATATATAATCTCGAAGACTTGATAATGAAGACGTCAGAGGTTAAGCACAGAGGAACGGAAGATCATCTGCGTCAGGCTTATTGATGACATGATACTGCCTGTAGAGATAACAATGTCTTTTCAAAGAACACTGATGAGAATTGTGGGAGGATTGCAGGAGTGGGGAATTCCATATTTGAAAAAGGACTGGAAGAATGCAGAATGAAATCAACTCATGGAGAACTAATATGATGAGAATACATAACGAAAAAGAGACACAATTGAAAACAATCTAAGATCCAATTGTGTAGGTTGCACAGTACAAATATTTTTGGAGCGTTCTAAGTGGTAACTAGACGAGTGGAAAAGAAGTAAGATCAAGACTTACAATGGAAAAGAAAGCATTCCAGAAAAGAAGACGCTTATTATGCAGCGAGGTGGGGTTGAGTTAAGGAAAAACTAGGTTAAATGCTTCGCGTGAAGCATTTTTCAGTACGACTGTGTAAGCTGTACATTGAACGGAGTAGAAAGGGACAAAATCGAAACATTCGAGATGTGGTCTGGAGTAGAAAGGGGAATATGAAACATGTAGACAGGCAGATAAAAAAAAATGTGGAGCACTGGAAAGCTTTCTTAAACCTGGTTGACAAAGGGAAAGCAGACTGGGAAGGACATATACTGCGAGGAAAATGAATTCGAAGAACAGATGTCAAAGGTACAATGGAAGGTCAGAAGAAAACAGGAAGGAGAAAAATAAAAATTCTGGATGAAGTGAAAAAAGGACGATATCAGACTGAAGCCGTTGCTTGAAATACGATGGCTCTGGGCACTATGGGACTTAACATCTGAGGTCATGTCCCTTTGAACTACTTAAACCTAACTAACCTAAGGACACCACAGACATCCATGCCCGAGGTAGGATTCGAACCTGCGACCGTAGCAGCTGCGCGGTTCCAGACTGAAGCGCTTAGAGCCGCTCGGCCACCCTGGCCGGCCGCTTGAAATGCGATCGGACGGAGACCGCAGTGGTGTCAGAAACTCTCCAATAAGCAGAACACAGTACGATGATTAAACGAGTAGCAAAGTGTCAGTACAAAGTACAGCGTAGTATTGTAATGGTCACAGTCAAGACCGATAATGACACTGGTCGATTACCACAATATTGCAAAATTACAATTATGAATGTACTGGGTAAAGTATTGGCAATAAACATTGGCTGAACATGTTGAGTAACTGTCAACTGGAATGCAGATTGTTTGGATTACAACTGATTGTGCTTAATATTTTAAACATAGCTGCACAACAGCAACGGTTTCACGTAATAAAATTATAAACAGCCGACCAGTTGTCGCTGTTATATTTCATAAAACGAGAATCTTTTTGTTTAGCAAACTTACTTTTTCGACTTCTGGCGCCCAAAGAGACAAGTGGTCGCTATAGGGAAATACGAAACTATAAGACTAGTTACTGTGGTAAGTACTCTCTGTCATGCACTTCAGATTGGTTTGCAGTGTAACAGGGCGTGCTGAAAAGTAATGCCACTGAATATTTTATGTGAAAATTCTTGGAGTTTTTTCAATAAATCTAACATCATTAACATTCTACAACTAATTGTTTATGTCAACATGTTGTTGTTGTTGTCTTCAGTCCTGAGACTGGTTTGATGCAGCTCTCCATGCTACTCTATCCTGTGCAAGCTGCTTCATCTCCCAGTACCTACTGCAACCTACATCCTTCTGAATCTGCTTAGTGTACTCATCTCTCGGTCTCCCTCTACGATTTTTACCCTCCACGCTGCCCTCCAATGCTAAATTTGTGATCCCTTGATGCCTCAAAACATGTCCTACCAACCGATCCCTTCTTCTAGTCAAGTTGTGCCACAAACTTCTCTTCTCCCCAATCCTATTCAATACCTCCTCATTAGTTACGTGATCTATCCACCTTATCTTCAGTATTCTTCTGTAGCACCACATTTCGAAAGCTTCTATTCTCTTCTTGTCCAAACTAGTTATCGTCCATGTTTCACTTCCATACATGGCTACACTCCAAGCAAATACTTTCAGAAACGACTTCCTGATACATAAATCTATATTCGATGTTAACAAATTTCTCTTCTTCAGAAACGCTTTCCTTGCCATTGCCAGTCTACATTTTATATCCTCTCTACTTCGACCATCATCAGTTATTTTACTTCCTAAATAGCAAAACTCCTTTACTACTTTAAGTGTCTCATTTCCTAATCTAATTCCCTCAGCATCACCCGATTTAATTTGACTACATTCCATTATCCTCGTTTTGCTTTTGTTAATGTTCATCTTATATCCTCCTTTCAAGACACTGTCCATTCCGTTCAACTGCTCTTCTAAGTCCTTTGCCGTCTCTGACAGAATTACAATGTCATCGGCGAACCTCAAAGTTTTTACTTCGGCTCCATGAATTTTAATACCTACTCCAAATTTTTCTTTTGTTTCCTTTACTGCTTGCTCAATATACAGATTGAATAACATCGGGGAGAGGCTACAACCCTGTCTCACTCCTTTCCCAACCACTGCTTCCCTTTCATGCCCCTCGACTCTTATTACTGCCATCTGGTTTCTGTACAAATTATAAATAGCCTTTCGCTCCCTGTATTTTACCCCTGCCACCTTTAGAATTTGAAAAAGAGTATTCCAGTCTACATTGTCAAAAGCTTTCTCTAAGTCTACAAATGCTAGAAACGTAGGTTTGCCTTTTCTTAATCTTTCTTCTAAGATAAGTCGTAAGGTCAGTATTGCCTCACGTGTTCCAACATTTCGACGGAATCCAAACTGATCCTCCCCGAGGTCTGCATCTACCAGTTTTTCCATTCGTCTGTAAAGAATTCGCGTTAGTATTTTGCAGCCGTGGCTTATTAAACTGATAGTTCGGTAATTTTCACATCTGTCAGCACCTGCTTTCTTTGGGATTGGAATTATTATATTCTTCTTGAAGTCTGAGGGTATTTCGCCTGTCTCATACATCTTGCTCACCAGCTGGTAGAGTTTTGTCATGACTGGCTCTCCCAAGGCCGTCAGTAGTTCTAATGGAATGTTGTCTACTCCGGGGGCCTTGTTTCGACTCAGGTCTTTCAGTGCTCTGTCAAACTCTTCACGCAGTATCGTATCTCCCATTTCGTCTTCATCTACATCCTCTTCTATTTCCATAATATTGTCCTCAAGTACATCGCCCTTGTATAAACCTTCTATATACTCCTTCCACCTTTCTGCCTTCCCTTCTTTGCTTAGAACTGGGCTGCCATCTGAGCTCTTGATATTCATACACGTGGTTCTCTTCTCTCCAAAGGTCTCTTTAATTTTCCTGTAGGCAGTATCTATCTTACCCCTAGTGAGATAAGCTTCTACATCCTTACATTTGTCCTCTAGCCATCCCTGTTTAGCCATTTTGCATTTCCTATCGATCTCATTTTTGAGACGTTTGTATTCCATTTTGCCTGCTTCATTTACTGCATTTTTATATTTTCTCCTTTCATCAATTAAATTCAATATTTCTTCTGTTACCCAAGGATTTCTAGCAGCCCTCGTCTTTGTACCTACTTTATCCTCTGCTGCCTTCACTACTACATCCCTCAGAGCTACCCATTCTTCTTCTACTGTATTTCTTTCCCCTATTCCTGTCAATTGTTCCCTTATGCTCTCTCTGAAACTCTGTACAACCTCTGGTTCTTTCAGTTTATCCAGGTCCCATCTCCTTAATTTCTCACATTTTTGCAGTTTCTTCAGTTTTAATCCACAGGTCATAACCAATAGATTGTGGTCAGAGTCCACATCTGCCCCTGGAAATGTCTTACAACTTAAAACCTGGTTCCTAAATCTCTGTCTTACCATTATATAATCTATCTGATACCTTTTAGTATCTCACTCGTAGTTATTTCTCGACATATTCACCCTGGCGACGAGCACATTGTTTCCAACGAGAGACCAGTTTGTCGATAGCGAAACTATAGAATGTTTGACTTTTGTTTACGGCACCATAGCCTCAACTCTGCTAGCACAGCCTCATCACTATCAAAGTAAAGTCCTCGAAGGCGTTCTTTAAGTTTTGGGAGCAGATGAAAATCTGGTGAGGCCAAGTCGGGACTGTATTGAGGATGAGCAATGACCGTGACCCTAGGGCGTCGGAGTGTTGCAGGTGTCGCAGCGCTCGTGTGTGGTACGGTATTGTCGTGCTGAAGGAGGGGTTGATCCATGTGTGGACGAACTCTTCGAATAAGAAACTCGATTACAGCACGCTGTTTCTCACGCACCTAAGTAGTTACGTTACAAAGCGCCGTGTTACAGACTACAATTCGTGTTGAGCCACTAACACACAATTAATCGTTGTCTTTTAGTGGTGCGCTTATTCGATTCAACAGGTCGTCTGTCCTTGTGCAAACAGCACAACTCAGATTTGCAAGGGTAATCTTTGTAGCCTTTCGTCATCTATTTCTGTTTTTCTCTCCTTCTAGGTACACTCAAGGAAGCCTTTTACGGAAATGCTTTCGCCGTTATACACTACTGGCCATTAAAATTGCTACACCAAGAAGGAATGAAGATGATAAACGGGTATTCATTGGACAAATATATTATACAAGAACTGACACGTGATTACATTTTCAAGCAATTTGGGTGCATAGATCCTGAGAAATTAGTACCCAGAACAACCACCTCTGGCCGTAATAACGGTCTTGATACGCCTGGGCATTGAGTCAAACACAGCTTGGACGGCGTGTGCAGGTACAGCTGCCCACGCAGCCTCAACACGGTACCACAGTTCATCAATAGTAGTGACTGGCGTATTGTGACGAGACAGTTGCTCGGAAACCATTGACCAGACGTTTTCAGTTGGTGAGAGATCTGGAGAATGTGCTGGCCAGGGCAGCATTCGAAAATTTTTGTATCCATAAAGGCCCGTACAAGACATGAAACATGCGGTCGTGTATTATCCTGTTGAAACTTAGGGTTTCGCAGGGATCGAGTGAAGGGTAGCCACGGGTCGTAATACATCTGAAATGTAATGTCCACTGCTCAAAGTGCCGTCAATGCGATCAAGAGGTGACCCAAACGTGTTACCAATGGTACACCATACCATCACGCCGGGTGATACGCCAGTATGACGATGACGAGTACACGCTTCCAATGTGCGTTCACCGCGATGTCGCCAAACTCGGATGCGACCATCATGATGCTGTAAACAGAACCTGGATTCATCCGAAAGAACGACATTTTGCCATTTGTGCACCCAGGTTCGTCGTTGAGTACACCATCGTAGGCGCTCCTGTCTGTGATGCAGCGTCAAGGGTAACCGCAGCCAAGGTCCCCGAGCTGACAGTTCATGCTGCTGCAAAAGACGTCCAACTGTTCGTGCAGATGGTTGTTGTCTTGCAAATGTCCACCATCTGTTGACTCAGGGATCGAGACGTGGCTGCACGATCCGTTACAGCCATGCGGATAGGATGCCTGTCATCTTGACTGCTAGTGATACGAGGCCGTTGGCATCCAGCACGGCGTTCCGTATTACCCTCCTAAACTCATCGATTCCATGTTCTGCTAATAGTCATTGGATCTCGACCAACGGGAGTAGCAATGTCGCGATACGATAAATCACAATCGCGATAGGCTACAATCCGACCTTTATCAAAGTCGGAAATGTGTTGGCACGCATTTATCCTCCATACACGAGGCATTACAAAAATGTTTCACCAGGCAACGCCGGTCAACTGCTGTTTGTGTATGAGAAATCGATTGGAAACTTTCCGCATGTCAGGACGTTGTAGATGTCGCCACCGGCGCCAACGTTGTGTGAATGCTCTGAAAAGCAAATCGTTTTCATATCACAGCATCTTCTTCCTGTCGGTTAAATTTTGCATCTTGCACGTCATCTTCGTGGTGTAGGAATTTTAATAGCCAGTAGTGTACATTGCCGCAGAACGTGTTTCGCAGCGAATGAAATTATTTTCGGTTTATGCTATTAGGCAGAATGTCTTATCACACCTGAACCTTTGAAGCAAATTCGGCAATGTGTTACGATACTAGACTATAGCTGCTTTTGGACTTTGTGGGCCATCTTCATATCTTTTCTGCTTAGTGACAGACAATACGTCCACTTCATCACCGCGTGTGGCTACCTCAACATGTAAATGATGTTTGTTCTTCAGCTGTTACGTTGAGGCAGCCATAAATGGCGACGAAATTGACGCGTTCCACTCGCAGTAAGAAGAAAAGATCTGATGGCGGCCGATGAAGGCCAAAGCCAGAAATAGCCTATATTAAAACGCGGCTGTGACTGAAATACTGTAAATAATCAGCTGTAAGCTTCCAACAGTTGCTGCATCTGTTGTGAGACGTCTACATCACTTGCGAAGTGGCCGTGCGGTTCTAGGCGCTGCAGTCTGGAACCGCGAGACCGCTTAGGTCGCAGGTTCGAATCCTGCCTCGGGCATGGATGTGTGTGATGTCCTTAGGTTAGTTAGGTTTAAGTAGTTCTAAGTTCTAGGGGACTAATGACCTCAGAAGTTGAGCCCCTTAGTGCTCAGAGCCATTTGAACCCATTTCTACGAGGACTTGCTAGCGAAAAGTAATTTTTTTATGTGAAAACTCGTACAGCTTTTTAAACAAAACATACGTTATTAACAATCTACAACTTTATTCTTCATGTCTACCTATTTGCACCCCTGGGCATCAGACTTATAAATCGATCTAATCAGTCTGATGTTGATCCTAGCAAGGCATACGTGCCAGAGGCTTGAACGGGTTTAATTTTAATTTTTGACTTGAGCATATCTGCTCGAAACTTTGACGACTGATGTCTGCCAATATAATTTTACGGATTCGTAAAATTCCATTTTGATGAAGACATTCTTAGAGGTGTCTAAACCTAGGTCAGTGAACCAAACAGCTATTTGCAACCGGTTGGCTGTGTGACCCCTATGCTGAAACCTATATACGGTTGCTGACAGACAGTTACCTTTAAAACTGCAATTGTATTTTGTTAACGTTGTCTCTTGGTGATAAAGAATTAAAAATTGTTTGTGTTACAAAATGGTTCAAATGGCTCTGAGCACTATGGGATTTAACATCGGAGGTCATCAGTCCCCTAGAACGTAGAACTACTTAAACCTAACTAACCTAAGGACATCACACACATCCATGCCCGAGGCAGGATTCGAACCTGCGACCGTAGCGGTCGCGCGTTTCCTGACTGACGGTTTGTGTTACATTTTGTCTACTGTAAGTAAGAATTTATGTCCTAATAAATTGATGACTCACAGAAAAACAGTTTAGAAAAAGTGTTTTCAATGTCTCATGCAACCTTCCAATGTTTTGCAGTGAACACATGATGTGTCGTGAGGCCATCACTCTGTTTTTAAAATAATTGAAAAGCCACGATCGCTTCAATATCGTTTACTAGATGACCGGTTTCAGCACTCTGAAGGTGGCATCATCGGATCTGTGAAGGTATAACGTAACAGGTTTGAGGAGGACTTACATGAGTTAACTATATACATTACAATTATTACAGAACCACATACCTGAAACGTGGATTAACATTTATAAAACCATATGGACATCATGGCGCATGAGGCAGACCATCCGATAAAAATCATTGTCTCAACAAATAAAAGTAATTAAAAAAACTGCTCTCATGGTCGTTCTTTGCATAAAATATAAAACTGAAGTCACCAGAGGAAGCTACCACTGCTCGCCTAACACCGGTCGGCATCATCACCGCATTATTCCGCGCAGGCTTACCTGCTGTGATTCTAGCGGTTCACAGCCGGCCACCAGATAGCGCTGTCCAAGCAGCGCGTACACAGTCCCACGGTATAACCACTCATTACTACTAAAACACAAATTTACTATAACTGCTTGTCACATACCCATGCGAAGCCCACATTTGCGCATACCTTTCCTGTACATACTATAACCACTATAAGGTACGTCAATAACAAAGTGAAAGCATCTGAGGCACAGACATTATCGATTAGCGCCTTACAAAACTAGATATTATAATTTACCTTTATTCATATAAGGACGTCAGGAATATGCACACAGAAAGCTGTTCATAACACGATTTAGGTACAATGTGACGAGCGATTAAAACCTGCATGCTGGGTTTTACCTGTCTAGGCACTATGGTCTTAGGTATTGTAAGCACTGAGAAAGAACGTATTAACTTGCTATAATGTCTCTCGCCATCTATACATTCGTTATGAGCAAGGTACGAATCAATTACGAAAACCTGCATAGGCCCATGGAATTAAGGAATGCCAGGTCAGAAGCAAACCGAAGGCCACAGAAACATGGGGGAAAATGACATGCGGACCAAGATGCACAGTGACTCCACGTACGCTCCCATCGGCATGGCACTCGTTTCACCCATGGGCCTCGCCGAATGGGCCGACCGCGGTGGCCGAGCAGTTCTAGGCGCTACAGTCTGGAACTGCGCGACCGCTACGGTCGCAGGTTCGAATCCTGCCTTGGGCATGGATGTGTGTGTTGTCCTTAGGTTAGGTTTAAGTAGTTCTAAGTTCTAGCGGACTGATGACCTTAGAAGTTAAGTCCCATAGTACTCAGAGCCTTTTGAATCATTTCAGTGAATGGGGAATAATGAAAACCCAAATTACTATGATACCAAAAACCCAAGCGTTCTGGCTTCATACATAAATATGTCTGTAAAATATAAAAATAAAATAAGAACGTAACGAAGACACGTTTGGCAGGCAATGGTAATCATTGAGTAAAGTTTTACTGGCGAAGCTGCCCAACTACACTTCAAGCCTTATAACAAGTATTTACCAACTTAGCCCTCCTAAAAAAGATATAAATAACATTAGTAGTATTCTAAAGGCGGCTTCCCGACCATAACAGATACACAGCACTCATCACAATGTGTGAATAGGTCGCACAGGGCCTCTAGAGCACCGCATCAAATATGTCAAAGAAATTATGATCCGCCGATTCTAACTGGTCGTTTAACAATTTGCTCGGAAACCTCTTTCTGTTTTTGTAAATTTCGATGTTTTCCAAAACGTTGAGTTTGCTTCCTTTCGGTGCTTTATGCAAGATTTCATACCTTGCAGCATATCAGTAATTTTATGGTTGGAATCCCGCAGATGGTCACCCAAAGCGGATTTATTGTGGGCACTCGTGTACTCAGGGAAACGCGTAAAAAACGATCTCCCTGTCTGCCCCACATAAAAGCCTTCACTCCAGACACATTGTAATCCGTATACCCTGTGTTTCAAAATTTATCTTTGCTCTCCTCAGTCGTATCACTAAATTTCGATCGCAAACAATTTTTCGTGCTAAATGCCAGGACCACGCCGGACTTAGGAAACTGTCGGTTTATTTTGTCAGACAGCGGCCCTTGATATGTTATTGGAACGTAATTTTTATCCCCTCTATTGTTAGATGGCCTTTCCTTCTTACCCTCACTTTTCTTCATTTTTGTGTACAACTTGTCCACCATGGCCACGTCATACCCATTGCTACAGGCTATATGCATGAAGACATCTATCTTTTGCTTACGCTACTCCGTTGCAACGGCAACTTTAAGAGCCTATGTATCATTGAGCAAAAATAGGACTTTTTATACTTAGATGGATGGTTGGGTTGGGCATGAATAAGGTTTGTTAGTTTAATTACACTACTGGTCATTAAAATTGCTACGCCAAGAAGAAATGCAGATGATAAACGGGTATTCATTGGACAAATATATTATACTAGAAATGGCATGTTATTACATTTTCACGAAATTTGGGTGCATAGACCCTGAGAAATCAGTATCCAGAACAACCACCTCTGGCCGTGATAACGGCCTTGATACGCCTGGGCATTGAGTCAAACAGAGCTTGGATTGCGTGTACAGGGATAACTGCGCTTGCAGCTTCAGCACGATACCACAGCTCATCAAGAGTAGTGGCTGGCGTATTGTGACGAGCTAGTTGCTCGGCCACCATCGACCAGACGTTTTCAATTGGTGAGACATATGGAGAATGTGCTGGCCAGGGCAGCAGTCGAACATTTTCTTAATCCAGAAATGCCCGTACAGGACCTGCAACATGCGGTCGTGCAATATCCTGCTGAAATGTAGAGTATCGTAGGGATCGAATGAAGGGTAGAGCCACGGTTAATAACACATCTGAAATGTAACGTCCACTGTTCAAAGTACCGTCAATGCGAACAAGAGGTGACCGAGACGTGTAACCATGGAACCCCATACCATCACGGCGGGTGATACGCCAGTATGGCGATGACGAATACACACTTCCAATGTGCGTTCACCGCGATGTCGCCAAACACGGATGCAACCACCCTCATGCTTTAAACAGAACCTAGCTTCATCAACAAAAAAAAAATGACGTTTTGCCATTCGTGCACCCAGGTTCGTCGTTGAGTACACCATCGCAGGCACTCCTGTCTGTGATGCAGCGTCAAGGGTAATCGCAGCCATGGTCTCCGAGCTGATAGTCTACGCTGCTGCAAACGTCGTCGAACTGTTCGTGCAGATGGTTGTTGTCTTGCAAACGTCTCCATCTGTTAAATCAGGGATCGAGACGTGGCTGCACGATCCGTTACAGCCATGCGGATAGGATGCCTGTCATCTCGACTGCTAGTGATACGAGGCCGTTGGGATCCAGCACGGCGTTCCGTATTACTCTCCTGAAGCCACCGATTCCATATTCTGCTAACAGTCACTGGATCTCGACCAACGCGAGCATCAATGTTGCGATACGATAAACCGCAATCGCGATAGGCTACAATCCGACCTTTATCAAAGTCGGAAACGTGTTGGCACGCATTTATCCTCCATACACGAGGCATTACAAAAATGTTTCACCAGCCAACTCCGGTCAACTGCTGTTTGTGTATGAGAAATCGGTTGGAAACTTTCCTCATGTCAACAAATTGTAAGTGTCGCCACCGACGCCAACCTTGTGTGAATGCTCTGAAAAGCTAATCATTTGCATATCACAGCATCTTCTTCCTGTCGGTTAAATTTCGCGTCCATAGCACGTCATCTTCGTGGTGTAGCAATTTTAATGGCCAGTAGTGTATTTATTTTTAATAGAAATGTCCCTCTGCCAATTTACAAAATCGTCATTGGAAAATATGGCATTAGAGAAAAATATTTGTTTTGACGGCGCTTGGAGCCTCAGAGAGTTTGTCAGTTTAAATAATTTTCGCCCTGTAAATTATAACGGTCCATTTTAGCCAAAGATACGATCGACTAATAATAAACTAGAAAATAAATACCTTAATAAAAATAGAAATCGTGTTGGAGGAGAGCTTTTGCGTGACCTTGCGTCCGAGGCCCAGGCCGACATCTGTGCAAGGTCAACGTCTGTGTCGCCACAGGTAGCTACGCAACACGCACACACACGCACACACGCAGCTCGGGCCCCGACACGCGCCACAGCTCGTGTCGAAACTTGGCGGCGGCCACACTTTGGCCGCTGGTCGCTGTTCGCCCTCGAGGCTGAGCCGTGCCGTCCCACAGATCCAGCTGGACGTCTGCCCGCACCAGCCAGGTGTGATGAAACGCGGCTATCTGGATTGGCTTTCATGTGCCGCTACTCTGTGGCATTAAAGAACCGTGTTTTCTTCTTCTTCTTCTTCTTCTTAGTTTCGTGACATGAGTTCTGTCGCTGTTGTTGCGCTCTTTAGTCTGTACTGGATTGATACATCTCTCCACATTAGTCTGTCTTGTACGTCGCTTCATCCCTGGATAACTAGTACAATATACACACACTGAGGTAACAAAATTCATGGGACAGCGATATGCTCGTATACAGATGGCGGTAAAATCGCGTACACAAACTACATAGGGGCAGTGGATTGACGGAGCTGTCATTTGCACTCAGGTGATTCAAGTCCAAAGGCTGCCGACGTGATTATGGCCGCACGAAGCGAACTGGTAGATGGAACTATGAGACATTCCAATTAGAAAATGGTTAGGGAATTCAACATTCCGAGAGCCACAATGTGAATACTAAATTCAGGCACTACCTCTCACAACGGACAATGCAGTGGCCTTCACTTAACGCTCGAGAGCAGCAGCGTTTGCGTAGTATTGTCAGTGCTAACAGACAAGCTACCCTGCGTGAAATAGTAACTGCATGAAACAATGTGGGTCGTACGACGAACGTATCTGTTAGGACAGTGCTGCGAAATCTGTCGCGGGTTCCCGGGTTCTATTCCCTGCGGGGTCAGGGATTTTCGCTGCCTCGTGATGGCTGGGTGTTGTGTGCTGTCCTTAGGTTAGTTAGGTTTAAGTAGTTCTAAGTTCTAGGGGACTGATGACCATAGCTGTTACGTCCCATAGTGCTCAGAGCCATTTGAACCATTTTTTTTATGTTGTCCCTCGATGCCCTCAGATGGAGCTCCGCAAATGCTAACCGGTATAAAACGTTGTCTTCGCTGAGCTCTTGTTTCACGGCGGATCGTCGTGCATGCAGTCCAGCGTCCATCAGGATTCGGCGAATAGTGTCACTGGAGCCGGGGAAGTTTGTCTCCCGCTGCAACTGCTTCGCGTTCAGAGAGTGATTTTCTCTGCTCCTAGACACTAGGTCCCTGTCTTCCTGCTGTGAGCTCACTCTCTTCCTGCCTGAGCCAGGAGCCCTGTTTGTGGTGCCTCTTTCAAGGCAGATTTTCCACCATCTCGTTGCAGTGGTATGTGGTACGCTATACCGTCTGCCAGCTTCTCTGATGGAACATCCTCCTTCCTCAGTGAAAGCGACAACTCTACCTCGGCCGGCCGAAGTGGCCGAGCGGTTCTAGGCGCTTCAGTCTGGAACAGCGCGATCGCTACTGTCGCAGGTTCGAATGCTGCACGGGCATGGATGTGTGTGATGTCCTTAGTTTAGGTTTAAGTAGTTCTAAGTTCTAGGGGACTGATGACCTCAGATGTTAAGTCCCATAGTGCTCAGAGACATTTGAACCATTTTTGAAATCTGTCGTTAATGGGCTACGGCAGCAGACGAGCGACACGAATCCTTTGCTAACAGCACGACATAGCCTGCAGCGCCTCCCCTGGTCTCGTGACCATATCAGTTGGACTATAGATGATGGAAAACCGTGGCCAGGTAAGATGAGTCCCGATTTCAGTTGGTAAGAGCTGATGGTACAGTTCGAGTATAGCGCAGATCACTCGGAGCAGTGGACCCAAATTACCAACAAAGGCACTGTGTAAGCTGGTGCTGGCTCCATTGTGAGCTGTATATGCGTGGATTGGATTGTTCACTGACTGTAAATGGTTACTTTCGCTCCTTGGAGACCATTCGCCGCCATTCATGGACTTCATGCTCCCAAACAACTATGGAATTTTTATGGATGGCAATGTACTATATCACCGGTCCACGATTGTTCACGACTGGTGTGAGGAACATTTTGGACAATTCGAGCGAATGATTTGCCTACCCAAATCGCTCTACATGAATCCCATCGAACATGGGACGTAATCGAGGGATGAATTCGTGCAGGAAATCCTCCACCAGCAACACTTTCGCAATTATGGACGGTTAAAGAGGCAGCATGGATCAATATTTCTGCAGGAGTCTTCCAACGATTTGTTGAGTCCATGCCATGTCGATTTGTCGGACTACGCCGAGCAAAAGAAGGTGCGACATGACATTTGGTCACCTAGGTGTACATGTGAACCCACCTACAGTAGTCAAGCTTTGGTCTTCCTCTGCAGGCTGACAACAAAGTTTCATGAAACCCACCGCAAGTCCATACATGTCCACAAATTCATAGATGGTCGCATTGTACTGTGTTATCATGACAAAGAACCACTTTTGATTGAATGTGGCTATTATTTATTCCAGAGTGTTTCCGTGTACAGCATGGTTTTCGTAACAAAGATTCTCCTTTCTCCTCCATGTACGATGTGAACTACTCCTCAGCTTTGTTGGCGTGATGGCAGTAAGCCCAAGTCGAACAGCATCGTTAAGTTCGTCAACAATCTCGTAATTCATGGAGCGAGCTTCTGTTTGATGAATCCCACAACGCTTTGTCGCAAGTGGGCACATCAGGACTTCAGGATCGCGATTCCATAGGTGAAGGCGAACCACATCCAACCCATTTAGCAGGAAATATCTTATTGAGTTACTCTCTAACGGCAGTGACGTACTGGGCTGCTATTCCTTCCAGCTGGAACCATAAAACACCGAACATCCCCGGTCTTCCATAACTGGGGTAAATCAATCGCGTAACATGATGAGATACGCAATGTGCTTCAGAGCACCGTCAAACAAATATAGACCTACGAAGTAGGTTGCGGACATTGCATCCCATATCATAATATGTGGTCGGTTGTGTTCAAGTTCTTCATAAATATGTGGGTTTTCTTTACTCCTGAAAGAAATATTTCTCTTTTCTGCTCTGCGATATATTGCAGACTCGTTCGACGAAAACACTGGCCCCCTTGGAGGAAGAATTATGAAGACATCGATGATGTTGTTGCATGTCATTATCACTAAGTTTGCTTAAGTACGAAGGTTTAAACGCCTTTAGCTTAAAATCATGTGTCAAATGTTTTTATAATGTCGAGAGCGGACTCCCAATTTGAATGGCCGCTTAGGAATGGACCTTTTTTTGGCGAACGTTCGACAGACGCTGCAGCCTCCATACACATTTCCAGTCGTGTCGGTAGTCATCCTGAGTGGGAATTATGTTATATACAACCAACAGAAAAGAGGTTTTTTCCCACCATGAAATTGTTGGTTTTGGTAGGGAAGGTTCCCCAAACTTAACAGTGAAATCACACTGACTACATCTCGCTGATTTTGCTGTATGGAATTGTTCGCGAGCCCATGCGCTTATTATGATTGAGTGCTCCATGATGTAAGTGGACTCATCAGTCCTTTTAAGATGTATATCAGCACCTGCAACAATAATAAACGACAATTACTTAACATCAATGTAATACATGGGGGTAATGGGACTTTGTAGTCGCTCTGTACAATCTGCCCCTCCCCCTCCTCCCCAACACATACACACACAAACTCTTCCCTCTCTAACCCAACTGGGAATGCTTTGCTCCCTTAGGATGTGTCCTATCATCTGCTCTCTTCTTTTAGCCAAGATACGCAGTAAATTTCTTTTCTCCTCATATCCATTCCGTATTCCCTCATTAATTATCTGATCTACCAGTCCGATCTTCAGCGTTCTTCTGCAGGATCGAATTCTAGAAGGACCTGTTCTCCTCTTGTTCACGTTTCACTAAACTCCAGGCAAATACCTCCAAAAAACAATTCCTGTACACAGCCATTGCCTCTGTGTCAGGCTGATTTAATTTGCCCACATTCCATCGCCCTCGTTCGACTTTTGTTGACATTCCATCTACAACCTCGTTTCAGACACAGTCCATTCCGTTCAACTGTTTTTCCAGGTCCTTTGCCACCTCTGACAGAACCACACTGTCATCGGCAAATCTGAGCTTAACTTCATTCCGCTTTCCGAAGCTGTCCTCGGTTTCCTTCACTGCTTGCTTTGTGCACAGACTGAATGGCATCGCGAATAGGCTACAACACTGTATCAGTTGCCTCCTCAAATACTGCTTGCCTGCCGTGTCGTCCTACTCTTATAACTGCAGTTTGATCTCCGTACAAGTTGTAAATACACTCCTGGAAATGGAAAAAAGAACACATTGACACCGGTGTGTCAGACCCACCATACTTACTCCGGACACTGCGAGAGGGCTGTACAAGCAATGATCACACGCACGGCACAGCGGACACACCAGGAACCGCAGTGTTGGCCGTCGAATGGCGCTAGCTGCGCAGCATTTGTGCACCACCGCCGTCAGTGTCAGCCAGTTTGCCGTGGCATACGGAGCTCCATCGCAGTCTTTAACACTGGTAGCATGCCGCGACAGCGTGGACGTGAACCGTATGTGCTGTTGACGGACTTTGAGCGAGGGCGTATAGTGGGCACGCGGGAGGCCGGGTGGACGTACCGCCGAATTGCTCAACACGTGGGGCGTGAGGTCTCCACAGTACATCGATGTTGTCGCCAGTGGTCGGCGGAAGGTGCACGTGCCCGTCGGCCTGGGACCGGACCGCAGCGACGCACGGATGCACGCCAAGACCGTAGGATCCTACGCAGTGCCGTAGGGGACCGCACCGCCACTTCCCAACAAATTAGGGACACTGTTGCTCCTGGGGTATCGGCGAGGACCATTCGCAACCGTCTCCATGAAGCTGGGCTACGGTCCCGCACACCGTTAGGCCGTCTTCCGCTCACGCCCCAACATCGTGCAGCCCGCCTCCAGTGGTGTCGCGACAGACGTGAATGGAGGGACGAATGGAGACGTGTCGTCTTCAGCGATGACAGTCGCTTCTGCCTTGGTGCCAATGATGGTCGTATGCGTGTTTGGCGCCGTGCAGGTGAGCGACACAATCAGGACTGCATACGACCGAGGCACACAGGGCCAACACCCGGCATCATGGTGTGGGGAGCGATCTCCTACACTGGCCGTACACCTCTGGTGATCGTCGAGGGGACACTGAATAGTGCACGGTACATCCAAACCGTCATCGAACCCATCGTTCTACCATTCCTAGACCGGCAAGGGAACTTGCTGTTCCAACAGGACAATGCACGTCCGCATGTATCCCGTGCCACCCAACGTGCTCTACAAGGTGTAAGTCAACTACCCTGGCCAGCAAGATCTCCGGATCTGTCCCCCATTGAGCATGTTTGGGACTGGGTGAAGCGTCGTCTCACGCGGTCTGCACGTCCAGCACGAATGCTGGTCCAACTGAGGCGCCAGGTGGAAATGGCATGGCAAGCCGTTCCACAGGACTACATCCAGCATCTCTACGATCGTCTCCATGGGAGAATAGCAGCCTGCATTGCTGCGAAAGGTGGATATACACTGTAGTAGTGCCGACATTGTGCATGCTCTGTTGCCTGTGTCTATGTGCCTGTGGTTCTGTCAGTGTGATCATGTGATGTATCTGACCACAGGAATGTGTCAATAAAGTTTCCCCTTCCTGGGACAATGAATTCACGGTGTTCTTATTTCAATTTCCAGGAGTGTATAATGGGCGGTCGAAAATATTTCGTTTGAAGGAGCTGCTGCAGCGTGAGCGTGATGTAGCGCTATTCCGATGCGGCTATACAGGCACCGACGTATAGACAAAGATTAGTGTTGCATTCGTGTCTTTCTGATGTGGGTGTTGTGAATGCGGAAACGGGAACAATGGTGGCGCTACTGCCAAATGCGTCCAAACAGAATCAACTTGCTGTTATTCTTTTCTTGGCTGCCAGAGGACAAACACTGGTAGATGTCCACCGGAGCATGAAGACTGTGTTTGGGGCAGCACGTCTGTTGAAAACCACCGTTGTGGAATGGTGCGCCAATTTCCGTGTTACGCGCGGTTCGACGCAAGACTCCTGTCCATCGGGGAGGCCAGCCTCATCCATTAGGGACGAGTGGCAGACTCCCCAGCACCCGCTCCATAGTCCTGACCTCTTCCCAAGTGATCTTATGCCTTCGATCCCTTAAAAAGGGCCTTGAAGGGTCGACGATTCATGTCGGACGAGGACGCGCAGCTTGGAGTTACGGACTTCCTCGTGCAGCAAGACACAGTGCCTTACCAAATGGGTATCTTGAACCTGGTCCGTCGGTGAGGTGATTGCCTCAATCCTCACTGCGAGTTTGCCTGATCGCCATACCATTCTGGGCTGCACGGCCTTTGGACTGAAACTTTATGATCGTCTTTTATAACTAATCGCCCCCTGTGTTTTACCTCTAATACCTTCAAAGATACTATTAAGTTGTAAAAGTAAAATTAGAATACAGAGTTAAGGGGGAACGACAGGGTGATGAACGAAAATATTGCTCAAATTCAGGGTTTTTTTTTTCTCCGTACTGTAATGTAGTAGGCAAATGGGATTTGTGCAATGAATAAAACGTGCGCCAATCAATGAGGATAACCGTGAAAACCTGAAAAAGTTAATGAAACTTGGAAAACGTTAGAAAGCATCATACCGAAAATTCCCTCAAACAATGTTAAAATTTGAATAGGTAATTGTAATGCTCCATTAGGTAAAGAGAAAAATATTTTAAAAAACGATGGGTGGATTTCCTGTGCGGTCAAACCAAAATGTCCAAAAACTTGCTGAAACATGCAAAAATTCTAACTTTAAAATCAGGTCAACACATTTTATAAAGAAACCTTCTAAACGAAAGTACTTGGCGGGCACTCAATACATTTATCGGGGAATTTCAAATCTATCATCTAGAAATTTCATACCCTAACTGCAAAGAAATTTTTAATATAAAATGGTTCTGAGCACTATGGGACTTAACTTCTGAGGTCATCAGTCCCCTAGAACTTAGAACTACTTAAACCTAACTAACCTAAGGACATCACACACATCCATGCCCGAGGCAGGATTAGAACCAGCGACCGTAGCGGTCGCGCAGTTCCAGACTGTAGCGCCTAGAACCGCTCGGTCACTCTGACCGGCTTTTAATATCCATGTTAGGAAAGGGGCTACTATTGATTCCGACTATTATTTAATAAAAGTAATACTTCAACCTCAAAAACTGTTCAAAACAAAAAATGTTATCCCAAAATTTGAGACTGCTAAACAAACCCCAACGCTGACAAGCGAACTTGACAAAAAACAATCCAAGAACTGGGAAAGCCTAAAAGAAAATTAATACCGCTCCGAAAGGAACAAAACACCTTTGTTGGAATGCGGATTGTGAAACAGCAGATAAGTCTATTCATGCGGCATTCAAAAATTGCAATAGGAACAAAACTGAAAAAAACGTACAACACCGTTATAGCTGTAAGAAAAGAAACATCTAAATTAATGCGGCTGACTAAAATAAACTACGAAAGTCTCCAACTTTTAGAAATCGAAAAAGACTTCCAAAAGAACAACACATGAAAGTTTATAAAACATCCAAGACAAAATTAACCGGTTACCAACCTCAAAGTATATGCTTCAAAAATCAAAATGGCAGTTTGGCTCTTAACAACCACGAAAATTGTAAGGTACTTGCTAATTATTTTGAAAAACTGTTAAACTGTCCACAACGAGGAAATCAATTCTAAACACAGGAAACGAATAACACCAACCCTAACTCTAAAGAAAGTGACAAAATCGAAATAACTAAACAAATTAAGACACTTAAAACAAAAATGCATCCGCATAAGACGGTATAATTACAGAACTACTAAAATCACCTGGCCCTTCCAAAAATGGTTCAAATGACTCTGAGCACTATCGGACTTAACTGCTGAGGTCATCAGTACCCTAGAACTTAGAACTACTTAAACCTAACTAACCTAAGGACATCACACACATCCATGCCCGAGGCAGGATTCGAACATGCGACCGTAGCGGTCGCGCGGTCCCAGACTATAGCTTCTGGCCCTTCCACCATAAAAGAAATCACTCACCTAATAGCACATACTTCGCAAATTGAGAAAATACCCGAGGACTGGAAAACTGTCCTAATTCATCCGTTGCATAAAAAAGGGGATAGAACCGATGTTAATAATTACAGAGGAACCTCTCTTCTACCGGTCACATAAAAAATTCTCTCGCAGTGTTTAGTTGATTGAGCCCAAGAACAGTCAGAACATAAAACAGGTGAATACCAAGCACACTTTAGACCACACAGATCCTTTCTGGAACAAATTTTTAATTTAAAACTAACCGTTAGGCACGGAAGGATTTCTAGTAAAACTACTGTATGTACATTTGTAAATTTGAAAGAAGCCAACTATTCAGTTGATCATGGAACTCTTTTCCAAATTTTAAAGGTAATAAAAATCCTTAACTCTGATTAAGGAAACGTTAACCGACACTAGCTGTAAAGATAAATTCACGTGAGAAGTTTCTGAACCACTTGATATAAAGACAGAGATCTCCATTACTATTTAATCTGGTGTCGTAAAAGTAATTATAGAAAAGCGAGAGCAAAAGTCGAGTCAAAATAGAGATCAATTAATCTAATAGGTAGAAGCAATATTATAGCAGACTGTCTCGCCTTTGCAGATGATCTGGCAGTTTTAACTAGGGACATTACCACAACCCAAAATCAAATTGTAATTCTTAAAGAAGGTCCGGAAAAACTAGGGCTACAAAGATGAGTACCATTCGAGAAAACGGAATATATGACATGCAACAGGCAAACCCCAAAGCTTTTGAACATAAAATATGGAAAAATAAAACAGTTACTCAGTTTAAATCCATGAGGGATACAAGAAAACGACCTGGAAAAATCTTCATACGAAGTTCGCTGTCAAAAGTGACAACTGCATTCAGATTAACACAAAATATTTATAATAAAAAAATCACTTGCTAAACTCAGTAATCTTAGGCATTACAGCACTGTAATCAAACCTGAATGTGTTTATGGAGAAGAAACTTTAATTTTAAGTAGAAAGAGGGATATTGAAGAAATTCAAAAGAAAGAAAGGAAAGGAAGTCCAACAATCAAAAGCGACATTGATTGATTGTACGTCGCGTGGTGCTACTGGGCCCATACGTTAATAATGATAACAATAACAAAGAATACATTGAAGTTTTTATTGGTTTTTTATTGGGAGATTTTAATATCTTGACTGTGTAATTGAGATTTTCCCGAAGAAGCTCTGAAAGGAGGTAGATGGACGGTTGTCGCTGTTAACACCGGTTGTGGTTATGTGAAACACAAAATTAACACGTCACCCTGATCCTTACAGATGTAATTTTAATTCATTATAAGGGATTTGAAAAAAAAGAAGTATTAAATATCGACATAAAAGAATCAGCTACGATAAGCCGAAGAGAATTCAGTTGTTTCAAAGGAGACTAAAAATCATTAATATCGGATGAAAATTGTAGCATGGGTGACGACAAGCATGCCACAAAAAAGCATGGTTTTGTGAAAAACGCGTTGAAAGTTTGACAAATATCTATCATATAAAAAAAGCGACAACGGTTGTAACTTACGGGATATCATCGATGACTGGTCCACAATAACTATCGCCCCCGCTAGTGGATGGCAGCTTTCTGCAACTTTGACCTGATATACCATCATTTACATCCTCAAAGCCCTTTTCGTCGCTGAGCAAATCGCCGCTGGCGTCTATATCTTCACACAATCGGAGCATTTCTCGCTGATTTTGATTGGAAGTGCATCTGCCACGTGTATTGATGCAGTATGGCCTACATCGAATAGACATACGGCCAAATTTGCAGTAATGTTGACAAGGTCGCTTCGGCTGCATGTTATTTTTGCAGCGTATCTCCCAATGAGACTATTGAAACTTTCGTTCACAGTTTGAGTAAAACCGCCCAAACGACGCTCCAGAAAATCAGGTTTATTCAAATCGGTATGAATATTAGTGATGGCATCGATAACGATTTGTTTGTGTTTATAACTTTCCAGTTCACCGTTTGTTTTAGCTTCTACATCTACATATACATCCATATTCCGCAAGCCACCTGACGGTGTGTGGCGGAGGGCACCTTGAGTACCTCTATCGGTTCTTCCTTCTATTCCAGTCTCGTATTGTTCGTGGAAAGAAAGACTGTCGGTATGCCTCTGTGTGGGCTCTAATCTCTCTGATTTTATCCTCATGGTCTCGTCGCGAGATATACGTAGGGGGCAGCAATATACTGCTTGATTCCTCGGTGAAAGTATGTTCTCTAAACTTCAACAAAAGCCCGTACCGAGCTACTGATCGTCTCTCTTGCAGAGTCTTCCACTGGAGTTTATCTATCATCTCCGTAACGCTTTCGCGATCACTAAATGATCCTGTAACGAAGCGCGCTGCTCTCCGTTGGATCTTCTCTATCTCTTGTATCAACCCTATCTGGTCCGGATCCCACACCGATGAGCAGTATTCAAGTAGTGGGCGAACAAGTGTACTGTAACCTACTTCAGCCGGCCGCTGTGGCCGTGCGGTTCTAGGCGCTTCAGTCCGGAACCGCGCAACTGCTACGGTTGCAGATTCGAATCCTGCCTCGTGCATGGATATGAGTGATGTCCTTAGGTTAGTTAGGGTTAAGTTGTTCCAACTTCTAGGGGACTGATGACCTCAGATGTTAAGTTCCATAGTGCTCAGAGCCATTTGATTTTGTAACCTACTTCCTTTGTTTTCGGATTGCATTTGCTTAGGAGTCTCCGAATAAATCTCAGTCTGGCATCTGCTATACCGACGCTTAATTTTATATGGTCATTCCATTTTAAGTCGCTCCTAACGCCCACTACCAGATAATTTATGCAATTAACTGCTCCCAGTTGCTGACCTGCTATATTGTAGCTGAATGATAAAGGATCGTTCCTTCTATGCATTCGGAGCACACTACACTTGTCTACGTTGAGATTCAATTGCAATTCCCTAGACCATGCGCCAATTCGTTGGAGATCCTCCTGCATTTCAGTACAATTTTCCATTGTTGCAACGTCTCGATATACTACAGCATGATCCGCAAAAAGCCTCAGTGAACTTCCGATGTTCAAACGATCACAGAGTCGTTACTTTTGGGAGTTCGCGCATAATATTTTGGGGAATTATTTTTCAATGTACACTCCTGGAAACTGAAATAAGAACACCGTGAATTCATTGTCCCAGGAAGGGGAAACTTTATTGACACATTCCTGGGGTCAGATACATCACATGATCACACTGACAGAACCACAGGCACATAGACACGGGCAACAGAGCATGCACAATGTCGGCACTACTACAGTGTATATCCACCTTTCGCAGCAATGCAGGCTGCTATTGTCCCATGGAGACGATCGTAGAGATGCTGGATGTAGTCCTGCGGAACGGCTTGCCATGCCATTTCCACCTGGCGCCTCAGTTGGACCAGCATTCGTGCTGGATGTGCAGACCGCGTGAGACGACGCTTCATCCAGTCCCAAACATGCTCAATGGGGGACAGATCCGGAGATCTTGCTGGCCAGGGTAGTTGACTTACACCTTCTAGAGCACGTTGGGTGGCACGGGATACATGCGGACGTGCATTGTCCTGTTGGAACAGCAAGTTCCCTTGCCGGTCTAGGAATGGTAGAACGATGGGTTCGATGACGGTTTGGATGTACCGTGCACTATTCAGTGTCCCCTCGACGATCACCAGAGGTGTACGGCCAGTGTAGGAGATCGCTCCCCACACCATGATGTCGGGTGTTGGCCCTGTGTGCCTCGGTCGTATGCAGTCCTGATTGTGTCGCTCACCTGCACGGCGCCAAACACGCATACGACCATCATTGGCACCAAGGCAGAAGCGACTGTCATCGCTGAAGACGACACGTCTCCATTCGTCCCTCCATTCACGCCTGTCGCGACACCACTGGAGGCGGGCTGCACGATGTTGGGGCGTGAGCGGAAGACGGCCTAACGGTGTGCGGGACCGTAGCCCAGCTTCATGGAGACGGTTGCGAATGGTCCTCGCCGATACCCCAGGAGCAACAGTGTCCCTAATTTGCTGGGAAGTGGCGGTGCGGTCCCCTACGGCACTGCGTAGGATCCTACGGTCTTGGCGTGCATCCGTGCGTCGCTGCGGTCCGGTCCCAGGTCGACGGGCACGTGCACCTTCCGCCGACCACTGGCGACAACATCGATGTACTGTGGAGACCTCACGCCCCACGTGTTGAGCAATTCGGCGGTACGTCCACCCGGCCTCCCGCATGCCCACTATACGCCCTCGCTCAAAGTCCGTCAACAGCACATACGGTTCACGTCCACGCTGTCACGGCATGCTACCAGTGTTAAAGACTGCGATGGAGCTCCGTATGCCACGGCAAACTGGCTGACACTGACGGCGGTGGTGCACAAATGCTGCGCAGCTAGCGCCATTCGACGGCCAACACCGCGGTTCCTGGTGTGTCCGCTGTGCCGTGCGTGTGATCATTGCTTGTACAGCCCTCTCGCAGTGTCCGGAGCAAGTATGGTGGGTCTGACACACCGGTGTCAATGTGTTCTTTTTTCCATTTCCAGGAGGGTATATACATTCGAATTCCGCAATGAAAAAAAAATCGTGTTTTTTCGACTGCCACCCTGTCGTTTCCTCTTAACGTCCCATCTACGGCTAAGTCATCAGAGACCGCCCATGAGCTGAGATTAAAGAAGAAATCCGGCTGTACCCGTTTCAAAGGAATTTCGGCATTTGCCTTATCTGAGTCATCTGAAGCACGCAGAACACGTATCTGTACTTCCGTCACCCAGAATGCAGTATATTGTCATGACCACAGCCCCACCACGTGCGGCCGTATGCCCCTTTCACGGTGAGGTAATCAGCTTGTTTGTGAGCGCGCACCAGCCACGTGCCTCAGGCTGAGAACCCGTCCCTCGTGAGCGAGCCGTTGCGGTTGACGCACCCGACTGTGGTCCGTCCCTATGAGTCAGGGCGACGTTTCTACTCCAGGAATCGCTTAAACCTTTCCATAAATGATACGTTCGTCTTATGGCCGCTCATTTCCTCGCACTGCTGCTCTGTAATTTGCCGGTGGCAGGTGTCCGTCGGCCGCTTGTCACTAGGGACACTTTCGCCTAGAAAGCCGATGTATTTTCCTTTATTACCTGAAACGTATAATTGACTGGATTTTCCTTCCTGTTACCTGCTTCCTTCTCGTTCCCTGAAAAGCACGCCTTTCACCTCAGTAACTTTTCTCTCCGTTTTTACTTCTTGTCACATATACGGTAAGTCATCAGGATAGATACATTCTTTGAGGGGTGATAGTATTACTGCTTCTGAATAAAAAACGTCACATTGACATATGCTCTATTCCGAATGGTTTCCGAGATAGAGCACATTTACTATACATCATTATTTATTTCCTGTATTTTTCAAACATTATGATTGTTTACAACGTACCACAGAAGAGTAGAGGAAGTTGGGGCGAACAATTTGATACAATGACTCGTGGTCTATGAAATCGGAGAACTACCTCAAATTGGCCCCGAAAAGCTGCCCAAGCTACTGCGCAAGCGCGTCCCGCAATATTTTCTATATTCTCGTCCCCTCTTCGCACGAACCATTATAGTCTTACAAGGAGGGTTCCCCAGCGGTACAGCCGACTTTTAGAAACAATCTATACGGCGATGTAGGTTAAGCTCCCAGGTATCACACTATAATATCCCTTCCCCAAGTAGATTGCAATAATGTACTAATTCTCTCCTGAATGAATGTCTACTGTACTGGGCGACTTTGCAGATAAGAAAAAGAAAAAAAAAAACAGTAATATTATGAACGTTTGTGAAGTTAATTACAGAACTTTTCCTAGCAAAAATCTTGAAGATTCTCTTTAAATAATAATAATAATAATTTTTTTTTGTATCTCTAGCAACACAAAATAAGCAGTCTTGCATATGCGGATGACTTAGTTGCGACGGCAGATTCGATTGAAACTTTGCAAAGTAATATTTCAGAGCTAGATCAGAAATGTAAGGACTATGGTATGAAAATTAGCATCTCCAAAACGAAAGTAATGTCTGTGGGAAAGAGATATAAACGGATTGAGTGCCAAATAGGAGGAACAAAGTTAGAACAGGTGGATGGTACTTAGGATGCATATTCTCACAGGATGGCAACATAGTGAAAGAATTGGAAGCGAGGTGTAGCAAAGCTAATGCAGTGAGCGCTCATCAATGATCTACTCTCTTCTGCAATAAGGAAGTCAGTACCAAGACTAAGTTATCTGTGCACCGTTCAATCTTTCGACCAACTTTGTTGTATGGGAGTGAAAGCTGGGTGGATTCAGGTTACCTTATCAACAAAGTTGAGGTTACGGATATGAAAGTAGCTAGGATGATTGCAGGTACTAGTAGATGGGAACAATGGCAGGAGGGTGTCCACAATGAGGAAATCAAAGAAAAACTGGGAATGAACTCTATAGATGTAGCAGTCAGGGCGAACAGGCTTAGATGGTGGGTCATGTTACACGCATGGGAGAAGCAAGGTCACCCAAGAGACTCATGGGTTCAGCAGTAGAGGGTAGGAGGAGTCGGGGCAGACCAAGGAGAAGGTACCTGGATTCGGTTAAGAAAGATTTTGAAGTAATAGGTTTAACATCAGAAGATGCACCAATGTTAGTACTGAATAGGGGATCGTGGAGGAATTTTATAAGGCGGCTATGCTCCATACTGAACGCTGAAAGGCATAATCAGTCTTAAATGATGATGATGATGATGATGATGATGATGATGATGACCAGAGATTCGCTGAAGAAAGAATTATTCTTCTGAATCTCAGCGATGTCGATCCCGGGACTCCACAGCTGCGGCGATCGACGGTGTGGTAATGGTTCTGTAAAATCTCAAAGAAAAACGGGAGGGGAATGAAAATTGCAGCAGGTCCTTAATCGTTGTAGCGAGAATGAATCCACGTCCGGAATACTGATTGTTACTTTTGAGAAAAGACGGCAATGTCGCTCGTCGCTGGTTTTCATCCGTGTTATTATAAATTCTATACCGGCTTTTGAAATAATTTTCGCCACAGCATGTAAATATTGCTGCTATAACTTAGATGTGTATAATGTCCAATGTGAAGTTTTTAAAAGAATGAATTACCTTTTCCTGTTTTGTTGTCTTCGACGATGATTATGTTCGCCGTTTCTGAGCTCTTTCAAATTACAGTGATTTTTAATCCTTCCACCTTTTCTACATAGACACCAAACGTTAAAGTCACAATTCTGATTGCAGTGGCTGACTATACCTTTAATACAACAATATATTCTCCCGCTATGAAGACAACACAAAAACAAACAAAAAAAATTCGAAATTACAGCCAAGTCGTATAACAAAGCCATCGCTGCTGCCACTCGCAGCCATTATATTTTTGAGTGTCAATGTTACCGTCACAGTTTTCTTCGGTCACTACCACCTTTTAAGAATAATAGAAAACATTTCCACCGCGTCGACACTTCCCCCACTTTCGCACACGCCTAGTAAGACAGGATACTATGAAATATCAAATTTTCTCGATGTGATACTACAACACACTGCAGCCATTCACTCGCTTGCGAGTAATTGAAAAAAAAATCGCAACTTTTTATGACATTCAATAGCGTTAAAAAGTTGCGTTATATTGTCTCATTGCGTGGTGTAATATATAGGATATCAGCTTCATAACAAGGAGATTTTGTGTTCGAACTCATTTTTCCTTTAAATTTTCATTTGCGCTATTTTTTCCATGGTGCAGTAGGTGTTTAGGTTATATTTTAAATGTTTCTATGACGATTACCGTGCAAAATAAATTGTACATCTGGACGAGGGCTGCTGGAAATCCTTGGGTAACAGAGGATATATTTAATTTAATTGATGAAAGGAGAAAATACAAAAATGCAGTAAATGAAGCAGGCAAAAAGGAATACAAACGTCTCAAAAATAAGATCGACAGGAAGTGCAAAATGGCTAAGCAGGGATGGCTAGAGGACAAATGTAAGGATGTAGAAGCTTATCTCACTAGGGGTAAGATAGATACTGCCTACAGGAAACTTAAAGAGACCTTTGGAGAGAAGAGAACCACATGTATGAATATCAAGAGCTCAGATGGCAACCCAGTTCTAAGCAAAGAAGGGAAGTCAGAAAGGTGGAAGGAGTATATAGAAGGTTTATACAAGGGCGATGTACTTGAGAACAATAATATGGAAATGGAAGAGGATGTAGATGAAGACGAAATGGGAGATAAGATACTGCGTGAAGAGTTTGACGGAGCACTGAAAGACCTGAGTCGAAACAAGGCCCCCGGAGTAGACAACATTCCATTAGTACAACTGACGGCCTTGGGAGAGCCAGTCATGACAAAACTCTACCAACTGGTGAGCAAGATGTATGAGACAGGCGAAATACCCTCAGACTTCAAGAAGAATATAATAATTCCAATCCCAAAGAAAGCAGGTGTTGACAGATGTGAAAATACGAACTATCAGTTTAATAAGACATAGCTGCAAAATACTATCGCGAATTGTTTACAGACGAATGGAAAAACTGGTAGATGCGGACCTCGGGGAGGATCAGTTTGGATTCCGTAGAAATGTTGGAACACGTAAGGCAATACTGACCTTACGACTTATCTTAGAAGAAAGATTAAGAAAAGGCAAACCTACGTTTATAGCATTTGTAGACTTAGAGAAAGCTTTTGACAATGTTGACTGGAATACTCTCTTTCAAATTCTGAAGGTGGCAGGGGTAAAATACAGAGAGCGAAAAGCTTTTTACAATTTGTACAGAAACCAGATGGCAGTTATAAGAGTCGAGGGGCATGAAAGGGAAGCAGTGGTTGGGAAAGGAGTGAGACAGGGTTGTAGCCTATCCCCGATGTTATTCAATCTGTATATTGAGCAAGAAGTAAAGGAAACAAAAGAAAAATTTGGAGTAAGTATTAAAATTCATGGAGAAGAAGTAAAAACTTTGAGGTTCGCCGATGACATTGTAATTCTGTCAGAGACGGCAAAGGACTTGGAAGAGCAGTTGAACGGAATGGACAGTGCCTTGAAAGGAGGATATAAGATGAACATCAACAAAAGCTAAACGAGGTTAATGGAATTTAGTCAAATTAAATCGGGTGATGCTGAGGGAATTAGATTAGGAAATGAGACACTTAAAGTAGTAAAGGAGTTTTGCTATTTAGGAAGTAAAATAACTGATGATGGTCGAAGAAGAGAGGATATAAAATGTAGACTGGCAATGGCAAGGAAAGCGTTTCTGAAGAAGAGTGTAGCCATGCATGGAAGTGAAACATGGGCGATAAACAGTTTGGACAAGAAGAGCATAGAATCTTTCGAAATGTGGTGCTACAGAAGAATTCTGAAGATAAGGTGGATAGATCACGTAACTAATGAGGAGGTATTGAATAGGATTGGGGAGAAGAGAAGTTTGTGGCACAACTTGACTAGAAGAAGGGATCGGTTGGTAGGACATGTTTTGAGACATCACGGGATCACAAATTTAGCATTGGAGCGCAGCGTGGAGGGAAAAAATCGTAGAGGGAGACCAAGACATGAATACACTAAGCAGATACAGAAAGATGTATGTTGCAGTAGGTACTGGGAGATGAAGAAGCTTGCACAGGATAGAGTAGCATGGAGAGCTGCATCAAAGCAGTCTCAGGACTGAAGAGAACAACAACAACATCTGGTAACAAAAATACATTTTTGACACCATTGCACAAATATGAATAGATTACTTCGTCCTTTGTTTCTTAACTGATAATTCGGAATTTTCAAATAATTTAATATTTCAATTAATAAATTTAATTAAATTCATATTCACAAAAATTCCTATTCAAAAGAAGACATAAGGAGAAAATGAAACATATGAAAAAGTTCATACAGTGATTAAAATGATGTGACAATGGAATAGAAATAAATAATTACATTTAAACTAATTAATTGAATAAAAGTAATGATCGAAGTGATTTCGATAAAGATTTAAAAATGAATAAAATCGCTGAATCTGACGTGATTCGAACCCACAACCATCTGTCTGCGACGCTGTTGTCCTATCCGTTACATCAGGCAATTAGAGTCTATCGCATAGATAAAGCATTTTAATGTGATCAAGTGTCACACAAAATCCAGATTTTTTTTTGTCGATTACTCGCAAAAGAGAGCCCACCAGGGTGAACTGCTGCAGTGTGTGGTACCAAGGATTTTAACCTACAACACCACATAGATAGTTTCTGAAAGTCGATCGTACCACTGAGGACCTCTCCTTTTTGGAGAAGAAATTAAAGGACCTTTTTGTAGTAAATTTAATCTAGTCTAATTTTGTACTGTGATACTTTTCTCTGGAGGGTGTGGTTTTCGAGTTTTTCAAGAAAAACGTACAGATGGGATATTAAATGTATTCTGTGTCGTAAACAATTCGGAATTGGATGTATGTTCATATGAATTTTTTTTTATTCAGAAACACTTATACTTTCACCCCTCAAAGCATGTACCTTTCCCCTTATCTCAGCGTGTATTTTCCTCGCTTCAGGGTTTGGATCGGGTGAAGATATGTTGCTACTGGGTAACTCACTTTTCATTGACATATGGTCGAACTGCATCCTCTCTTGTGCAAAGCTCCTCATCTCAGAGTTGTAGTGCCTCCCAACCTACGCAGTTGATTGTTCTGCGTATTCCATCTCTGTCTTCCACTACAATATTCGCGCTCTGCAGCTCCCTCTGGTACCGTGGAAGGTACTTCCTGATGTTTTAACACACGTCCTGTCATCCTGTTCTTTCTTACAGTCAGTGTTTTTTTTATTAAGTTTTTCCTTCACGATTCTGCGGATCGCCACCTCATTATTCTCTTATCTCACCAGTCTACCTTGGTTTCCAGCACCATTCTACCTCTTATCTCACCAGTCTACCTGGGTTTTCAGCACCATTCTACGGTACCTCACCACCAGCGCTTCGATTCTCTTCTCTCCCAGTTTTGCAGCAGTCCCCGGAGCACTTGCACTCAATGTTGTACTCCAGATGTGTACTCGACAGCAAAAAAAGTGGGTCACCCCTGAATTCCAACATGTTGGCTGCACCCGAATGTATGCAACCAACATAGCATGTCTGTGTTGCACATAGTTGCAACCCTCCACAGTACAGTCCTTGTAAGATACACAATGGGTACTGTTAGAGACTACTAGAGAACACCAGTCTTTATGACAGTCCATCCAGATGTAAAGTAACACCACGATAGTACAGAAGAGATCAGACAGTCCTTAACGTTTGTAAACTAAACTTAATTACAATAAGTGACATTTCAAAGGTCATGGGACAACTAGTTTTGTCACATAAATCGTTCAGTAATTCTTACACACAGTTAAATATTTGAGACAGTATATGGATTTATAAAGTTGTATGGCAATTGAAAACAAGTTCTTTGCTGTCTGAAAGGTTTACCAAAGACATGCTGAACGTCGTTCTACGTTCAATGGAGAGTGGTTTCGCATCAACTTTATGTAATACTAAGCAGTTAAAAGAAAACGTGATTAACGGCGGCAATCACCCTACGGAAATCCCAACATTAACAGCGAATCACAAGTAATATCATTGTTCACATTACTCATCAGTAGTTACTTGTACACGAAGTTGTACTGTAAATGACATGACCAACGTCTTCGTTCTGGATCCGGATGCAAACCCAGAACATAAAGCAAAGGCATAAAGCAAAGCTTTGTGCCTTATCGAGACTCGATCCCTATGCAGACAGAGACGTCAAATATTGACGTTTGCACCAGTATCAGTTATCAGTTCTCAACTTGAACGTAAATGACGGTAATGTTTGTACGAAAGCAGGAACCCTAACATGGCAATTACCTTCTTGGTAATTAACCTCGAAAGACGTTTTATAGTGTTGCATTGTCAAGGAATAAAGGATGCACATGTTTAAAATTGAAATGTCATCATGTCATGCTGGGGACAAGGATGCGAACCCAGCACCTAATCGGATTGTTGAATAAGGAATAAGTACGTAAAATCAGAATGTAGATATCACAGTTTGTCACCAGTAGTGGAGTTGGAACCTTAAATGACGACTGAAGTTGTATTGCCTGACTGGGATTCGAACCCGCGCCTACCGCCGTCGTTGCCTAGCCAGGAACAGACGAGAAATGTCCAATATTGGTCCACCATCAGCGAGATGTGCACACGTTTAACTAGAAATAAGGTGATGAAAAAGTCTATGCTGACTGAGAGTCGAACGCCGCACACATGGCTATGAAGACACGTTAATAATCAACTTCATATTCAGTAGTAGCTAGGAATAGCATCTTTAGTTGCAAACCTTAAGGCCTTACTCATCCCTAGTAACGAGTTGCCTAATATCTGCGATATCATGATGTTAATTTACAAGTGGATTGACTGCCGTAAAGAGCAATGTTCTCGAGTAGTCGTGTATCACTGAGATGTAAATGAAGTGCCTCAGCAGAAACTAATTTCCGTCGTGCAGCACGTATTGTTTCAGAGACACTGAGTACATGTTATAAGTGCAAAAAAGTGTATTATATACTAAATATATACTATTATTTGGAGAAGCCGCCGCCAAACCTGTTTACTTTTACATTCCGCTTAGTTGTCTTGGTTAAATACCGGTTTTCTTAAGGCTACATCTAATGCACAGCGCTTACAAGAAAGTATAGTTTCCTGCGTCATGCTGTTGCTAGCTAGGTGATATATTTTGTGGCAGCTATGTTTAAAATGAATGTATTTTTGAAGGTATTGTTCGTCAAATATTTGAATAAATCGTCAACTGTAGGTGTGCCTGCACATGTTATATCTGCGTTAGTTTCTACTACAGACTTGGGTAGGTTAGGTGTAACTTTTGATCTTCAAAGGGGTGTTCGTGGCCATGCGGCCCGGGTCTGTTCTAGCGGCGGCTCGCTAGCTACGGGCCAGCCAGGCAGGCCGAGGCGAGACGCAAGTGAACGAGCTGGCGGTGGCGTTGGTGGGCCTACAGCCTGGGACGAGCCAGCACGGCTGCGCCGCATGCCTCTGCCTCTGCCGCTCCGTTTAACGTAAATACACTCCTGGAAATTGAAATAAGAACACCGTGAATTCATTGTCCCAGGAAGGGGAAACTTTATTCACACATTCCTGGGGTCAGATACATCACATGATCTCACTGACAGAACCACAGGCACATAGACACAGGCAACAGAGCATGCACAATGTCGGCACTAGTACAGTGTATATCCACCCTTCGCAGCAATTCAGGCTGCTATTCTCCCATGGAGACGATCGTAGAGATGCTGGATGTAGTCCTGTGGAACGGCTTGCCATGCCATTTCCACCTGGCGCCTCAGTTGGACCAGCGTTCGTGCTGGACGTGCAGACCGCGTGAGACGACGCTGCATCCAGTCCCAAACATGCTCAATGGGGGACAGATCCGGAGATCTTGCTGGCCAATGTAGTTGACTTACACCTTCTAGAGCACGTTGGGTGGCACGGGATACATGCGGACGTGCATTGTCCTGTTGGAACAGCAAGTTCCCTTGCCGGTATAAGAATGGTAGAACGATGGGTTCGATGACGGTTTGGATGTACCGTGCACTATTCAGTGTCCCCTCGACGATCACCAGAGGTGTACGGCCAGTGTAGGAGATCGCTCCCCACACCATGATGCCGGGTGTTGGCCCTGTGTGCCTCGGTCGTATGCAGTCCTGATTGTGGCGCTCACCTGCACGGCGCCAAACACGCATACGACCATCATTGGCACCAAGGCAGAAGCGACTCTCATCGCTGAAGACGACACGTCTCCATTCGTCCCTCCATTCACGCCTGTCGCGACACCACTGGAGGCGGGCTGCACGATGTTGGGGCGTGAGCGGAAGACGGTCTAACGGTGTGCGGGACCGTAGCCCAGCTTCATGGAGACGGTTGCGAATGGTCCTCGCCGATACCCCAGGAGCAACAGTGTCCCTAATTTGCTTGGAAGTGGCGGTGCGGTCCCCTACGGCACTGCGTAGGATCCTACAGTCTTGGCGTGCATCCGTGCGTCGCTGCGGTCCGGTCCCAGGTCGACGGGTACGTGCACCTTCCGCCGACCACTGGCGACAACATCAATGTACTGTGGAGATCTCACGCCCCACGTGTTGAGCAATTCGGTGGTACGTCCACCCGGCCTCCCGCATGCCCACTATACGCCCTCGCTCAAAGTCCGTCAACTGCACATACGGTTCACGTCCACGCTGTCGCGGCATGCTATCAGTGTTAAAGACTGCGATGGAGCTCCGTATGCCACGGCAAACTGGCTGACACTGACGGCGGCGGTGCACAAATGCTGCGCAGCTAGCGCCATTCGACGGCTTACACCGCGGTTCCTGGTGTGTCCGCTGTGCCGTGCGTGTGATCATTGCTTGTACAGCCCTCTCGCAGTGTCCGGAGCAAGTATGGTGGGTCTGACACACCGGTGTCAATGTGTTCTTTTTTCCATTTCCAGGAGTGTATGTTTACCTCCTCTCCTGGAATCAGTATAAGAGCGGCAATCAGAAATACACATCAGGCTGTCTGTCGTAATGGCTCACTGGGAGAGGTCTATTCAAGGTAGAGTAAAAAAATGGTTCAAATGGCTCTGAGCACTATGGGACTTAACAGCTATGGTCATCAGTCCCCTAGAACTTAGAACTACTTAAACCTAAACTAAGGACATCACACACATCCATGCCCGAGGCAGCATTCGAACCTTCGACCGTAGCGATAGCGCGGTTCCAGACTGAAGCGCCTAGAACCGCTCGGCCACTTCGGCCGGCCGAGGTAGAGTTGTCGCTCTCACTGAGGAAGGAGGATGTTCCATCAGAGAAGCTGGCAGACGGTATAGCGTACCACATACCACTGCAACGAGATGGTGGAAAATCTGCCTTGAAAGAGGCACCACAAACAGGGCTCCTGGCTCAGGCAGGAAGAGAGTGAGCTCACAGCAGGAAGACAGGGACCTAGTGGTTAGGAGCAGAGAAAATCCCTCTCTGAACGCGAAGCAGTTGCGGCGGGAGACCAACTTCCCCGGCTCCAGTGACACGATTCGCCGAAGTCTGATGGACGCTGGACTGCATGCACGACGATCCGCCGTGAAACAAGAGCTCAGCGAAGACAACGTTTTATACCGGCTAGTATTTGCGGAGCTCCATCTGAGGGCATCGTGGGACAACATAAAAAAAATGGTTCAAATGGCTCTGAGCACTATGGGACTTAACAGCTATGGTCATCAGTCCCCTAGAACTTAGAACTACTTAAACCTAACTAACCTAAGGACAGCACACAACACCCAGTCATCACGAGGCAGAGAAAATCCCTGACCCCGTGGGACAACATCATTATAAGGTGTTTTCCACCAATAACGACGGCCCACGAATCGTTTACAGGCCGCAAGGGACTCGCCATCGACGCGAATCTGTAACCACGATGAGAAGAAGTGGCCGGCTATCTGTTACCTCCTGGAGTTGGAACTCTGCGAGAGGGGCGGGAATTCTTCACGGGATGGAAGGAACTCTGGACAGCGCGCAGTATGCCCACATATTGGAAAATGTGATGCTTCCGTCAGTGCGAATGCTGTACGCAGAAAGGGACGTCACATTGGAAGAGGACCATCCTCCCATTCACAAGTCTGCATTTGTTCAGCAGCGGCTCTCCACGATTGGCGTCAACGTCATGGACTGGCCGCCACGGGCGGCTGATATGAACCCCATGGAAAACATGCGGGCTGAGGTCGCCAGAACATTGACAGAGAACTGGCCACGAAACCAACCAACTACTGCGGACGCTCTTTGGGACTGCGTCCTGGAAGCCTGGGAGGAAGTTGCTTCTTCAGGCTGTTACGTCCGACGGCTTATACAGTCTATGCCAAGATGCGTGATAGAAGTACAAAATAATGAAGGATTCTGCATAGAATATCAGAGTTCTTAAAATGTTTTGTTATGTCTTCTTTTTCGTCATTTTTACTCATTGGGAGCTAGTGGAAGATCGCTTGGCAACAGAAAAGATACAATATGGGTTAGCTTTCCTTTGAATTGCCCTTTCAATTCAAGTGGGTTTCTTTTGAATATACAGTTTGTTAAGTATTCTATTTTATTTATACCCTGTCTACATACTTACATACTAATCAGCATAGATGGACTCTGTCATAGTAGTTTTTGTTATTTCAAATATTTCTCTCTCTTCCCCTCCATTCATGAATACACCCTCCGACCTCCACACAATACGCCAACGATTTTATACTATGTTTTCTCGCCGCGCTGGATTAGCCGAGCGGTCTTGGACGCTGCAGTCATGGACTGTGAGGCTGGTCCCGGCGGAGGTTCGATACCTCCCTCGGGCATGGGTGTGTATGTTTGTCCTTAGGATAATTTAAGTTAAGTAGTGTGTAAGATTAGGGACTGATGACCTTAGCAGTTAAGTCCCATAAGATTTCACACACATTTGAACAGTTATGTTTACTCGTTGTTAATATCTCTACACTCTCTCTCTCTGACACTATCGCCGCAAGTGGCCTTCTATTACACTCCCCCAAAACTTTGTAAACAAATCTAGCGGTTTCCAATGACGCTACATTTTCCCTTTTAATTGCTGCTGTCTTTAGTCTCTATCATTTCTCTCACCACCTATGAAACCGTATTCTTTGATCTCCCTTTCCCTATAACCCATTCTTCGTTCTGAGAACGGTCCTTCCTTATCTCTCGATCCTAAGATAAAACGAACTGTGGCACACATATAAGTAAGAAATACTTTGCAAGCATTTCAGGCTTATATTTTGCACTTCCATCCATTCCCAGATCCCGCCCTCCTTTCTGTTACGCGTCCCTTGACATCTGCATCTACATCTAAATGAATACTCTGCAATTCATAATTATGTGCTTGGCAGGGGGTTCTGTGGTCTGGTGGATTAATCTTGTATTGATGTGTGAAACGTGTAAGTTCATATCTCAGGTCAGGCGTAGATTTTTAACAAAGTAGCTCTCCTTCACCCCTAGTAACGCCAACTGCTGAACGCCAGTAAACTCCGTAGTTCAATATCCGCAGTAAAGATAACATACCTTAGCTGCCGACTGGGCATTCGTTTGAGCTGTGTCAGATGGAGAAACCCCGTAAGGCAGAGACTCTGTCACCAGCAAGCCGTCGTAAACTAGAAAACGTATTTCATTTAATGAACCAATTGCCAAGTAAGTTCACAAGGCTCTTACTTTATTTGAAACTGCGACGTTGAAAATTGTGGTGCTGGACTGGGATTAGAATTCGATTACGCTGTGTTCCCGAAGATTGCAAATTCTTCTAGGCACCCTCGAAAGGCACCTGTCTGGTTTCGAATCCTGATCAGCACAATTTTTCATTAATTCTTTTCAAGCCCTAGCATGTGCCCACTCCGAACTACTGGTGAAAAATAGTTGCATTTTCAACGTCTCTTCGTGCGTTGTCAGCTGTAACGTGTTCGTTTCAACTCACAACCAGATGATAAACTTTTTATCACAACATTACAAGATCAAACGTTTCCTTACATCTTTTCAAGTTCAAACATTCCTCTCCATCCTACTGGTGAAAACGGATTTAGGTTTGACGTCGTATTCGTTGTAATCACCAACGACGACATGTTGTGGATTCAACTTCTAGCCAGCAGAGTATTTTCCATCACATCATTGAAAGTACAAATATGCCATTCCTAGCTATTATTGGAAAAGAATTTGATAGTTAAAGTTTCTTCATAACCACGTGTGCGGGGTTTGAATTCCATTCAGCACAGAACTCGTGTTTTTTGTGTATTATTTCACGGAGCTGCGAATTCCCAGAAAAAATTCTGTAACAATCTAAGCATTCATGGTGGTGTCTGATTGTACTATATCGTATCTCCCTACTACTTTCGAGCAACGACGCTCTGAGCGTGTTTTTTAGGGAATTAACTAGTTTGAACCTGGGACCTGCTGCTGGTAAGGAGACGCCAGAACACACATGACATGTAGAATTCAGAAGAGTTCAGTGAGACTAGCGATGATGTAACCAAATACTAAATGATCTCAGCGTCAGCTCCACTGCACTCCCTGTAAAAGAATCTTAATACTAACTAAATTTAGTGGAAAGGGTTCAAGGCTTTCCTATTTCTAGTTAGCTGGTAAAATAACGTCGAAAAAGCAGTTAAATTTACCATTGGAAGTTTTATTCTACTCACAAAACATCGTTTATAAATTGCACTATTGATAAAAGCAAATGTTTTAATACAGGATGGTAAAAACCAACTGCGTTCAACAAAAATGTGAACGAATATTCCCTGAATGGGTTTCCAAGTTCTACAATCGATCGAAGGATGACCTATGCCATATCACATCTATAATCTAGGTTTAATTTAAGTTTCACAAAAGAGAAAACTATCAAAATGGTCTACAGTGACCCTCAATTATCTTTAATAACTTATCTAACTTGTCGTAAATTACAGTGGCTGATGTGGCTTCTCAATAACTATATAAAAGAAAAATCATCGCGTTTCAGATCTTTTCTTCAAGTGGCAAATGTGAACACCTTGAGTTTTAATTAACGATCGACACTAGTATTACGCAAAAAAGGGGTGTAACAGATGAGACTTCTGCAGTTCTGAGTGAAGCCTTATGCGCTCAAAAATGCGGCATCGCGTGCGTTCATTACCTTGTCGGTGTTTAGGCAGCGTCAGGGCGACAGCGGCCGCCGCACCATCCATCCAGCTCGCCGTCTCGGAACCAACTCTTTTAACTTCTCCTTACTACAATTTACCGAAGTTAGTTTTAAAAAAACTATCTGGCTATGTTTTCATCTTATCAATCAGGGCCTCAATGTTAACCTTAAGCTCCACCTACAAAAATTCTGTCTATCCAATGAGAAACGTTATACTTTTCGTGGTGGGGCAATGTTTTTTAAAGTTTGCAACGTAACAGAGACGATAAAAAGTCTCACACTAAAACCTGCAGCTGGTGTGGTCCTTTTAGCGTTATCGTAAGATCTATACTGCTCTTCTGGAGGGCTCTATCTTTTAACATGGGCTGGGGAGTGATCCTAATGTAACAGACACGCGAAAACGCTCACGCTAAAACTTGCGGGTGGCAGTGGCCCTTTTTGTATTATCGTAAGATCTATACTGTTTTTCTGGAGGGCTCTAGCTTTTAACATGGGCTGGGGGTTGTCCTTGACATACCTGAGACGCGAAAAAGCCTCACGCTAAAACGTGCGGGTTGTATAGTTGTACAGGTAGGCTCGCGGCGTGGGTGCCTAGCCCCTCCCTTATCTAGCTTAACACGGTTCTGCTCTCGGCTTCTGTCCTCGTTTCTCCCCTCGGAACTGCGTCTGCCTCACGGTTGGAAGGTACGACATGCATTTAGGCATTCTTGTGTTAGTCTGTGGTATTCCATTTGCTCACTCGTTACTCGTATTACTTTGGTTAATTTAATGTCACGATTTATTCCGAACTATGTGACATACTACTGGATTTGCTTATCATGTCAGGGTTTTCATGTAAGGTGTTGGATTTGCCTGACACCTTACATATCACCACCTTTCGAACTTAATTTTTCCACTGAATTTAGGCAATGATTGAATCGTTGTCTAAGTCAGTCAAAAATTATTCCGGTGTCTAAATTTTGTTGCCTACTGTTCAGCCACGTTATTCTGTTCTATACTAGGTATTACTAATGTATATTTTTATATTCTTGCACACTACAATTAAAAATGACAAGAGAAGAATATTTTTATGCTATTATTAATATTTAATTATTTTCTTTCTTTATTTAAGTGTGAAGTTTGTTTTTTAAGAAGTTTGTTATCGAAAGTGAGGAGTCTTTCACATCGATTTTCTTAGATATATTGTTTTTATAAATGTAGTAATTAAGTAAAATCTGTTCCTATCACATTTTCTAAATATCATGTACAAGTAAAGTGTTTTTGTTTCTAGACACGCATTTCAACATTGTGACACTAACAAATAAGTATTATTTCCAAGAATTGCTTTGACAAAGAAATATACATACACAATTATTGAGATATTATCCTACTAAATGGTACAAATGTTTAAAAAAAGGAAAACATCCAACAAGATAATTTTTTATTCTTTGTTTTTATAAGGAGAAACTAAGTAAAATATAGTTATTCTTTCATTTTTATGAGGAGAAAATAAGTGGCATATGTTTCTTTATATACTGTCCATTTCAGAACTAATGACTTATTTTTATCGTTAGTCTATTTTTTTACGTAAGTCCATAGTCAATGACTGTTATTTTGTAGTTTATTAGCTGTCTGGTGTGCTTAACTTATTTAGTTTTTCACACGTTTCTTTTGCACAATTCCTACATCACATAAATTGATTTCACACATTCACACAGTCCTATGAATGTTCAAGCATGAGGTTGGCGAATGTTTTTGCACGAAGGTGATGGACTTGAGCGAGGTGGATGTGGGCAAGTATTTGATGTACAGCTTCGTTCGTCGTTCCTGGTTGGCTTTGCAACTGTGTGTTGCTGTTGTGGAGGTCCCAGAATGGAATGGAGCTGTGAGTGCAGAATCTCGTGGTTTACTGGCTTTGTATGCGTGAAAGTCATCGTTATGTGTCGCTGAAAGCGGTCGTTTTTCGTTGTAATACTTCGCAGACGACTAGTTTACAATAGGATAGGGATTTGGGAAGGTATGTCGTCTATTCTTCACCCATCTTCTTTCTTGGTCTCAATCTTGCGAATCTTCAACTTCTGTTCTTCCCGCTTTTTCTCTGCTTCTTACTTGCTTCTTGGTTCTTCTCTGGGCAGGATATGGAAATATTTATTGATAAGTAGTCGCTTTGAAGTTCTCCTCCTAGTAATAGTTTGATAAATTGTTAGGTGTGTCATTTTTACTTTATGGACGTTCTTCTTCAGTTTCGCGCATCAGCGTGCTGTTTAATAGCAGTAGTGTGACTTTTACGCTTTTTTTTTTTTTTGCCAGCGGTGGCTTGTCCAAGCGGTCTTCTCGTCGGGCCGTTTTTTGCTCGCTCCGCTGTGTCGGGGCTGGGAGACCCTTCCGGCGTTCGCCGTCCCGCCGCGTCTCAGCAGGGGTCTGTCACTGTGCGGCTCGGTGTTCCATTCCTGCAGGGTTCCTCCTAGGGGGCATATTTATTGCCCACTTTCGCTACAAGGGCATTCTGTTACCTTCGCTGTCCTCTTCCTTCTCTCGACGCTCCTGCTATGTAGGAATCGTGTCTTGCTGATTACGTCCTTTTCTTTCTTGATACTTCTCGCGTTGCAACTTGTGGGTCGTTGCATCTCTTCCTTGCTGGAGTTTTTACAATGGTTGTTACAAAAAGTTTTATTTATAATCATTTAACATATGTCTAGTATCTACTTCTTATACGCCTTCTTAAAAAGCTTTACAAATTTCGGTGCCCTTTTCCATGTTACAATTCTAAGATATTTGGAGTCTTAACGTCTACTCAAGAATCCTCAAATTCGTTTTTTTTATTTTTGTGTAGTGTCGTGGTGTATAGCATTTTAGTATTTCATGCTGTTAGACTATCTACGCTTTATCCCTTCACCTTAATCTATGGTACTATTGGTGTTATTATTGAAACTACTTTCTTTTTCCACCTTCCTCTCTCTTCATTCTTCTTTCACCTGACGATCTTATCTGCAACATAATCTTGAAATATTGTGCTGATTATTTACGAGTAATAAAATTAATCTTCAAACTTGTACTGAAAGTGTTTAATACTGTCAGCCTTAGGTAAATGTACCTCTGATTTATCTCGTCAAATACCCTCTAATTCTCTTTTACTGTGTTCCGAAATACCTTGAACTTCTTGTAATTTTTCGTCGATTTCTTGATGGACTTCTAACATGAGTTGAGGCGATTCCCCCTTTTGTGCATACCATTCTAATTCTTCATCCTCTTTATCTCGCGTCATTCTTAATTGTTTGTTTATAACTGGTATCTCTTCTAATTTTAGCTTTTGCTCAAAGAGAAGTATGACATTCCCGAATGTTACGCTACCTTTCCCCATATCTATTATCGCTCGTCTCTCATTTAAAAAATCTGCACCTATAATTAAATCTACAGTTAGTTTAGGTATAATCACGAAGTTGGCTTCGATCTTTTGACCTTGGCACGAAAGAGTTAACCTTGTTTGTCTCGTAACTTCCGCAGCATTGTTTCTAATAGGATTCTTACTTTAATCTTACGTGTTTTCAGAAGTGGCAATTCCTCATTGGCATTACACTGCATGAATAAATTTTCTGAGATCGCAGTCAGTTCACTTCCGCTATCAAGTACAATATTGACTGGGATATGCTTCACCATGGCCTTCACAATTGGTTGAATTTGAAAGGGTTGGTTCTGTTCTTCTTCTTCTTGCATCAACGAATCCTCCACTGAATCATACATGAGTCTTTTTAGGAATTTCCCTTGTGAATTCGAACTTTCTGTAGGATAAGCTTCGACTGCTACTTCCCACTCTTTTATTTCCTCTTCTCTATTTCTTCCTTCATTTACGCTTTCTTCTACATCCTCTACTTTTTCCTCATCCTCGTCTATCTTCTCCTTCTCCGTCGCTACTTCCACATAATCGCATCTAAATGCCCGAATTATCGCTTCATAACTTCCTTCATTATATACGTTGGGTTGTGTGCCCACTCGTAATTTATTTTCAACTTCTATCGACTGTGCATTATCCTCATTGAATTCACTTTCCCTGGTTTCCATCTCAAATAGCTCTGCAATACTCATTACTTCGTCCTTTCCTCCTACATTCGTTGTGCATGCCTCTGGTAATTCATCTTCCTCGTCAGTATTCTCCCAATTAATTTCGTCCCAACACGATATTTTTATTTTCTTGTCTTCGTTTTCATCTGGTCCTTGCGGATTTCTTTTTTCCTTCTTCTCTTCTCGTGATAAGATTTTTACTTCTCTGTTCAAGGTGCTGCAATTGTCTTGGGTCGGTGCGTCATTCTCTTTGGCATGGGCGCTTAGCTGTCAATTCGAACGTTTATCGGGGTTTGGTGGTACTACCTCTACCTCTCCTATCTGTATTCGCTTTTCTTGTTCAGCTTGTTGATAGTGGTTTCTTTGTTAATAATTTGTCGGTCTATTGGTTCTCCAGTACCCGTTCCGGTTGTCGTTATTCCCTCTGTAATAGTTGTTGCCGTTTCTGGGTGAATTATAGTTATTGCCATATTCTCTTCTAAATCCATAACCGGTTCTTTGTTGAAATCTATTGTAGTTTCTTGGTGTGAAGTTATCACGTAGTTTGTAATTATTGTTTCTTCGTACTGTGTCTTGTGGATTCCACTGCTTTTTGCTTTCGTTTTCACGTGCGCTTCTTCTTTTTCTTGCATCATCTTCCGAGAATATGAACTCTAGTTCCCTTAGAATACCTTTAAATGCTTCGACGTCATAGCCTCCGCGACCTACTAATGATTGCTGGTATTTCAATGGTAGCTTCATCGCGCATAATTTAATCAACTCTCCGCCACTGTATGGTACATCTAAGCATTGATTTTTGTTTGCCATTACTTCGAAAAATTTCATGGGACTCTTCTGTCCTGAATTTTCAAAATATGGGTTCTGCAATAATCCGTACTTCACTCTGTTCTGTGCTTCACTGGACCAATATCGCGAGAGAAACTTCTCTCTGAAATCTTCGTACGATCGGCATGTCGCTGCAACATTCTGCATGGTTTCTGCGACTGTTCCTGACATGTGTGCACATATAAAGTCTAATTTGTGTGCTAACGTCCAGTGTTCTGGTAATCCTACTCGGAATTGATCAATAAAAGTTCGTGGATGTAATGAGTTTCCTTCTCGAAAGTGTTGAAATTTTCTAACTGTGAGGAAATGATCGTTGTCGTACTTCGTCATAGTTCCATATGAAATTCGCGATTCTTGGCCACTTTTGTTTCTGATCATTTCTCCCGTCGTTCTTCCCTGTTGTGGTAGATCCATTGGATATTGTCCACTGTAATTTTCGCCTACGCTTGCGTAGTATCGTTGGAGTGGTACGCAATAATTTTCTCCTTCGGTTGTGAACGAGTAGCTGAATGCATCGCACTGTACTCTTCGCTACCTGGCTTTCCATTGTCACATATGTTACTTTCCGCCTGTGATTGTAATCGCAAATGCGTAATATCTTCGTTAATTGGTTGTTTTTCTGGTGCTGTTACAAATACGGATGTGGTTGCAGACTCTGTGCTTGTTCGATCCTGTTCACTACGCTCTTCAATGGTTTGCAACAACTCTGATCGCAATTTCTGAAATTGTCGCTTCGTTTGCGCTTCTATTTTGACTATGCGGTTATCATATCTTTTCAGCGCAGCTTTTGTGCTACGTTTGTGTAAAACATTGTTTTCAACAATTTCACGCGCTGTACGTGCTGCTTGTCTAGTAATTTCGGTAATCTGTTTCTTTAGTTTCTTGACTTCTCCCTGGGTGTTGTTACGTAATGTTTTGATCTCGTCCTGAGTGTCATTACGCAATGTTTGTACGTCCACTTGTACCTTGTCAATGTCTGTTCTCAATTGGTTGTAACCTGTTATTAAGTTTCCTATCACTTCTCGAGATTCTTTTGCCTCGTTTTCAATATGACTTAGGTGTAACTGAATTTTTTTGTTTTGTTCTTTAATCTTACGCATTTGTCTCGTGGTTTCTGCATTCTGAATTTGAATTTGGTTCGCTATGTCTTTATTTTGCCTTGTCATGGTTTCCGTAATTTGTTGTAATAATTCTGCCAGATTCGTGGGTCCTATTGCGTTTTCTTCCGACGTCCTACGCTCAGTGTTTTCCCCCAAGTGTTGGTTCGCAACCGATTGCATTGAACTGTGCTGTGACACGTTTCTGCTCGCATTCCTTGTACTCTGTGCTGAGGGAGCTCTGATTACTTGTACTGTGGGTTCTACTTATTCAAGACGCAAGTTAGAATCCTCATCGCCTGTCTCACTACTTTCCTGCTCCTCTGTCATATGCTGACCTAGGTTTTCTGTGCCTTGGCGTACATTATCCTCGTTATGGTGCGATATATGTCATATTTCTCGCGATACTGCATCGTCTGTTGTACTGACCTCTATTCTCTGTCCATTTTCATGCTGGGTCTCTACCTCAATTCGGTCAAGGTCTCGATCTGCCATTGCTAATCTTTCCGAATCCCTTATTTTCTGTTTTAAAAGCAATTCACGCGCCCTACTTCGCGTCAAAATGCTCACACGTTTCATAAACTTTTTGGTTCACACGACTTCACACTACCAAGACTGACAATCTATTCACTTACTTGTTGGGACAGTACCAACTTGTCAACGATGTATCCGCCACCTGTGCGCTTGCATTGAAGAGAAAACTTAATTCTAACAATATTAAAATTCATAACTTAATTATGCTATTGTTTCTGGTAGAATGTCTTTCTTGAATACTTTTACTATCTATCGCTGCAGCTACTGTTTTCGACTATGTATAGCTTTAGAGGAAAAAAATTTTTTTTACAAAAAATTTTTTTTACAAAAAATTTTTCAATAATATATTTTTCTGACCTAGTTAGGCATGTGGTCGACCTTCAATCATGGTATTTTACCATCCTGGCAGGGTCGCCATTTTCTAAACATTCATGGTGGTGTCTGATTGTATTATATCGTATCTCCCTACCACTTTCGCGCAACGACGCTCTGAGCGTGTTTTTTAGGGAATTAACTAGTTTGAACCTGGGACCTGCTGCTGGTAAGGAGACGCCAGAACACACATGACATGTAGAATTCAGAAAAGTTCAGTGAGACTAGCGATGATGTAACCAAATACTAAATGATCTCAGCGTCAGCTCCACTGCACTCCCTGTAAAAGAATCTTAATACTAACTAAATTTAGTGGAAAGGGTTCAAGGCTTTCCTATTTTTAGTTAGCTGGTAAAATAACGTCGAAAAAGCAGTTAAATTTACCATTGGAAGTTTTATTCTACTCACAAAACATCGTTTATAAATTGCACTATTGATAAAAGCAAATGTTTTAATACAGGATGGTAAAAACCAACTGCGTTCAACAAAAATGTGAACGAATATTCCCTGAATGGGTTTCCAAGTTCTACAATCGATCGAAGGATGACCTATGCCATATCACATCTATAATCTAGGTTTAATTTAAGTTTCACAAAAGAGAAAACTATCAATATGGTCTACAGTGACCCTCAATTATCGTTAATAACTTATCTAACTTGTCGTAAATTACAGTGGCTGATGTGGCTTCTCAATAACTGTTGTTGTCGTCTTCAGTCCTGAGACTGGTTTGATGCAGCTCTCCATGCTACTCTATCCTGTGCAAGCTGCTTCATCTCCCAGTACCTACTGCAACCTACATCCTTCTGAATCTGCTTAGTGTACTCATCTCTCGGTCTCCCTCTACGATTTTTACCCTCCACGCTGCCCTCCAATGCTAAATTTGTGATCCCTTGATGCCTCAAAACATGTCCTACCAACCGATCCCTTCTTCTAGTCAAGTTGTGCCACAAACTTCTCTTCTACCCCAATCCTATTCAATACCTCCTCATTAGTTACGTGATCTGTCCACCTTATCTTCAGTATTCTTCTGTAGCACCACATTTCGAAAGCTTCTACTCTCTTCTTGTCCAAACTAGTTATCGTCCATGTTTCACTTCCATACATGGCTACACTCCAAACAAATACTTTCAGAAACAACTTCCTGATACATAAATCTATATTCGATGTTAACAAATTTCTCTTCTTCAGAAACGCTTTCCTTGCCATTGCCAGTCTAAATTTTATATCCTCTCTACTTCGACCATCATCAGTTATTTTACTTCCTAAATAGCAAAACTCCTTTACTACTTTAAGTGTCTCATTTCCTAATCTAATTCCCTCAGCATCACCCGATTTAATTTGACTACATTCCATTATCCTCGTTTTGCTTTTGTTGATGTTCATCTTATATCCTCCTTTCAAGACACTGTCCATTCCGTTCAACTGCTCTTCCAAGTCCTTTGCCGTCTCTGACAGAATTACAATGTCATCGGCGAACCTCAAAGTTTTTACTTCTTCTCCATGAATTTTAATACTTACTCCAAATTTTTCTTTTGTTTCCTTTACTTCTTGCTCAATATACAGATTGAATAACATCGGGGAGAGGCTACAACCCTGTCTCACTCCTTTCCCAACCACTGCTTCCCTTTCATGCCCCCCGACTCTTATGACTGCCATCTGGTTTCTGTACAAATTGTAAATAGCCTTTCGCTCCCTGTATTTTACCCCTGCCACCTTTAGAATTTGAAAAAGAGTATTCCAGTCAACATTGTCAAAAGCTTTCTCTAAGTCTACAAATGCTAGAAACGTAGGTTTGCCTTTTCTTAATCTTTCTTCTAAGATAAGTCGTAAAGTCAGTATTGCCTCTCGTGTTCCAACATTTCGACGGAATCCAAACTGATCCTCCCCGAGGTCCGCATCTACCAGTTTTTCCATTCGTCTGTAAAGAATTCGCGTTAGTATTTTGCAGCTGTGACTTATTAAACTGATAGTTCGGTAATTTTCACATCTGTCAGTACCTGCTTTCTTTGGAATTGGAATTATTATATTCTTCTTGAAGTCTGAGGGTATTTCACCTGTCTCATACATCTTGCTCACCAGCTGGTAGATTTTTGTCATGACTGGCTCTCCCAAGGCCGTCAGTAGTTCTAAAGGAATGTTGTCTACTCCGGGGGCCTTGTTTCGACTCAGGTCTTTCAGTGCTCTGTCAAACTCTTCACGCAGTATCGTATCTCCCATTTCGTCTTCATCTACATCCTCTTCCATTTCCATAATATTGTCCTCAAGTACATCGCCCTTGTATAAACCTTCTATATACTCCTTCCACCTTTCTGCCTTCCCTTCGTTGCTTAGAACTGGGTTGCCATCTGAGCTCTTGATATTCATACACGTGGTTCTCTTCTCTCGAAAGGTCTCTTTAATTTTCCTGTAGGTCTCAATAACTATATAAAAGAAAAATCACTGCGTTTCAGATCTTTACTTCAAGTGGCAAATGTGAACACTATGAGTTTTAATTAACGATCGACACTAGTATTACGCAAAAAAGGGGTGTAACAGATGAGACTTCTGCAGTTCTGAGTGAAGCCTTATGCGCTCAAAAATGCGGCATCGCGTGCGTTCATTACCTTGTCGGTGTTTAGGCAGCGTCAGGGCGACAGCGGCCGGCGCAGCAGCCATCCAGCTCGCCGTCTCGGAACGAACTCCCTCTAACTTCTCCTTACTATAATTTATCGAAGTTAGTTTAAAAAACTATCTGGCTATGTTTTCATCTGACCAATCAGGGTCTCAATGTTAACCTTAAGCTCCGCCTACAAAAATTCTGTCTATCCAATGAGAAACGTTATACTTTTCATGGTGGGGCAATGTTTTTTAAAGTTTGCAACGTAACAGAGACGATAAAAAGTCTCACGCTAAAACCTGCAGCTGGTGTGGTCCTTTTAGCGTTATTGTAAGATCTATACTGCTCTTCTGGAGGGCTCTATCTTTTAACATGGGCTGGGGAGTGATCCTAATGTAACAGACACGCGAAAACGCTCACGCTAAAACTTGCGGGTGGTAGTGGCCCTTTTTGTATTATCGTAAGATCTATACTGTTTTTCTGGAGGGCTCTAGCTTTTAACATGGGCTGGGGGTTGTCCTTGACATACCTGAGACGCGAAAAAGCCTCACGCTAAAACGTGCGGGTTGTATAGTTGTACAGGTAGGCTCGCGGCGTGGGTGCCTAGCCCCTCCCTTATCTAGCTTAACACGGTTCTGCTCTCGGCTTCTGTCCTCGTTTCTCCCCTCGGAACTGCGTCTGCCTCACGGTGGGAAGGTACGACATGCATTTAGGTATTCTTGTGTTAGTCTGTGGTATTCCATTTGCTCACTCGTTACTCGTATTACTTTGGTTAATTTAATGTCACGATTTATTCCGAGATATGTGACATACTACTGGATTTGCTTATCATGTCAGGGTTTTCATCTAGGGTGTTTGATTTGCCTGACACCTTACGACAAAATCAGAAGAAAACCATTACACATCTAATCGTCTTGGCAGCACGAATCAGTACGTTGTGTTAATGGTCGTAGATCCCGGCTTTCTGACTGTCAAGCTGCTATACAATTCAAGCGTCTCTAAAGAAATTCGAATCGACCGTCAACGATACGAAATTCAATAATGTTCTACGCTTAAGACTCCCATGCCAGGGTGATAAGTATGAAGGAAATAAATTGATTAGCAAATCGCAAGAAAGCACTTTCAGCTCAAAGTGCAATGGTGAAAAACTTACAATGCTGTCCAACAGGTAACGCCTCTTTCCGCTGCTGACAAGCAAATTTTGGGTTTCTAGGAATACGTAACTTTATTTATGAAATGCCGCATTTGCGTACCTGTTGAGTATGACACAGCATACTATTTAAACACAGACCTAATCGAAATCTAAGTGAATAATGTTTCACTAATTCGTACCGATAGAGGCACGCTTGTGTACAGCTACTCAGTTTTGTTAAAACAGACTTTAGTCGTAAGGTTATCGTGGGTAGTTTTATTTCATTTCTTACAATATAGTGCACAGTTTTCGTAGGTTTCTTTTAGTGATGTTCAAACAATACTGAACATGAGAGAGAAATTAATCATCAACGATATATGCGAATTCTCTGATGCTATCTATAACAGTCTGACAGTGCACATGCAGTTTATTGATTACATGCATGTAGAAAACTTGTTCTGAGTTAAAGCTGTCAAACAAGGTTTGAAGAAGAATAAAATGCCACTACCAGACGACAGCTAATGTAGAAAATACTTTTCTGACCATTTTGGCACGATGCGCTCTCCCCATACATAATACAAAAGCTTCGAGTTGCATCTGCTGCCTGGCCGACTATTAAACCTGAAAAGAACAAAATGACGCAGAAGTTAGCCTTTTTTCCGCATGCGACTATTTTGGGTTGAGAAGTGAAGAGAATTATGTTCAAAGTTCCATTAAATTGATAACTTCAGCAGACAGCAGAATTGCGTTTAAAAAAAAAAGTAGTAGCGAGTGTAATAGAACACGCGACGTCTTATGAACAGAGCGCGACGCTCACCGTTACGCTACGCTACTAGCTGTGACGTAGCTACAGCACCTCTGGAAGAGAACAACAGTTCCTCCAGGACTTCGGCATTCCACAGTGCTGTGATATAATGCATATGGCCGGATATAGACTTCTGAGAGACAGACAGTTACAGCATTTCTTTTGCACTGCATGATGGTTTCAACAAACAGATAGCGGAATAGAGTAACTCAAATGGAAAGGAACACTTCCTATTTAAATTTCTGCATCCTACGCTGTTGGCAGTTCTGTGTAGGTGGCAGTTAAGTTATTTTATTTCGGTGATTACAAAACAGAGTCGAATGTATGCACTGGGTAGCCAAGGCAGCTAGTTCATGGCGATTCGGACAACCAAGTAAATGAATGTACTGAAAACATACTGCAAACCACTACAGGGAACCTGTGTGTCGGAATTCTCATCTTGTGTGCCGCAACAGTGTTACGATAGAGAAATGAGCCGTAGAGAAGAGGGTTTGGTGGACTGATGGTAGTTTCATATGATGATGGTCTCGGTTCGATTCCAACTTCTGCCTGCGTCTTTTGATAGGGAGAGGCAGATTCTATTCTCTTCTGGCTACGCCAAGTGAAGAAGGTACAGGGTGTTTCAAAAATGACCGGTATATTTGAAACGGCAATACAAACTAAACGAGCAGCGATAGAAATACACCGTTTGTTGCAATATGCTTGGGACAACAGTACATTTTCAGGTAGACAAACTTTCGAAATTACAGTAGTTACAATTGTCAACAACAGATGGCGCTGTGGTCTGGGAAACTCTATAGTACGATATTTTCCACATATCCACCATGCATAGCAATAATATGGCGTAGTCTCTGAATGAAATTACCCGAAACCTTTGACAACGTGTTGTCTGTCGGAATGGCTTCACATGCAGATGAGATATACTGCTTCAGCTGTTCAATTGTTTCTGGATTCTGGCGGTACACCTGGTCTTTCAAGTGTCCCCACAGAAAGAAGTCACAGGGGTTCATGTCTGGCGAATAGGGAGGCCAATCCACGCTGCCTCCTGTATGTTTCGGATAGCCCAAAGCAAACACACGATCATCGAAATATTCATTCAGGAAATTAAAGACGTCGGCCGTGCGATGTGGCCGGGCACCATCTTGCATAAACCACGAGGTGTTCGCAGTGTCGTCTAAGGCAGTTTGTACCGCCACAAATTCACGAAGAATGTCGAGATAGCGTGATGCAGTAATTGTTTCGGATCTGAAAAATGGGCCAATGATTCCTTTGGAAGAAATGGCGGCCCAGACCAGTACTTTTTGAGGATGCAGGGACGATGGGACTGCAACATGGGGCTTTTCGGTTCCCCATATGCGCCAGTTCTGTTTATTGACGAAGTCGTCCAGGTAAAAATAAGCTTCGTCAGTAAACCAAATGCTGCTCACATGCATATCGCCGTCATCAATCCTGTGCACTATATCGTTAGCGAATGTCTCTCGTGCAGCAATGGTAGCGGCGCTGAGGGGTTGCCGCATTTGAATTTTGTATGGATAGAGGTGTAAACTCTGGCGCATGAGACGATACGTGGACGTTGGCGTCATTTGGACCGCAGCTGCAACACGGCGAACGGAAACCCGAGGCCGCTGTTGGATCACCTGCTGCACTACCTGCGCATTGCCCTCTGTGGTTGCCGTATGCGGTCGCCCTACCTTTCCAGCACTTTCATCCGTCACATTCCCAGTCCGTTGAAATTTTTCAAACAGATCATTTATTGTATCGCTTTTCGGTCCTTTGGTTACATTAAACCTCCGTTGAAAACTTCGTCTTGTTGCAACAACTCTGTGTTCTAAGCGGTGGAATTCCAACATCAGAAAAATCCTCTGTTCTAAGGAATAAACCATGTTGTCCACAGCACACTTGCACGTTGTGAACAGCACTCGCTTACAGCAGAAAGACGACGTACAGAATGGCGCACCCACAGACTGCATTGTCTTCTATATCTTTCACATCACTTGCAGCGCCATCTGTTGTAGAAAATTGTAACTACTGTAATTTCGAAAGTTTGTCCGCCTGAAAATGTACTGTTGTCCCAAGCATATTGCAACAAACGGTGTATTTCTATCGCTGCTCGTTTAGTTTTTATTGCCGTTTCAAATATACTGGTCATTTTTGAAACACCCTGTATAATGGCATTGTGGTCTGAAAATCCCATTAAACGTGATATTCCTTCTCTACCAAGTAGACGTTAGGTGGAATCACAATAAAGTAAGGAGTGGCGACATGTAGAAACTCTATCACCAGTGACCTTTCTTATATTATTTATTTATTTCTAGTGACGAAACAAACCCTGTATATGGTCACAGGACACTTATTCCATCTTTTATTTGAGCTTCTGTATGTCGATATAATTGGTTATGAACTGGGAATGCAACTCAGACGGCCCTTAACGCGGAATTTGATCCCTTCGAGACAATACAGCTCGACTACAACTTGTTGTTTGTTCAAAACTGCAGATTCCTCAACATCTCCACATATTGCGCATGACTGGGTTGTAATCCTGGCCCAGCACTAAATTTTTTCTATGTATTATCAAGCTGTAGCATGAGAACACCTATCTGCTGGTGGATAATCATTTTTATTTTTAATGCATTTTCATTCGTTGTCAACACTAACGATATCTGACGTTTTTGACTCCCAGTGAGACAAAGAACTATTTGCGAGATCACTGTGAGTTCAAGGATGTTATTCCGAGCTGCTGGTGGAGAAAAATTCGTTAGTTGACGTCTCTTTGTGTGTAGTGAACAATGATATGTGTGGGGTTCGATTCCTAGTCAGCACTGAACTCTTTGGCATATCATTTCTTGTTCAAACTTGCTCACATGTCACTGCTGGTGTAACAAACCCATACTTAACGTTCCTTTTCTGTAGAATATAAAAGCGATATGTGCCGGGTTGGAGTCCTGGGAAGAAAAAAATTAATGTTTCGCCTCGTCTTTTCAGTTAATACATCTAGCTACTGCTGAGAAAATCCGATATGTCCAAGTTGATTGTGCTTCGATAACAATCCCATTAGGTTCTGGGTTCGAATCCCTGTCCAACAGAAAGCTTTACCTCACTGCATTTCAAGTAAGATACTTGTGAAGAAGCAGTATTTATAATCTCTCGTATTTCGTTAACAGGGACAATAGATGCTGGGTAGGAATTCTGCGTCCGTTAAAAATGTTTACGTTGTGTAATTTAAAGTTGATATTTGTTAACTGATACTGTCTAAAATCGAGGTATATCACTCTCTTTATGCCTAGTCAGAAATGACTGTTAATTTTCTTCAGTCACTAAATCTTAGTTTGCAAGACCTGGGTTTGAATCCATATTCAGAACGAGGCGGTTCGTCATCTCATTTGAGGTTCATACATACTCTCAACTTGCTGCTCGTGAATAACGTAAATTTTTAATGATATTTTGTGTTAAATAACAAGTATGGTATGTTAAATCATGAATACGACGAACTTACTACGTGCATTACCTATCTTACGTAATAATGAGAGTGTTAACATTTCAGGTATGTCAGTTATTGCAATAAATGCGAGCTTACAGGCCTTAAGACAGTCTTATCTGTGATGAGGTGTTCCGTGATATTTTTAGTATCGTGGTATAACTTTATATCCTGAGGTATTGCGATACAGAGCAGTGTTTTCTAGTGGTGACTTGTTGGAACCATTTTTAATAGTCAAGCGACTGTATCAAGAAGCGGTTATAGGACCTGCTAGAGAGCTGCGTTATGTGGGTTGCATGGGAATCAGGCGAAATGCAATCCAGGTCGTTCGGATACTTTTGAGCATGACTGTACTTCGTTAACAATCCAACTAGGTGCTGGGTTCGCATCCCTGTCTAAAGCTTTTTATGATGGCATTTCAATTTTAAACATGAGCATACCTATCTCCTTCCGAACGACACCATATTAAACGTCGTTGGCGGTAGTTCCCAGGGCGGTAACTGTTATGACAGGATTCCCAGTTCATACAAACATTTTCGTCATTTATTTTCAGGATCTGAATTGATAACTGACACTGGTGCAAACGTCAATACTTCACGTCTCTTTACGCCTAGTGATCCGGTCCCATAAGGCAAAAAGGCTTAGGTAGCAATGGCTATAGGTGCTGGTTTGAATCCAGGTCCAGAACAACGACGTTGGTCATGTCATTTAAGGTTCAAATTTGTGTACACGTAGCTGTTGATGTGTTACGAGAACAATGATATTACTGGTGATTCGCTGTTAATGTTGTGATTTCCTTAGAGTGCTTATTGCCGTCAATCGCGTTTTTTTACTGGTTCGTCCAATATCCAGTTTACAGAGCCACTCGCCGTTGAGCGACCTTCAGCAGGTGGATGGAAAACCTTTTAGAGAGCGAAAAACTTTTTTCCAATTGCCGTACAGCTTTGTAACTCCATATATCGTCTCAAAAAAATGGGGCAAATGGCTCTGAGCACTATGGGACTCAACTGCTGTGGTCATCAGTCCCCTAGAACTTAGAACTACTTAAACCTAACTAACCTAAGGACATCACACACATCCATGCCCGAGGCAGGATTCGAACCTGCGACCGTAGCAGTCGCACGGTTCCGGACTGCGCGCCTAGAACCGCGAGACCACCGCGGCCGGCAAATATTGTCTCAAATATTTAATTTTGACTAAGGATTACTGTACGATGTATGTAAAATAATTCGTTTTCTCAGAACTTTTGGAATGTCACTTGTTGTAATTAAGGTTAGTTTATGAGTGTTATGGGGTGTCTCATCGGTAAGATCGTGTTTTCTAATATGTTTTGTATGGCGATATTAGTTGACGCTTAGACTGACTGCCCTAAAGACATTTGGTCTCTTAGTAGTCTCTTGCGGTACCCATTGTGTGTAGTCAAATGACTGTACCCCATGGGGTTTTGATGTTTAGAGGACCTGCAACACAGCTACGTTATGTTGATTGTATTCGGCAGTGACCCACTTTTTTTTGTTGTCAAGTGTACATTCCCAGGAAGTTCTTCCACAAATGAAGGCCCTTGTTTGTTGGTAGTGGATTTCTTTTGTCTAGGGATGCCCTCTTTACCTGCGCTGGTGTCATTGCTTTGTCTGTCATGTATTATATTGCTTCCAAGGTAGCAGAATTCGTTCCCCAGTTCTGGTGCTGAGTTTAAAGCTAACCTCATTTCTGCTGCTGCTCACTACTTTCGACTTCATGTGGGTTAATCTCTGTCCATATTCTATGTTCAGGAGGCTATTCAGCCAGCTCAGCGCGTCCTATAATTCATTCCACTTTCTCAGAGAACAGCTATGTCGTCAGTGAATCTTATATTTGAGATCTTTTTGCCTGAGTTTTAATCCTATTCGTGAATGTTTCTTTTATTTCCGTTTTTTCTTCGACGTGTAGACTGAAGATATTAATTTTTTTGACGACTTCAACCCCATGCGACACCATCAAATTTTCCTTTTGTGTCGCCAAATCCTATAAAAGTGTCTTGATTTTTCTTAAGCCCTGCTGCCATTATGAAGCGTAGCGTTGTCACCGTCTCTCTGATGCCTTTTAGTTTCCTAAAGCCAAACTGAACGTCATCTAGTAGAGCCCCAATTTCACCTTCCATTCTTCTGAATATTATTGTCGCCAACAACTTGCATGCATGAACTACCGCGCTGATTGTGCGTTAGCACATTTTAACAATTGCAGTTAAATACTTGAAACTGGATAATCTGCTGTAGATAAAAATCGAGAAGCTGCGTTCGTTTTGCGAAAATCAATGGTCAAGGTCATGGATCTCCATCTCGGTCAAAGGAATCCTCCTTCAAGGCCACTCATGCACCACAGTCCTCCTTAGTCGATATCCAACCCACTGTTCTCTACAAGTCATCCACTTGGCCTATCACTTTCATTAATGATCTGTCACAATTTTTTGTCCCACTAGTGTAATTAATAACATATTAATTTAACAAAGCTGTTAAATACCTGTCACTTTCGGCGTCATTATTAGTGCAATACCAGCGTCATTTAACACCCAGTCATCGTGATTTATAGCCCAAACATTACGGTTTTTCACCATCAATCCCTTGGTCCATTGACTGACTCCTCACTTGTGTCCTACCCGGAGAAATCCGCTAGCCTTTTTTTTAACATATTACAATACTTTCTGTGCAGTAGAACTGACTTCTCTTAACATTTACGTGTAGCTGGAACTGCCAGTGTGATCGGATTTTTAGGAGTGAATCTTCATTTGTCTGTAATATTCTGCTTGGTGGCATTTGAATGCACAATATTTTATTCTTGGTTACAATGTTAAAGGCACACACAATATGCACTGAGGTGACGAAAGTCATGGGAGAACCTCGTAACATCGTATCTGACCTCCTTTTGCCTGGTGTACTGCAGCAACTCGACACGGCATGCGCCCAATCTGAGTGAAACTTGTTCTCTCTACTTAATTGCCTGTTGTATCTGAACCCCTGCAGAAATACTGAGCCACGCTGGCTCTGTAGCCGTCCATAATTGCGAGAGTCCTGCCGCTGCAGGATTTTCTGCAACCACTGACATCTCGATTATAACTCATAAATGTTCGATGGGGTACTCGTAGGGCAATCTAGGTGGCCAAATAATTCGCTCGAATTGTTCAGTATGTTCTTCAAACCAGTCGTGAACAAGTGTGGACAGGTGACATGGTTCATCGTCATTCATAAAAGTTTCATCATTGAATACCATTGTTAAATTCCCTAATGATTTCCGAAATGAAATGTCCCATGCACCTAGTTCCAACTACCATTCAGCATTCAAACTCTGTTATTCCTGTATTCTGGCCATAAAAATGTCGGAAACCTTATCAATGAGTCACCTGACTGCAAACGGCAGTAGTGGGGCAACAAGGACAGCAGTCCATTTTGTTAATGTGGGTTGCCTACATCAGGGACTAACCTATTGTTCTCCTTTCATTGACTTTACTTAACCTATTGTTCTGCTAAAAGAATCCTTCCTTTTGATTGACAGACACTTAACCAGTTTATCCCCTGCCTCCTCTCACTCCCCTCCTCCCTCAGGAAACCTCACCCCTCACTGCTACAGGTACACTTTCAGCTCTGAGTATTGGAATAGCCCCTCTCCCTCTTATCAATTTGATTGACTACTTAATTAAATTGATCAATTAATTAACCTTGCACCCACTGGTGAACCTCTTCCCCTCTCCTCTCCTCCCCAGAAAATGGTGGGAAGTTCAAATTCCATCAGGACAATGTAACACACCACAAATAGCTCCACTAACCTTAGAAAGTGGCGGGAAAAAGGGCACTTTCGCTACCTCCACTAACTTAAGTCATCCAACTGCCACATCTTCCTATGAATTTGTTGGAAAAGGACTCAGCCTGTGCTGGATAGTATGGATGTAAGTCTACATTATGTCTTTATTTAAACAATTAGAGGCAGTACTGCCATCAAGTGTGTTCACCTCAAGGTCCAGAGTCCAACTGACCTAGTACACAGTAGTGCCACACTGTCGTCCCTTCCATGACGTAATGCAAGATGGCGGTCTGGTGGTGGAGAGGAAAGGTCTCACAACAGGAAAATGAAGGGTATATTGATTATTTATAAAAAATCAGTTTGTGTGGGTTGGCTTTCTCTTGTTCATCGTTCTCTGCTGTTTCGAAACATCTAGGTCTTGTAAGAAGCAATTACAAGGAGCAAATATGTTGTATAAAATAATGTTGGGCACTGTATTCTGGGCGTCTTTGGTCCTTTGTCGGCACTTAACCTATTGTTCTGTTAAGTGGTTTTCCATGTCACCCCATTTCCTTAAACTATTGTAGCGCCTTGATACCACATTAAGTAATTAGTTATGCTCTCCCGCCACTTTCTGGTACACTTTTCGAATTTCACGTGCATTTTAACGCCATTTCCGGCGCATTCTTCTTCGCCTCCCACCCCTTTAAACTATTGTACTGCGTTTTACATAAAAATTATGCAGATTAACCTGCTGTTCTGCTCTATATCACCCACTCACACAGCCCCACTCTCCCTTAACCATTGTACCACTAACACCATGTTGATATAAAAATTTTTATGCAAATTAATTAAATCGATATTCTGCGCATGTATGAGGTAGTTATTTTTAATTGCAGCATCCTATTTGTCGGTCAAATGGATGCAATATACTTTAAACAAAATATGGCTAATAAAAAACACATCCCACCACTCGACGCCCGGCGCCGCCTCCGCCGACTTGGCACATGTCCCAGGAGTCGGTATGCACCGACGGTATCTGTGAAGTGACGACGCGGCTGTCATCTGACAAGTGTTGCGTAGGCGTCAGTTTGGGGCGGCAACATCTCTCTCATTCCTCTCGAAATACGTGTTCACCTAGGCACCGTTACCAGCGCAATGACACATAGCTGCAGTGTAGGTCCAGAGCTGAGATAGGTGTTCCAATGTTTCCCATAATAGCACGGGGTGCATTACTCCTAACGATCCTAACGGGACAGCTTGTTGTCACTGAATTTACCTGTCAAACGGCTGCTGCTGCCGGGGTGGGAGCACTGTTTTGCTGAAGATGAGTGCTGTTAAGGAAGTGAAGTTTAAGATGGAGGATAACAAAATATATATAATGGTTACATGGAATTACGCCTATCAAGCAGCACGAATTAGATCATGGGAGCAGGAGGCACATGGCCGTGTCCACTTGCAAAGATATATAGCAGACGTATCTCCTGTGCTTGAAGAAAACCACAGACATAGGGTGTGGTTAAAAAACTGTACACAGTCACAGTGGGAGCAGGGTAAAGAAAAAGATGACAGAGGCTGGGAGGTAAAAATTGATTTATTTCTCATCCAACTTACAGGACATCATTTTCAGATGCCCCATCATTGTCAGGCCTGTATTGCTGCCAGAGGGGGTCACATCCCATACTGAACCAATTAGCCGGTTGTCAGAAAGTGTGGCAAATCCATTAAGTTGGAAAAAACGAATAACATTTTTGTCTACCGTTACACATGTTGCATTTGTTTACGTTCTGAATTCTTTGAAGTCTTTCTATTTTCTTATCACCTCGTTTACAATTTGCGCTGATGACGTAACTTCAATATTACAAGTTTTCGCCTTGTTTCTTATGCGTTTCTGCACATTTGAATTTTAGTAACAGCTATGGTGCAATAAAGTCTTTGCTACAGATGTAAAGAAAAGTATGTGAAAGTAGAACCAGTTACTTTTCATAAGCATGTACCACAAATGTCATAATGATATGAGGCAATCTATATGTTGAAAAATATCGGGACACGGTATTATATAGTCTTGCATTGTTGAGATAATTTCTGCGGTTTTATGGCCATGCGTTTACCACACATGTGTTAGCTATATTCCAAGTGTGTTTGTATAAACTCCTAGACAGTGTATACCAGGTGTAGGTGTATGAAAGCTGAATTTGGTTGCAATAATTACACGTCTGTGTTTTGAAACTGATAAACAACATTTTATTCAAAATAATCTCCATTGCTATTTATACATTCTCCCACCTCTCCGGCAGGCCGTGAATGCGACGCCAAGAAAACAGTTCTTCTTCTGAAGCGAACCAATCAGCGAGCCATTTTCGTGCATTTTCATACGAATTGAAGCTTTGTTCAGCGGCAGTGTGTCCCAGTGATGCAAACAGATGACAATCCAAGTATGGAGAATAAGCCACATGCCCTAGTATTTGCCAACTGAACGCCTCAATCGTTTCTCTGACCCGTTTTTCCGTGTGTGGTGAGGCATTATAATGGAGCAATATGACTTTATGTTGGCTTTTTCCATATCCCGGTCGTTTTTCTCATAATGATCGATTTAAATCAATCATTTGCTGTTGGTAGAGACCGGTCTTAACGGTTTCCGCAGTTTTTAGCTGCTCATAATAGGTCACACCCTTCTGACCCCACCAACCACAGCCGGTCGCGGTGGCCGAGCAGTTCTAGGCGCTTCAGTCTGGAACCGCGCGACCGCTTTGGTCGCAGGTTAGAATCCAGCCTCGGTCATGGAGGTGTGTGATGTCCTTAGGTTAGTTACGTTTAGGTAGTGTAAGAGGTCCATGATCAAGGAATTTGTTGTTAGCGCACTCGAGCAGATGTAATTTCGATGGATTGCTCACGCGCTGCCTGCGATATGTAAGCTATAAGAGAATCTCAGACCAAAGAGCAGTGTTGTATGCAGTAGGAACTGTGTAGTAATTGGTTGCTAGCAGTCTGGTGTATCATGTTGGCTGGGCCGGTCGTGATGGAGCGATGCCGGAGCCTGAGCGTTGTAGTATAAGGTAAAAGCAGCCTTGCGAATGTGTAGTGTTGTTATATCAAGTCCCATGTAAATGTGTCTAAAGAAATCTCTTAATAATAATCTTTCTGATAAAAAGTAACTTTTGACAATCATTCATTTCAATTTAAAGAATTTACTAATTTCTCCAATCCATGGTCATCCCGATTATCGCAAAGAAAAATCAGTTGTTCTTTTTATACATGACAAATCTATCGGCCAGCATTGCACTCGGCTGTGCCAGAAAAATTTCTTATAGGAGCAGAAATACATGCGTTATCCGGCGACCTTATTGAGGTAAGAATTTTCTATTTATTCAAAATGATCTTTCAGGGCCATGACGCAGCACTGCTGACGTCCAAAATTCACCAATTTAAATTCACAGTCATTACTGAAAGGTTATAATTGAGCGACAATTTTATTGACAGGTTTGTCACATTGTATTATTGGTAGGTTACGCTGAATGTTAATGTTATGGTTATATTTTCTACTGCTGGGAGGTTTCGGAACTTTTTCTGTTCGGAGGTTACACTAAATGTGAATATTATTCATATTATTTTTCTGTTGGGAGGTTACACTTGTCGACAACCGGCCAGGATCGTATTTTTGTGAATTTCTGAGAAGTGGTCAGTTATATATCTGCTCTTATTTACTTAATTTTAAATGTAGTTTGCATCTGGTGCAACGCATTTACTAACTTGTCACTCTTTCTTTCACAGGTCATCGGCAATTTATTGCTCTTTGCTGTAATTGTATTTCTTCCATTTTTGCTTTGTCTTTGATTTTGTGCTTAATTTTTAGTTGTGAAAATGCCGCGAAAAACTGCTAACAGTACATCGTCATCCGTAATGAGTGAAAAAACCGACTTGAATAATTTGACTGATAATACTAGCAACACTCAGTGTCTTGATGATAATCCTCCAGTTACAGACAATCAGTGCGTACCGACCACCAGTAATGATTCTAATTTAAATTCAATTGTGTCCACTGTAAATTTAACGAAAATTGATGACGCGGCACTTTCCGTTACAATGAACGCTGTCCAGTTTGACACGCCTGATTTGCAAAATTTACGTGGCTAACAGATAATTGTTTTTAACGAAGGTGAACAATGTAGTCAAAATACGTCAGATTTATTTGATTCCAATGTAGTGGCCCACAGTGAACATCCGATTGGCAAACCTTTTCGTGAATCAGACAATGACCAAACGGTTACACAAAACGTGACACATTCAGATACACCATCACACAGCACAGAAAATAGAGTCGCTAATTTTGGCTTGGATCAAGTTATGGCATTATTACTACAACTCTATGAAAAAATTGAAAAATACGACAACCGTTTCAAACAATTTAATGAATCGTACAAACAACTTGATGAATCGTACAAACAACGTAATGGCAATCTCAAACAGTGGAATGAAAAACTAGACAATTTCAAACAACTTAATGGAAAATAAGAGAACAATTATAAACAACTTAATGAATCGAATAAACAACTTAATGAAAGTTTCAAACAGTCGAATGGAAAACACGACAACCTTAATGAACATAACAAACATTTTAGTGAACAGATTACAGCCGTTGCCGTGCAACGTCATGGCACTACAGAACAATTACGTGAGGAAATTAAGGCTTGTACTAGGAATAGTAGTGAAGAAATTAGATGCGTTGCACAAGAATTACGTAGTACGCATGCAGACACAACATAATTACTTAGAGATGAAATTAGTGCAGTCGCTAAACATTGTTCTGATAACGCATCTCATTTACGCGACGAGTTTAAATTAACGTCAGCAGAACTTTCACGAACACTGGGTGCGAAAGTAGACCAACAGAACAACCAAACTGACCAACGTTTTAAAGTGACAGAGATAAAAAATGTTGCAGTCTCTAACACGTCACAGCATAAGCCATATTCTGAACATTTGTCACACTCACACAGCCAGTGTAACTTAGGTAATTTAGAGAGAGTACGTGACTTAGAAGATTCCGGACAGACAGAAACAAATAGTCTCATTCAATCCTGAACCTGCTCAGACACTCAGAGACGATAATTTTGATTACAAACAGTTTCTATCGCTGAGAAAATTTAAAGTATTTAAGAATGACAGAACACAGATTCACCCCTTGGACTGGATACAATAATTTGCTTTTGAATTTTCACCGGTATCGCCTGTAATGCAGAAACAATAATTTATTTGCAGCGTGTAAGTGACCTCAGGGGATTCATTACACTTCGATGAGTATGTGCCGTAGCGTGCACAGGGCCCCGAGCCGTAGTAGTGCTATTTCTTTTTTAGTTTTCTGCACTGCTGCCTACTCTTTTACGATCCATTACATCTGTCAAAACAGCTCTTGAACTATCGATTTATCTAGGATTAGAAATGAGTAAAGAAAACCTGATATGACGAGTTTTACCTGAAAGTGACAGTTTTCGTTACACACTCCCGAGATGACAAGAACTACCAGCATAATTTTAATAAGTGACAAAATTTTAATTATCAGTATCGTCAAAATTATGAGCAACAGCAAACACATTTTTGGTAACAATAGAGGTTTTTCACCACAACAGCAACAAAACCAGCCGGTTAGCATACCTAACCAACAATATAATGTACAAGGTCAACCAAGCTTTAATGTTTCGCCGCCTAAACGCATAGCGTCGGCTCCGACAAATAGTAATGCACAGCATCAAGGAAATCACTACGTACAGAAGACACATCATTTTAACTCGTATCGCAACGCGCCGTGTAGCAATGATTATTATGACAGACGTAAAAGTAATGAACACAGTCTTCAGCGTAACAGTCGGTCTTCAGCAGCAGAATCATCCGCAACGACAGATTATTATGAATGAACCAGACAGTAGATACCATCCCGAACGTAATAGGTCAGGGAGAAATAACAGAACAGTACAAATAGTCGAGATGCCACAGCATCCTCCGGCAAATAACAGCACGTCAGGAAGAATTTGACTAGATACAGTGCAGAATGAATCTTCCAGCAACGTAAGCAATACTTTTGACACATAGAATCTTCTTCACGAAAATGTTATTACTTTTGACGACATCCGAGACACACTTCTACATGAAAAACCAGTTATACAAAAAATCATTTCCCACCATGTCATTGAAGTAAAGATTGGATCATCCACATTTTCAGCAGTAATCGATTCTGGATCACCGATGCCAGTTATAAATGAAGAAACCTTCAACGAATGTAACAATGAGAATATTTATCCTACGTTACCATTAGGCAAAACTAAAGTAAAAGGAGCAGTATCTAGTAAAGGAGTAGATGTAAAGTTACAGACACACTTATCATTTCGTATTGCAGGTCATACGTTCCACTCAAATTTTTGGATTGTTCCCTTATTGACAACAGACGTTATTTTAGGTACGAATTTTTTGGCACAACACAACGCGATTATTGACTTTCAAAATTACTATTTAATGTTAAAGGATGAAAACGTATAACTGGCATTAGAATTTCAGCACGTTTTATCTGCAGATAAACAGGCAATTAATCTAACAGAGGTCATTTCTACATCGCGTAACACGGACTGTCATTCCACATTGTTCAAAGATACGTACGTACACAACTACAATATACCAGACGAAGCTGACTATGACGTTATGCAAATGATTTCTGATAAAGTAAAAGAAAGCAGCGCAAGTACAGACGACGAACGTACGCAACTACGCAAACTTCTTTTACAGCAAGCTCCAGTTTTTGACTACATACCTGGTACTATGTCCGGTTTTATGTACGAATTTCAAGTTAAACAGCATGACACATTTAAAGCTAAACATTATCCTATTCCGAATATCCGTACACAAAATACTGTTGCAAACGCACTATCACGTTCTCTCAGCAACAATCTGCAAGACATCGCAACCAACTTCTGCCAAGAAATTTTTAGCGTTATGTATATCCAACAAGTTGCATTTGAAAATTTCATTTCATCGTCATTACGAGACATAGCACAAGAGCAGAGCAAAGAAAACGTATGGAAAGAAATGAAACACCTTTGGCAAGATAAGAATAACGTTACCATTAGAAACCATTATACTGTACGCAATAATATTATGTTTCGCCGCTCTCACCCTGACAGCAACAACTGGTTATTATGTATTCCTGACGAGCTTGTTAACAAATTAATTTGGTATACTCATTTAAGTTACGCGCATTATGGAGCCAGAAAATGTTTTCTTATATTGAGACAGAACTGTTATTTTGCCAACATGGAAAACGTGTTCGATGAGTTTTAGCGTCATGTAAAATCTGCCAGAAAGCTAAATCAGACACGACTTCACATATTCCTCCGTTACGTCCCATTGTACCTGTTAAATTGAGACACATGGCCGCTGTAGACATTTTTGGTCCAATTTCCAGAACTAATAGAGGTTTTTGCTACATCTTTGTGGCTGTTGAACTCACTTCGAAATTTGTTACCTTCACTCCGTTACGCAAAGCTACTGCTAAAACTATTTCGAATGCATTTGTAAAAGATGTTTTATTTCATGTAGGGCATAAATTGAAAGTAATTTCCGACAATGGACCACAATTTCTATCTGCGATATGGACCCGTATGTTACGAGCTAGAAACATTTCTCCGATCTATATATCCAAGTATCACGCTTCTTCGAACCCTTGTGAACGACTAATGAAAGAAATTGGTAAACTATGTAGAATATACTGCCATAAAACACATATTGACTGGGATACACACATACTCTCATCCCAGGTTGTAATTAACTCCATACTAAATGAACCTACTATGCTATTTCCGACTGTTATATTGAAAAATGTTGAACCACCTAACAAAATTAAAGAATTAGTATCTTTTCCTACATCTCGTCGACTACGCCACCATGAAATAATTGACACTGCGCTCAACAACATCAAACGTGCCGCAGAGCGGCGGAGGAGACAGCAAAAACAGGTTTGTACACGCCGTGACTTTCACATTGGGCAGAAAATATTAGTAGGCACACACTATTTATGAAACAGAGGAAAGAGTAGATGCAGTAAATTTGAGCTTCTATACGCAGGTCCATATAGAAATACGAAGCATTCCTCAACCTAATGTAGTGCACGTCGAATCTTTGAGAACCAGAAAAAGCAAGGGCAATCACCATGTCTCCAATATTAAACCCTTTATTGAATGAACATACTTAATGATTTATCACACTGTAATGCCATTTGCTGATATTTATATGGCCACTTATGCAATTATATTTATGTGACTACTTACTGATAATGATCGTATTTTTTTCCTGGCAAGTGCCTGCCAGGGTATGGTTAGCAGGTCGCTTTACTTGTCAGACATCGGACCGTGCACATTTTCCATTTTTTGTGTATGTGTGATTGTTTTCCTATCGAAAGTAGAATTTTTCTCTGTATGTACTATGAAATCTTAAAGATTTAACAAACATCAGTTGACATTGACATTTTGCCTTATGATATCTCAACATCTTGACTATTCTACATTTTTTGCCACTACATTATGATACTGTGTGTACATTTCATGCACTTGAAAACTGTCTATGTTTTTGACGTAATACGTTTTCTGCCATGCTGTGCTTTATGCTTAATTATAACACTAGAAACAAGTTTTCTTTTAATGAGTATGTGATTTAAATGCAAGATATTAATCCTTATTCATCATTTTCAGAAAGCAATACCGTGAAAAAGAAATAAATTAAACAACCACAGTGGTTTACTATGAAATGGAAATTACACCGTCAGAATGAAGGAAAGAAAATGCAATATCTTGTCATGAAGAGTAAATGGATCAGAATTAACAAGCATTAACCAGAATATACTATACACATCGTATAATAACAGTCTTAACTAATTATTTTTCTTTCAGTATACGAGGCGATTATTGCAAGCTGTCAGACAGAACTACACATGTTAATTTTAGTGATGAAATATGCTAGAAGTAAAAAACTCTATACTATGAACAGTTGTATGAAGTAATGGTAATATGAATAATGAATAATGAAGTGTCCATTTTTTGCAGATGATAAATGATGATGAATAGGTGTATGAAGTTATGGCAATATGAATAATGGAGTTTTTCTTTGCAGATGATGATAATGATGAAGTTATATATATTTTCTGTTAGTTAAGAAATACTATGTAGTTATTTAAGTATTTTTTGCAGTTCCTTTTGACAGTATGTCTTATGTCGCATAGTATAATGACTGAATGTTTTGGAAAAGGCAGCTAGAGTACATACATATTAAGTACACGTTTCATTACCTGTTAATACGAAGTTCACTACTTTTCAGCATAATATGCATTTCTTCTTTCAGCTCAATAATCTACTTTGTATTTTTTTCAGGAGCTATTCATGAAATTAATGTGCTATTAGCAGTTAGTTATTAAACATGTTCTAATACTTGCATTTTTTATCCATTTGTGTCTATCATTTATGAATGTCATCTCATGTACTGTACTTGTTTCATAACCTTGCTGCAGCTGACTCATGACAAATGACGTTATTAATCCTTATTTCCAGCAATAAGTCAAAAGCAAATATTTTCATACCCCAGCAATTAATTATCGAGCGCAACGCAATGCATTGCTAGCACACAAAAAAAATTACCAGTCCCAACTATTACTAGTATACAACTAAATAATGCTACCAGTTTAAGATATATTTCTAGTCCTAAATATAATGCAAATTTTTATGAAGTATTGATTCGCTTATATTTTAAATATATATTATGTCACTTACATGATATCATATGCGAACACCAGTAGCTTGATGCTACACTCAACAACTCCTGTTTTGAATGATGACTTGTGAATAATACCGAATAATGTTTTGTAAAACTATATGAATACTTTGTAAGTGGCCAATGACTGCCGATAATTACTGCAGTCAGATGAGTTATGAATAGTGTTTTGTAATACTCAATACTTGCTACATGTTTAGTAACTGGCCAATGAATGCCACTGATTACTGTAATGAGATGTCTTATGATGCTAATGGTTGCTATAATGAGATGACATGATGCCAATAATTACTTTAATGAGATGAGTTATGAATGATATTTTGTGATTCTGCATAAATGATATGCCAATAACTAACTCATTTTGAATGATGACTTCTGAATAATGCTTACAAATGCTTTGTAACTGGCCAATTAGTGTCAATAATTACTGTAATGAGATGATATGATGCCAGTAATTACTGTATTGAGATGACTTATGAATAATGTTCTGTAATACTCCATATATACTACTTAAATGCTGTGTAAATAGCCATTGAATACCAGTAATTGTTCAGGTCGGTTGATACACTAGTGTAATTCTATGATGACTAGTATAAGACTTCACCTTCTGACCTAATTACCAGCAATTACTGCAATATCCGTATGTCCTGTCCATCCTCATAATCATGGAGCACTATATTTGGTTTGTGCACTAATTCTACGTTGATGTAAAAGTATGGATTCTACAAGAATGTGGTGTTGACATACCAAGCTGCCACCACCTTGAACGATGGAGATGTTATTATGGTCCTACTGTTTGGTGTACCTAATGTACTACCAAAGTGATAACATACAATATTAATGCAACATTTCAGTGTCTTGGCTACACTGATAAATACTTCAGGAAGAGAACTTCAGATTGTCTCACTTGGTATTGTGCTCCTGCAGGAAGATATGGACTTTCAGTGCAGCTACTTGAAACCTACTGTGCTACAACCATGATGCAATCCTTCCCATTCCTTTCCTAGTTCTTGTAAAATGGTAAAGACTTATGCAGTGCGTTTAAATTCTTGTAAAATGATAGACATATTCAGTGCGTGTGCACTTCATTTCATTTGTTAATAAGATCAGTTGTCCTAAATGTGCTGAAGACTTCTACAGTGTGTGTGCACTTTATTTCACTCTCTGATATATTTAATTCATGTAAAAATACTAAAGACTCTTACAGTGCGTGTGCACTTCATTTCATTCGTTAATATGATCAGTTGTCCTAAGTATGCTAAAGACATATACAGTGCGTGTGCACTTTATTTCAGTTGTTAATGTTTTCAGTTCTTGTAAAAAATATGCTAAGGAGTTATACAGTGCGTGTGCACTTTGTCATTTGTTAATATATTTTGTACTCATTGTGTATACATTTTGTCATTTCTTAATATGTTCTGAACTCAGCGCTTGTGCACTATATTTCGTTTCTTAATATGTTCTGTACCTACATTATTTATCAATAATGTTATATATATATATATATATATATATATATATATATATATATACTCTGTGACTGTAGACTTAGTAAACTAAATAGATTATAGAAAAATTTGTTGCTCAAGGCAAGTCCAATTGACTCACCATCGCTGCCAAATTTTTGCCCCCAGTGGAGGGTTATGTAAGAGGTCCATGATTAAGGAATTTGTTGTTAGCGCACTCGAGCAGATGTAATTTCGATGGATTGCTCACGCGCTGCCTGCAATATGTAAGCTATAAGTGAATCTCAGACCAAAGAGGAGTGTTGTATGCAGTAGGAACTGTGTAGTAACTGGTTGCTAGCAGTCTGGTGTATCATGTTGGCTGGGCCGGTCGTGATGGAGCGATGCTGGAGCCTGAGCGTTGTAGTATAAGGTAAAAGCAGCCTCGCGAATGTGTAGTGTTGTTATATCAAGTCCCATGTAAATGTGTCTAAAGAAATCTCTTAATAATAATCTTTCTGATAAAAAGTAACTTTTGACAATCATTCATTTCAATTTAAAGAATTTACTAATTTCTCCAATCCATGGTCATCCCGATTATTGCAAAGAAAAATCAGTTGTTCTTTTTATACATGACATATCTATCGGTCAGCATTGCAATCGGCTGTGCCAGTTTTTTTTTTTTTTTTTTTTTTTTTTTTTTTTGTCATCACTCTACTGACTGGTTTGATGCGGCCCGCCACGAATTCCTTTCCTGTGCTAATTTCTTATAGGAGCAGATATATATGCATTATCCGGCGACCTTATTGAGGTAAGAATTTTCTATTTATTTAGAATGATCTTTCAGGGCCATGACGCAGCACTGCTGACGTCCAAAATTCACCAGTTTAAATTCGCAGTCATTATTGAAAGGTTATAATTGAGCGACAATTTTATTGACAGGTTTGTCACATTGTATTATTGGTAGGTTACGCTGAATGTTAATGTTGTGGTTATATTTTTTACTGTTGGTAGGTTTCGGAACTTTTTATGTTCGGAGGTTACACTAAATGTGAATATTATTCATATTATTTTTCTGTTGGGAGGTCACAGTAGGTCTACGTTCTAGGGGACTGATGACCTCAGATGTTAAGTTCCATAGTGCTCAGAGCCATTTGAACACAGAGCATTGTCTTCTTTCCAAAATGATTTGGTCTTGCAGCGGATGAAGATGGTTCACCCATGATTTAGGACGCTTAGGATTCTCAAAATATATCCAATTTTCTTCACCTGTCACTATTCGATGGAGAAACGATTTTCTATTGTATCTGGCGAGCAGCATTTCACAAATGGTTTTTCGATTTACTTGCTGTCTTTCATTCAGTTCATGTGGAACCCATTTTCCCTCTTTCTGCACCTTTCCCATAGCTTTCAACTGAAGAGAAACGGCTTTCTGCGTCACATTCTATTATTCCGCGAGTTCCTGTTGAATTTGAGTACCATATTCTTCACTAAGGCCTACATTTCGTCGTCTTCGAACTTTTTCGGTGGGTTCCCACGCTCGTCGCTTCTCACGTCAAAATCACTACTTTTCAATTTTTCTAACCTCTCGAAGCACTGTGTCTTCTCAAGAGCATGTTCGCCGAAAGCTTCGACAAGCATTCGATGCGATTATGCAGCAGTTTTCTTCAAATGATAACAGAAAACCAATGCTGTCTGCAAATCGTAGTTCGCAGGCACAAATGTCGACGTTTTTATAGTTTGTAACAGATACCGATGAAATTGCGTAACTGTGTGTTAACATTAGTCGTCAGCCGTTGCAGGAAGCAGATGGCGCTGCAGATGCGGTCTCAAGGGCTCGACATTGACGGCTAGCACCATCTATAGGGAAATAGCGGTTTCATACTCCTACACCTGGTACATATGTTCATACGTTCACATGCAGATAACATTTATACATGACAGTCTGATTAATTTGCTCCATTTTATGAAGGTTCTGAAACCCTTGTGTGTATCAACATACACTCCTGGAAATGGAAAAAAAAAAACACTGACACCGGTGTGTCAGACCCACCATACTTGCTCCGGACACTGCGAGAGGGCTGTACAAGCGATGATCACACGCACGGCACAGCGGACACACCAGGAACCGCGGTGTTGGCCGTCGAATGGCGCTAGCTGCGCAGCATTTGTGCACCGCCGCCGTCAGTGTCAGCCAGTTTGCCGTGGCATACGGAGCTCCATCGCAGTCTTTGACACTGGTAGCATGCCGCGACAGCGTGGACGTGAACCGTATGTGCAGTTGACGGACTTTGAGCGAGAGCGTATAGTGGGCATGCGGGAGGCCGGGTGGACGTACCGCCAAATTGCTCAACACGTGGGGCGTGAGGTCTCCACAGTACATCGATGTTGTCGCCAGTGGTCGGCGGAAGGTGCACGTGCCCGTCGACCTGGGACCGGACCGCAGCGACGCACGGATGCACGCCAAGACCGTAGGATCCTACGCATTGCCGTAGGGGACCGCACCGCCACTTCCCAGAAAATTAGGGACAGTGTTGCTCCTGGGGTATCGGCGAGGACCATTCGCAACCGTCTGCATGAAGCTGGGCTACGATCCCGCACACCGTTAGGCCGTCTTCCGCTCACGCCCCAACATCGTGCAGCCCGCCTCCAGTGGTGTCGCGACAGGCGTGAATGGGGGGACGAATGGAGACGTGTCGTCTTCAGCGATGAGAGTCGCTTCTGCCTTGGTGCCAATGATGGTCGTATGCGTGTTTGGCGCCGTGCAGGTGAGCGCCACAATCAGGACTGCATACGACCGAGGCACACAGGGCCAACACCCGGCATCATGGTGTGGGGAGCGATCTCCTACACTGGCCGTACACCTCTGGTGATCGTCGAGGGGACACTGAATAGTGCACGGTACATCCAAACCGTCACCGAACCCATCGTTCTACCATTCCTAGACCGGCAAGGGAACTTGCTGTTCTAACAGGACAATGCACGTCCGCATGTATCCTGTGCCACCCAACGTGCTCTAGAAGGTGTAAGTCAACTACCCTGGCCAGCAAGATCTCCGGAGCTGTCCCCCATTGAGCATGTTTGGGACCGGATGAAGCGTCGTCTCACGCGGTCCGCACGTCCAGCACGAACGCTGGTCCAACTGAGGCGCCAGGTGGAAATGGCATGGCAAGCCGTTCCACAGGACTACATCAAGCATCTCTACGATCGTCTCCATGGGAGAATAGCAGCCTGCATTGCTGCGAAAGGTGGATATACACTGTACTAGTGCCGACATTGTGCATGCTCTGTTGCCTGTGTCTATGTGGCTGTGGTTCTGTCAGTGTGATCATGTGATGTATCTGACTCCAGGAATGTGTCAATAAAGTTTCCCCTTCCTGGGACAATGAATTCACGGTGTTCTTATTTCAATTTCCAGGAGTGTATTTTGCATGGAACAGTTTCCTATATAGTGTCATTGTAACGTAATTAAGTAGGACAGAGATTCGACAATATAAGTGCAATAGAAAGTGCAAAAAAATATTGTTGGCTGCCATCTTTGAGCTACGGTACTGTAGCGAAAAAGCGTAATACTTTTGCTCTTCACATCTTTACGCCATCTTCAGTCCCTGGTATCAAATTGTTAAAGTGTCTGTAAAACACGAATACAATGTTTCACAGCACTTCAAAAGGTGATCTATCTGCAGAAGCGAAGTAATAACACTCAAAATACGCAAAGCGCTATACGGACTAAAATGCACTGTCCCGAAATCGTGTGACTTCAGCTACAGGAGATGTTGCGGATAGAAATCTCTTCCTGCGCGTCAGAATGCTCACCCAACAGATACTTATACATGGTGGTCCACTGATCGTCACCGGAAAAACAACAAAGAAAGAAATTTGTCAAGCTTGAAGGGTGAAACCAGACGGCGCTTGGGTAGCCACGCTATATGGCGGTGCCATAGGTCAAACGGATACCAAGTGCGTTTTTTAAAATAGGAACCCCCACTTTTTATTACATATTCGTGTAGTACGTAAAGAAATATGAATGTTTCAGTTGGACCTCTATTTTCGCTTTGTGATAGATGGCGCTGTAATAGTCACAAACATATGGCTCACAATTTTAGACGAACAGTTGGTTACAGGTAGGTTTTTTAAATTAAAATACAGAACGTAGGTACGTTTGAACATTTTACTTCGGTTGTTCCAATGTGATATATGTACTTTTGCGAAGTTATCATTTCTGAGAACGCATGCTGTTACAGCGTGATTACCTGCAAAATAACACATTAACGCAATAAATGCTCAGAATGATGTCTGTCAACCTCAATGCATTTGGCAGTATGTGTAACGACATTCCTCTCAACAGCGAGTAGTTCGCCTTCCGTAATGTTCGCACATGCATTGACAATGCGCTGACGCATGTTGTCAGGCGTTGTCGATGGATCACCATATCAAATATCCTTCAACTTCCCCGACAGAAAGAAATTCGGGGACGTCAGAACCGATGAACGACCAATCCACCTGTCATGAAATATGCTATTCAATACCGCTTCAACCGCACGCGAATTATGTAACGGACATCCATCATTTTGGAAGTAGATCGCCATTCTGTCATGCAGTGAAACATCTTGTAGTAACTTCGGTAGAACATTACGTAGTAAATCAGCATATATTGCACCATTTAGATTGCCATCGATATAATGAGAGCCAATTGTCCTTCCTCCCATAATGCCGAACCATACATTAACCCTCCAAGGTCGCTGATGTTCCACTTGTCGCAGTCATCGTGGATTTTCCGTTGCCCAATAGTGCATATTATGCCGGTTTACGTTACCGCTGTTGTTGAATGACGGCTCATCGCTAAACATAACGCGTGCATAAAATCTGCCATCGTCCCGTAATTTCTCTTGTGCCCAGTCGCAGAACTGTACACGACGTTCAAAGTCGTCTCCATGCAATTCCTGGTGCATAGAAATATGATACGGGTGCAATCGATGTTGATGTAGCATTCTCAACACCGATTCTCGCGCAATTTGTCTGCTACTGATGTGCGGATTAGCCGCGACGGCAGGTAAAACACCTACTTGGGCATCATGATTTGTTGCAGGTCGTAGTTGACGTTTCACACGTGGCTGAACACTTCGTGTTTCCTTAAATAACGTAACTATCCGGCGAACGGTCCGGACACTTGGATGATGTCGTCCAGGATACCGAGCAGCATACACAGCACACGCCCATTGGTTATTTTGATCACAATAGCCATACATCTACACGATATCGACCTTCTCCGCATTTGGTAAACGGTCCATTCTAACACGGGTAATGTATGACGAAGCAATTACCGTCAGCACTGGCGGAATGTTACGTGATACCACGTACTTATACGTTTGTGACTATTACAGCGCCATCTATCACAGAGCGAAAAAAGTGGTCCAACTAATTCATATTTCTTTACGTACTACACGAATATGTAATAAAAAATGGGGGTTCCTATTTTTAAAAAACGCAGTTGATATCCGTTTGACCTATGGCAGTGCCATCTAGCGGGCCAACCAGCGCCATCTACTTTCCCCCTTCAAGCTAGACGAGTTTCGTTCTTTGTAGTTTTTTCGTTTGATGCTTATTTCGTGAGATATTTGTCCCGGTCACTATCAATGGACCACCCTGTATAGACTACTCTGTGTACCGTACGATAGTTTTCCAACGGCTACGCGCCTATCCGCGAGCGACGGTGCAGAATGGGAGAGGCTCGCTCGGGCGAGAAGGCACGCGGAAACCGCGCTAGCCCGTTAATGACTTTCACGGATTTCGGAGCAATCGGCGGTGTTTCCTCTTCCGCAGGCCGTTGTTCGCAGAATGTCGACCGGGACGACACGAGCAACGGAACCACGCCAGGCCGGTGACTGGCAGTGATTACCTGCGACAACAGCCCCACAGAGACGCGAATGGCAGGCCGCGCGGAAGTTTCAACGGGACTGCATTGTTCCCACCCTGCAGAACGTGCGCGAGTGAAGAGAGGTAAGCCAGCGGTAAACGACGGTGCTTAGAGAGCCTTTCCAGTTGTCTTCTGCACATTTCCGAGAATGTAATTCTGGAGAGGACAGCAAAGCAAAATAATTGACGATCGAGGAAGTAGAGAGGAACCAAAAGGTAAACTGGCAATACCAAGAAACGCGTTTCGGAAAATTTTAAACAGGTCAAGATATTACGTAAATCTAAATGATATTGACTGAATTTCAAGTCGTAGCTTGGCAGAACATGACTATAATATTAAACAGGAAGCACATTCTGACGCTCTGCAAAATATATTTGTTCGGTCACAAAAAAATGGTTCAAATGGCTCTGAGCACTATGGGACTCAACTACCGTGGTTATCAGTCCCCTAGAACTTAGAACTACTTAAACCTAACTAACCTAAGGACATCACACACATCCATGCCCGAGGCAGGATTCGAACCTGCGACCGTAGCAGTCGCACGGTTCCGGACTGCGCGCCTAGAACCGCGAGACCACCGCGGGCGGCTGTTCGGTCACGAACAGGCTTTCGGCTTCTAACGTCATCCTCAGGTGACAGCTGAATGTCACAAACACGCGACTTACACAGATGTTATTTACACAGAAGAAACAAAAATGATGACATGCTGAGTGCTAACACAGGAAAGTATCACGCTTTTGTCACTCTGAAGCAATTTCATTAACTTAAGGTGACCAGACATCCCGTATTAGCCGACACTCCCTCGTTCGTTAGGGTCTCTATCCCGTTCTTTTTTCTTTTAAGGTTGAACAGCATCCCAAAACGTTCCGCTTTTATGGCAGTGACTTATAGGTATAAAAAGCCGTTAAATGTGGTTCCCAAAAATTCAAAATGTCCTGTTTTTCATCAGTTTGATCAAAGATTTAAAGATACTAACAACTGACAAAGCAAATCACTGTGTACACACTGAAGCGACAGAAAAACTGGTATAGGAATGCGTATTCAAATACAGAGATATGTAAACATGCAGAATACGGCGTTGCGTTCGCCAATGTCTATACAAGACAAGTGTCTGGCGCAGTTGTTAAATCGGCTACCGCTGCTACAATGGCAGGTTATCAACATTTAAGTGAGTTTCAACGTGGTGTTACAGTTGGCGCACGAGCGATGGGGAACAGCATCTCTGAGGTAGCGATGAACTGGGGACTCTACCGTACGGTCATTTCACGAGTGTACCGTGAATATCAGGAATCCGGTAAAACATCATACCTCCGACATCGCTGCGACCGAAAAAGATCCTGCAAGAATGGGACCAACGACGGTTGAAGAGAATCGTTCACCGTGACAGAAGTCCAAACGTTCCGCAAATTGCTGCAGATTTCAATGCTGGGCCATCAACAAGTATCAGCGTGGGAAACATTCAACTAAACATCATCGGTATGGGCTTTCGGAGCCGAAGGTCCACTCGTGTATCGTTGATGACTGCACGAAACAGCCGGCCGGTGTGGCCGAGCGGTCCTAGGCCCTTCAGTCTGGAACCGCGCACCGCTACGGTCGCAGGTTCGAATCCTGCCTAGGGCATGGATTTATGTGATGTCCTTAGATTAGTTAGGTTTAAGTAGTTCTAAGTTCTACGGGTCTGATGACCTCAGATGTTAAGCCCATAGTGCTCAGAGACATTTGAATCGTTTGACTGCACGACACAAAGCTTTATGCCTCACCTTGACCCGTCAACACCGATATTGTACTGTTGATGACTGGAAACATGTTGCCTGTTAGGACGAGTCTCGTTTCAGATTGTTTCGAGCGGATGGACACGTACGGTATGGAGACAACCTCATGAACCATAGATCCTGTATGCCAGCAGTGGACTGTTCAAGCTGGTGGAGGCTATGTAATGGTGTGGGGCGTGTGCAGTTGGAGTGATATGGGGCCCCTAGAACGTCTAGAAACGATTCTGACAGAAGACACATACGTAAGCATCCTGTATGATCATCTGCATCCAATCATGGCCATTGTGCATTCCGACAAACTTGGGTATTTCCAGCAGGACAATGCGACACCTCACACATCCAGAACTGCAACAGAGAGGCTCCAGGAACAGTCTTCTGAATTTAAACACTTCCGCTGGCCACCAAGCTCCCCAGACATAGACATTATTGAGCATATTTGGGATGCCCTGCAACGTACTGTTCGGAAGAGACCTCCACCCGCTCGTACTCTTACGGACTTATAGACAGCCCTGCAGGATTCATGGTGTCAATTCCCTCCAGCACTACTTCAGACATTAGTGGGGACCATTCCACGTCGTGTTGCGCCACTTCTGCGTGCTCGCGGGGACCCTACACTATATTAGGCAGGTGTACCAGTGTCTTCGACTCTTCAGTGTATTACGTGTTTAAATACATATTCACCTGAAACCGTGTGGAGACTGCTTGGAAAAGTGCAGATGCGGACGACAATTGAACTCTTGTTTGATGTGAATGCCGCCAACAGTAATGGAAAATGTAAATCCTTAGGCTTGAGTACGAATAATAAGAAATTCACTACAACAATACTGTGTTACGCATTTGTGAAATAATAAATTACTGTGAGCTTTTGTAAACTGCGAGTGCTAAATCACTTGAAGTTAATAATGCGCCACTACGAAGAAGGAAGTGTGTTTTCAATAGCGACCTACAAAAGGAATACCCATCCATTAAGAAAATAATTTCTGACTCATATTTTCAATGCAATAACTATCTATTTTCAGTATAAGCCATGGGAGGGGCGATAGAATGTATCATGACACATAAAGTGAAAAACCTGAAAGAATAATGCACGCAAGTACTTCTTCTGGCACTGTAGTGACAAACTTTTTTAAAAAAATGAAAGTTTTGGTAATAAATTGGCAACTGTCCACCACAATGAATCTTTCGGATCAATGGAATGCATTGCTAAACTTATGCAATGTACTTTCCAATCAAACTTTAACTGTGGCCGTAACTAAACCGAGCACTTATATTAAATGCATTAATCTCATTTGCCATTGCTCAACTAGAATCTGATTTACTGTAGGCTAATTTTACTTTAATATGACCGATGCATCAAACTATAATGGCGTAAAAATATTTCTTTTGCTTGTAAGGTACTTTAATCCTACAGAGGGGATATCAATTCTTAACCTGGAGAAACTTCAGAATTCATTGCTATATTTTTGAGTGAATGTTTGAAAAATAATAACTTAAAAGAAAAAAAAAACGCTCGCTCTTTGTGCAGATAATACGTACTGTAATTTTCGTATTCCCTGCAATCGAGGGTCTTCTGAGTATGTGTGTTCTTCTGATATCGTATTTAGAATGCCAAATAAATGTCCGTTTATTATCAAGTCATTCTTTAAAAATCCTTTATCAGAAATTTCACTGTACTTTCTTCACAACCAAGCATCAACTGTTCACACTGCAGTTCAAAGAGTGGAAAGCTAAACAATTAAAGTGTTGATGTAATTTCGGTGTTAAATGATTTGAGAGCTAATTTAGTTTCGAAGGGTGAAGATCGTTTCATAACATCAGCAATCAGATCAATTCTTGGTACACTGAGAATGATACATTACTATCAGAGATTGCAAAATTTGAACATTTTATCAAACTCAAGCTGAATATTTAAATAGGGGGTTGAATTTGCGGGACTGTAGTTGGGTAACACTTAAGGTTAGAGTGCCCTATTGGGAGTATACACAAGAGACAGAAGATTTCATTAGTGAAATGGCTCCTTCAACTATAATAGACGATATTGGCCTGTATAATAAGTATACATAGGTTAAACAATATACGAGTGTAAGTCAATTGTTATCCGCAATTTAGTTATATTTTTGTTTGTTTTGGTAGCACTGTCGTTTTACGTTAATGACGCATGCTTTGTTTATTTGTTGTAATATCTTGGCAATTTTCAAGCTGCTAGGTTAGTTTCGTTATCGCTGCCATACTGTTAATCATGGCTGCTCCGCTGTCTATTTGCAGCAAAGAAGAGCAACGTTCAGTGGTCCGTTTTTTGTGGTCGGAAGGCGTATCAGGGACCGAAATTCGAAGACTTTCTGTAAGTACGGGAACACTGTTTTGCCACAACAGAGTGTCTACGAATGGACTGAAAAATTTCGAAATGGTCACACAAGTGTGCACGATGAAGGAGCCGGACGACCGCTTACCGCGACAATTGAAGAAACCACTGAGCGTTCACGTGAAATAATTTTCTTAGACAGACGATCAACTATTGACGAAGTGGCACATCGTCTCCAAATTAGTCACGGTTTTGCCTGGCCACACCAGTCTTGGGTTTTATAAAGTTTCTGCCAGATGGGTACCAAAACAATTCACACAGTTGCATAAACAAACGCACTTGGAAATCTGCAAAAAGCATTTGGATCGCCATGGTAACAAAGGGGACAACTTCTTAGACGGGATCATTACTGGTGACGAAACATGGATCCATCATAACGAGCCGGAGATTAAATAGCAGAGTATGGAAAGGAAACATCCAAATTCGCCGTGTAAGAAAAAGTTCAAGACCCAACCGTCAGCAGGAAAACTGATGCTTACGGTTTTTTGGGCCGCACAAGGTCCAGTAATGGAACATTATGGGAAAGGGGCACAAAAATAAACAGTGTACGTTACAGTGAGATGCTTACTGCCAGGCTAAAGCCTGCAATTCGATGCAAACGCAGAGGATTGCTGTCAAAAGGTGCTGTATTGTTACACGACAATGCCCGCCCTCATACTGCTGCCCACACAGTTGAGACGCTCCAGAAACTCAAATTTGAAGTAGTGGATCATCCTCCATATAGTTCCGATCTTCCCCCTTCTATCACTTGTTTGGTCCACTCAAACAGGCATTAAGGGGCGTTCGACTTGCCTTGGGCGAAGCAGTGAGAGAAGCGGTGCATTCCTGGCTCACAGCTCAACCGAGAACCATCTTTTATGAGGGCATCAGGAAGCTTGTACAACGATGTACCAAGTGCGTTGAAACGCAAGGAGACTATGCTGAAAGACGATGTTCTTGTAAGTTTCCTATTTGATTACAATAAAATTTTATAACTACTTAAACTTTATGGCTAATAATTGATTTACCCTCGTATATCCCGAAAATATTAGAAAAATTAAAACTGGGGAAAACATCACCTATGGACTGTTGGGTACAAATACTTTCACATTTTAGTGTGAACAATACGCCTTAGGTCAGTTTTTTTATATATATTTGAATTACTTCTTTGTGTACCTGGAACTAACGTCCCCACTGAACTAGTGTTTTCCATATGAATGGTTTGTTGACAAATGACAAGAACCTATGTTGATAAATAAGGTAACTTTATTCACACTTCCGTAAATTTTTAGAAACTGTTGTGTGGTAAAATGGACTTACTGAAGAATATCCAGCAAAATATCAATGAGGAATGACTAATGTACTAATAGTTCTATAGGATTGTTTGGCTGAAATAATCATAGCTACTATGTATGTAAGTTACACATTTTTATATGTGTATTAGTTTCGAAACTTTCATATTTATCACGAAACAATTTTATGCATTCTCTTTTCTCCCTTTTTCATCTAGAAATATTTATGATGTTCTTTTGTCTTGTTTCAAAAGTATGGTCACCCTACGTTAACTGAAAAAGGCCACAAAGCTTTTTGAGAAGGTACAACTAACAATTGAAGAATAATTTTGAATTTACAGTTTCAGTCTATCATCACAACTAAAACTTAATTTGCAAATAATAGATCGAATTGGTAAGTTCAAAATTATTCTCCATCTGTTGTTAAATGTACCTCCCTTTATAGTTAATGGAATTATTTCTGCGTGACAAAAAATGTACTACTTTCCTGTGTTAACACTCCACATCTCATCATTTTTGTATGTTTTGTGTAAATAATATCTGTGTAAGTCGCACGTCTTTGTATCTGTGTTTGCGACATTCATTTGTCGCCTAACGATGACTTGAGAAGACGAAAGCCGGTTTGTGTACAAATAAATATACGTTTGCGAACCATCAGGAAGTGTCTCCTATTTAATAGTATAAATCTGAATGTTAGGATGTCTTTTCTGGCGGTATTTGTCTGGAGTGTAGCCTCGTACAGAAGTGAAATGTGAGCCTTAAACAGTTCAGATGAGAAGACAATAGAAGCTTTTGAAAAGTAGTGTTAAAGATGAATGCCGAAGATTAATAGAAGTAAAAAGAAGAAGAGGCTGTAAGATATTTTATGTGCAAAGTTAAGTTGTAACTTTATAAAGCATCATAATGTTCTCTGTAAGGGAATATAAAAGTCCGTAGAGCTGAGCCATAGCACCAAGGCCACTGAACAAGTGTTTTTTCATATTCTGCTTTATTAAAGATTTACCCATATTTGTTCCCATATTCTATTCTTTCTTTCCTCTTACTTTCTTTTGTTTTTATACATAGTTTACATCTGTTACATTAAATACAAAAAGGTTCAGCAAAGTGCTAAGACAACTCTCACTCTCAAACAAAATTGTATAACAAGCTATGAATGAATGCAATAATTGTATATGATTAAATAGTGTAATTATGAGTTTTTGTCCTGTAATTAATAGATTACAGTGTCTTTCATAGTATCTAGACGGCGGACCGTGACGTTCACGTAGGAAGTAAATAAATAATGTTAGCTTTGGGTAGGGTAACCTACCAATCGATGACAGTGTCAAATCTTGCAGAGGTCGTAAAGCTGCGTTTGAATGAAAATCCATTTCTGGTTGTATATCTTTAAGAAGTCTCAATTTAAACACCAAAGGCCACGCTCCCGGAAACATTTTGCATTCAGAGGATAATGAGGTAAGTTGTTTGTAGCATTTTTGTAAAACATTTTCCAGTGAATATCAATTGTCATAAGAATGACCTGGAGAGTTGTCCCACAACCAGCATTGATATTTTAAACACTAATATGAGGAAGGAATCTGGATGAACGGCAACAGCTTCGGAACTGCAAGGGGTGAGTGATTAATGCATTTGGAAACTCTCAGACGAACTACATGAATCGCAGAGGTGCAGCGTACGATAGCCCCCCCCCCCCCCTCCGCTTCCACCCTTCTTTCTTCTTTTCTCTCTCTCTCTCTCTCTCTCTCTCTCTCTCTCTCTCTCTCTCTCTCTCTTTCGCCTCTTTTTTCTTTGTATAAACTTTCTTCTGTGCATATTCTGTCTAAACAGAATGAGTGATGGATAAATTTACAGATGATGTCTGTGTTTTCAAATGTTAACATTTTACGTTATGTTTTGTCGTGGCTTATTGATATCGACTGAAACAACGTTTACCGCTAGTAGTCACAATTTATTTTATCCCCACTATGGGTTTCTAAGGTTTAAACTCCACCATTACGTCGGTTAATACTTCGTGTATGTGGCATGTGTATGACACTAGAATAGCCCCTGACATTGTCTCCAGTGGTCACAGGCTGTGTGTGTAACTTCCCAAAAACATTGTAAATACAGAATTGTTTTACCATGAAGGGAATGAATGTGTCACAAATGACATCCCGACTTCGTCAGAACGGAATCTCCAGGTAGAACATACAAGGGCGTGCTGAAAAGTAATACCTCCGAATTTTTTTATATGAAAACTCTTGAAGCTTTTTAAATAAATCAAACTTTATTAACATTCTACATCATAATTCTTCATGTCTACATATTCGCAGCCCTCTGCCGCTACAGGATTCTGTATCGCGTAACATGGCGATGTGTAGGTAACTACGTCGGTGAGTGAGAAACAGCGTGCTGTAACGGAGTTTCGAATGTGAAGAATACTTTGACACTTGGAACACCCTCTCCTTCAGTATGACAATGGCGGACCACCCACTACAACAATCCGACGCCTAGGGTTCACTGGCATCGATCATCCTCCATACAGTCCCGACTTGGCCCCATCCGATTCTCATCTGTTTCCAGAACTTAAAGAACACCTTTGAGGAGTTCACTTTGCTAGAGACGAGGTGGTGTAAGCAGAGGTGAGACTGTGGCTTCATCTACGCAGTCAAACATTCTGTTGTGACGGTACCAACGAGCTATCTCTTGTTGCGAGAAAAATGTTCGTCACCAGGGTGACTATGTTGAGAAATGAATAAACAAATATAAAGAAGCAAGACGTAGAATGTTAATAACGTTTTTTTAAAAAAGTTTTAATAGTTTTCACATAAAAAACGGAGCATTAATTTTCAGCTTGCCCTAGTAGCTTCTCTCGCACCACGTTAATGGCTCAAATGGCTCTGAGCACTGTGAAACGTATCATCTGAGGTCATCAGTCCCCTAGACTTAGAACTACTTAAACCTAACTAACCTAAGTACGAGGGCTGTCCAGAAAGTAAGTCACGATCGGTCGCGAAATGGAAACGACTATGAAAATCCGATAAAGCTTTGCAAAGATGTGTTGGGCAGTGTCTCTAGTATGACTCTAGGTAGAATTATGTCGCTCTTTTCATTCGTGAGCTCTTAGTGAGCGCGTAAAGATGTCATAGAAAATAGTGTCTCCCGCCAAGTACAAGGGCCTGGTGAGAATTTTCCCCTGAAGCTATGCAACCAACATTATATAACTGTCGTGCGGTTTCTTCTTCAAGACAATTCTCAGCCTCATTCTGCAGGGGCAATGAAGATGTTCCTGCATCGTTTCAATTGGAAATGTTTGGTTACCCACAATAAAGCCGGTAATTGTCTCCCACTGAGTTTCATCTCTGCTCAAACGAACCGCTGGCTATGAAGACAACATTTTGGCACAGACAACGAGCTTCAGGCTAGCGTAGAGAATTGGCGGAAAGCTCTGGCGACTACCTTCTATGATGAGGGTATTGGAAAGTTCGTACAACGCTACGACGAATGTCTGAGTCAGAACGGCGACTACGTAGAGAAGACTGGAGCGCCTAGAACCGCTCGGTCACTACGCCCGGCTATCACGTTAATATCCAAATCCACACAGAATTTCAGGTATTTGAAGGCTACGACAAATAACTTGTATAACCTTGTTGATCTACTATTGCTGTTGCTCAAAGATGTCACAGAAGTCACCTATGTTACTGATTAGTCTTGTGACACTTAGTAATAGCACTATTATGTAGTTTATTCAGGCTATCTGTAATAAGACAAATTTCTCCGTAATGAAAAGAAAGTACAGCTTAATATTTTTATTAAAAGTTATCAGAAGCAGAGTAGGAGTGGATTAGTGAGATCGACTGGTGAAACATGGCGTTTGTAATGGACCGTCACTATTTGGCCGACTGTCTGCACTGTTTTCGAAACATTTTGGATCAGAAGTAAATAAAGCAAAGACATGTATTCGAGAGGAAATGTTCCAGGGGTACTCGAAGTAATGAGAACGTGTAGAAAGGTAAACAAGCCCTTGTTCAAGTAAACGTTTACATAAATTGAGAAGACAGTAGCGGAAATATAGTTGAACTCGGTTGTTTGTGTAACATAATCAACAAGGTGGTACAAGAAAGTTTATCCCTTCTGCATGGCAAAACGTATCTTGCAGATAGCGCGAATGGTGGGCTGGCGGTGCACGGCGTGAGGTGTGAACACGTTATCGGAGAGATACGGCAAAATAAACATCAGACTTCAGTTTGTTGCCACAAGCTATCATGAACTAGCATTTTCTTGCACTGCACAAGTACAGACCACACGAGAATACAAATGCTATCGTGCCCTTTTAATATATTCCTCTGCTGTGCTTATAATGTACAAACACATTTTGAAGAGATCCATCAGTTTGTGAGAGCCGCTCCTTCACATCGCCATTTATTTTAAATCACACCACAGGATGTGCCATACTGTGTCTCACAGAATTCGCACTACGAAAATCTGCAAAAGGCAGGAGAAAGCTAAACATCAGCTCTAATACAAGTCCTTTCAGGTTCTACATGGAATCTATTGTTGAATTAGCGTCGACCTTAACGATAATTAACTGCCGATCCGTTAAGCAGATCAACAATTGGAAAAGAGAACACGTCTCACTAGTGTACGAAAGGGTGGAAGAATTGACCCACGGAACTATAACCTGAAGACACTCATATTTGTCTGAAGCGCAATTTAAGGGCACATTTGGATTCCGCGTATAATGGTCTGCCTTGAGCGAAACAACGATCTTCGTGAGAACCATCATGACTTCCAGTATAACTAATTAGATGAAAAGTAGATGGTCAAGTTTCCTGCATACTGAACTTGACGGATACAAAGCGTATGTGCGAGCTGGTTGCGCATATTACTGCCTGCGTTGCGGATACCGGTAACGGAAGAAACATCATATCCACGCCTAAGTAAGGTTTATACTGCAGAGCGTAGCTGCAGTTAGAAAAGCAATTATGTTTGACAACAAAAAGTAGAGCAAAACATTAATTCTTACCTACTCGAGAAGTGCTTTAGACAATTAAAGCACAGCAAGTGGATATCTATTAACAGCTGCATTTATGGCGTGGTGGCTTTAGTAATGAAAGGGGGAGCAATTAGATATTCCGTGCAACAGAGTACTAGAGAGTCTTGCAATATACATCATCAAAAAGAGAAACCGCTACCTATATGTCTTACGTATACCAATTTTTTCTACATATCAATGAAAGAGGCATTTCTGCAATTAGATGTCCTTAGGTTTGTTAGGTTTAAGTAGTTCTAAGTTCTAGGAGACTGGTGACCATAGATGTTAAGTCCCATTGTGCACAGAGCCATTTTTTCTGCAATTACAAAAGCAGTGACAAATGTCGAAGCAGAAAAAGGGGGATACGCAAGCTTCAGTCCAGCGCACGAAATCAACAAAAGCCGTGCTACAGCCAGCAGAATCTTACGAAGAAACATGTGACAGAGTTATTTGAATAAAGTTGGAGTACACTTGTTTAAACTCTATTTTATTGGAATGACATACATGTAACGAACATCCAGAGGCCGAAGGAGGCGTAAAGTCCTCATACTGGGGTGACTAAATGTTAAATAGCGAATGAAAGGGCACTCCGGTTTCTGATACGTAATTCATTAAAGCCTTGTGGACTTAAATGTGGCTCATATCAGCAACTGGAGCAGACTTTCATTAACTGAGTACTCACTTGAGGGATAAAAGAACTCTCTGAACATGCAGAAATTAATAAATGTACTAAATAAGACCCACAAAATATAAACTCAAGAAAACCTCACAAAAATGCGGTTTCTCTAACAACTGTTGCAGTCACAGCAGTCTCGAAATTAACAGATTAATATTATGTTGCTTGCAAGAAGCGGATATAAATCTCTGATTCGTCAAATACTAACGTTTATAATTTTATATTAGTATAAAATAACTGTTTAGAGCAAGACTAGGTAATAAATTGAGACGATACCTGGATAAACTGAAAGAACTAAATGTTGATTAGAGTTTCAAAGGGAGCATTAGGCAATTACTATTGACTGACAAAGAAACATTCCCAAGTGTCAGTAAACGATCTTGATGAAACCTGGCGGATATGTAGAGAGGGTAAGATAATTCAATATGTATATTTTTGTTTGTACCCTATTTCAGTTTTATAGGGTAAAACACACCCCAAAACCTAATTTGGCATACTGGGTTTGGAGCAAATACCTTCAAAACGCTCGTATATAAAATGTTTCTCATATAAAAATTGATACGTGATTAAGATTCTTGAAAATTGTATAATCGAATTTTGTAACAATCTAAAATTCTGCAAAATATAGCACCGCCATTGATTAAATTTGAAAAATGAAGCGGTCGAATTGGCCGAGCGGTTCTGGGCGCTACAGCCTGGAGCCGCGCGACCGCTACGGTCACAGGTTCGAATCCTGCTGCGGGCATGGATGTGTGTGATGTCATTAGGTTAGTTTACCTGGGGAACTGTTTACCTCAGAAGTTAAGTCCTATAGTGCTCAGAGCCATTTGAACCATTTGAAAAATTAAAACTTTTGATACAACATAAATAGACAAGCTTTAAAGCCACATACATCGATGCCTCATAAAACTGGTCACTGAAATACCATATCTGGAAAATAAGCTCTTATAAGTGAGTCTGCTTTCTGTACAAGTTGCAAATAACCTGCTTCCCTCAAAATTTCAAAAAATGTCTTCCAGTCAACATTGTCCCAATCTTTCTTTAAATCTACAAATGCTGTATATGTAAATTTTCCTTTCTACAACCTACGTTCCAAGACGTAGGATTAAAAATACTGCCTTGTGCATTGCTACATTTCTCTGGAAAACAACTGATTTTCCCTGAGGTTAGCTTCCACCAGTTTTTCAACTGCTCTGTAATCAATTCTTATCATAATTTTGCAACTAATAGTTCATTAATATCCACACCTGTCAGCACCAGCTGTTGTGTGGCATAGCAAACCTAGATTTACTTCAAGAGGTGGTCGAGTGGATTTTACGATACACATAAAATATTAGTTAACTTTAATATAACACTTTAACATCGAATAACTAATTTGGATGCCATCCATGCCCACTTGAATAATGTACAGGGTGATTATAATTAAACTGTCAAAACGCTGTAGAACTAACACCACAGGTCTGAATGACGTCAAATTGCTATGGAATATTAACGGAGAAGGAGGGAAACACATGGCAGCAGAAAAAATAGTGTGAAAATTGATCAGTAGATGCCGCTCTATGTGTCAGAATACGTAAATGAAAATACCTGTGATGCACACGACCCACTGAAGTTGGCATAAACACACCAGGTACACGGCTTTTCTCCTTTCGAATCTATGATGTTCACCATGACTGTCTCAATGCAGGATCGCTCTCTGCTTGTAAAGCTGTATTACAAGGATGACGACTGTGCACACGTCGCACTGCAGAAGTTCGGACACTTAAGGCTTTGAAGAAAGGCGGTGGTACGATGACTGCCGCGGGTCTGGAGAAAATGATTCGGAAATTCGAAAAGATTGATTGTTTTGGAGTGGAACATGGTAGAGGGAGGAAATGAATTAATTCGACGTCAGTGGAAGCAGTGGCCACAGCAGTGCAGGAGGAGACGATTGGTGGTGTGCAAACGTGTAGTATACGGAGAATTGCCCTAATATTGGACATAGCCATAGTAGGGGGACAAAGCTGTTTCTGCCCCACATTCCTTTGTTGCCAGATGTACCCAAGATAGCTTCGATGACATCATCCAAGATGACGTCGTGTAGACTTGGCAACAGCGCATGATGTCATCCAAGATGGCTACCATGAGGTCAATCAAGATGGCTGATTTTGGCAGGAAGAGGGCCAACTGGGCTACCTCCACTAACCTAACCCTCCAAAAAAATTGTGTGAAGTTCAAATTCCTGCAGGATAATGTGCCACACCCCTGTTATCTCTACTTAGCAAAGAGAATGACTGGAGAAAAGGATTTGTCTTTATTATTTAACAAATTTCATAAAGGTAAGAAAAGGGGTTCACTATACTTTCAACCAACTGTTTTCAACTACTTTTCAAGGTCCAGACCACCACCTCCTCCTAGGAACCGGCGCCGAGTTTGAATTCTGGCAGTAAAGAAAGGTCACTTGGGCTTTTGCTACCAACCTAAGAAAATCATTGCAAACGAAGCTTGCCACCACTAACCTAAGCCTCCAGGGCGCAACCTCTTCCTAGGGGTTGCTTGTAAAAGGACTAAGCCTGCACTAGGTTTATGGAGAGAGGAAGGAGTGTACTTTATTTATTTGAGAGCAATTTATTAAGGTTCAAAATGGTTCAAATGGCTCTGAGCACTATGGGACTCAACTGCTGTGGTCATTAGTCCCCTAGAACTTAGAACTACTTAAACCCAACTAACCTAAGGACATCACACACATCCATGCCTGAGGCAGGATTCGAACCTGCGACCGTAGCAGTCGCAACGTTCCGGACTGCGCGCCTAGAACCGCGAGACCACCGTGGCCAGCCCAATTTATTAAGGGATGGAGTATATGTATCACAGAACACACGCTCTGACATGGATGGAGTATATGTATCACAGAACACACGCTCTGACATGCCCCACAGCATGCAGACCTGCAAACGACTCGTGTATAAGGCTCTACACACACATTGCTAATTGTAAACCGTCAAAAATAACGCACTGCACAGCCTACAGACATACAAACCACACGTAACTAATGTAATACATTTACATCCAGATAGCCAAACAACTCTTAAATCGTCAAAATAATAATCCCTCTGAAAGACTCTGCTTGCTAATTGTCAACTGTCTAAATCATACACCAGCCTTTATTTAAATAATTAGAGGCAGCACCACCACCCAGTGTATTTACCACTCAGTCCAGAGCCCAAATGACTTAGTTGACAGCAATACCACTAGAGGATGCTGTAGTGACGCCAGCCGGCCGGAGTGGCCGAGCGGTTCTAGGCACTTCAGTCTGGAACCATGCGGCTGCTACGGTCGCAGGTTCGAAACCTGCCTTGGGCATGGATGTGTGTGATGTCCTTAGGTTAGTAGGTTTAAGTAGTTCTAAGTTCTAGGGGACTGATGACCTGAGCTGTTAAGTCCCATAGAGCTCAGAACCATTTTGTAGTGGCGTCAGGTGACGATACAAGTAATGTAATGTAAGATGGTGCCACCTAGTGGGTTCACCACGAGCTCCAGAGCCCAACTGGCGTAGTTATATCGTCGCCACCATAAAGCACTACCGTGATGTCAGGTGATGATGCAAGTACAGTTATCCATGATGGCGTCAAACAGTGTGTTCTCCCTACTGTCACTTTGAACGTCTGTCTGCCTAAGTTTTTCTCGCGCCTTCTCCTCGTTGAGAGCGAACTCTAACTCACCTAGGATAATCTTGGTCATTCTACATCACATAATATCGGCCGGCGAGCGTTTGCTGGTAGGAAATTGGCAACTTCATGTAACACAATCTTATGAGCTGAGCCTGGTCGTCGAAATGCTGATTTCTCTTGGTCAAGTTTTCATAATACTTCATCGGGCTACAGAACCCCGTACTCTCCAGATCTCTGCCTATCATTATTTCCTGTTTGATCCTGTGCTATATCTCCTTGGACCAATATTTGTTTAAAATTGCGTTACGAAACTCTTCGTATGACATGCAAGTTTTTGCAATGTTCTGAATGCATTCGGACGATGTTCCCTCGATATGTGAACATACGAAGGCCAGTTTGTACATCAGAAGCCAGTGAGGAGGTAATGATAAATGAAATTGTCCAATGAAAGTTTTTAGGTGTAAAACATTCCCCTCATCTTTGTAAAGTTTACATCGGTGATCGTGCTGAGTTTGAACTGGCTCTTTCAGTTCCTGTTATTTCCAAATCGCCTACTATTTCTTTGCTGAGATGTGATTTTTGACTAGGTTGCGACCTGACTTCCTCAGATAATTGCTTGATTTCGCTTTCTATGTATTGTTTAAATTGTGAGAACTCCATGGGCAATGCCTTATTTAGCGCAGTTTCTGTCTTTTGCAGCTGCATTGTTTCTACTTGTTTCAAGCACCTCTGCAACTTCGTTAATGCACCTCTACCTGTCTTTGTTGTATTTTCTGTCTTCTGTAATGTTTCAAGAGCAATCCGCTTTGCGCCCCTCACTAGTACTCGCGCCTCATTCACAGTTCTTCTGACTTCCACAATCTCTCGTTCTAGTTTTGCTCGGAGCGTCACTACCTCATTTTTCACTTCCCTCGTTTCATGTTGTATCGACTGACTTTTGACACTAGCGTTTGGAATTTTACTTCCCATTTCAGAACGTACTTCATCATTCCCCCTTTTTATTTGGGTTCCCAATTCAGAGCTGACCTTTTGAATTTTATTTCCCAATTCTGAGCTGAGCTTCTGAATTTAACTTCCCATTTCTTTTATGTATGCAAGGATGCCCAACACACATGAGTTATCTAAATCTTCTCTCCTATTGTGACTTTCTCTTCCTCTACTCTTAGGTGACCTTCTGCCCTTTTCCCTTTCCATTTCTTGATATTCAAGAAAGTCATCACCGTGGATCCCTGATATGCTGCCTCATGACGATGTCACTGACGGCGATCTACCATAATTCTTAGTTGTTCTGCATTCACTTGGACTTCCTACATTGTAGTCCCGTATCTTTATTATTATTGCCTCAGTGTATCTCTGTTCCTCATCTTCGCTATTAGATTGCCCACCACAGGCTTGACTGTGTCTACCATCCTCAAAAAGTTCCCTTGGATCGGTGTTCTCCTCACCTGTGCTGCTAACAAAGCTAACTCTTTCGCATCCCATAGACTTTCTTGACTACCACGTGCACCTGCTATTTCTATATTGTTACAACTAGTGATCTGTTGTGCTACTAAATGCGCTTTCGCCCTAGTTATCATAGACTGATCCCTGATATCAGTTCTCTCTTAAAAGTGCATGCAATTAACAATACCCACATTTATAATGTAACGGGAATGTAACGTAAAATCTCTACAACAAACAAGCTAAACTAATGGCAATGTCATGAACGAGCAGTGTCGTTGCAATATCAAGAAAATAAAATGACAAATGACATAACATAAATATCAATAAATTGGAACCAGTGGGCTGAAGCGCAACACCTCTGAAAAGAAACACAATAAAATACACAAATATTATTTTTAATGTTATCATGTGACTTTACCACTGCAAACTATGCATGCAAGCTGGTGATCTCTATCGATATCATGTAAACATTATAAATGGGAAAAATTACTTGAAAATTTCTGCGACTTCAAACCACTTTATGACTGCTACCAGAAGACTCTTATTAGGATCCTGGCAGGGTCACCATATCCAAGATACTATTCCAGGCGGGTGAGAAAATGAATGTGTGCAACAGAAAATAGTGAATGCGAAAATGAAGATTTGGCCCTATCTGACTACCCTCTGAAGCAAATCTTAGGATTTCTTAATGGTGATATTATTTCCTCCTTGTTGCTCTTTAACACATAAACTACACAAATGAATGATTATGGCAGGTAGTAACTACAAAATGATAAATGTTGATTCTGTTTATAGATTTATTGTAGATTAAAACCCCTTTTATATATTACAAATTTTTATAAATCAATGTCCAATGGTTATAAAGAGACACAAATGGATTTCCTAACTAATATTACTGATCAGTTGCCCAAATCGGTCCGTTTCTATAGCAACACGATCTAATATAAATAACATGAGATGACTGACATCATCTACGTACCAAAAACTAGAAAACAATACTTTTGATGATGATCTACACTGATGTGCAACCTCAGTGGAAATAAAACTTACGTGATCACTGCTGTTTAGCTGTATAGTCCTAATAAGCCAAAGAAATTAGCAATATCACCATATGTACTGCATGCGATGCGTCAGAGTAATGCTTCTTGTACATGTCTGCGATGATGGAGGAACTTCAGCCATAAAATTAAAAACCTCTTTCAAGCACTAGAACGATAAAAGGGGTCCTCTGACTAGTATGATCTAATACTGCCTTCTCCTCTCTGTGTTCTACAGACAAGAAACGCGAGCTCTCAGCCACAAGGACGGAATCCAAGTAGCATCTCTACGTGAGTATAGACATAGGAAGTGCTCTCAATCACTGAACACTGCGTACACAACGACGACTCCTTACCCAGGATGTGAAGTCCAGAATCGTACAAGTTCGCAACAGTACAGTGCCTAACCGTTCTAACTATAAAATCTCCTGAGAGCAAAGACAGCAAGTCTGTGTGTACTAACAAAAGCAGATATTAAGCAACCGTCAAACATGGGCGCTCCAAACGGTAAGACCTCTTTCTCTCCACCGCTGGCTTTCCAGCAAAGCTTGGCTCCCTTCCCTCGTTACCGCAGAAGGTGAATCATATTCTCTAAACCACAGAAAATTCTCCCTCTCTAGAAATTCTTCCAAACGCCGACCAGCCATGTTTTAGTCTTTTGTCGTCCGGCGCGGAAAGTTTGCGAGGAAATACCTATCCCCCATTAATTAGGAATTCATACAGTGGCATGCTTCTCAGAGTCAAAATCCTCGGAAATAACCCATCCTGCGTGATTTTCGAATTAACGCTTCCTTGCTCCTCTCTGCTGCGTCCAAGCTCTTCAGAGTTTCCAATTATCCTTCCGGCCTAGCTACAATACCGGCCAGCCCGCCACTCTATTGTGCTTCAGCGCTCAGGTGCCCCGACCGTCCAGCTAGGGCTACTTCCTGTGTCAAGCATGACCAACACATCTGTGCGGGCTTTTCCACCCAGGGCATGAGTTATGCCTGCCATTTCATTTCCATTGGCATTCCAACCTCTGCTAGTACTGGCAATCACTCATTGCGCCGTTTTGATAATAAACACAATCCATCACCTTTCATACTAGTTGTATGTGACAATGTCAATCATCTTTACTATGTAAAACCTATGAAATGATACCTAATTCCGGTTGTAAATCACGGCAATGGTCCTCCTAAAAACCTGAAAAATAGCAACTTTTAAATGATTTTTCTTGAACGAAAAACACCTTTTCATTCCCCCTGAGAGCTTGGGAGTGCCGCGACACCACTTTCCCACAGCAAGGTGTGGCGTCCCCATTTTCCAGGGAACAAATTATCGTTGAGTCTCGATTTAATGTGTGGGAGTTGCAATATGAGGTTAGGGGGATTGAGGAAGATGCAAAGGGAATTGCCACTGGAGTTGCAAATGGTAGCGAAACCGAATAGCCAGAACCTCCAGTTTTATAATCATAGTGCAGGAGTAGCTGTGTGAACATATAATACATCACTAGACATGGTAATCAGAACACCAGTAGCACGTAAGCATGCGATATTCAGATGTGACACGGGGCATACCTACCCAGTTATTTAAACAGAACCTGACATTCTTTGACCACTTCTGGGAACTGAGTGAGGACCATTTTTGCAATCAGATGATAGCTGCAAAAGAGGGGAGGATTATGACCGAGGAATTGTTGTAGCATGTGAAACATCGAGAAGAAAGACGTCAGGTGACAGTGATCTAGAGCATTGAGATTCTAGGCACCATAGTGACTCTCATCTTGCTTTTCCCAGCCCTGACACATCGAGACGAGAAGCCAGAAAGAGAGGTGATCCATTGACGTTTCGAGATCCCACATATAGGCTCCCCCGAGCTAGCAATAGAAAGTATATATTTAAATTCAGTTTTAACATTAGAACTGAGTAGCATTTAGGAGCAACCGACTCAGTGGTATTAGTTCTAGCTTATAGCTTAGGAGATTTCAGTGGAGAAATGGGCCAGAGTAAGACCCGGGAGTTTGGGTCTTCTTTATGGAGTTGGGTAACGTTCCGCCACAGTCTAAGTAATAAGAAGTGGTAAGTTACTCACAAGAAGGATCGCATTAGCCACCACGGACTGGAGGCCGCCCATGTGGGGACATTCAGAACAGTATAAACAGACAGGCAAGCAGGTTGCACAGTAAAGGCAGCCGACCCCAGTAGAGACCAGAGAACGCAGCAATAGCCACTGAAATAGGCGAGACAATATCACCACACCAAGGATGTGATGAATGATGTGACTAGCTGCAAGTTTTAGGGAAACAAACGTGCCAGAGAGGAGTATCAATAGTGCTGTACTTTGAGCCAGGACAGATTCGTCATTTATTCCTAATACAATCGTCTTCTCCATATTGCTTGCTGAGTTCTGCAGCAGCACCCTAATGGTGGAGCCGCACTGAGCCGTGGGACGATGGAGTGTGTTGCCAAAGCAGCCATAGGTTCGAGTCTAGGCTGCACATGCCACTTTCAGTGCTATGTTCACGGTGGGAATTAATGTCCCAGCGCTGCCTACCTGCCGCCGTATCCTGCTGCCGCCAGAACTAGGTTCCAAGGGGGACTCTGAGCAAAAGCGCCAACCACCATCTGACTCCAGCACAGCGACAGTAGGTCGAATCCTCAGCGAAGTAGTCTCCACGTGCCACTACAGTGAATGCATGCAGGCCAGAGGGGATTGTCCAGATGGGATCACCGCTACCACTCAGAGAAACAGTGTGCTGCCGACGTCACGGCCGTGGGCCAGTAGACTGCCTCTGTCCATGGACCTTCTGTCAGCATCAGCGGGTGTCAACACAGCATTCTCGGTGCACGCCGCTGTGCATACGTCACTGCTGGACCAGGTCAATGTGAAGAGGCATGTTTACCTCACTGAACCACAAAACAATGTGTACGGGAGCTAATGAAGACATGGTTTGTTGTCATGAAGACGTGGTTTCACTGGGCTACTTCGGCTCACCACTTACCCCCACACTCTTCAACGGCATGTATTTCTACTGGAAGGTTAATCTCACATTAATGATCACTTATAAGTGTCCAGCCACTTTTGATGATGTTACGGATGTATCTGTACTTTCGTCCACGTATTGGAGTTCTGTCTACTGAAAAAATGGTCAGTCCATTGAAAAATCTCACCCAAAGTTGGTATTTTTCGTTTGCTAAAACGATCAGTGCAACCAAGGAAACTGTCCACTGAATGGTGTGCAGACCTACACGGTAAAATATTGTAGTCCCTAGTCTCACATCATATCCCACGCACTCTCTTACCAATTTCACGATAATACAAAAACGCGCCACACTTCCTTCAATTTTTTTCGATCTCCTCCATCAATCCTATCTGGTAATGATATCAAGCTGTGCAGCAATATTCGTGAAGAGGGCGAACAACCTCAGTGTAGACAATCTCTTTTAGCATAGATTTGCTGCATCTATGAAGTGCTCTGGTAATTAATTACAGATTTTGCTTCACCATTCCAAGTGATCTAAACACTCTTGTAAAGGATAATCACATTATTTTGTACCATTTCTGTGTATGTAGAGATATTCCTTACAACCCAAAATACATGCCGAAATGGAATGGTACTGTTGTATCCTGACTGGATTCCCAGAGAATATTATGCGACAATATCTCGAAACTATACATTTAAATTGCACTGAAAATACCAAGCACATGTCTCACTGTAACCACTCATGATTTTCTTTTCACATATGGCATGTATTTTGACCAGCAGATACACCCCACATTCATATCAAATAGTATGTGTCCAGTTACTTTTGTTAAGTGTAGATGTATGTCCAAAACAGATTGCAGATTGCTAAGATGAAAGATGAAAATAACATCAGGCATGTACGCTTTTTGAATAAGTTTTATAATTAGACATGATTTTTTAAACGTGTGGTCCTTGAGTATCAGCTTCCATGTACATGCAGCTGCTGGGATGTGTACTGAAGAGACATGCCTCAGGTGTGCTACTGGGAGGTGTTGCAGTGGGGCACTTATATGTTTATAGACATGCAATAGCAACATCTCCCCTATCCTCACACTGTATGGGGATAATTCATTCCACAGTGCATGGATGTGCCATTACTCAAACTCCAGTAGCATAACTGTGCATGTGGAGGGGGACCCACAGTCACAGCATTGCTAGTGGTGGTGTATGGTGCTGGAGGCTGTGTGGCCGTAGTGTGGAGTACACCACAGGAGACACCCTTCCACATTTTTTCTTGTTTATAGCAAAAACACTGTTATTGTTTCTGTCCTGTTCCAGTGGTGGTGATAGTAGCACAAGTGTGGAATATTGTATAGACATGGGATATTGGTGCAGTTTAGCATCGTCTTGTATGTGACCTGCAGTGTGTTTACATACATCTGTAGAAACGTTCCTACCCGGATTTTTTAAAATTTCCTGCTGCTTTTACACATACCAGGTGCGACAATAAAGTAATGAGACTGATTTTCTTTGCAAGATGTGGCAACGCTGCAGGCTTGCGTTGGTCTATAAGCTGCTTCTAGTCCAACTGATCAGTCGGGAGTTGTGCTGCAATCATTTAACACGTGTTTGTGTCTCTCGTCACGGAAATGGAAAGGCATAATATTGCGCAACGGTATGCCATTTCTTTTCGCGTTAAACTGGGTGAAAATGCGACGGCAACTTACGATAAGCTTCAGAAGGCTTTTGGTGAGGAGGTTATGTCAAGCGCTCATGTTTTACGTTGGCATAAAAGGTTTAGTGAAGGCAGAAGGAATGTTGAAGATGAAGATCGCATTGGACGACCATCAACCTCAAGGATGTCAACCTTTCCAGGGTGCATACACTCATACGATCTGATCGAAGATTATCCGTGAAAATGATTGCAGAACTGAACATCAATCGAGAAATGCTTCGTCTAATAATAACTGAGGATCTTGGTATGAGGAAGATTTGTGCAAAAATGGTCCCCACAAATCCCTCACCACAACAGCAAGAAGCACGGAAAAATGTAGTAGCCGATCTGTTACAACAAACGGAAATCAATCCAGAATTGTTGAGCCGTGTTATCAATGGTGATGAAAGTTGGTTTTCTTCAGTACAATCCAGAGACAGAACACCAAAGTTCGCAATGGTGCTCAAAGGGATCACCCAGACCAAAAACAGCTCGCATGTCAAAAAGTGAAATGCATGCTTGTGTGCTTCTTTTATTCCAAGGGAATTGTACATAAAGAGTGGGTGCCTCGTGGACAAACAGTTAACCAATATTACCACAAAGAAATTTTAGAAAGACTTTGTAAAAGAGTTATTCGTATCAGTGCCAACATTGCTGATAATTGGATACTGTATCACGATAATGCGCCCTCCCACACTGCTCTGTCAGTACAGCAATTTTTAACCTCAAAACAAATTTCTGTAGTACCACAGCCACCTTATTTTATTGCCAAGAATCAAAATGACGGTCAAGGGACACCATTTTCAAACAACACAAGATGTCCAAAAAGCTGTGACGAGGCTCTTGCAGGATATTCAGAAGATGAATTCCAGAAATGTTACCATCAATAGCAGAAGCGCTGGAAAAAGTGTGCGCAATCGGAAGGGCACTTCTCTGAAGAAGACAGCACTAAACTTGGCTAAAACGGTAAGCAACATTTTTTTCACATCAGTCTCATTACTTTATTGTCGCATCTTGTATGTCCTATCATAATGTCAGCCTGTCAGTGACTACATAGTGTGTCAGAAATTGTACTAATTAAGATAAGGATGACATATAAAGGATGATTCAGATGCCCTTACTGCTGTCGTTTTATGCAACCCGCAGTATTATACTTGACCTTCATATACCACCTTTGAGATTTTCATACTCTCTGGCTCGTTTCGTACAAACTCTTAGTGCTACCGAAAATGGGTAGGGACTTTTTCTAGGAAATTTAATTTAGTTATATTCTGTGCTGGGATACGTCTTCGGTGGAGACCACGGTTCTCGAGTTATTCCACCCCACAGTCACCCCTCAACAATCAGGATTTATAGTATCTTGATCGTGCACTCCCTCCTACCGCTGTACAAAAATTTCCGAGCACTTGAAATATTCCCGATGTTCGATCTTTTTTGGAGTCCATTGATCGGGCTGTTAGCCCACCAGCACAGTAGGCTATTTCGTTGACATTACAACACTACTGGCCATTAAAATTCGTACACCACGAAGATGACGTGCTACAGACGTGAAATTCAACCAACAGGAAGAAGATGCGATGATATGCAAATGATTAGCTTTTCAGAGCATTCACACAAGGTTGGCGCCGGTGGCGAAACCTACAACGTGCTGACATGAGGAAAGTTTCCAAGCGATTTTTCATACACAAACAGCAGTGTCGGCGTGATGGTATGGGGTGCCGTTGGTTACACGTCTCGGTCACCTCTTGTCCGCATTGACGGCACTTTGAACAGTGGACGTTACATTTCAGATGTGTTACAACCCGTGGCTCCACCCTTCATTCGATCCCTGCGAAACCCTACATTTCAGCAGGACAATGCACGACCGCATGTTGCAGGTCCTGTACGGGCCTTTCTGGATACAGAAAATGTTCGACTGCTGCTCTGGCCTACACATTCTCCAGATCTCTCACCAATTGAAAACGTCTGGTCAATGGTAGCCGAGCAACTGCTTCGTCACAATACGCGAGTCACTACTCTTGATGAACTGTGGTATCGTGTTGAAGCTGCATGGGCAGCTGTAGCTGTACACGCCATCCAAGATCTGTTTGACTCAATGCCCAGGCGTATCGAGGCCGTTATTATCGCCAGAGGTGGTTGTTCTGGATACTGATTTCTCAGGATCTACGCACCCAAATTGAGTGAGATTGTAATCACATGTCATTTCTAGTATAATATATTTGTCCAATGAATACCCGTTTAACATCGGTATTTCTTCTTGTTGTTGCAATTTTAATGGGCAGTAGTGTAATTTAAACGTGCCAATAAGGATAATGAACGAGAAACGGCTTTTGTAAACAACACGATAAATCTAATTACTTTGCCAAGCACAACAGTTTCGCAGTCAAAAGACCTGACGAATACAATGATGCTGGTGTTTATTTTATGCTGTTAAAATTTACAGAATTGTTAGGCAAAATTTACACAAACGTCAGTTTTACAATGTGTAAGTGTTCGATTAAGCCGATGGCGTAATAAGGCCAGTCAGTCAATGAAGGCCAAAATAGGTCGAATGTGGGAAATAATTCGTGCAGTTGCAACTGAGAGGGAGTGCCACGAACAACAAACTAAAAATACTGACCAGTGGGAGATGAGTGTGGGAGTGAAAGTGCATTTGAAGGTCACTTTTGTATATTTTGTTGAATAAATCGAAAACTACGGCCTTTAGAGAAAACTTATCTCAGTACAAAGTTTAACAACCTTAAACCTCCTATGAAAAGATCCTGTTCCTTTTTTTCTGTAAGTCTAATAGTTTGCACATAACGAGCGAGAGAATATGAAAATCTTGCTCATGGCTTATGGATGCTCGCCGTAATATAAAATTATAGTGGTTGGGGCAGCTGAATAACCTTGCATATAGAGGCAACCATGTTTGAATGTGACGTCATTTTTAGGTCATAAACTATAGTAATTAAGGTAAAGCAGTCTTGCAGGCAGCGCCACAAAACAGAATAATGTTATTTTGAATATCTCATCTACCAGTTGGTGGAGTGGGGCAGGAGAAAATCTTAAGTGGCCATTTCCAGGTCATGTATTATGGTACTTAAAATAAGGGTGGTGTAAATATAGTGGCAGCTATTTTTTGGTTCATAGATTATGGTAATTAAGATAGGTCAATATATCCATCAAGATAATGTTTATGGTGGTATCCATTTTTGGGTCATAAATTATGGTATTCAAGATAAGGTAGCATAAATATAGAGGCAACCATGTTTTGGTAGTGGCCTATAAATTATAATAGATGAATCATTAATTTGATTTACACAGATTCTGGATAAGAGCGCAGGTGGGCTATTGAGAGTGGGGGGAGGGAAAAGTGACCTTGAAAGAGACAGATGGTCTTTGTTTTTATGATGGTCATAAATCAGAGTGGCAGAAACCTCTCAGCTACACTACTCCCTACTACTAGCAGCTCATTGACAATTCTAGAAATTTTAAATGTGTATGCTTCATTAAAGGTACAGTTGCCAAAGTCTTCACTTAGAGGGTAACAGGGCTAAGAGCGTACCCAGCATCTGACGTAGGGAAGTGGGGGTGGGATGGGGATGGTAAGTCACGTTAGTTTTGTGGAGGAATCTCAGCGCAGTGTCTTGCAACATAAAGTAAACTCATGGCCAGGCAACTGGCCAGGCTGTGGGTGGAGTACAGCATTTCTTCACCACAGCACTTGGAGTAGGCTGGGGGAGGATGGTGGATCTACCAGCCTGGCTGCCTTTTGACCCTGCGAAAGCTGCCTGCTACTCATTCGGTTGCAGGTTGTGTGGAGGTGGTGCCGTCCTGGAGGGACTGGAACGAGGATAAATCCTCAGTTCTGTCCAGGAGTGAATCAAGGATCTCGATGCCCAGATTCTAGTGCTCTACCCGCTAGACATGTCCAATATGAACGCAGAAGTACTGGAAAACTGTGTTTATTAATCGCTGAACAAAATAATTCTACCACTTTTAATAAGTAGCTATCACTTACAATCTACTTTGCTGAGAGTATGTACTTTGAATGAGAGTTATACTTGTTATTTGGTTGAATGGCAGATAATATTTAGTCATATGGGAATATTTTCTATATTCACATTGTTAGCAGTTTATGATATAAGCTGGTTGCAAGAGGAAAAAATTGTGGACCCGTAGTATAACGCTACTGAAAGCTTTTAGTACTCAGAGTTACACTGACAGTTTCAGGTGCAAGGGAAATTCTGCCGAACGGCTAAGTAGTTATGAGATTTTGTAACCGACAGCTCACGAACTCACCCAATGTTATTAAACCTGGATGAGTATAGTGCGCTCCATTTTAAGAAAACCTAGTTTTCCATATATATCAGTGTTTATGATGTCACACCTCCCGAAATGTGTGTTGTAATTTAATTTTCAGGTGCAGTCTGTGGTATGTGTCAATACAGTTTCCCAAATGTTTTGTGAATAGAAATAATTGCAAGAAAATAGTAAAAACGCCATGCCTGATAGTTTTACTGCATGAATGCCGGCTGGAGTGGCCTAGCGGTTCTAGGCTCTACAGTCTGGAACCGCGCGACCGCTACGGTCGCAGGTTCGAATCCTACCTAGGGCATGGATGTGTGTGATGTCCTTAGGTTAGGTTTAAGTAGTTCTAAGTTCTAGGGGACTGATCACCTAAGAAGTTAAGTCCTATAGTGCTCAGAACCATTTGAACCAACTGCATGAATAAGGAAAATGTAGTAAGCGATAAACTTTTCTCCTTTCATTATTTTGTGGGATGTGTCAGCGATAAAACGTTTCGAAAATGTTTGCAATCCTGTGTTCCCAAGCATATCCAACTCCTGAGTGCACATATAAATTTTTAATGTTATAACTTTGCACAGAAAGCAGAGAATCAGATCTGACTCGTAATGTATGTCACAGACGGTATCTGGAGCATGCAAAGGGTGCCAGTGTTGCAGAAGGCGGACTGTTGCTCGTAATACATCTCTACATCGAGGCAAGCCGTAATGGGTTGGGTTGGGTTTTTTGGGGAAGGAGACCAGACAGCGAGGTCATCGGTCTCATCGGATTAGGGAAGGACGGGAAAGTGTCTTTTGAAAGGAACCATCCCGGCATTTGCCTGGAGCGATTTAGGGAAATCACGGAAAACCTAAATCAGGATGGCCGGACGCGGCATTAAACCGTCGTCCTCCCGAATGCGAGTCCAGTGTCTAACCACTGCGCCACCTCGCTCGGTTGCAAGCCGTAATGAAAGAGTGCAAGTGGCGCAGAACAAAACTACCCAATGCGTAATTTTCCGAACCTCGCAGTACGGAACCACAGAGGGTAACTTCTGAACTCGGCCTCTCTAGGGCGTCCTAGCACTGATAGGATGTGTGAAGGCGCGGGGGACTGATAATAATTGAGACGTCACGGCAGGGACAAGTCTACTGACACCTCCAGATAATGCGGGCAAATGTTGGCATCACTGGCCATGTTGGCATTAAGTCCAGATTAAATACGACCGTTGCAGAAACCTCTGTCTCAGTATCTGGTCATCCCATCTGCCTCTATAATTCCGACGGAATGGCAGTCTCGATTTTTACAGGACAACTTGGTTGTCGAATCACAATGCATTGCCTGCTGCCGGAAGAAAACACCGCCTCCAAGACTGCAGCCGAACGGCTGTAGTGGGCCTTACAGCTGCTAGATGGTGCTGCTCCAAGACAGAAAAAGCTGTGGACAATCCTGTGTCTCCCCCTGGTGAACGGTGTAACACGACAGCCTATTATATAGGAAAAAGGCACTTCATTAATCACTAACGCGCAACCGCTGAAGCACAGGCTGCGGTTAACGTCGTGTCATATTCGCGTTGACAGTTGAAATCAGCTAGACAGGAGCATGTGGAAGGTCGGTTTCACACTGTGCTCAAGGATGCGGTTGTCACCGGAAAACCCGGTCCGTTGGCCCGTTCTCGTTGCTCACAGCCGCTTTTCGCGTCCAGTGCAAAATTAAAGCTGGAACCCAAAATTAATAAATAAAGAACCATACGTGTCACTGAAGAGCCAGTGGACTCATTTGAAATGGAAAAGATGGAGGATTACGCATGTGAAGACGCGCCTTCGATATCCGCATTAGTTTATAAGCTTTAGTTTATGAGTTATTGTATGTTAAATGTTACAAATACTTCCTGCACTGTAAAAATTAATATCTCGGCAACGCATTAACCTATTGATACAAACGGGGTGTCTATTGATACATCTCGTAGAACTGTATCGGAATGTGATAGAAGATTTACTGAAATTATTGACATATTTAAATCAGAGGCCGAAAAGTGGATTTCTCCCAATTAAAAACAGGTTTACTTACTAAATAAATAGAGAAACATTAAATGCAGCGGCAGTACTCTAAATTTTAGATATATAGGAAATTATTTAATGTATAATTTAAATTGTTTGTTAATATTAATCTCAGTAGCTCGGTACGGGCTTTTGTTAAAGTTTCGAGAACATACCTTCACCGAAGAGTCAAGCAGTATATTGCTCCCTCCTACGTATATCTCGCGAAGAGACCATGAGGATAAAATCAGAGAGATTAGAGCCCACACAGAAGCATACCGACAATCCTTCTTTCCACGTACAATACGAGACTGGAATAGAAGGGAGAACCGATAGAGGTACTCAGGGTACCCTCCGCCACACACCGTCAGGTGGCTTGCGGAGTATGGATGTAGATGTAGATGTAGAAAATGGAGGAAAACAATGAAAATTATTGTTTGTGAATAAACTGTGGTGGTAAAAGAAAACTGATACCAGCATAATATTTCTCGGAAAATTTCCATTTGATTTGATGTATAATATGTGTATAAAAGGTTAAAATCAAGAATTTAAGCAATTTTCGTGTTCAGTAGTTTGTGATCAGTGGTGAACAGTGGCAATTTGGAGGGAGTCCACGTTCGGACTCCTTTGGAGGCGGTCAGGTTGTGTTAGAAGTCAGTTTTATCTGATGAGCGGTGAAATAGTCGCCAGTTCGCGTGTGTGAATTGTTCATAGTTCCTACTTTCGGACATAGATGTTTTTCCGCATCTGATGTTACTTTTCGGGTTGCGTGTGATGCAAGCCTCACTTATAAAGGATGGCGCACGGTAAGTCACCTGAGTTGTTTCATGAATAACACGTTTTTTTCTGGACAAGATTTGTAATTTATTGATGTAGAAGTAAACAGCTTGGAAAGACAACCTAATAAATCACATGTTCACTATGACTGCCGTTTTGGTTTCCAACTATTTCTAGTCGCACACATGCATTTGTGACGATTCTCCGACAGAAATATTCTGGAATGGCGCGGCATAACTCCACAGTGATGGCCGTAAGTTGCACTGTATTTTCGGGTTTTCTGTGGTACACCTTCTCTTTAAGCAACCCGCAAAATGAAGAAGTCACATGGGTTAATGTTCGGGCTGTGGGACGGCCACATTTCTCCTCCAGCATAACGTTCTGGAAATCTGTTTGACAATACCCAAAGTCTTTTGTGTAGGAAATCAAGCACAACGTTGGCGGTATGGAGGCGTGCTCCATCCTGCATGAACCATTGTGTCTGCAGCGGAAGACATGAGGCCATGACTTGAGGAAAGAACTGGTTTCGCAGCATGTGTAGCATAATTAGCGTTCACCGGTTACTGTAGCATCGAAGAAGAACGGACCGATGATTCCATTGCTTGACATCGCGACCCACCCACCCACCCACCCACACACACACACACACACACACACACACACACACACGCGCGCGCGCGCGCGCGCACACACACACACTTTCTCCCCATAGGTGTCTTTCGTGCGGATTATTCGTGAATGTTCACGTGCCCAGAATCGAACGTTCTGTTTGTTCACAACACCGTTCACGTAAAAATAAGCTTAGTCAGAAAACCAAGTGTTGCGTAGCACTGCCTCTTGGTCTTGCTTGATTGCCCACCTTGCAAACTGCAGTCTCCGCTCCTTACCGCTCACAGTAAGTCTATGCACCACAGTCATATTGTATGGATACAAGCGAAGGTCGAATTGAATTCTTTGTACAGATCGGTCTGGAACCGCACGACTGCAACGGTCGCAGGTTCGAAACCTGCCTCGGGCATGGATGTGTGTGATGTCCTTAGGTTAGCTAGGTTTAAGTAGTTCTAAGTTCTAGGGGACTGATGGTCACAGCAGTTAAGTCCCATAGTGCTCAGAGCCATTTGAACCATTTTTGTATAGATCGGCGTGAAATTCCCAACTCGGTACTAGCTCTTCTTGTTCGTTTACTCGGACTACGAGTCAAAGCTACTGGAATTACTTCAATGTTTTGCGGCGAACGTACATGCATGCGGCCGCTGACACTCCAAAACAGATCCAGTACGTTCCATTTTTTTCTGTAATCTGCATTTTTTTGTGCGACTGTCAACCGTCCTTTGTCCGCCATCGTGGCAAATAGAAATGGCGGCCTCACAACGGAAGCGATGAACTCGCCATCTGGCGTAGTTTCCATGAACTGCACAAAGTTGGGCGCACAAATTGAAAGCTGTTGTCCGATTAGTATACTTGTAAGATCAATCGGGGGACTTAAGGTGAGCCATCCTGTATGATTTCAGTGCGTAGCCACTGTGAAATTTATAGTTCGGTATATTGCGGAATTTTATCGGTTTTCTAAAGATAACTCACGCAATTAATCGTGGTTTATTCAACCTCCTCCAAAATCTTAACAAACTCGGTCAGGCTCTGATATTAATTTATTGTGAACTGTAGCTTTCGGTTTTTGTGTTCTTATTGGAAACAAATTTGAATTGGTGAAACTTTAAAAAATACTTGAGTGTTTGCGAGATTTTTGCATAGCAAAATATTTATGTTAAATACTTTTTTGGAACATTGGGTGCATTACGACGAATCTGCGTTGCCGACCCACAGACGAAACGTAGCCAAACTTCGTCCAACCACATTTACGGGGGCTCATTTAAGTGTTTGTGCTGTTAATGTGTGGGTAGATCTTTTCTTCCAGGAGCGTGTCGGGGCTCCGAGCTGATATAGAACTTGTGAACCGTTTAGAACTTTGGTTTTCGGCGAGTTAGTGAGAGAGATTGTATTTTATTTCGCCAGCCACACCACATGCACATTCGCAAACAATGGCTGTACCAAGTGAACGCAAACTATTTCCTACAACCTGTTGGGTGAGACACCCGAGTACCGTCTCCCTGGCTGTACGCTGTGTTGCTGATTTGGGTCCTGGGCTTCTACCTTCGTGACCTCTCCATCCAAGACCTGCTGTCGGCACCCGATTAAGCACACGCCTGTCTTTGAGAGCGCTGGCGTAGGCTACACGAGTTATTGGCGAGCTGTCGTAGGCTTGCGCCTACAAACTCCGCTTCCAGCAACCTGCACAACTTCACTGTTTGGTCCTGACCTAAAAGTACCCAACGGCTGCAGCTGATGAAGTTGTGTATCCGCATTCCTTGTCACACTCGAGTGTGCAAAAGAGCGCCTCTTCCATCATATTGGGAAACCGTAAAACCACTAGTAATAATTATGTTTCCATACAACACTGTTTCACTACCGGTGCAGGGCATAAGACAGAGGTACACAGCAGCTCCCGATCTCGACATCCTGCACCAGCAACGTCATCACCTCACCCGTTCAGCCTCTGTGACCACAAAAAATCCTGACACGATGGGTGGGTGACCACTACACATGCGTAAAGGTTTTTCGAAGTGCTCTAATTCTCAAACACTGGAAGAACAGAATCTGGGCAAATTAGTACGCCAAGAGTTACAGTAACTCAAGAAATACACATGGCTTGTATGTTTGGTACTTGTCTTATTGTATTAAACCATTCACATAAGATTATATCTCTTAATGTGTAGTTTATAACAGCCAGAACGTTTTAAATTCTGTTAATATTAATTTAAATACTGAAAATTAAATTTTTGTTGACCCTGGTAGCCGTTAGATACGCAACTGAAACTGTATGAAATCTTTAGCTTTCTAGGTGGTACAGATGGTGCCTGTCAGTATGCATGCCATACTCTGACATTCTTCAATAGGTATGGAACAGATACACTACTGGTCATGAAATTGCTACACCAAGAAGCAATGCAGATGATAAACTGGTATTCAATTGACAAATATATTATACTATAAGTGACGTGTGATTACATTTTCACGCAATTTGGGTGCATAGAACCTGATAAATCAGTACCCAGCACAACCACCTTTGGCCGTAATAACGGCCTTGATACATCTGGGCATTGAGTCAAACAGAGCTTGGGTGGTGTGTACAGGTACAGCTGCCCTTGCAGCTTCAACACGAAACGACAGTTCATCAAGAGTAGTGACTGGCGTATTGTGCCGAGCCAGTTGCTCGACCACCTTGGTGAGAGATCTGGAGGATGTGCTGGCCAGGGCAGCAGTCGAACATTTTCTGTATCCAGAAATGCCTGTACAGGACCTGCAACATGCGGTCGGGCATTATCCTGCTGAAATGTAGGGTTTCGCAAGGGATCGCATGAAGGGTAGAGCCACGGGTCGTAACACATCTGAAATTTAACGTACGCTGTTCAAAGTGCCGTCTGTGCGAACAAGAGGTGACCGAGACGTGTAACCAATGGCACCCCATACCATCACGGCGGGTGATACGCCAGTATGGCGATGACGAATACACGCTTCCAATGTGCGTTCACCGCGATGTCGCCAAACTCGGATGCGACCATCATGATGCTGTAAACAACACCTGGATTCATGCGAAAAAATGACGTTTTGCCATCGAGCACCCAGGTTCGTCGTTGAGGACGTCATCGCAGGCGCTGCTGTCTGTGATGCAGCGTGAAGGGTAATCGCAGCCATGGTCTCCGACCTGATGGTCCATGCTGCTGCTGCGAACGGCGCTGAACTGATCGTGCAGATGGTTGTTGTCTTGCAAACGTCCCCATCTGTTGACTCAGGGATCGAGACGTGGCTGCACGATCCGTTACAGCCATTCGGGTAAGATGCCTGTCACCTCGACTGCTAGTTATACGAGACCATTGGGATCCAGCACGGCGTTCCGTATTACCCTCCTGAACTCACCAATTCCATAATCTGCTAACAGTCACTGGATCTCGACCAACGTGAACGGCAATGTCGCGATACGATAAACCGCAATCGCGATAGGCTACAACCCGACCTTAATCAAAGTCGGAAACGTGATGGTGCGCATTTATCCTCCTTACACGGGGCATCACAACAACGTTTCACCAGGCAACGCCGGTCAACTGCTGTTTGCGTATGAGACACCGGTTGGAAACTTTCCTCATTTCAGAACGTTGTAGGTGTCGCCACCGGCGGCAACCTTATGTGAATGCTCTGAAAAGCTAATCATTTGCATATCACAGCATCTTCTTCTTGTCGGTTAAATTTCGCGTCTGTAGCAATTCATCTTCGTGGTGTAGCAATTTTAATGGCCAGTAGTGTACATCTGTATACGTGGCGGGCCAAGCAGTGAGCTCTATTTGGGAAGGTCATAATCTATTTCTACGAGAGGTGGGGCGGGGAGGGGGTGGGGATTCCAGACATAGCCCTTGCTGGATACACACTAGTGCAGTCCAATTACTTAAGTCAGTATGACTGAATAAAAAAATTTAAATAACAGGGATCAACAAAGTGCGAGGATTTGAAAAGAAGCACTTACATGCTTTCATAAAGATACATCGCTCAATAATATGCGATCTGAAATTCCATATATACTCCGAAAAACAGTGTGAAGTGCTTTGTAAAGGGTACTTGCCAATGTCCACACTTAGTAATTTCTTGCTGGTCATTTGCGTCAGAGAACCTACTTGTTCATGTTAACTGAAGAAGTCCATCTGAGAAGGATGTGAAATTCCATATATACTCTGAAAAACAGTGTGAAGTGCTTTGTAAAGGGTACTTCCCAATGTCCACACTTAGTAATTTCTTGCTGGTCATTTGCGTGAGAGAGACTACTTGTTCATGCTAAGTGAAGAAGTCCACCTGAAAAGGTCTCAAAAGGCCCAATGTTACTCACCAACCGCAGTCTCATATTCAGCCAGTAGGCATCACTGGCCGCGGATATGGAGGGGCAGGTAGCCAGCGTTCTGCTCTCCCAGCTGTTTTCAGTTTTCATGACCAGGGGCACTGCCTCTCAATAAAGTAACTCCTGAGTTGGCCTCACAAGGGCTGAGTGCACCCCACTTGCCAACAACGCTCGGCAGACACGGACGGTCACCCGTCCAGGTGCTAAACTAGCCTGACAGTGACCTGATGGGAGCCGATATGACTTTTGTAAACCCTCGTCACCAGGTTTAAAAGGACTCGTCGCTACTGCTGTGGAGACCGAACTTGTAAGTTCGTGAAACGGCTTCCGGTGCACTACAGTGCTAAGACAATTTCTCCCTGCCACTATTACGCAGCTATTCCCCAGGGTGAAATAACAGGATAGGAGAACGAAGGTTCTACAACACTCCAACAAATTAGTAACAAAGTTACACAAACGACTTAAAAAGGTTTGCTTATCTTTGTGAATTGTTGAATTATTAAGTCTGCAACACTGCTTGTAATGTAACACAATAAAGGTCCTCAATGGCTAAGTGCAAATTATCATAGGTAAACTTTACAGTATATAGCAAATGATATTTACAATAACCGCCTGTTCATTTCTAAGAGTTCACTAAACGACGTTCCCTGACTAAATCAGCTCCGTACGATGATATATAAGCAAGTGGGCGAGAGCTGCTCTTCTGTCTTCCGAGTACGCGTCTGTCTGTTTTCGTCCGATCATTGGCGGATTGTACTCGGCCGGCAATATGCCGAATGCCGGACATTTGCCACGCCGGACATTTGCCACACTTGCCCCTTCGCCAGGTAGCTTGAGTAGCGATCCCTCAGTTAAGGGGCGCCCTTCCTCGTACTTCTTCTGTCCGCTTTCAAACCGCCGTCTCCACATCTTACTCGATACAACCAGCAAGTAAGAGACCTTCTTCTTCGACATCTTGGCGAAATACAGAGCTTATTTTCCGAAAACGAAATATTTATAACTTTTGGGAAACGAAAGCAATACCGACGATTATGTCAGTATGTAATTAGTTTTGTCAAGTACAAATATAGATTCCTCTGTCTGTACGGTAGCTTCCTTTCACGCTTACTGATTGCGATAGAAACAGTCCATCGCCATGGGAGCAACAAGAATAGAACGATGTAAAGAGAATGCGAATGTACGCTAATCATTTCTTTTTGATCACTGCATTTGTGTCTACTTTAAATACTACAACTGCATGCCTAAAAGACAACAAGGAAAATGGAAACGGGAATGTGAATGTTTGAAACGAAGAATGACATACTCCATATTAATTTACTCTCTAAAATGCGATATCCCATGCGGCGAAACATTAGTTAATAAAGTGTAGCAGGACAATTTTCAGAACATTACTGAAAATATGTTCATTAAATAGAGGTAAGAACATCTACGATTGACATGTCATCTAAAGTCGACGTACACTTTTAAAATCTTAGAAATACGGAAATGAAGTAATACAGAATGCTATGCTTGTAACGTACGTTGTTGTTATACATTGTTTAGCTCTGGTATTTACAGGGTCACAGAGACGGCATCCTAGATTTTGGAGGGAAAAGCCGTAATTGCACTACAACAGACACAAGAAGCACAACTTAAGGAAAAATAATGTAATGTGTGTTCCAGCTCACAAGCGACATTGAAGCAGATAGTTGCTGTTACTTAGTATGGGCAGAGATTATATTCGACAAGCGGAATGAATTAATAACTGGCTCCTTTTACCGACCCCCGGTCTCAGATGAAACAGATGCTGAACAGTTCAAAGAAAACTTGAGTCTCATCACAAATAGGTGCCCTAATCATACAATTCTAGTTGGCAGTGACTTCAATCTACCCTCCGTATGTTGACAAAAATACATTTTCAGACCCTATTGTAGATAGAAAACAACTTCCGTAGATGTTCTAAATTTTTAAATTTATTTTGAAGAATTAGTTCACGAGGGCATTCAAATTGTAAATGGTTACGAAAACAAATTTGACCTCTTAGCCACAAATAATCCTGAGCATCACGACGGATACAGGGATTAGTGAACACGCAGTCGTAGCGAGGCTCAATTCCGTAACAAAGAAATGCATCAAAAGTAAACGCGAAATATGTCTATTTATAAAAGCTACTAAAAATTCGCTTGACGTCTTTCTAAGAGACAGTCTCCAATCCTTCTAAACTATGTAAGTAAAGACCATATGTAAGTTCAAAGAAATAGTATCTACAGCAATCGAGAGATTCATACCAAATAAATTAATAAGAGACGGAACTGATCCCCCATGGTACACAAAACACGACAGACAGCTGCTACAGGAGCACCGAAAAAGGCACGTATAATTTAGACGAACGCAAAATCTCCAAGATTGGCGAAGCTTTACTGAGGCTCGAAATTTGGTGCGGATTTCAAAGCGAGATGCATTTAATAGTTTCCACAACGAAAGTGTCTCTCTAGAAATGTGGCGGAAAATCCAAAGGGAGTAATGTTAAGTAAACCAGCGGAAACGCTCAGTAAGCGATGGGGGGGGGGGGGGGGGGAGGAGGAGGAGGGGGAGACAAGGCACCCAACCCTCGGGAGCAGGTAAAATCGTGGCAAACGTCTGGCGCGGCAAATGTCCGCACACCAATTGGCCGAGCTGAAGTCGATGTCTTCATCCTCAGCGCCGCCCGTGGCGCAGGTGGCGAGTCTCTATGGCACCGGCACCAGCTCTCACCTTTGTGCCTGTGGTGCTTTTGCCCTGGCTGTGTCTCGTTCGGACGACACAGCAGTTACCACTCCGGCAACGATGTTGGCTTCTTGTACGTGCTGTAATTAGTCTAATTTTGTCTTCACAGTTTCTGTACGAGAGATATGTTGGAGGCTGTAGTGTATTCATAGATTACTCAATGCTGGTTCTTGAAACTTTGCATGTAGGCTTCAGCAAGATACTAGGCATCTTATCTTAAAACAGCAACCGGTTCAGCATCTTCGTGATGCTCTTGCGTGTGTCAAACAGACCTGATCCGATGCATGCTGTCCTTCTTTGCACTCGTTCAGTATCACCTTGTGACAGTAAATCACTGTTCAGTGATTTCTTTTGGACTACTTTTCAGGATTACAATTTGTAATAAAATATCTCAGAACCCCACGTGCTTTTGCACGAACTAAAAATGAAATAGAGTTAAATACATCATCATTCATAGGGCCTAAAATGCGTGACTGTACTTTGCAAACGGCTTGGATGCTATCCAAATGCAATATCACAATTACTCTAGAATTAGTCGCACAAATAGAATGCAGGTAGGAATTATCGCGGTGAAGGAATCACAACTCAACTCCCAATGTTTGTAGATTTAACAATAAACCTGTTTACTCGCTTTCTCAAACATGATTAAAGAGCGAGGTCGTAATTAACCTGGTGGCTATCTTGTGTAAAATCTGCAAATTGTTCCGGAAAATTCTTTGTAAATCTAATTTTAAAACCAAAGTTCCATGTGGGCAATTACTCAAAAAATTACATGTGCAGACTGCAGCAACATTGTAAACTAAATTCAGCATTCGTCTGACGTGAAAATACGACAAAGTCCACAGTCTACCACTTGCTGAAAATATTCTAACTGTTGCATAATATTGGATGTTATAAATATAAGTCCCAATCCTTACAACTGTTTGGAAACAATTTTAAAGTTCTCCTTGAGTGAAAATATTTATATGTCGCAGGCTATGACACAGGCTGAAATACATTCTAAGTAGTTTGCGGTACTGGACGCAAGACATACAAGTCCCAAACTTCCACACTGTAACTAAACGTGATTCGGTCGTCACTCCACGAACACTATCGACTTGGACCACTTTCCAAACGCGACTGCCCCAAAAATGCCCACAACATATGGACACCAACTATTTAAGGCCTCGCTTAGAAATTATCCGAGTGATCTTCCGTTTCTGCAATACTTAAAATTACTAATTTACACTTTACATACATGTATTATACAACAGTCTAGGCTATAATTTTATCAGCTTTCAATTGCTGTACTCAGATTTCCAATCAGGCAAATAGTTTTCTTAATATTAATGAATTTGTCCATGTTGCGACTGCTTTGCCTTGTTTCCTTAACAAAAAATTAATAATAAAATTAAAGGAACATAAATATACATAAATAGTTGCTCCTACTATTACCTGCTGCTGCTTTTAAAGTTTCAATAATATTTTCGGGTAAGTTCAGGTTTTTGTGGATCAGAAAGCATATTTTGTCTTCTAGTTCAAAGATCGAGCTATACATTGCCGAGATATTAATTTTTCAAACATAATTTACATGCAACACCATTAAACCTAAATACACAACTGGCCATTAAAATTGCTACACCACGAAGATGACGTGCCACAGACGAGAAATTTAACCGACAGGATGAAGATGCTGTGATATGCAAAAATTACGACACGTACAACGTGCTGACATGAGGAAATTTTCCAACCCATTTCTCATACACAAACACCAGTTGACCGGCGTTGTCTAGTGAAACGTTGTCGCGATGCCTCGTGTAAGGAGGAGAAATGCGTACCATCACGTTTCCGACTTTGATTAAGGTCGGATTGTAGCCTATCGCGGTTGCGGTTTATCGTATCGCGACATTGCTGCTCGCGTTGGTCGTGATCCAATGACTGTTAGCAGAATATGGAATCGGTGGGTTCAGGAGGGGTAATACGGAACGCCGTGCTGGATCCCAACGGCCTCGTATCACTAGCAGTGGAGATAACAGGCATCTTATCCGCATGGCTGTAACGGATCGTGCATCCACGTCTCGATCCCTGAGTCAACAGATTGGGACGCTTGCAAGACAACAACCATCTGCACGCACAGTTCGACGACGTTTGCAGCAGCATGGACTATCAGCTCGGAAAGCATGGCTGCGTTTACCCTTGACGCTGCATTACAGACAGGAGCGCCTGCGATGATGTACTCAACGACGAACCTGGGTGCACGAATGGCAAAACGTCATTTTTTTCGGATGAATCCAGGTTCTGTTTACAGCAGCATGATGGTCGCATCCGTGTTGGACGACATTGCGGTGAACGAACGTTGGAAACGTGTATTCGTCATCGCCATACTGGCGTATCACCCGCCGTGATGGTATGGGGTTCCATGGTTACACGTCTCGGTCACCTCTTGTTCGCACTGTCGGCACTTTGAACAGTGGACGTTACATTTGATATGTGTAACGACCCGTGGCTCTACCCTTCATTTGATCCCTGCGAAACCCTACATTTCAGCAGGATAATGCACGACCGCATGTTGCTGGTCCTGTACGGGGCTTGCTGGATACAGAAAATGTTCGACTGCTACCCTGGCCAGCACATTCTCTAGATCTCTCACCAATTGAAAACCTCTGGTCAATGGTGGCCGAGCAACTGGCTCGTCACAATACACCAGTCACTCCTCTTGATGAACTGTGGTATCGTGTTGAAGCTGCATGGGCAGCTGTACCTGTACACGCCATCCAAGCTTTGTTTGACTCAATGGCCAGGCGTATCAAGGCCGTTATTACGGCCAGAGGTGGTTGTTCTGGGTACCGAATTCTCAGGATCTACGCACCCAGATTGCGTGAAAATGTAATCAAATGTAAGTTCTAGTATAATATTTTTGTCTAATGAATACCCGTTTATCATCTGCATTTCTTTTTGGTGTAACAATTTTAATGGCCAATAGTTTATTTTAAAAACTACTGATCTGGCTACAAGTGCATAACCATCAATGAATGACACTAATGATTTTTGCGAAGCTATTCTGAGTTCATTTTCTTATCGAATATTAAATTATATTTCTTTCTGTTCGAGTTGGTTATAGCTGCATACTCCTTTCAACTGCCGGAAGCCAAGTGTTTTTCCCATCCACCGCGTGTTACGAGCGCAATGAGCAAGGACAAAGGTAGTTGTCATACCGACTGTGTCCACCAATGTCCTGGTTTCACAAGTGCCGTTATCTATCGGCGCTGCCTACAGATCTTCGGTCCACAGCCCCAATGAAGTTCGCTCCTCTTTGGTTCTCAGCAGACCGAGGTAGGCCAGCGTCGCCCACAAACACAGACCGAGCGCATTGTCGTTTCAGCATTTTATCAGGCTCCAAAATTTCATGTATGGCTATACCCTCTCATCCTGTCCAGCACATTTAATGTTTTGCTATCTGTTTCACCCATCCCTCGCGTACTTTAACCAACACTTGAAACAGAATGCAAGCACAAACATCAACAATCTATTCTCTGAGGTGTTCAAGGCTTATGATCGCACATACTCAACTCCTTTCACGTATCCACGTAGATAGAAAACTAATGGGCTTAAATCTAGTCCTCGCCTTGTTCTGCACAAAATGCGACATAGCTCTAGAATGAGACCATTGTTTTTCTCGTTTAGTTCTCTATTAGTTTGAAATGTCACATGATTCTCTTCCCACTTGAGAATTAAGAGGTACATTCAAGATGGGGGCTATCAAAATGGCTGCAATGTTGGTAACATAGCCTCAAGGAATTTCTTCCTCTGACGTCTCTTACTGCACTGCGCCAACACAGTTAATGTGCGATCCTCACATTTTCTGCAGTCCAAAACGTTAGTTCGCAGTGCGATGAGAAACAAGACGACGTTATTGACAGTCTTTGACACTGCTAACATCACACAGACGATTCAGTCCGTCTCGAAGATCACCGTGGATCTGAAACTTTGTTGAACGTGATTGCATCCCTGTGGCCTGTACCGACACCGCTATTTTTGCTCTTATTCAAAACCATTCGATGAAATTTGAATGTGATCTGAAGTAGCAAAGTGTGTCGATGCTTTTTCAACTCTACCGTTGCGCACCACCCTCTGGTGTGATCACGGATGGGTGTGACATTGACACATGTGTGGATAAAATGGCGAGTGGTTCGTCTTAGACCTCCAATTTGCCAACACACTCAGTGTCCTCCAACGAGCGAGGTGGTGCTGTGATTAGCAAGGGCACGGCCAACTTCCTTTCAGATCCTTCCGTAATCTGATGGGAGTAGTGACCTTTCTGTTTGGTCCACTATCTGGAATCAGCCAGCCAACCAATCAGTTTCCTCCGCGCACATTTTTGGCCTTTAAAAATGTCCCTCCACAGAGACAGCCATTCACTGATTCCTAGGCGCCAGTGTGACAAGCATCGGTTTTGACACAGCTGAGTGATGATGGTATATGGTTTGTGGGGCACTCAACTGCGGGGTCATCAGCGCCATACAAAGTCCCAATTTCTACACAGTCCGATGTAGCCACTGCCACGAATGATGATGATGAAATGATGAGGACAACACAAAGACTCAGTCCCCAGGCAGAGGAAATCTCAACCCGGCCGCGAATCGAACCCGGGACCCTGTGATCCAGAGACAGCAACGCTAGTCACTGGGCCACGAGTTGCAGACATCTGAGCTGAGTGGCACTACGTCACTAAACTACCTCCTTAGGGCCACATCCGAAATCTAAGGGGTGTGGAAAGAAATACTTTTCACGCCAATACCCAGGAATCAGTGAATGGCTGTGTCTGTACTCGGACATTTTTAAAGTCCATAATAAAGGTGTGCTGGTGGCACCAAGGGTGTTGCAAAACTGGGTGGAGGGATTTATTCATGGATGTGTCGATGCCGCTCACAACTGTGATCATGCCTCAGGAGGGTGCGAAACAGGAGGGTTACAAAAACCTAAATACCTTGTAAGGTCGCATGGTCCCCTGACCTCCTTTCTTACATATTCCGTCCTCACAGTCGTATTCTGCACATCAAGAGGCTTCATTCGAACCCAAACTCGATGAGGTAGAGTCAGTTTTGTATGAATTCATGTAAGCGACATGCAAATCTCACAAGTAAATTGCAAGTGCGCACCGAGGTTGAAAAAGTCGAGGCTGGCGTACACAGCACGACAGCCACAGGAATTTTCGTTCTAAAGAGGAAACCGGCCCGCTGGGAAGACCGTCCCTTCAGAGGGCTGGCTCAACAACATACCTACTTCGGCCGAAGCTACCGCCCAGGGAGAAGACAGCTTTTGCCAGAGCGAAAGGGTAACGACCCCTGTGTTCGATTTAAAAACAAATTCCACTACACTGTGTGGGAGCGCCCAGAAGACGCATTTTTTCGCGGACTGACTGTGTAGTTACAGATTTCTCACACGAGGACAGTATATGCTTAACGGAGATGCTAGAGATTTCCGCATTGGTCGACTTAAACGAAACGTCATTCTCCCGTTTAGAAGAGCAACGCTGATTGGCGGAATATTTCTGATGCAAAGAGGCAGTGGAGTGAGGGAAGACAGCAAATGATATACCCTTGCAACTTTTCCACAAAAAGGCTCTCTTGGAGCGGGAACACGTAACGAGAGCGAGTGCACTCATATGTGTACGCAAAGGGCGAGGAACAAAGTCTCTCCTCAGTACTTCACTGGGAGAGCACCTCTGTCGTTAGAGAATCAGAGTGACACTCTATATTGAGTCCCTCGCGATTAAGCGTTGTTCACTGTGTTGGCCGCCATGCTTATTGTGCAGTGTGAACACAGACAGTACTGCGAGTGAGTATTGAGTGACATTGCAGTGGACTGGTTATCTGACCGGTGTACCATGGGAATAGTTAGACTAGGGGCGAATAGGAGTCCTTGACTTCATCAAGGCGTAGGGAAAGTTTGATTGGTAAAGATCAATCCAGATAGAAAGAGATAGTTGCGTTATTTGTTAGCAGCGAGCGACGCAGGCAACATTCGTCGCAGCTCATGGTATTGTGCGCTACAGTGTATGCGAGCCCCATCTGTCAAATGTTCAAATGTGGGTGAAATCTCATGGGACTTAACTGCTAAGGTCATCAGTCCCTAGGCTTACACACTACTTAACCAAAATGATCCTAAGGACAAACACATACACACATGCCCGAGGGAGGACTCGAAGCTCTGCCGGGATCAGCAGCACAGCCCATGACTCCATGACTGCAGCGCCTTAGACTGCTCGGCTAATCCCACACGGCCCCCACCTATTCTCACGCGACAGCGTTGACCGTACCTACAGAAGTTATTCAAGTTGTGTAGGCGCAGTTCTCAGCCATTCTGCGGAGTAAATAACATTCTTAAAGAAAACGGAGAAGCGAACCTTTCAATACTTTGTAACATAATAGCATTCCTATCCATAAGAGGCAATCAACTGTTCCAAACAGAACCCGGAAATTTATTAACTTTTTTATAAAAAAAAGGTTTCACTTGATTTCTCAGAATTTTTTGCATTAAATAATATTTTTCGTTCGTTTAATGTTTCCTTACACTAACTAGCAATCTGTACCCAAGTATCCCACAGGTTATGTAAGAATATAGAATATTTTTGTGTCTTTTCCCTACAGCGGACGACTCCAGAAAATATTTGTTGCTGAATGTTTTTCAAGCAATTCTTGTTGGTACATGAGGAGCGTCTGTCTGACTTCTGTAGTAGTGTGAGGTGGAAACTGTTTCTTGCAGGAGCCAAAGGGTATTTGTTGGATCAATCCATTGTCCAACTTGACAGAATAAAACCCACACATTCACAACCTTTTGCTGCTTCGCATCAGGTTCAAATTTCGTCGAATGGTTTTTGTTGGTCCCCAGTGTCTACACTAGAGCAAAAATTGTGGTGGAGCTATACTTTAAAGGGATGTTATCACCTTCAGTGGGGCTGCAGATCCACAAAGTCCTTTGAGAAGCACTGAATCATCCGAAGGGTGTCAGAACTGTCGTTTGCGATCGCGGAATGTGTGGGAATCGACGCCCCAAGGGAAGGTGTGTTTTCATTGACACCCTCTACACCACCCCCCGAGGCGTCTTCGTGTCGATTCTGAGCGGCTGTGAGTCCAAAATGTTTTCCTCGTCTGCCCATAAGAAAGCGGTGAGATTTCAAGGCTGGTCGTACTGACCTCCATTGCAGAGGCATCGAGAGAAGTGGTGACATGTGGGTAAGAGGGGGGCGTACCGTGTTTCCCATCGTATGACGCGTCCACGGGGGCGCTGGGCGGACTTGTTTCGAAACTTTGTGCCAAAGTGACATCATTAAGCCGCCTTACACCTCACATGAGCTTCTTAGCACTGGCCTTTTCTTCCCGTGTGTCAACACCTCGCAATTGCGACTTTACAGAGCGGCAAGTGGTTATGCTTATCTACCTGCTTTTGTTTTAGAAGGGTAGTTCCACACTTAAGGTTCACCCTGTACTTTAGTATGACTCACACGAGTGTTTTGGTTTGTAAGCGATGTCCTTTGTAAACTCGTCACATTTTCCCAGCTCCCGTCAATGAACCAAAGTCGCCCCCTTTACCTACGATTGAAGCTAATTGGTCATTTCATATCCACACAAGATGACTAATTCCAGTTGCCACTCACTAATGGTGTAATCATAGGACTTCGAGAAATACAGAACGGATCATGTCATTCTCAATGGAAAGAAGTCTTCCGAAGTAAGAGTGATTTCAGGTGTGCCGCAGTGGACTGTCTTGGGACCGTTTCTATTCACAATACATACAAATATCGGAAGTTTACTGAGGCTTTTTGCGGATGATGATGTAGTATATCGAGAGGTTGTAACAATGGAAAATTGTACTGAACGCAGGAGGATCTGCAACGAATTCACGCATGTTACAGGGAATGCCAATTGAATCTCAATGTAGACAAGTGTAATGTGCTGCGAATACATAGAAAGAAAGATCCTTTATCATTTAGTTACAATATAGCAGGTCAGCAACTGGAAGCAGTTTATTCCATAAATTATCTGCGAGTAGGCATTAGGAGTGATCTAAAATGGAATGACCATATAAAATTAATCGTCGGTAAAGCTGATCCCAGACAGATTCATTGGAAGAATCCTGAGGAAATGCAGTCCGAAAACAAAGGAAGTAGATTACAGCACACTTATTCGCCCACTACTTGAATACTGCTCACCGGTGTGGGATCTGAACCAGATAGGGTTGATAGAAGAGAGAGAGAAGATCCAACGGAGAGCAGCGCGCTTCGTTACAGGATCATTTAGTAATCGCGAAAGCGTTACGGAGATGATAGATAGACTGCAGTGGAAGACTCTGCAAGAGAGACGCTCAGTAGCTCGGTACGGGCTGTTGTTGAAGTTTCGGGAACATACCTTCACCGAGTAGTCAAGCAGTATATTGCTCCCTCCTATGTATATCTCGCGAAGGTACCATGAGAATAAAATCAGAGAGATTAGAACCCACACAGAGGCATACCGACAATGTTCTTTCCACGGACAATAAGAGACTGGAATAGAAGGGAGAACCGATAGAGGTACTCAAGGTACCCTCCGTCACACACCGTCAGGTGGATTGCGGAGTATGGATGTAGACGTACACAATTTTACTTTTTTTAACATTCAAAGTAATTTGCCAATCTTGGCATCACTTTGAAATCTCAATCAAGATCACACTGGGTATTTGCGCAGCGTCTTTGCAGATACATTCGTTTCCAACATTAAAGCAACAAACGTAAGGTTGCATTTATTTGGCTACAGAACAGTATAATCAGGTGATAGAAACAATGTAAAGAATACAGAATATAAGCAATTGCGACGTAACAGTAGACAAAAATATTCTTCGTTTTTTTCCAGTTTAACGGATTTGCACTTACATTTAGACAACTAGTTAATATGCTCAGTATGGGGTGTGACCACCTCTGCCAGCAACATAAGTCTGACAACGACGGGGAATGCTGTGACTGCTGTCATCAATGTCGTGTTGAGGCAATAACGCCCGTTCTTCCTGTAGAGCTGCTGCCACATGTCTAGAAGAGTGACTGGTGGATGCTGACGTGATGCAATTTGTCTCCCTAGTGCATCCAAGACATGCTCTATGGGATTCAAATCGGAAGAGCGAGCAGGTCACGCCATGACAGCAATATCTTCTGTTTCCAAGAAAACATCAACCACCCGTGCTCTATCAGATGGAGCACTGTAATCCATCAGTGCAAAGTCTGGTCCCGCAGCACCTCGCAACAACAGAATTTGAGCACCCAAGATCTCATCCGTTACTGACAGCAGTTAAACCTTCTCGATTCATCCGTGCAATTTCATGAAGAGCTGTTCGAGTGGTCAGCATAATCCCTGGCCACACCATTAGGGATCCATTAGGGATCCTCCGGTCTCTTACCACAATGAGTCCCGAAATCGTGTTACTCGTTCCCTCCAGAGATGTATCCGTCGAGAATCACTCTGCAGACCAAATCGGAACACATGTGTGAAAAGAAAATTGGCGCACTGTACGATAGTCTATGTGGCATGTTGACGACTCCACTCTAGACATTCCCTTCTGCGAAGATGCGTTAGAAGTACTCATGCAGCAGGTCTCTGACAGTAAAAGCAACTATGTCGAAGCCATCTGTACACCGTTAGCATCGATACAACACGTCCATTGGATGCTGTGAGGTCAGATACACTAATGCGGTACCGTCGTACCCTTACAACCAAATAACGATCTTCTGTTTCTGACGTCACACGTGGTCGGCCCTGCCCTGGTCTTTGAGACACAGTTTCGGTCTGTATAACCAGTCGCCACATCCGAGAAACAACAGAACGATTCACTTTAAGCCATCGCGCCCCGCCAGTTTGCCAATGTCCTGCTTCCATTCTTCCTACGCCTCTCCACTGCAGAGAGTCGGGCAGGCGTCTTCTCTGTGCCATACTGCACCGTCTGTGACCGTGTAGACGGCGATTGTGGATGTGGGACTAGCGGACAAATATTACCCCATTTGGTGGGTGTCCTGATGTCATCCCTGGCGTGGTTATCCGTTGACCGGACTCCCATCTTCCGTACAGAACACGATCGTACGGACATCAGTTGACTGTTTGTATTATTGTATCACGAAGTGGACGCTGGAAGAGGAAACAGCATACTGTTGCTTTAAGCCTGGTCACCAGTGTAGCACTACATCACAAAGAGCTGCATCTTCTGCCAAAAGTCTGAGGTTAATTTTGTCTGTCAGTTCATTAATATACAACGTGAACACTAAAGATCCCAATTACAATGGTTATGCCCGACTCTCCATCCGAGGTAATACGCTGCGACCTCTCTACCGAGCTTCCTACATCTACATCTACATCTACATCCGTACTCCGCAAGCCACCTGACGGTGTGTGGCGGAGGGTACCCTGAGTACCTCTATCGGTTCCTCAATCCAGTCACAGTTTCGTAAACAATCCCTTCCAGTACAGTGACCGAACCCGCATCCTCCACACAGAGGACTCGACTATGGAGGCTGACACAGGTTCTGTGGATGCACATAAATGTAGTGCAACGATGTGGAAAGACTGTTCTTCCGACGAAATCTTCTTGCGCTTCCATCCAGTTGGCTGCGCTGAAATTCTCCGACGTTTCGATATGTGTCACTCCCACCATCTCCCGCCAAAGTACTGAGATTATGACGGAGTCCCATACATGAGACACTATGCCAGTCAGTGATGGAAGTTGCGCTCATCAAAACGTCGCGAAATTTCACCGCAGTCACCTGGATGGAAGTGTAGGAAGAATTTGTCAGCAGTGTGCACTGAAAAAGCCTACGTTCTCCTTTCTTTACGCAGAAATATAGAGAACGACCTATTTTACACGATCCCTTCCATCACAACACTACCACAAACGAAAAAAGGAGATGCCAGATGTAATTGTAAGAGGCAGTGTATATGCAACCTACCGCGACTGCGATGTGGGTATATAAGCACCGACGTGTAGGCAAAGGATCAGGGTGGTATTCTTGTCTTACCGACCCGCATGCGGTAAATGTGTAAAAGTGAAGCATAGTGGCATTATTACCAAATGTGTCCAAACAGGACCAATGTGCTGTTATCCCTTTCTTGCCTGCCAAATGATACACACCGGTAGACATCCGTTAGATAATGGATCATTGACGAGATTTGTTTCGTCATAGTCCCAAACCCGTTCAGGAGGTACATAAGCAATGTCCTCAATGAAACTTCCTGGCAGATTAAAACTGTGTGCCCGACCGAGACTCGAACTCGGGACCTTCGCACTTTGCGGGCAAGTGTTCTACCATCTGAGCTACCGAAGCACGACTCACGCCCGGTACTCACAGCTTTACTTCTGCTAGTATCTCGTCTCCTACCTTCCAAATTTTGCAGAAGCTCTCCTGCGAACCTTGCAGAACTAGCACTCCTAAAAGAAAGGATATAGTAAATAGACATGGCTTAGCCACAGCCTGGGGGTTCGAGTCTCGGTCGGGCACACAGTTTTAATCTGCCAGGAAGTTTCATATCAGCGCACACTCCGCTGCAGAGTGAAAATCTCATTCTGGAAACATCCCCCAGGTGTGGCTAAGCCATGTCTCCACTATATCCTTTCTTTCAGGAGTGCTAGTTCTCAAGGTTCGCAGGAGAGCTTCTGTAAAGTTTGGAAGGTAGAAGACGAGATACTGGCAGAAGTAAAGTTGTGAGTACCGGGCCTGAGTCGTGCTTCGGTAGCTCAGATGGTAAAGCACTTGCCCGCGAAAGGCAAAAGGTCCCGAGTTCGAGTCTCGGTCGGGCCCACAGTTTTAATCTGCCAGGAAGTTTCATATCAGCGCACACTCCGCTGCAGAGTGAAAATCTCATTCTGGAAACATCCCCCAGGTGTGGCTAAGCCATGTCTCCACTATATCCTTTCTTTCAGGAGTGCTAGTTCTGCAAGGTTCGCAGGAGAGCTTCTGTAAAGTTTGGAAGGTAGGAGACGAGATACTGGCAGAAGTAAAGCTGTGAGTACCGGGCGTGAGTCGTGCTTCAGTAGCTCAGATGGTAGAGCACTTGCCCGCGAAAGGCAAAGGTCCCGAGTTCGAGTCTCGGTCGGGCCCACAGTTTTAATCTGCCAGGAAGTTTCATATCAGCGCACACTCCGCTGCAGAGTGAAAATCTCATTCTGGAAACATCCCCCAGGTGTGGCTAAGCCATGTCTCCACTACATCCTTTCTTTAGGAGTGCTAGTTCTCAAGGTTCGCAGGAGAGCTTCTGTAAAGTTTGGAAGGTAGGAGACGAGATACTGGCAGAAGTAAAGCTGTGAGTACCGGGCGTGAGTCGTGCTTCGGTAGCTCAGCAGTCTGCCTTCGGCGGTGCTACGGCGCGGACGTCTGTTTACGTCCCTGCCGGAGAAGTTCGCGCTCGCGCAGTTGTTTACCTCTTTGGCGTACTCGCTTTTTAGACGACTCGATATAGAATGGCACATGCATACCGAAAGTCGACTCTCAAGATTAGTTTTTCGAATGTATATGCGAGACCGAAAGCCTACGAAATAGAAAGGTTCCTACGAGACGAAGTTAAACTTGACTACAACGAACTTATCGGAATCCACCTCTCCATAGTAAGCAGTATCGTTTACGTCAAGCTGATTAACGATGCAGTATGTGACAGAATCATCCGAGATACTAAACATGGACTCAAATTTCGTCACTCTGACGGACATGTTTGAGAAGTAACTATTGATCATGCAGGACTGGGCTTACGAAACATACGCATTTTCGAACTTCCCTTCGAGGTTCCGTCTGACTTGGTCATTGACGCCTTATGGAAGAGTGCTCAGCCACGTTCAGGAAAAATGGTCCAACTTCACGACTTACCCCGTTCTCAACGGGGTGCGTCAAATCAGAATAGAACTGACACAACATGTACCCTCGCACTTGTTCATCGGCGGATGCAGAGCTATAGTCATCTACGATGGACAACCCAAAACATGCTCAGGATGCGGGAAAGAGGGCCACGTGCGTTCCGAAGGTATGCAGCGGAGGATAGTGCAAGTTCCAAATGGCGAACCCGTACCTACGTCCACGTTGACGCCGCTGCCACTAACGTATGCGGACGCATTTCGAACAGATCCCATCCCGAAGAATGACCAGCTACAGAATCCTGACAGTTTACGGCAACCGACTGCAGCAGAGACCGCCTCCAGTGACGAAACGACGCACACTTCTGCCGCGCCGGCGCCGACGACGCCCTTAACCGAGCGGAAAGGATCGGTAGGAGATATGGAAATTGATCCTGCGGTTGTGCCGACAGCTGCTTTCGACCCTGAGCACCGGGATTCACTTCCGCACTCGGATACGGAGGCGCACACGCGCAAACAACGGTCGCCGAAGCGCCACAAGAAACGACGGCTAGCGCCGTCGGATACCTGCTTACTGCAGTCCATGTCAGACGAACTTGGGTGTAAAGTCGATACAGTGCATCCGGATGCGCAACGGGAAGTTCTACCCCCCACACAGCAGTACGACGCGAATCACGCTAGACAGGGGTTGAATACAGACACACCGGACGGAAAGCCGACGGAAGGAGACCCTCCACCCACCGCAGCAACGCCACCGCCTTCGGTCAGCCCGGCCGGAGAGACGCGACGGGAGCTGGACCTCCAGCACAGTAACTGGGCCGACGAATCCGATGCTGACCCACACACTGACGACGCACCCGCAATGGCGAGTGCTGCGTCCACCGGATGTTAACCGCGCAGAAGATGCAGATTGACGCACAGACAGCAGGTCACCGGGCAGCAGCACACAAATTAACATAAGCGTTCATGTGCGCTTTACGCACTGAGGAACAGCGGCAGGCATATCGAACAGCCTCTATTAATATTAATACGATCAGAGCGCCTGTAAAATTACAGTTATTACGATACATGTTGCACAAGTCAGACGTCGACATCGTTCTGCTGCAGGAAGTATGTGTTGCGAGCTTCCCCGACCTCTATGAGTACTATACGTACATTACACCTACTACCGACGGCGGCAGCGGAACAGCGATACTTCTACGTAGCGGCATAGTAGCCGAGGACGTGGTGTACCTGCCGTCAGCGCGGGGACTGGCTCTCACAGTGCTGGGAGTACGGGTCGTTAACATTTACGCACCGTCGGGGTCCGACAGACGGCGCGACCGATCCCGATTTTACGCAGAGGAGATTGCAACACTATTCTTAGGTCGGTATGAACAGGTCTTATTTGGAGGCGACTTCAACTGCGTGCTCGCACCCACGTTATACTTCATGCCCGGAGCTGCGACAACTCATACAGGACATGAATCTCATTGATACATGGGAGAAGATACATGGTGACAGACGTGGATACACCTACGTCACGAGTCACTCTGTACTTCATGCCCGGAGCTGCGACAACTCATACAGGACATGAATCTCATTGATACATGGGAGAAGATACATGGTGACAGACGTGGATACACCTACGTCACGAGTCACTCTGCAAGTCGTCTCGATCGCATTTACGTAACACGTTGTCTCGAACCTGCGATCCTCGATGCGGAATTGTGGCCTGTCGCCTTTTCAGATCACATAGCATATATTTGCACGGTCTCCCTGAGTCGTCAACAGGTGTGGAGGAGTCGCAGTGTTTAGAAACTGAATACAGCACACCTCAGGGAACCTGAGTGCAGACGCATAGTCGAAGACGCTTGGCACGTGTGTGAACGACGCCTCCCGACATATCCGATGACGTTGCAGTGGTGGCTGGAATGCGTTAAGCCTGCATTGCGCCGAGCGTTAATTTCATACGGAAGACAGCAGATGATGTGGAGGCGACACACGAGGGAATTTTATTTCACGATGCTCCGCGAACTTTCTGTACAAGCACCTTCACAGGAGCGTCGAGCCGGTATAAAACGAGCACAGGCCCAAATAATTTCCATAACGCGCCGCCGTCTGGAGGGAGTCGCAATCCGTGCAAGGGCCTTTGAACGAGTCCGTGGAGAATCACCGTCGATGTATCACGTTATCAGAGAAAAACAACGTAACCGCAGAACCTTAATACAGACGGTCGTACTGCCAGATGGTCGCCGCATGACAACGCAAAAAGATATTGCCAACGCTTTCGTGGAACACTACATCTCTATGAAGAAGCGGAACACGATCAGCCAGGCTTTCATGAGGTCCGACGAATGCTCTCCGCGTGTCTCGACGAGTCGGCCAACCTGGAGTTAACAGGTGAAATCACAGTTGACGACGTAATGGAAGCGATTGAGAAGGGAGCGTCGCACAAATCGCCGGGGCCCGACGGGTTTCCGTTAGAGTTCTATCGTACATTTAAAGATCTCATGATTCCACGATGGACTGCCGTGTACTGCGAATTGATGTCTCCCAACGTGCCTCTTCCACTCGCCTTCGTAGAAGGAATGATCATCCCCATCCACAAACCATCTGGCGGCACAGGGATACAGGCCTACCGGCCACTGACCCTTCTTAATTGCGACTACAAGATCTACGCCAGGATACTTGCAGCACGCTTTAAACGCGTAATACGCCAAGTGATTTCACTCGACCAAACCCAGCTAGGAGGAGACAGCAATATACAAACGGCACTCAGTGACTACCGCGATGTTATCGCACTGGCATCAACATGTCGTCTCCGGGGTGTATTGGTATCGATAGACTTCGATCGCGCATTTGACAGGCTGAGTCATGCTTATCTCACGGACGTGATGACAAAAATGAAGTTTCCGGAAAGTTCTGTCACCGTCGTTATGAGACTACTCCACGGAACCGCATCCAAAGTGCTCATCAATGCACGTTTGGTGGGGCCCATCACCATCTCACGATCGGTCAGACAAGGGTGTCCGCTGTCAACGATATTGTATGCCATCGCTGTCGAGCCGCTGCTCTGCGGGCTCCGGAATCGACTCCAAGGAATGACGATAAGGCACAACAAGTTTATATGCCGAACATACGCAGATGACCTAGTGTTTTTAGCACGGTCAGGAGACGAGGCAAGAGCCTCCTTGCATTGGATTAATTTGTATTGTATGGCTACGGGAAGTCGCCTGAACATGGCAAAGTCGGGAGCGATGAACATCGGGAGAGGACTCCCGACAGGAAGTGTAGCACCATTACAGCCGATCAACAAGATGAAATGCCTAGGAATTATCTTCACTACAGACGTTCGACGCACGGCGGCACTGAGTTACAGACATCTTCTGCAAACAATTCGTGCGAGTGTCCGAAGTCACAGGTTAATGGCACTGGATATGATACAACGGGTCACCTTTGCCAACACTTATCTAGCCTCTCGCATCCCCCACCTGGCACAAGTTCTTCCTATACCGGTGGCGCTGGCCCGCCGAATCCTGGCGGCACTAGGATATTTTGTGAGCACGGGTCTGCTTTTTAAGGTAGGATACGAAACCCTCACCCTTCCTCGTAGTCGTGGAGGTCTTGGACTAGTCCACGTACGCGACCGAGCAGTGGCTATTTATGTAACCACAATGATAAAGATGTGGATACAACACCAGACATGTCTGACGGGCACCTTGATAGACGAACTCGCTCCACCTTCTCGTTCGGCTCCGGTAGCGGTGGCTCACATCTCACCATCGCTTACCCATATGCGAACCTTTTTTGTGGAACACAGTTATGTACATATGGAACTACCGACTACCAGGACGGCAACGGCACGTGATATATATCACATCTTGACTCGACGACGGCCGAACAATGCCGTAGAGCGCCGCCAACCAACAGTTACGTGGTCAGTGGTATGGCGTACAGTGCACCATCCACACCTTGATACAGGAACGTGCGCACTGTGGTATCAGGTGGTAAATGGGAAATACGTGACTCATTCCAGGTTGCATACAATTCATATGGCGGACGAGCCACTGTGTCCGCAGTGCAATGTTATAGACACAGAGGAGCATCGCCTGATATGCGGTCCTTCGGCGGACGTATGGTGTTTGGTCAAAAAAATGATCGCCTTCCTCCTTCGGGTGGGGCCGCGAACAGTAGAACCACGCACATTACTTCTCCCAGATAGGACATATTATCCCCGAACAAAGACAAACGCAGTGACTTGGATTCGAGGTTTAACTGTGCGTTATCTTTTCCGAGACGGCAGTAAGAATGTGCTTGACTTCTGGGCCTTATTACAAGAACATCACTCACAGCTTATGAGACATCCGAGATATCGAACATATTACGCAAATTTTTTAGGGAGTGCCTTGCTTGATCCCCCACCCAGGTGGGGTGTCCCGGGTAGGAGAATGTAATTATTGTCTATAAGTATTAGAACAAGAAAGGACCAGGACAGTGGAAAGGATCCACAAACACACGTGAAGACGTACCCGACACCAAGGCGAGGTATGACGGGATTAGCGAGGTACGCGCCTGAAAGAGGAACGTAGAGCGTTGTTGTTTTGTCCTGACAGAAGCAGGATTTTTTTTCACTCTTATGTAAAAAAAAAGTGGAAAGTCCACTTATTTACGTTTCCCAGAAAAATGTATTTTATGAAGTCATCGTCTTATATATTAAAAAAAAATGCTAGAAGCAGTTTATGTTTGTTGTTGCAAAAAAAAAGGTGGATAGAGTGTCTGCCACAAAAAAAAGAAAAGGTGTTGGGTTAGTAAGTGAAAGGTTAAGAGTTCAAACCTTGTGTGGTGCTTGATATTTTCTTTATTTAAAAAAAAAAAAAAGTGGTCAGCGCGACAGAATGTCAATTCTAAGGACCCGGGTTCGATTCCCGGCTGGGTCGGAGATTTTCTCCGCTCAGAGACTGGGTGTTGTCCTAATCATCATCATTTCATTCTCATCGACGCGGAAGTAGCCGAAGTGGCTTCGGATCAAAATAAAAAATAAAAAGTGGTAGAGCACTTGCCCGCGAAAGGCAAATGTCCCGAGTTCGAGTCTCGGTCCGGCACACAGTTTTAATTTGCCAGGAATTTTCGTATCAGCACACACTCTGCTGCAGAATGAAAATCTCATTCTGGACCCATTTCCTTTTGATTGACAGGCACTTCACCTATTGCCCCCTACCCCCTCCCCAACCAACTCCCCCTCACTGCTACGGGTACACTTCCACGTCTGAGTTATTGGAATAGGCCCCCATTTCAGTCTTATCAATTTTATTGACTACATAATTAAACTGGTCAATTAATTAACCTCTCTAGTCAGAAAGTGCCATGCCCCGTGCCATGCCCTGTGCCATGCCCCTATGGTGGGAAGTTCAAATTCCATCAGGAACTGCAGCCTCCACTAATCTAAGAGAATGGCAGGAAGATAGCTCACTTGGGCTACCTCCACTAACCTATGCAATCCGACTGCCACCTCTTCCTAGGGATTGGTGCAAAGTTTGAATTTTGGAGGGAAGACAGGTCAATTAGACTACCTCTACTAACTTAAGAAAATGGAGGGAAAGAATGGGCACTTGGGCTACCTCCACTAACCTAAGTCACCCAACCACCACCTCCTCCTAGGGATTTGTGGGGAAGGACTCGATCTGTGCTGGAAATAAATCTTTATTTTGCCTGCAACACTCTTTATTTAAGCAAAATGAGGCCGTGCCACCATCCAGTGTTTTCACCATGAGGTCCAGACTCCAGCTGACTTAGTACACAACACTGCCACCAGACGGTACTTTTGTCCATTCCGTGACATAATCCAAGATGGTGGGGAAAATGGCGGCAAACAGTATGGTCGCCATTGGCTCCAAAGTCCAACTGACGTAGTACACAGTAGCGGCACCAGAGGGCACTGTCGTCCCTTCCATGACGTAATCCAAGACAGCGATCTGGCGGTGGAGAGGAAGGGTCTCATAACAGGAAATTCAAGGGTATGTTGTTTATTTATAAAAATATCTGTTTTTTGGGTGTTGGATTTGCTCATCATTCTCTGCTCTTTGGAAACATGTAGGTCTTGTATGAAGTAATTACATGGAGCAAACGTGTTGCATAACCTAATTTTGCCACTGCAATCTCAGTTTCTTAACCAGATGTTTGGCCCTTTGTTGGGACTTAACGTATTATTCTGTTAAGTGGTGTTCCATGTCACCCCCATTGCCTTAACGCCTTTGATACCAAATTAAGTAATTAGATATGTGCTCCCACCATTTTCTGGTACACTTTTCGAATTTCACGTGCTTTTGAATGCCATTTCTGGCGCATTCTTCTTGTTCACTCACCCCCTTAAAACTTTGTATTGCGTTTTACATAAAAATTATGCAAATAACTCAGTATTCTGCAGTTAACTTGCCGTTGTGCTCCACGTCACCCACTCACACATCCCCCATCCCTTAACTGTTGTACCGCAAACACCACATTTATATAAAAAATTAAGCAAATTAATGAAATCGATGTTTTTCACATGTATAGTGTAGTTTTTTTTAAATTTACAGCATCCTATTAGTCGGTGAAATCGATGTAATACAGTTTAAACAAAAGATTGCTAATAAAAAACACATCCCACCATTCGACGCTCTACGCCGCCCCCGCCGCAGCCATCACCGCCACCGCTGACTTCCATCCCCGACCCCACCCGAACCGCGGGCGCCACACCATCGCTCTGGCGTCCATGGACCGCCCTCCCTCAGGCTAGCGGCTTAGAGCTGCAGCAACCAGGCTGCTCGCAGCGACCCGATTCCGCAGTTTCTCCTCCTCCGCCGTCACGTTCTCACAGATCACATGAGGTACAGCACACACCCCTATCCACCTCGCCACGGAGCTCCAAGGCATGCTCACACCAATCCCATACACGAAATGCCTCCGGGCAGCACGTGTGTTTACTGTTGCTGACGCTGTATCTATGGTTGCTGACGTCACTGACCGCGCTATAGAAATCTGTTCCAGAATAGCACAGGATCCTTTCTCCCTAGAGATCCTAACGGAACATACGAGACGCTTCGAAGCCGCTGCTACCTGCATCGTGCAGGTGAAATTTGCTTCTATTTTCTGGCACACAGTTAGAGTTCTCTATTATACTGACATCACAGAACTCCAAGGCTCCCTCATGCTGGTCCCATATGCAATGATGCATAGCAGCGGTGCAGTCGAGCATCGAGAGAGAGGTTCCAATCCTTCCCAGAATAGCACAGGGTGCACTGTTCCTAGCAATCCTTTCGCCATTGTTTTCTGCAGACGAGACTTTAGCTGTACAATTATTTTGAACAGATTGCTAAATTCCACTGACAGTTAAACCCCACAAACGTTGTCTACAGATCATCAAATACATACAAGAGTCACAAGAATATTGGAAGCCAGGAACATATTTACAAATGTAACTACAATTAAATATTACGATTGCTGCTACAGCCTGACACTAATCGATGTACATGTAATGTCTCCTCTTGGCGGCTGTGGTTCTGGAATGAATCTCAGTAACTATAGCGAACTCTTGAAAATTGCATAGTGTCCCAGAAATACTTAACATGCGCTTTCTGACGAGTTTTCGTGATGTATCGGCTAGTTATTAGGAAATTCTTGCCCTAACAGAACCTGTTTAAGAAAACAGCGCAGAATAACGCCGAATGCATTCTTCCTTGCGGTGCCAACGGGCAGCCCATCCATCACGTGTTACCTTTCCTGCTTTCAACATACACAAACGTTTTCACCACTAAAAGCCTGTGCACGCTCTCGAAAACATCGTTAATCATAAAAGCATTCTTGTTGTTTTGAAAGAGAGCACTCTCTAAGCACAAACGGGGGGAAATCAGAACAATTACACAAACAGAATTCGAAGCACTGTCTTACAGAAGAGAAAAAAATGGCCAAAAGTTTTGATATCCTTCAGCTACAATCCTGGAGATGTCCTAGTGCCAGAGTGGCGGATGTGTGATGGCATCCCCACCATAGATGGATGGTCTGCTTCAACTTCTTTCAATACCTGCTTTCACAGAACTTTCCTTACATACCTTGCCTCCATCCTGTTCGAATCACTTTGTAGACACTCCTATGTACTGGCACACTGGACGTCTTGTGAATGAATAGAGAATTATGATTGTATTCTGTACAGATCACCATACTGAGTCGACAATTAAACCCTGCAACTTGCCCTACATATCGTCAAATACGGAAAGACTCTTACTCAATTACACTGCTCTCCCACTGAGGACAGGAACTTGAATATTAGAGTGAAACAGATTTCCAGCCAAGCAATATATCTCCGCATACTGTGTCCATGTAGTAAACATAGAACTCATATCCTCCGACATCCGAAATTAGTCCTTTCACCTCATTCCTACATGTACCGAGAAGACAGATGGCACGGTATACACTCCTCGCAGCACTAGATATAATGGCTTTATAAATTGAGGTATGGCATTACCTACAAATGAATTAGTTTTCCACACAAATACCATGACACTGACGGTGCACCCTCGTAATGAAATTCCCAAATCTTGAAAGTGATTCGGCTAAGGAGCGTGGTATGGAACAGGCATTTACAGCCCCCTCGCACCGCTGACACTAGCCATTTCCCCAGTATTTGTAACGCATTCTGTCTCGATGCCGTATCATATTTCTGGCACTCTCATATCTCGAAACGAGTCACCTTTCTCGAACCTATCTGCTACAGTAAAATTCCAACCTGGTTTTAGTTATTCCCCACGCATCTTGTGACTGCTGCCATTTCTGCAGCTGTGTGCATGTGGTCGATACAGGTAAACGCATAACTGCGGCGTCCGACATCTGAAATTACGTGTCATGTCGCCACTAACTCTGTAAACAGCACATCTGTCAAGCATATGTATACACAGGGGACTGCAGTGTCTCACAAACACCTATCGCTAACTTAGTTATGAAACTGAAGTGCCGATTTTACACTTAAGAGGCGACAGGGGAATGGAGTACATCGCATAACTCTTCATTTGTTTAGAGGAATGTGTGAAGTTTCATCACACGTGAGATGGAAGTCCTCTGATGACCGAGAGGTTTACAGTTAATGATTGCAAGTAGACACTGTTCTAAGACGCACACAGAATAAGTAGTAGTATATGAGTCAAACACAGTCTAAGTCACACATCCGACGCATCCTGTCGAAACATCAGAAAAAAATGGTCAAATGAGCTGCAGCAACGTCCCCCCCCCTCTCTCTGTCTCTAGAATATATCATCAGTCTACCACTAAATCGCACCTCGTTACAACCCGATTCCATTAGAACTACTGATGGCCTTGGGAGAGCCAGTCCTAACAGAACTCTACCATCTGGTGAGCAAGATGTATGAGACAGGCGAAATACCCTCAGACTTCAAGAAGAATATAATAATTCCAATCCCAAAGAAAGCACGTGTTGACAGATGTGAAAATCACCGAACTATTAGTTTAATAAGTCACAGGTGCAAAATACTAATGCGAATTCTTTACAGACGAATGGAAAAACTGGTAGAAGCCGACCTCGGGGAACATCAGTTTGAATTCCGTAGAAATACTGGAACACGTGAGGCAATACTAACCTTACGACGTATCTTAGAAGAAAGATTAAGGAAAGGCAAACCTACGTTTCTAGCATTTGTAGACTTAGAGAAAGCTTTTGACAATGTTGACTGGAATACTCTCCTTCAAATTCTGAAGGTGGCAGGGGTAAAATACAGGGAGCGAAAGGCTATTCACAATTTGTACAGAAACCAGATGGCAGTTATAAGAGTCGAGGGGTATGAAAGGGAAGCAGTGGTTGGGAAAAGGATGAGACAGGGTTGTAGCCCATGCCCGATGCTATTCAATCTGTATACTGAGCAAGCAATGAAGGAAACAAGAGAAAAGTTCGGAGTAGGTATTAAAATCCACGGAGAAGAAATAAAACCTTTGAGGTTCGCCGATGACATTGTAATTCTGTCAGAGACAGCAAAGGACTTGGAAGAGCAGTTGAACGGAATGGACAGTGTCTTGAAAGGAGGGTATAAGATGAACATCAACAAAAGCAAAACGAGGATAATGGAATGTAGTCGAATTAAGTCGGGTGATGCTGAGGGAATTAGATTAGGAAATGAGACGCTGAAAGTAGTAAAGCAGTTTTGCTATTTGGGGAGCAAAATAACTGATGATGGACGAAGTAGAGAGAATATAAAATGTAGACTGGCAATGGCAAGGAAAGCGTTTCTCTAGAAGAGAAATTTGTTAACATCGAGTATTGATTTAAGTGTTAGGAAGTCGTTTCTGGAAGTGTTTGTGTGGAGTGTAGCCATGTATGGAAGTGAAACGTGGACGATAAATAGTTTAGACAAGAAGAGAATAGAAGCTTTCGAAATGTGGTGCTACAGAAGAATGCTGAAGATTAGATGGGTAGATGACATAACAAATGTTGAAGTATTTAATAGAATTGGGGAGAAGAGGAGTTTGTGGCACAAATTGACAAGAAGAAGGGACCGGTTGGTAGGACATGTTCTGAGACATTAAGGGATTACAAATTTAGCATTGGAGGGCAGCGTGGAGGGTAAAAATCGAAGAGGGAGACCAAGAAATGAATACACTAAGCAGATTCAGAAGGATGTAGGTTGCAGTAAGTACTGGGAGATGAAGAAGCTTGCACAGGATAGGGTAGCATGGAGAGCTGCATCAAAACAGTCTCAGGACTGACGACCACAACAACAACAACAACAACAACATACAACCCGATCTGTACCGTCCAATCCATCCACTCTATGTGGTCCTTTAATGCAAATGAAAGTGAGTTTAGAGGCAGATGGTCCTCTGTCTTCCTGAAAATCGTCAAATACAGTTGTCAACTCACGTGTATCACTGTCACCTCAATAGACATACAGTAGAATGTTGCCCCGATGGAAAAAAAAGTGACTGTTTCCTGGTTCCCTTAGCTTCCATGCCAATGTTTTCTCGGATACCTCTCGCTGTCGCATGCTTGTTCCCATGTACAAATTGTTCTACGTCAAGCAGAAGATACCCAAGTACTTCCTCCATTTCCTCGCATTTCGGTGTTTATTCGGTCAATTTATACCTATTCGTAATAATTTTTCGCAATTCTACCGATTTTATGTAAGTTTCACCCATGCATTCATGACATAACCTTCCGTTCTGTGTTCTAAAATTGCTTGTTAATGTAGTACATCTACCAAAACCTATTCCAAATGCACTGATCTGGAGGCATAGTATAGCAGTGTACTCGATTGCATCCAGTCGCCTCCACATTTGGAGAGCGCATGCTCTGTTTTCAGTGTATCTGTATATGTGCATGTGTCGCGGGCGGCTCCTAGGACCTGCAGTATACCCAAGTTAATGTTTGAGTGTGCATCCGCTGCACGTTATATCTGGAGGGATGTCTGGAAGCGGATCCACAATATGCTGTGGACGGTATAGGTTTTGAAGGTGGATCCACCACGCGCAGTGTACGGAATGGTATTGGGATGCAGATCCACACTATACCACATCCCATCTGCCTCTAAACTCACTTGCATCTACGTTAATGGACGACATAGAGTGGATGGGATGGTCGGTAGAGATTAGGTTGTCACGAGGTGTGATTTAATGGTAGACTGATGATGTATTCTAGAGACAGAGACAGAGAGGGACGTTGCTGCAGATCTTTTGACCATTTTTTTCCTGATATTCCGACAGGATGCGTCGGATGTGTGACATAGCCTGCGTTTGACTCATATACAACCACTTGTTCTGTGTGGGTCTTAGAGCAGTGTTTACTCACGGTCGTTAACTATAAACCTCTCGCTCATCAGAGGACTTCCATCTCACGTGTGATGAAACTTCACACATTCCTCGAAACGAATGAAGATTTATGCGATGTACCCCATTCCCCCGTCGCCTCTTAAGTGTAAAATTGATACTTCAGTTTCATAACTAAGTTACCGATAGGTGTTTATGAGATACTGCAGTCCCCTGTGCATACATATGCTTGACAGATGTGTTGTTTACAGAGTTAGTGGCGACATGACATGTAATTTCAATGTCGGCCGCCGCTGCTATGCATTTATCTGTTTCCTTGTAAGAGGTATTCTCCGTTCCTAACGGTCATTTTATATAGGACTGATGTGGGCGTAGTATAATTTCTGAACTATGATCCGATGTGAACAGTGGATGCTATACATCTCTGGAAAACTATATCGCGCATGTATCACACAGAGCCATTGTTTTAAGGAAGCACTTTTGTCATTTTACAGTTCGATACGACAGTGTACTGTAGAGAAACCTGCAAGAAGGATTTATGTCATGCGCTGGAAATATATTTCTTACACTGGAATATTAACAGCGCTGCATTCCACACGACTGATAGGAGGAAACTCAAGCAGTCTAACATTATAGCCTGTTTTAAGTGCAGAACATTGTAGCCTTAGGAGTGTGTGTGTTTATGTTCTCTCTTGCCAATACCTTCGGACTGAAGTATCTGTATGTAGTTTGGGGACGCATCACAATGTGCCCATTTCCATCGAATGGTCAAAACACGGTCATGTCGCACTAACTCAGGTCACTCTGTTTGTACACGGGTTGTCGAAGGAGGTGGATATGCCTTTCTCCGACTTTGCTCAGTTGTGACTTAAATTGGATCGATCACATGCACACAGCTGCAGAAATGGCAGCAGTCACAAGATGCGTGGGGAATAATTAAAACCAGATTGGAATTTTTCTGTAGCAGATAGGTTCGAGAAAGGTGACTCGTTTCGAGATATGAGTGTGCCAGAAATATGATACGGCATCGAGACAGAATGCGTTACAAATACTGGGGAAATGTCTAGTGTCGGCGGCGCGAGGGGGCTGTAAATGCCTGTTCCATACCACGCTCCTTAGCCGAATCACTTTCAAGATTTGGGAATTTCATTACGAGGGTGCACCGTCAGTGTCATGGTATTTGTCTGGAAAACTAATTCATTCGTAGGTAATACCATACCTCGATTTATAAAGCCAGCTTTTAACATGGATACATTTGTGCACACGTAGAACCAAGACAAGATTGTGACAGTAACATACAGTAGTTGTAGGGATTATGTTTTTTTAACATCTGGCGATTAGTAAAATGATTAGACCTCTCTTTCTAAGATGCAGTGGTACCACTCACAAGAAAAACTTATGAGACATGTCTAAACATCGTCATTTTAGGTCAGTATTATTTCAGATCACCAGCTATCTGTTATTGACGATGTATTACATTTAGTAGCAGGGGGTGCATGATAGTTTCTGTTGTGGTTAGCAGGAGAGCCAACCGTATCGTTAAAGGAGGCCGAAATGCACGCGTTCTAGCTCACGCAGGCTGGCGTGAGGTCTGGAACACGGCAAGGGAATTAGACTTGAGAAAAACGGACGTAGCTGGTGGAATACTTAACTTTAACCCATTAATGGAGAACGTCGCTCTTTATGGTACATGAATCACAATATCAATAGTACGGATAATTGCGCCTTGCTAGGTCGTAGCAAATAACGTAGCTGAAGGCTAGGCTAACTATCGTCTCGGCAAATGAGAGCGTAGAAGTCAGTGAACCATCGCTAGCAAAGTCGGCTGTACAGCTAGGGCTAGTGCTAGGAAGTCTCTCTGGACCTGCCGTTTGGCGGCGCTCGGTCTGCAATCATTGATAGTGGTGACACGCGGGTCCGACGTATACTACCGGACCGCGGCCGATTTAAAGGCTACCACATAGCAAGTGTGGTGTCTGGCGGTGAGACCACAGTTTCACCATGAGCATCAGGATTATAAAGTATGTGTTTGTGTTCCGAAATGACTATGTCCAGTCGCAAGGAAGGTGTGGAATTGACATGGAATACTGTGACAGTAAAGGGCTGAGTTTGTCAAGCCATAAGAATGGTACCGATATTTCTATTTCCATATCCACAGCCATCAGCAGGGTGTATTTCCGAGATTTTGCTCATTGCCGAATGTCGTTCAACTGAGACTGCCATCGTGAAATTTAGTTGTTAGTACAAGGATAAAATATATAAGAGGCCGGCTTTTTGCTAGGACGATTCTGTCTATGCTTGCTTGGCATGCAGCGCCGGTGACTTGTGGCAGCAATGATTCACGTTTCTTATTAACTGTATGAGCCGTCTGAGTGCAGAGGCCTGTTGGAGTGTAGGAATGCAGCTGACTTAACTGTTGTCCTCTAGGCGGCCGACTAGCGAAATAATACTTAGTATGTGTTGGATAGCTTTCGTGATCGCGTGGAAATTTGAGAAGATTCAACATGGCCGGCCGCGGTGGTCTCGCGGTTCTAGGCGCGCAGTCCGGAACCGTGTGACTGCTACGGTCGCAGGTTCGAATCCTGTCTCGGGCATGGATGTGTGTGATGTCCTTAGGTAAGTTAGGTTTAAGTAGTTCTAAGTTCTAGGGGACTGATGACCAAAGCTGTTAAGTTCCATAGTGCTCAGAGCCATTTGAACCATTTTTGATTCAACATGAATGTGTGTTTGCACTGGACCGCTATTCCCTTCAATGTAAATTGTCCGGTTGAGTGCTTCTGCACATTTCGTGCCTTTATTTAATTGAGGGAAAATCTATTGTTGTGTGTGCATTGAGCATGTGGAAGGCACGTTTACCGGTTCTCTAGACATGAGGAACACCTTAGTTGACCTTGTAAATTGTAGGGATGATTTGGAATCTGCTACATCACTGGCATCGGTATTCATGAGTGGAAATATCAGTTTTCTCTATTTTTCTAGAGTTTATGGGTAACTGCCTTCACAGATGTGACAAGTTTCTAGTTAGTCAGTGGTTTACAGCACACCTCACCTAGCTATATTTTCGGGTTTGTAGAGAAATAATTTACAGTCTATATCTTCGGAGTTATGTTGCGTGAGCGATCAGTAGGATACTGCTGTGTGCTTGATATTGAGAAGTAACGCGAAAATTGTATATTATGGCAAACCATGAGAAAATACATATGTTCTTGTAATTCCAGAGTCTGGAGATGGGTGTAGAAAAGCGAGCAGGCAAGCAGGTCCGGACCAGAAACAGGCATGTGTTTGTGCTGAGGTGGAAATGAGCCAGAATTACTAGAACTGTTCTGAGAGTGACTTCGGTCCACTGAGGGCGCTCTGGTCACTCGTTGGGGGTGGATGATTGCCAATATCGCAGGGAAGTATCTAGTGCTGCGAGGAGTGCATACAGTGCTGGCTGTCTTTGCAGTATATGTACGGATGATGTAAAAGGATTGATTTTGTATGTCACGTGATACGAATTCTATGCTTATTACCTCGACATGGTTCACAGTGATATGTTGCTTGATTGGAGATCTGTTTCGCGCTCTAATATTCAAGCTCCTGTCCTAAGTGGGAGAGCAGTGTAATTAAGTAAGAGTCTTTCTATATTTGACGATATGTAGAGCACGTTGCAGAGTTTAATTGTCGATTCAATACGGTGATCTGTACAGAATACAATCATAATTCTCTATTCGTTCACAAGACATCCATTGTGGTGGGACGTAGGGGCGTCTACAAACTGATTCGAACAGGATGGAGGCAAGGTACACATGGAAAGTTCTGCGAAGGCAAGTGTTCAAAGAAATTGAAGCAGACCATCCATCTACGGTGGGGATGCCATCACTCATCTGCCACTGTGGGTCTAGGAGATCTCCAGACCTGTAGCTGTAGGATACCGAAAATTCTGGCCATTTTTTTTCCTCTTCTGTAATACAGTGCTTCGAATTCTGTTTGCGTATTTGTTCTGATTTCCCCCTGTCTATGCTTAGAGAGTGCTCTCTTTCCAAACAACAACAATACTTTTATGCTTAACGGTGTTTTCGCGAGCGTGCACAGGCTTTTAGTGGTGAGAACGTTTGCGTATGTTGAAAGCAAGAAGGGTAACACGTGATGGATGGGCTGCCCGTTAGCACCGCAAGGAAGAATGCATTCGGCGTCATTCTGCGCTATTTACTTAAACAGGTTCTGTTAGGGCAAGAATTTCCTAATAACTAGCCGATACATCACGAAAACTCCTCAGAAAGCACACGTTAAGTATTTCTGGGACACTATGCAATTTTCAAGAGTTCGCTATAGTTACTGAGATTCATTCCAGAACCGCAGCCGCCAAGAGGAGACATTACATGTACATCGATTAGTGTCAGGCTGTAGCAGCAATCGTAATATTTAATTGTAGTTACATTTGTAAATATGTTCCTGGCTTCCAATATTCTTGTCAGTCTTGTATATATTTGATGATCTGCAGATAATGTTTGCGGAGTTTAGCTGTCAGTGGAATTTAGCGATCTGTGCAATATATTTTTACCGCTTAAAGTCTCGTCTGAAGAAAACAATGGCGAAAGCATCGCTAGGAACAGTGCACCCTGTGCTTTCTGGGAAACATTGGAACATTTCTCTCGGTGCTGGACTGCACCGCAGCTATGCGTCATTGCATATGGGACCAGCGTGAATGCTCCTTCGAGTTCTTTGACATCAGTGTAACACTCACAGAACTCTAACTATGTACCCAAAAATAGAAGCAAATTTCACCTGCTCGCTGCAGGTAGCAGTGGCGCCGACGCATCTCGTATGTTCTGTTAGGATCTCTAGGGAGAAAGGAGCCTGTGCTATTCTGGACCAGATTTCTATAGCGCGGTCTGTGACATCAGTATCCATAGGTATAGCGTCAGCAACGGTAAACACACGTGCTGCCCGGAGGCGTTTCGTGTATGGGATTGCTGTGAGCACGCCTTGGAGATCTGTGGTGAGGTGGACAGGGGTGTGTGCTGTACCTCACGTGACCTGTGAGGACGTGACGGCGGAGGAGGAGAAACTGCGGAATCGGGTCGCTGCGAGCAGCCTGGTTGCTGCAGCCCGAACCCGCTAGCCTGAGGGAGGGCGGCCCATGCATGGCAGAGCGATACTGTGGCTGCCGCATCCGCGGTGGGATCACTGCTGGGGGTATTGGTGGCGGCGGCGGCTGCTGTGGGGGCGTCGGCGGCGGCGGGTGTGTTTTTATTAGCGGTCTTTTGTTTACACTGTATTCCATTGATTTCGTCGACCAATAGGATGTTGCAAATTAACTACCGCATACAAATATCGATTTAATTAATTTGCATAAATATTTTATATTAACTTGGTGTTAGCAGTACAATAGTTATGGGAGGTGGTTACGTCAGTGGGTGACATGGAGCAGAATAGGGGTTAAGAGCAGAACACTACGTTACTTTGCATTGTTTTAAGTAAAACACAGTACAAAAGTTTAAGGGGTGGGTGACAAAGAATAATGCACCAGAAATGGCTTTCAGCAGCATGTGAAATTCGAGAAGTGTACCAGAAAATGGTGGGAGGACACAACTAATTATTTAATATTGGTATCAAATGCGGTAGAATAGTTTAAGGAAATGGGGTTGACATGGGACACCACTTAACAGAATAATACTTTAAGTCCCGACAAAGGGCCAAACATCTGGTTAAGAAACTGAGATTGCAGTGGCAAAATTAGGTTATACAACACGTTTGCTCCATGTAATAACTTCACACAAGACCTACATGTTTCCAAACAGCATAAAATGATGTGCAAGAGGAATCCAAGCCCCACAATCTATTTTTTTTTTATATAAATAAGCAATATACCCTTGAATTTCCTGTTACGAAACCCTTCCTCTCAACCACCTGACCGCCATCTTGAATTGCGCCATGGAAACGACGACAGCGCCCTCTGGTGGCGCTACTGTATACTAGGTCAGTTGGACTCTTCATCCCATGGCGACCACACTGTTTTTCCGCCATTTCCCCCGCCATATTGGATTATGTCACGGATTGGATGAAAGTGCCCTTTGGCAGCAGTAAGTGTAACTAGGTCAGTTGAAGTCCAGACCTTGTGGCGAAAACATTGGATGGTGGTATGGCCTCTAATTGCTTGGAATGACTTAAACCTAGCTTACCTAAGGACATCACACACAGCCATGCCCGAGACAGGATTAAAACCTGTGACCGTAGCGGTCGCACGGTTCCAGACTGAAGCGCCTAGAACCGCTCGACCACAGCTGCTGGCGGCAAAATAAATACTAATGTCCAGCACAGGTCGAGTCCTTCCCTGCCAGTCCATAGGAGGAGGTGGTGGTCAGGTGACTTAGGTTAGTGGAGTTCGCCCAAGTGCCTTTTTTTAGCGCTATTTTCTTAGTTTAGTAGAGATAGTCAAATTGATCTATCTTCGTTCCAAAATTCAAACTTTGCGCCAATCCCTAGGAAGAGGTGGCGGTCAGATGACTTAGGTTAGTGGAGGTATCCCAAGTGACCTATCTTCCTACCATTATCTTAGGTTAGTAGAGGCTGCATTGTCCCACGGGGATGTGGCAGGGGGGGGGGGGGGCATGGCACTTTCCCACCAGAGAGGTTAATTAATTGATATATTTAATTAAGTAGTCAATCAAATTGATAAGAGTGAGAGGGGGGCCTATTCCAATAACTCAGACGTGAAAGTGCACCTGTTGCTGCAAGCGGGAAGGGGTGGGGGGCGGGACAATAGGTTAAGTGCCTGTCAATCAAAAGAAAATGGGGGTGATATGGAAAAGCACTTAACAGAACTATAGGTTAACTCATACCTGAAAGTGTACCAGCAGCAGCGAGGGATGGGGGATTTCCTGAGGAGGGAGGGTAGTGGGAGAGGGTGGGGAAATAATAGGTTAGGTGCAGTGACATGGAAAACCACTTAACAGAACAATAGGTTAATGACCTGTCAATCAAAGGAGTCAGTCAATGGAGCACAATAGTTTTGCCCTTGAGTGCATACCTGCCCCTAATGTAGGCAACCCACACTAACAAAACACCTGAAAATTCTGCTAAATTCTTACATTTTTTTTGGTGATACTGGAAGGCTAATGTAATTGCCTAATCTGACGATAAATACAAAAAAGACATAGCAGAGTGACTTTTGCGATAAACTACATCTGTCACGTAGTCCACTGCACCAACCTTTGAAATTTTTGTTATGTTTGTGTAATTTTAAAACAAGTGAATAAACTTAAGGTTTTGCAACGTTAAATGATCGCAGACAGGCGAAGGTATTAATATACAGGATGATTATAATTAAATTTAAACTTTCAAAACGCTGTAGAAATAACGCCACTGGTCAGAATGACGTCAACAGAATATTATGGGACTACAGGGAAAACGTATGGCAGAAGAAAAAAAATAGTGCGAAAATTGATCAATAAATGGTACTGTATGTGTCTGGATACGTTAATGAAAACACCTGTCATGCGCACGACCCATTGAAGTTGGTATAAGCACGCCTGGTACACGGCTTTTCCTCCTTTCGCGTACGCAACGTTCACTATGACTGTCTCAATGCAGGATCGCGCTCTGCTTGTAAAGTTTTATTACAAGAATGATGGCTGTGCACACGTTGCTCTGCAGAAGTTCCGGACACTGACGGCTTTGAAAATAGGCGTTGGTCCAATGACTGCCGCGGGTCTGGAGAAAATGATTCGGAAATTCGAAAAGTGGGGTTCTTTTGGTGTGGACCCTGGTAGAGGAAGGAAACGAATTGATTCGACGTCAGTGGAAGCAGTGGCCACAGCAGTGCAGGAGGAGACGAGTGGTGGTGTGCAAACGTGTAGTGCACGGAGAATCGCCCGAACATTAGACATACCCTTGAGCATGGTGCGTAATATCCTACAAAACATCCTTGTTTGCTATCCATTCAAAATTACTCATGTGCACGAGTTACATCCTGGTGACCTTCCAGCAAGAGAGACCTTTCCTGTAGAATTTCTCGCTCGCGTGGAAGTGGACAATGATTGGCCGTGGAAGATTTTGTGGTCAGACGAAGCCCACTTCCATTTGACAGCATATGTCAGTACCCAGAATTGTCGAATGTGGGCAACGGAAAATCCGCACGCAACTCAACTATTACCACTTCATCCGGAACAGGTCACTGTGTGGTGGCCGTTGATGGCATCATTTACCGTAGGGTCATATTTTTTTGAAGAGACAGGTGCTTCTGGTTCTGTTACCTGTGAGTGTTTTTTGCGCAACTACGTCATTCCAGCTCTGCAACAGCGTGGGTGTGTTAATGGGATAACATTTATGCAAGATGGTGCACCTACGCACATTGCAAATCCAGTTAAACAGCTGCTCAAGCGCGATTTCCCAAATGCTAGAATTGTGAAATGGGAGATATGATATTACGTGAAGAGTTTGACAGAGCACTGAAAGACCTGAGTCGAAACAAGGCCCCCGGAGTAGACAACATTCCATTAGAACTACTGACAGCCTTGGGAGAGCCAGTCCTGACAAAACTCTACCATCTGGTGAGCAAGATGTATGAGACAGGCGAAATCCCTCAGACTTTAAGAAGAATGTAATAATTCCAATCCCAAACAAAGCACGTGTTGACGGATGGGAAAAATACCGAACTATCAGTATAATAAGTCACAGCTGCAAAATACTAACGCGAATTCTTTACAGACGAATGGAAAAACTGATAGAAGCCGACCTCGGGGAAGATCAGTTTGGATTCCATAGAAATGTTGGAACACGTGAGGTAATACTGTCCCTACGACGTGTCTTAGAAGAAAGGTTAAGGAAAGACAAACCTACGTTTCTAGCATTTGTAGACTTAGAGAAAGCTTTTGACAATATTGATTGAAATACTCTCTCTCAAATTCTGAAGGTGGCAGGGGTAAAATACAGGGAGCGAAAGGCTATTCACAATTTGTACAGAAACCAGATGGCAGTTATAAGAGTCGAGGGGTATGAAAGGGAAGCAGTGGTTGGGAAAAGGATGAGACAGGGTTGTAGCCCATGCCCGATGTTATTCAATCTGTATACTGAGCAAGCAATGAAGGAAACAAAAGAAAAGTTCGGAGTAGGTATTAAAATCGACGGAGAAGAAATAAAACCTTTGAGGTTCGCCGATGACATTGTAATTCTGTCAGAGACAGCAAAGTACTTGGAAGAACAGTTGAACGGAATGGACAGTGTCTTGAAAGGAGGCTATAAGATGAACATCAACAAAAGCAAAACGAGGATAATGGAATGTAGTCGAATTAAATCGGGTGATGCTGAGGGAATTAGATTAGGAAATGAGACACTTAAAGTAGTAAAGGAGTTTTGCTATTTGGGGAGCAAAATAACTGATGATGGACGAAGTAGAGAGGATATAAAATGTAGACTGGCAATGGCAAGGAAAGCGTTTCTGAAGAAGAGAAATTTGTTAACATCGTGTATAGATTTAAGTGCCAGGAAGTCGTTTCTGAAAGTATTTGTATGGAGTGTAGCCATGTATGGAAGTGAAACATGGACGATAAATAGTTTAGACAAGAAGAGAATAGAAGCTTTCGAAATGTGGTGCTACAGAAGAATGCTGAAGATTATATGGGTAGATCACATAACTAATGAGGAGGTGTTGAATAGAATTGGGGAGAAGAGCAGTTTGTGACACAACTTGACTAGAAGAAAGGATCGGTTGGAAGGACTTGTTCTGAGGCATCAAGGGATCAGCAATTTAGTACTGGAGGGCAGCGTGGAGGGTAAAAATCGTAGAGGGAGACCAAGAGATGAATACACTAAACAGATTCAGAAGGATGTAGGCTGCAGTAGGTACTAGGAGATGAAGAAGTTTGCACAGGATAGAGTAGCATGGAGAGCTGCATCAAACCAGTCTCAGGACTGAAGACCACAACAACAACAACAACAGAATTATCAGCTGCCATTTCACTAGAGCCTGGTCGTCCCGATCACCTGATCTTAATCTGTGTGACTTCTGGCTACGGAGCCATCCGAAAGACGTTGTGTTCCGTGGTCCCATTGCAAACTTAGCTGAATTGAAAGCACGCATTCCGCCACACATTCTAAACGTGACCCCGCAAAAAACTTCGATCACTGGTGGGACATGCTGTTTCTCGATTTCAACATATTGTAGAAAACGGTGAACTGCATCTTAAACATGTTTTGCACCACTCACACGGAAATTAATAATCCGCTTCGATTTTCATTGATGCTTTTTATGCGGTTTTTGGCCCCAGGACAATTAAATACCGATTTTTTCCATCAGATGTGGTATGAACTTGCCGTGGTGGGCAGGCTTATGTAACTAACAGTATCACACCTGTACACCCTTTCAACCCATGTCAACCGTACATCTTAGGCGTTGTTGTGTGACTCATTTGTCAATTGTATTCGACCACTGTTAAATTATGATGCTCACAGCGCTATCTATTGCTACATTTTGTAGCTATTTATATTTCTTCTGCCTTACGTTTTCCCTCTTCTCTGATAATGTTCCGTTGCAATTTGACGTCATTGGGACCAGAGGTGTTATTTCTACAGCTGTTTGAAAGTTTGGTTATAGTCGCCCTGTATTTACACGTACAAACGCAAGGTTTGCAGGGTTTCTCTTCGATAAAAAACATATGGTTTTAATTGAAGTACAGTAGCAGCCATGTCAGTTCGCCTTGAAGTACAAGAGATGACCGATAAACAGCAGCACCTTACAATCGTTCTCAGCCCTCTAACAAGCACAAAAGTGGCGCAATATTTAAACTAGTCAAAGTTTGCGGTCATAGTGTCACCCCGGTAGTCACAAGGTAATTTTGTGACTACTGGGGTGATATGTGACACGAGCTAGCGCCTTCGCAGGCAACAAACAGTTCCCGTCTAGGCCTGTGAACGCCTTCGCTACCTGTTACTGAATTCAGTTAAGCGAATGAAAGATTCGCGTAAGAATTCAATGACTTAATGAATTAAATTAAAAATGCTATATGTTGAAACTACTCTTCTTAACATATTCCTTTACCATTCCAACAATTGCTTCGCATATTTCTTTCACTATAAATATAATTCAAATAATGGAAATTTTGAACATGTACTGAAAATTCGTCAATGAATCTCCGGTTGTACAGAAGTGAAGCGTAAAACTTATCTCTCCGTAACCGTAATAGCTTTCCTGTAATGTGTATCTCGCCTGTCTGCTTTCGGTCCTATTAAAGTTTCAAGCCTTTCGAAATCTGTTGGAGTTATCCTTATGAAGTTTTTGTACTGTCCAGAAAACATGTACTTTTTCAGAATATTCATGAACAGTAAATCATCTGTTTCGTTTTTGTTTTTGTACAAGTTCAAGACGCAATAACATTTCTTTTTTTCTTCGTCTGGAGTAAGGAGAAACTCAGTCACAACCAAGAACCACATTCGACATCGTTGTCTGACATCGTGACTACGAATAAACGCCGAGCTCCGTCGGGTGCAGTACTGGAAACGATCGTGTTACGCCTGCGCACCACCAAGCGGCGTAATGTAATCATCACCGCGAATTTTACATTACGCGCAAATGTACAGGTCAATCGCCTTCTTTATACCACTGCCGCGAATGCTATGAAAAAAATATTATTCTCAGTGGAAAGTGTACTGTTTCCGTACGTTATAGTTACTTGCAGAGTTGAGGTCTATACTGGTATGTAGAGCCTACGGGAGGACACACTTTGACTAACAACAAGCGAACTCGCATAAAGGAGCGGCTGCTTTCACCGCACTGTATGGGACTGTGCCCAGTACAACACGACTCGCTTTCTCTGTAACGCGTCGCTTCTCCAGGTGCCAGTACGTATTCGTGTTCACTCCAGTGTATCGGTTATGGAACGAGTCATGTGAATGTGCCTTGTCGATCAATATCGCTGTTGGGGTCTTTCCTTGCTGGAGGTATTTTTTTGCTGTACTTTCATGATTCCGACATTATAGATAAGTTATCAGCCAGTATCCGAATATAAAACCTCTTGTTTTGACCACATACTACGCTCCAATGAGTAGTTTTTTGCTTTTGTTGGAATACTCAGAAACCAGTTACAGAAAAGAAATTTTATTTCTTAACAAGTTTTAGGCACCTAGTGCCCTTCTTCTGAAGACGGACAGTGTTTTTGAAGAAGGGCACTAGGCGCCTGAAACTGGTTAAGGGCAATAATGCCTAGCGGTACGTATTTGGAGATTTATTCGACGAGCTGAAATTGCGCATCTTCATCACCAGATTTCACCAAGTTGTTACCTTTTGTTACATTCTTGTAATATCGATGACAAATTGAACAAGAAGCAAATAATGCGTGTACTGATGTGGAAGAGATGGTATCACATTGTGCGTTATATTGTAAACGCTTCCTTCGTTTTCAAAAGAGTCCTTAAATTCGTAATAATAGTACAATAAGTTGTGTTGAAATGCCTAAGAAATAGCGATCAGAACTGCCTGTTTCGAAAAACAATTATGGTTAAAGTTACGCAATGAAATTAGGCCACAACAATCACGGTGAATGTTGTGTGTCAAGGGCGCATGCGCACGTACCAGCTGATTCTCAACTGTTCATTGCGGTTCACCGCGTGCTGTAGTGAGAAGAGATATCGTGATGAGTGCTTGTGATACAATGAAAGTGCCGGCAGGAAAGTGACACCAATAAAGATGTTGACATGTAAGCATCGGTCACAAGTGTAATAAAGACTGTGGTATGTTGATGCTCTTCTAATTCATCTCTTTGCGAAAAAAAAAAAATTATTTATGTATTACTGTGACTAATGTTTGGAATATACACATTTTCTCACAACCCTGGAAAAACTATTTCCCGTCGTTAATATAGTACACTGCTAAGTAGCATATTACATTTAAAACAGTACCGGTTCACAAGCTTGTCATTTATCTACTTGACCTAAATTGTTACAGATTTTCAGGAAATCCTAACACGCTAGGATCTTTTTTATATATGTTTTTAATTAATTCGCCCAGTCGTACAGCAACATAAGTTATATTTAACAACTAAACCGTATTCTGTCGTTGTTATTTGTGGGGCGCAATAAAATTTTTGATGCATGAAGTAGATTTTGTTAGATTTGCGTTGCCCGTAGCAGTAGGCTAATGATGAGAGTATCACTATTATTAAGCTCCATTATTGCGACTTCGATGCTTTCTTATTGCATGTCATTGGAATGACGTTCTGGTCTATAAATACAGGGTAAAATTATTCACACATCACCCTCTCTCAGTTCTTTAATTCATGTGTATGAAGCCCGACATCTTTCTAAAACTAATTTATTAGATGATGATGTAAGACTTAGTTGAGTTTATTATCCAATAAACTCCCTTACGAACATCAGAGGCAGGCACTGATATACTCATAGGTCCTTGGCATCTCTCAGCCGAAGTAAGCCTTACAGTAAGGAGCTAATCACACGAAATAAAATTATTGTTTTAGATATCCACACTTAACATGCCATTGGTGTTTCACATACTAATGTATTAGATGAGCAAGTAAACTGTGTATTGCTATTTTCACAGATATGTTTCATGATTATCTGTTGCAATAATGTCAAATGTCAATGATGGACAATTTATTACTTATGTTATATGACAGAACACAGTACACAGGAATGATCTGTATATTGTGAAGCTATCTGTAATTACTGTTCAAAATTGTGTACAGCACTTTGCGACATATACTTCAAGTAGCCCACATTGTTAAAAGTTGTTCGCTACAATCTACAGGTTTTCAAACCAAAATTGGAGCCATATGTGTTGACTTATTCCTTCTAACCCATGTAGGAATACTTTCATTCTATATATTAAATAAATGAGTCATTAGGATATATGTCACTGAAACGAATAGAATGATTGACAGTTCTCTTAACACAGATTATGTTATTATTATTGGTTTGAATTTTATTTGTAGGCCATACTGTTGTCACTGTAAAATTACTCTGGTGGACATGTCACACAAGAGCTTCTATATAAATGGGCCCTAAAGTTGCCACTTGAACTGCCTCCTAAGATGGTGTTGGTCTGGTCATTATAGTGTATAATTCTGTGTCCCTTGTGAAAGAAGAACCCCTTGGCTGTAATAAATAGTTTCCATATAGGTGACAACTACTTGTTTGGGTTCTGGGGCAACTGTTTTAAGATAATAAATGGATACCAAATTCCTGTAGTAGTTGGTGTTGGAGCTGCGCCTTTTTTTTAGAGTGAACTCAGGTGATAGGTATACCTGCTTAAAAGGAGTCCCTCTAACTAAGGGCTCACGTTCAGAGGATGTGGTGTTTCCAAGTAGAGAAGGCATTAGCATATTTCATCAAACTATAAGAGGTAATAGAGATAAAGTTAGTGAACTGCTTATAGATGTTGACTCTGAAATTATTGGTGTATCGGAGGTACCACTCAAATAATTTGACAATTCAGAGGCTTCTTTTACCAGGATACAGATTAGCTGGCAATATTTCAAGGAGTTCCTTGAGGGCTGGGGGAGTGGCTATGTACATAAAAAGAACAGTATTCCATTTGAGTCCATAGAGGTATCATGGCACTGCACTGACCAGATATTTGAAAGTTGTGCAGGGGCAGTTGAATTTAGTGAAACTAAACTTCTACTTGTTGTTGTCTATTGGTTTCCTAACTCTGATTTCACAGCATTTCTGCTCAAGCTAGAGAGGGTTCTTGATTCACTTTGTAGGAAGTACCAGAAATCAGCCATATGTGGTGACTTCAGTATAAGTTTTCTATATGATGGAGCAAGAAAAAGGATGTTGGTAGATCTCATAAATTCATAGATCTGATGCACACTGTGTTTTTTCCAACTAGGGTGCAGGGGAACAGTAACACAACCATAGACAATATTTTTATTCATTCCCCATTAGTAGATGGACATTCTGTTAGCAAAAGGGCGAATGACCTTTCAGACCATTATGCACAAATCTTAACACTAAAAGGCTTTAGTACTCAAACAAATGTCACATTTAATTACAAACTACGTAGGAAAGTTAATCCAACAGCAATATAGAGTTTAACAGCAATAGATTTTTTTAAAACGTTGTCAAGGAACAAGAGTGGCAGGATGTTTATAGTGCCAATAACATAGATGATAAATATAATGCTTTCCTTAACACATTTCTCATGCTCGTTGGGAATTGCTTTCCATTAGAATGTTCTAAATGGGGTACTAGCAGTAATATGCAGCCTGGGTGGCTGAGTAGTGAGATAAGAATATCTTGTAGAACTAAGTGGGAATTATATCAAAATGTTAGAAGTAATCACAATCAAGCTACAGTAGCCCATTACAGACAGTATGGTAGGGTGCTTAAAAATGTTATTAGGAAGGCAAAGAGTATGCGGTATGCAAATAGAATAGTTAATTCACAGGATAAAATTAAAACCATATGGTCAATTGTGAAGGAAGTGTCTGGTAAGCAGCACAAGGTCGTCCATATAAAGTCAGTAAAAATATTTCTGTTACTGATAAATCAGATATATGTACAGTATTTAACAATCCTTTTCTGAGCATTGCTGGTGAATTAAATCAAAAATTTAGTTTCTGCACGGAATTATATAAATTTCTTGACAAATGCCTTTATGAGATTGATGTCTGAAATACTCCTATGTAATACAGACAAGAGGGAGATTGAGTAAATTAAAGAGTAAGGACTCTCATGGTTATGATAGAGTGCCTAGCAGAATATTAAAGACTGTGCTGCACATGTTTGCCTTGTATGTAGCCATATTCCTCTAGGAATGGTCAGTTTCCTGAAAGATTAAAGAACTCACTAGTAAAGCCGCTTTATAAGAAGGGAGAAAGGGATAATGTAGATAATTTTAGGTCCATTTCTATGCCATCAGTGTTTGCTAAAGTTATTGAAAAGCCTGTGTATGTAAGGATAATTGATCATTTTATAGCAAACGATTTGCTATCAAATGTACAGTTCGGATTTAGAAGTCGTTTATAAACTGAAAGTGCCATATCGTCTCTTTTCTGTGAGGTACTGGATGGGTTACCTGAAAGGTTTTGAACGCTAGGCATATTTTTTGATTTAACTTAGGCATTTCATTGTGGCGATCACAAAATATTGCTCCAGAAGTTGGACCATTACGGAATACGGGGAGTAGCTCACAATTTGGTTCCTTATTTATATAAATGATATGCCCTCTAGTTTTACAGGTAACTCTAAAATATTCCTGTTCGCTGATGACACCACCTTGGTAGTAAAGGATGTTGTGTGCAACATTTACTCAGATTCAAAGAGTGCAGTACATGACCTAAGTTCATGGCTTGTAGAAAATAAACTAACACTAAATCACAGTAAGACTCAGTTTTTACAGTATCTGACACAATTCAACAAAACCTGAGGTTTTATTTTCACATAATGGGCATATGATTAGTGAAACTGAACAGTTCAAATTTCTAGGCATTCAGATAGATAGTAAGCTGTTGTGGAAAGCCCACATTCAAGATCTTGTTCAAAGACTTAATGCTGCCATTTTTACTATTCGAATGGTATCTGAAGTGAGTGATCGTTCGACATGAAAATTAGTCTACTTTGCTTATTTTCATTCACTTATATCGTATTGTGTTATATTTTGGGGTAACTCTTCCCATTCTAAAAGGATATTTCTGGCTCAGAAACGTGTGGTTCAGTCAGTAAGTGGTGTAAGGTCACAAACCTCTTGTGGACCCCTGTTCACGAGTCTGGGTATTTTGACATTGGCCTCGCAATATATGTATTCCTTAATGTCATTTCTTGTTCAGAATATTAGCATATTTCCAAGAATAAGTAGCTTTCACTCGGTTAATACTCGGGAGAAATCAAACCTGCATGTGGATTGCACTTCCGTAAGTCTTGTGCAGAAAGGTGTGCAGTATACTTCTGCATCCATTTTCAATAAGATACCTCTCGAATTCAAGAATCTTAGCAGTGATCCACATGCTTTCAAGTTGAAACTAAAGAATTTCCTCATGGGTCACTCTTTCTATTCTGTCGAGGAATTCCTTGAAAAATTAAGCTGATTACTGTTGATTGCATTTACTTAAACTTATGGATTGACTTTTTTTGGGTCCATAAGGAATTATTTTTGTCTGTTTTTACTTTTATGTTGTAATTTCATGTGCTGACACGTTCCATGACCTTAGATATTTGCTCCTCAGTTTAGTCCTATGGAGCTTGGTGTGTAAAAGAAATAAAATGTCATTTATTGGAGAGCCCACAGTACTGTTCTCCACCCCCCTCTCAATCATTTTCATAAGCCTCCATAACATTTTTGACTAGACTGGATGATAAATGGAGAAAAGTATTTCTTCTTTAAATGTTAGCAAATATCATTTTACATCATCACTGTATTAAAAATGTTGAAACTCCCAAACTTTGGAATGTCATAAAATGAAAACGGAGAGCAATAAATATTTGGTATGTTTACCTGTGTAGGGAGAACAAATATGCCAGGTTTCATAAAAATCTGCGGTGGTGCTTGAGAAAATAGTTCTTCCTTTTTGTTTTCTTTGCACGGATTACTTGTACACTGATGGTCATACACAGGAGTTGGACAAAAGTATGAAAACACTGTGAGAAATGCATGGTTGAACATAAATACAGATGCTAGACAGCATGGCACCTGTGTAATGTTCTCAATACATTAAAAGTGTCAGTCATGCTAACAACAGTGTTCAGTGTAGTTATGGGTGGATTTTGTCAGAGCTAAATGAATTTGAACACGGGCAAATTGTTGGTGCTTATACAGTGGGTACTTCCATGACAAAGGAAGCCAAACTGTTTGGTTTTTCAGGATCACTACCCACTTCCATTATCATTACCTGAACATACCATTATTTTGCAGGAAGAATGGTATAAGATTTCCTTGAAAACTATACAGCACTTGCATTACCCATTCCAAGACAAATGGAAGCTGTTGTAAATGCAAACGGCTTTCATACACTTTATTAGATGTGGTAAAATATTGTGGTTTTGGTGTTCCTGCATTTTTTCCCAACCCCTGTGCACCTCTTACGCATTTGATTCTTGTTACCATCAATGTTTTCTTATTTCATGAGTATTTCTGTGCCATTTTTACCTTTAAATGTTTTTTCACTCTCATTGTCTGGTTTCCTTACCAGTTCCTATTGTTCCTGAAGCTCAAGCTGCATTTTTGCTAATATATTTACCTTAAATTTTATGTATTCCCTCCCTATAATAGAGGACACAGGCACTCTCCACCCCTTTAATTTTCACATTTTGGTTTATTCTGTAGTTTTTCTTTGACACTGATTTCATTGGTTGGATCATCCTCCGGCGTAAGTCATCATCATCATCTTGGATCAGCCAGTTCCTCAGTGTTTTCCGATAGGATCACTCGATGCTCTGTCATCACCTGTTTACCATCTTGTCTTGTTTATAATCTATATGCTCTTCATCACAACAGGCTGATGCTGCCACCATACTCATTGGCTCACATAGACCCTATGTCAGTCTGTGATGTTTAACTATTGACAAGGCGATATATTATGAATGTTTTTCACTTGTCCTCTGCTTTTTTTTTAATTGGATCACTTTCTTTTGTTTCATACTATTTAATAAGTGCTGTTGTCTTAGCCAGTATTTCCATTGCTTAACAGTCAAATTCTTTATAAGATAATTGTATTTTCTTTGTGTATTGTGGTTGCCATGAAGTATTACCTGTAGTCCAGGGGTACCATCTTTTTTTACTAATCAAAACATCCTGGGTCCTGTATTTAACCCCAATCATTGCTTAAATTTTGAATAAAAACGATCAACAATGGTAACAGAGTTCTTCTGCCATAATGGGTCACCCTCATTTTGCCAAACATCCTTGTCAAAGGAAATGGAGGAGTGGACAGATGTTCAGGGCATTCTGCTGCCAATGGGTGGAAAACTGCCACTAAAGGTTGAAGAATCAGTGATTGTTAGCATCATTAGGATGTTGAAGGCAGCTGCGTAAAAGACACACAGTATGTATCCACGGGACGAGTGGCCTGTTTTTGATAAAAATGTCATGATGATGTTGCAGAAAACTTCAGTGTAGACCACCAATCATATCTCACAGAGGGGCCTGCCAAGTGGGAGGTAACCATAAGAGAAAGATTGAATAACCAGTGAAAGGGTAACATTTTGAAGTTGGAGCATGGAATGTCAGAAGTGAAAATGTGACAGGGTAGTTAGAAAATCTGTAAAAAAATGCAAGGCCTCAGTCTAGATGTGGTGGGGGTCAGTGAAGCGAAACAGAAAGAAGATAAGTATTTCTGACTAGCTGAATATAGGGTGATATGAAGCGTGGCTATAGATGGTGTAATGGGAGTAAGATTCATTATGAGCAGGAAGGTAGCACAAAGAGAGAGTTACTGTGAGCAGTTCAGTGACAGGATTATTCACATCAGAACTGATGCAAACTTTTGCCAACAACAATAGTTGGGATATGCCTACCGGCATCATAAAAAGATGATGATGAAGAGAGAGAGAAAGTGTATGAGGACATTGAACAGGTAACCCAATATGTAAAGGAAGAGAAAATGTAATAATCATGAGGGATTGGAACACTGCAGTAGGGGAAGGAATAGAATATAGTGTTACAGTAGACCATGGGCTCAGTAGTTGGAATGGTCTCGTGGCAATATGAATTAATAAAATCTTCTCAGGCTTCCAGCCATGTCAGGTGGTTAAACCCCATGAGCTTTCAACTGACCTCTCCTTGGCCATTGTCAAGTGGTAATGTCATTTACTACATGACCGAGAAGAGCTCAGTCTAAAGCTTGTGGGATTTTAACCAACTAATGTGGCTGAAAGCCCGAGAAAAATTTATTAATCCTCCAGTTCAGCAATAAGTTTCAGTAAATAGTAACAAATAAAGTGTTCAAGAATTACAAGAGGAACAGGTATATTTGGAAAAGGCCTACGGACAATTGAAGATACCAACAGGATTAAGTCATGGAAAGAACACACAGAATATGTTATGGGGAAGGCTAACCAAAGGCTGTGTTTCATTGGCAGGACACTTAGAAAATGTAACAGACCTACTAAGGAGACTGCCTACACTAAGCTTGTCCGTCCTCTTTTTAGAATACTGCAGCGCGATGTGGGATCCTTACCAGGTAGGACTGCGGAGCACATTGAAAACGTTCAAAGAAAGGCAGCATGTTTTGTATTATCGCGAAATATGGGGAGAGTGTCACAGAAATGATACGGGATTTGGGCTGGGAATCATTAAAAGAAAGGCGTTTTTCGTTGTGACGGAATCTTCTCACAAAATTCCAATCAACAACTTTCTCCTCCGAATGCGAAAATATTTTGTTGACACTGACCTACATAGGGCGGAACAATCACCACGATAAAATAAGGGAAATCAGAGCTCGTACGGAAAGATATAGGTGTTCATTCTTTCTGCGCCCTATACGAGATTGGAATAATAGAGAATTTTGAAGGTGGCTCGATGAACCCTCTGCCAGGCACTTAAATGTGATTTGCAGAGTATCCATGTAGATGTGGACATGCAGATTTCAAGGTAAGGTAATGCAAGGATTCAAAGTGTAGGTAAGTGGGATAGTGAAGTATACAGGAATGATGTTTATTTGAAGCTCTAAATACTGTATTCATAAATAGCACATAAGACTATTCAGCTGTTGAAAAATAGGCATATATAAAGAGGTCAATCACAGAAGTTGGACAGACAAATATAAGTATGAGGAAGGTAATTATGAAGCAGAAGAAATACTTAAGTTATTTGACAAAAGGTTGTGGTATAAAAATGCTCAGGAAAAGATAGACATACAGAAAATAAGTCACATAGGAATGAAATAAATAGCAAGTACAGGGAAGCTAAAGTGAAGTGGAAGAAATCAAAAGTGATGGTTGTCAGAAGGACAGACTCAGTATATAGAAAAACCAGAACAACCTCTGGTGAAATTAAAGGAAAAGGCATCAACATTAATTATTAAGAGTGTGAAAGGAATTCCCCCATTGAACTTGGAGGAAAGGGTAGATACGTGGAAGTACATTGAAGACCTCTACAAGATAGAAAAATTGTCTACATATATATTAGAAGAAAATACGGGTGTTGATTTGGAAGACATAGTGGATCCAGTTTAAGAGTTAAGAGTCTGACAGAAGTTTGGAAGAAGTGGCAGTGAGTAAGGCAGAAGGAATAGATAACATTCCTTAGGGATTTGTAAAATCATTCTACATCTACATTTATACTCCGCAACTCATCCAACAGTGTGTGGCGGAGGGCACTTTACGTCCCACTGTCATTATCTCTCTTTCCTGTTCCACTCGCATATAGTTCGTGGGAAGAACGACTGCCGGAAAGCCTCCATGCGCTCTTGAATCTCTCTAATTTTACATTCGTGATCTCCTTGGGAGGTATAAGTAGGGGGAAGCAATATATTCGATACCTCATCCAGAAACGCACCCTGTCGAAACCTGGACAGCAAGCTACACTGTGATGCAGAGCGCCTCTCCTGAAGAGTCTGCCACTTGAGTTTGCTAAACATCCCCGTAACGCTATCACGCTTACCAAATGACCCTGTGACGATACGCGCTACTCTTCTTTGGATCTTCTCTATCTCCTCTGTCAACCCGACCTGGTACGGATCACACACTGAGGAGCAGCACTCAAGTCTAGGCCGAACGAGGTCTTTTTTTTTTTTTTGTTGATGGACTACATTTTCTAAGGACTCTCCCAATGAATCTCAACCTGGTACCTGCCTTACCAACAACTAATTTTATATGATCATTCCACTTCAAATCGTTCCATATGCATACTCCCAGATATTGTACAGAAGTAAGTGCTACCAGTGTTTGTTCCGCTATCATATAATCATACAGTAAAGAATCCTTCTTTCTATGTATGTGCATTACATTACATTTGTCTATGTTAAGGGTCAATTGCCACACTCTACACCAAGTGCCTATTCGCTGCAGATCTTCCTGCATTTCACTGCAATTTTCTAATGCTGCAACTTCTCTGTATACTACAGCATCATCCATGAAAAGCCGCATGGAACTTCTGACACTATCTACTAGGTCATTTATATATATTGTGAAAATCAATGGTCCCGTAACACTCCCCTGTGGTATGCCAGAGGTTACTTTAACGTCTGTAGATATCTCTCCATTGAGAACAACATGTTGTGTTCTGTTTGCTAAAAGCTCTTCAATCCAGCCACACAGCTGGTCTGATATTCCGTAGGCTCTTACTTTGTTTATCAGGCGACAGTGCGGAACTGTATTGAACGCCTTCCGGAAGTCAAGGAAAATGGCATCTACCTGGGAGCCTCTATCTAATGTTTTCTGGGTCTCATGAACAAATAAAACGAGTTGGGTCTCACGTGATCGCTGTTTCCGGAATCCATGTTGATTCCTACAGAGTAGATTCTGGGTTTGCAGAAATGACATGATACGCGAGCAAAAAACATGTTCTAAAATTCTACAACAGATTGATGTCAGAGATATAGGCCTATAGTTTTGCGCATCTGCTCGACGACCCTTCTAGAAAACTGAGACTACCTGTGCTCTTTTCCAATCATTTGGAACCTTCCATTTCTCTAAAGACTTGCGGTACACGGCTGTTAGAAGGGGGGGCAAGTTCTTTTGCGTACACTGTATAGAATCGAATTGGTATCCCGTCAGGTCCAGTGGACTTTCCTCTGTTGAGTGATTTCGGTTGCTTTTCTATTCCTTGGACACTTATTTTGATGTCATGTGAGGATTTAGAGAAGGAACTGCAGTGCGGTCTTCCTCTGTGAAACAGCTTTGGAAAAAGGTGTTTAGTATTTCAGCTTTATGCATGTCATCCTCTGTTTCAATGCCATCATCATCCCAGAGTGTCGGGGTATGTTATTTCAATCCACTTACTGATTTAAAGTAAGTCCAGAACTTCCTAGGATTTTCCGACAAGTCGTTACATAGAATTTTACTTTCGAATTCACTGAACACTTCATGCATAGCCCTCCTTACACTAACTTTGACATCGTTTAGCTTCCGTTTGTCTGGGAGGTTTTGGCTGCGTTTAAACTTGCAGTGAAGCTCTCTTTGCTTTCGCAGTAGTTTCCTAACTTTGTTGTTGAACCACGGTGGGTTTTTCCCGTCCCTCATAGTTTTACTCGGCACGTACCTGTCTAAGCCGCATTTTACGATTGCCTTGAACTTTTTCCATAAACACTCAACATTGTCAGTGTCAGAACAGTAATTTTCGTTTTGATCTGTTAGGTAGTCTGAAATCTGCCTCCTATTACTCTTGCTAAACAGATAAACCTTCCTACCTTTTTTTATATTCCTATTTATTTCCATATTCAGGGATGCTACAGCAGCCTTATGATCACTGATTCCCTGTTCTGCGCTTACAGAGTCGAAAAGGTTCGGTCTGTTTGGTATCAGTAGGTCCAAGATGTTATCTCCACGATTCGGTTCTCTGTTTAATGGCTCGAAGTAATTTTTGGATAGTGCACTCAGTATAATGTCACTCGATGCTCTGTCCCTACCACCCGTTCTAAACATCTGAGTGTCCCAGTCTATATCTGGTAAATTGAAATCTCCACCTAAGACTATAACATGCTGAGGAAATTTACATGAAATGTACTCCAGATTTCCTCTCAGTTGTTCTGCCCCTAATGCTGCTGAGTCGGGAGGTCGGTAAAAGAAGCCAATTATTAACCTAGCTTGGTTGTTGAGTATAACCTCCACCCATAATAATTCACAGGAAGTATCCACTTCTATTTCACTACAGGATAAACTACTACTAACAGCGACAAACATAGCACCACTGGTTGCATGCAGTCTATCCTTTCTAAACACTGTCTGTGCCTTTGTAAACATTTCAGCAGAATTTATCTCTGGCTTCAGCCAGCTTTCCGTACCTATAATGATTTCAGCTTTGGTGCTTTCTATAAGCGCTTGAAGTTCTGATACTTTACCAACGCAGCTTTACAATTACAATACCAATTGCTGCTTGGTCGCCGCATGTCCTGACTTTGCCCCGCATGTCCTGACTTTGCCCTGCACCTTTCGAGGCTGTTGCCCTTCCTGTACTTGCCCGAGGCCATCTAACCTAAAAAATCGCCCAGTCCACGCGCCACAGCCCTTGCTACCCATGTAGCCGACTGCTGGGTGTAGTGGACTCCTGACCTATCCAGCGGAACCCGAAACCCCACCACCCTATGGCACAAGTCGAGGAATGCCGCCCACACAGTCGCAGAACTATCTCAGCCTCTGATTGAGACCCTCCACTCAGCTCTGTACCAGTTCTTTCAACGATGCTGCAGATGGTGAGCTCTGCTTTCATCCCACTAGCGAGACTGGCAGTCTTCACTAAATCAGATAGCTGCCGGAAGCCAGAGAGGATTTCCTCCGATCCATAGCGACACACATCATTGATGCCGACATGAGCGGCTACCTGCAGATGGGTGCATCCTGTACCCTTCATGGCATCCGGAAGGACCCTTTCCACATCTGGAATGACTCCCCCCGGTATGTACACTGAGTGCACATTGGTTTTCTTCCCCTGCCTTGCAGCCATATCCCTAAGGGGCCCCATTACGCGCCTGACGTTGGAGCTCCCAACTACCAGTAAGCCCACCCTCTGCGACCGCCCGGATCTTGCAGACTGAGGGGCAACCTCTGGAAGAGGACAAGCAGCCATATCCGGCCGAAGATCAGTATCAGCCGGAGACAAAGCCTGAAACCGGTGTGTCAGACAAACTGGAGAGGCCTTCCGTTCAGCCCTCCGGAATGCCTTTCGCCCCCTGCCACACCTCGACACGACCTCTCACTCCACCACGGGTGAGGGGTCAGCCTCAATGTGGGCAGTATCCCGGGCAGCCACAGCCATAGTCCGATTGGGGGATGCATGGGACTAGCTGACCGTCCCCAACAAACCCTCATCCAGACCCTCACAGTGATGCCCATTGGCAACAGCCTCAAGCTGTGTGACCGAAGCCAACACTGCCTGAAGCTGGGAGCGAAGGGATGCCAACTCAGCCTGCATCCGAACACAGCAGCCGCAGTCCCAATTCACGCTAAATACTGTTGTGCAAAGAATGTCTGAACTAATCTACAGAGAGCACAAACAATTAGACACAAAATTTAAATGGTTATTAAAATACAAGATTGCCTAGTAAATGCAGTAATGCTGCTACTTGCGCACTCTGACACACTGCTCGGCGGCACAAGGAGACCATGTGATTTTACACTATTCAAGTACTAAAACACCATGCTACAACTGTCAAATACTATAATACGCCGGAAATTTATGAATTAAACAATGTAAGTACCCAAAAGTGGCAACCAAACAACCATTCAAGTTGGTGTGTAGACTGGATACATATCATCAGATGGTTGGAAAAATATCATCCGTACAATTCAGAAGGGAAGGGCAGATAAATGGGAGAATAATCATACAACCAGCTTAACAGCTCATGCATTCAAGTTACTGACAAGAATAATATTCAGAAGAATGAATGCTAGATGGCAATTGGTTTGGCCATAAGAAAGGTAAGGGCACCAGAGAGAGGCTGTTCTGGCATTGTACATAATAATGGAAGTAATACTGAGAAAAATCAGGGCTTGTTGACCTAAAAAAGAATGCTTGACAAAGTTAAATGTTGTAAAACATATGAAATTCTCTGACAAACTGGTATAAGCTTTAGAGAAAATAGGTAACGTACAGTGCGTACAAGAACCAAGCAGGACCAACAAGAATGGAAGAAGAACTAAGTGTAAAGATTAGAAAGGGCATAAGACAGGTTCAGTACTTCTCCACTACTGTTCAGTTTGTACATCAAGGATGTGATGACAGAAATAGAAGAAAGGTTCAGAAGTGGGATTGAAATTCAGTATGAAAGCGCATCAGTGGTAAGATTTGCTGATGACATTGTTATCCCCTGTAAAAGTATGGAAGAACTGCAGGACCTGTCAAATGGAATGAACAGTCTAATGAGGACACACTGGATTGAGACTGAGATAAAGAAAGTCAAAAGTAACTAGGCATAGCAGAAGTAAGATTAGCATTAAACTTACACTAAAATCGGGTACCACTAAGTAGATGATGGGAAAGAATTCTTCTAGGCTGGAAGCAAAATTACGCATGATGCACTAAGCAAGAAGTACATAATAAGCAGACTAGTACAGGCAAAGAGGACATTCCTGGCTAACAGATGTGTACTACTATTAAACACTGCCATCTATGGGGAAACCCAAAAGAAAAGAATAGAACCATTTGAGGTGGATAATATATTGAAGAATGTTGAGAATTAAGTGGATTCATCTGCCAAGTATTGAAGAGGAACACCACAGAACTGATGAGGAAAGGAGTTTGATGAAAACAATAACAAGCAGAACTGGCAGACTGCTTGAAATGTCTGAAGACACAGTACTAGACTGAGCTGTAGATAGTAAAAACTGTTGGGGAAGACAGAAATTAGGATATATCGACAAGTAGTTGTGGACATTGGCTGTTAGTGCTACTCTAATAGGTTTATGTTGACACATGAGAAGAAGTTGTGGCAGGGTACATTAAACCAGTCAGAAGATTAAAGACTTTGTTTTATGCCCTTATTTGATTCAATTTAAAATCATTTGATGCAGACATGGAAAGTAGTTATTGGAATATAAATAATGGACATAATAAGGTAACGGCTCATTGTGTAGTTGAGATATAGAGTGCTCAATAGAATCATAAACAAGATTGAAAACGTTGTAAGTTGTAGTATGAATCCTCCTTGAGGGCTGACAGAATACACTTGCATATGCGTGTTTACAATTTGCTGGCTCTGCAGCTCAACTGGGGTGAGAGGTTGCACAAGGATGAGTGGGCAAGGGCCAGATGGAGGTGGGGAATAGAAGGGAAAGCTGGAGGCAGGGTGACCGATGACTGGGAGGGAGATTCAGCAAAAATGCAGGTTAGGAATTTGGCACAAGTGAGCTCGTTCTGCTGCAGTAAGGGTGGTTCGCGTGGTATACAGTGACATGGAGGAACAGATTGAAAGGGGCAGATACAACAGAGGAAGACCGTGCGAGGTAGCACAGTGGTGAGCACACTGAACTTGCATTCGGGAGGATGACAGTTCAAACCCACATCCGGCCATCCAGATTTGGGTCTTCCATGATTTCCTTAAATCATTTAACATTTTAAAGAACATAGTTAGTTCTTATTATAGGAAACAGCAATCTGTAATTATTATAAATAAACTGGAAGCAGTCTTGATCGCATAAAATTTTTTAATGTGGCGACACCGCCAGCCACAAGTAAGAGGGTTGCCATGCGCCACTGCCTCCAGCAGACATCTATGGTCTGAAGATGATCTTATAATAAAATCGAAACCAGTCACCACATTAAAAAAATGTACGCAATCAAGACTTCTTCCAGTTTATTCCTTACGTCATTCCAGGCAGATGATTGGGAGGGGAGGGTTCCTTTGAAAGGGCACGGCTACTTTCCTTTCCCATCCTTGACATAATCTGAGCTTGTGCTCTGTCTCTAATGACCTCGATGTCGAATCTTAGTCGCTTCTTCCTAGACCAGAGGAAGAGCAAGTCTGGAAAGTAGGGTATGAGGGTACAACAATTGAAGTGAGAGGTGTGGGGACAGGTATTAGTGGAAATTGATTTCTAGGAAGATTGTGTGAAGTATGTATTGTAAGGACAATTCCCATCTATATACTTCAGAGGAAGTATAAGAGAGATCCAGAAATTATGGAGTGTGAATCTGACATTGAAGTTGAGCATACTAAGCCTAGCAGCATGTTCTGCCTGTTCTGCCTCTTTGTGGCCCCCATTTCACAGTGGCCATTCAGTTGGGGAGACAGCTGGTTGTTCATTTGAGTGGACAGGTGGTGGCAGTCATGGCAGTGTTAAAGACTGCACAGAAATCACAGCAGAGAAATGTTAAATCTAATTTATTCATTTCGTGCATACAATTTTCGAATCATTTGATCCAAGTTTCTATAGGATAGGATATGCCTATTATGGGACTGGAATAGGATATTCTCTGTGCTTTCATACTTACAGGTCTTGCACCTGTATGTTCCACAGGAGTAAAACCAATGGAGCAATGTGTTGGGAGTTCGTGCAGTGTAAGTATGTACCTACTTGTTTCATGGATTGGACCAACTCCCGCTTTATCATTTATAAGATCCACGTCATCAGTTGGCTGAATGAATAGTGCAATCTATGTTACCAAATGGCTAATGTGGGACCATGTCGCACTGCTTCCTGGGCATCAAAAATTTGATTTTAATTATTCTACATACTGGTAATTATTGATCAAATTTAAAAACTTAAAATGCTGTCATAATGTGTTCATTAATAGCTATAATTTTATGTGAAAGATTGAACAGAGGAAGACAAATATTGTATTTAGAAACTGTACTTGAGTCTTGGGGAAGTGTTAACTCATAGCATGCAAAAAAATGGCTCTGAGTACTATGGGACTTAACATCTGTGGTCATCAGTCCCCTAGGACTTAGAACTACTTAAACCTAACTAACCTAAGGACATCACACACATCCATGCCGGAGGCAGGATTCGAACCTGCGACCGTACCAGTTGCACAGTTCCGGACTGAGCGCCTAGAACCGCTCGACCACCGTGGCCGGGTTCATGGCATGCAAATCACCCTGGCTGTATCCTTCCAGTTTTCAAGAATGAGAGCAATTAATGACTTCCAACCAACCTTTATGAAACTTTTTCTTGCTGACATTCCCCACAAAATGGTGAAAGGAGGAAAGTTTATCACTTACTAAATTTTTCACACATTAGAACTTCAGCATCAGGCATGAACTTTTACTTTATTACTTCCTCACTAGTAACTATTCCCAACACATTTTGCAGACAGTATCCAGACGCATTATTGAATGTACCTGAAAAATTGTATCAATGCATGACTCTTTGTTCGGGAGATATTATTTTTTGTACATGGGTTTTTGAGCCTTTAAGGAGTTGGAGGGTAGGTGATTTACGGGTTTAGAAAACTTAAAACTTCAACATTAGGCATGGAATTTTAATTTATGACATCCTCACTAATAACTTGATTCGCAACACATTTTGCAACAGTCTCCACATGTGCTACAGAATTTAGCTGAGAATGTATGACACTTTGTTTGGGAGGTATTAAGTTTTATACAAGGGTTTTCAATTCTTTAAAGAATCAGAGGGTGGCGGTTTACAGGTTGAGTACCAAGAGGAGAGCAGAAAAGAGTATGTGGGTGATTTATGGTTGTGGACAGGATCTGTGGGTTAATTGTGTGAGGGATTGTTGGTATAGGTGTTAAGGTGCGGGAGGTTGGAGCAGATACATTTACCATACATTTTAAAGATAGTTTTCTTATGCACAGTTGTGTTAAATTCATTCTTAGTTACCAGGAAGTGCAGGCAGATTATCTCACTGTATGTGTCCAAAATTGAATCTATCTATTCCTTACTTGTGATCTGCTATGATTCTTTTACTTAATCTGTTAATGCTATAGTATCATTCTCATGAACTATTCACCCTTGTTTTGTTGATGGGAAGATCTTGCACTGCCTGTTAACTAGAGGTTTCTCCTTTATTTATTAATTTGTTGGTTGATGTGGACATCCTTTATGTGAACGAGGTGGCTCATTGGATAATGCATTGGATTCTGATTTAAGACTAGTGGAGTCCAACATCTTATCTGACCATCCAGATTTAGGTTTTCTGTCATTTCCTTAAATCACATAAGTCAAATATAATTGCTTTGAAAAGGACACAGCCAATTTCCTTTCCATCGATGTTCACTTTGAGCTTGGATTCTATCTCTAATAAGCTTTTTGCCAACAGGATGTTGATCATAAATTTTCCTGCTTTACTTTTCAGAACTTGGCTGCTCTCCCCTTTTCTGTGGTTCTTTTTGTCATATTAATACTTATTCTACAGGCTCTTGAGACTCTGTCCCAGGAGTAGTGGTCATCAGGGATATGACAGGAATGATGATTTGAAAAAGAAAAGAAAAGAAAATCGATCATATTTGTTGTAACGTTATACAGACACATTAACAGAAGTAACACCAACCAAGTTTTATTCTGCTTCTACATGAAGAGGTCCACAATAATGCTGAATGATGTATAGAACAGTACAAATTCTCGTAACTATAGAACACATCAATATGCAGTCTTGTAAGTAAGCATGCAATAAACAAGTACACATGAGTAAGGGCGAGTGCCTGGTGCACCAGGCTTATATTGGGTTATTGTGTGCACTTGTATCGCTCACTCTTTGATTATGCATGCTCACTCTGTAGAGTTACAACAAAATGGGCATATGCCCTATTCTCAATGGTTTCCAAGATTAATGTACAATGTTATTTATTTTCTGTATTATTCAATATGTTGTCAAGTTTACAAAGTGAAAAGTATGCATCTTTAACATCTAGGCATTATTGTATATGTCGTATTATAGCTGTTGTACATTTCACAATAAATGTTAGGATCTCTCCAGGGTCTCGCCGCTCTTTGGTAGATTTGTGCTTGGCTACCAGCGAGCCCCAGGCTTTGCAGCATCTTTTCCCTTCCATGCTGCATGTGTATCCCCTTGCTGTTCTTTTTCCCTTCCTGTGGGGAACATGAGTGGGCCATTTTTGGAAATATATTCTGCATTTTCGTTAGTCAATATCAGAATACTCTCCACTGTTCCTTTGCCCTTTCTTTGTTCACATTCTCCTATCCTTCCTCAGCTTCGGCGTTTGGGGCTTCTCTTTTTCTTCCTCCCTGTGTGCTCCTGAAGGCTGGCCAACGCATCTGATATGTAGCAGGTGGCTGGGTAATGTGTAATTCCCAACCCTTGGTTGACAGGTAGGGTTCGCACATACCCCTGGTACAGGCCAGGCCCAGGGAGGGGTGATTGCCTGTGCTGCTACCTTCCCAAATCGCTGATTGGTCCCTCTGTCTGGTGTTGTGGAGGTGTGATCTGATGTGTGAAAAAATCACCTAAGTTGGCTGCACCCCCTTCTGAAGTGGACCCCCAGTTGGAAGGAGTGTGCCATCAGAGACACTGGCAATCATGGGGGATTTTCTTGCAGTGAGTCAATCGTCTTTACAGTCAGCGGTTACGAAACATAGACAGAATGACGCTAATGATTCAGAGACCCTCCCAGCTGCACGAAGGTTCCTCTTGGTTTCATGTACTGAAGACGGTTAGTCCTTTGCTGTAGTAAATCCGTTTATTATTCAGAAAGGTGTTGATGCAGTTGCTGGCCCTGTGAAATCCTGTTCTCGTTTATGCAATCACACTTCGCTTTTGGAGACTACTTCTGATTCTCAAGCACAACTACTTGCAGCTTCGCTTCTCCATGGCTATCCTGTTCATGTCGAGACCCATGAAACACTGAGTTTGTCCCGTGGTGTTATTTGCACTAGGCTGCTCGATGGTCTGACTGAGGCAGAAATCCAAACGTACCCCTCTGATCAGGCATCATTGTCATCCATCGGGTTATGAAAAAAGTAGATGCCTCCTTAGTGCACTCTCTTTCGCACTTTTGATAGAGTGGTTCTTCCATAAAAGATCAAAGTAGGTTATGAAGTTATCATAGTCAGAACGTGTATTCCAAGCCCAATGTGCTGCTACTAGTGTCATCATTAAAACCACAATCGAGAGTCTTGTTGACACGCAGCCAGATGTGTAACCTGTGACAGGGATGCTCATGAGGGTGATTGTCTGCCTCCTTCTCCCCACTGCCTCGACTACAGTGGCGACTATGCTGCCGCCTCCCACAATTGTCCCATGTACCTCAATGAGTGGGCTGCCCAGGAGGTCCAGGTCAAGGGAAAAGTGCCTTACCTGGTTGTTTGCAAGTTGTTGGCTAGTCAGAAACCCTGTGTCCTACCATCTGGCACCTTCGCTACTGTTCTTGCTACAGCTTGCTCCATGAAGGACATGGCCACGCAGACATGCCACTTCAAATTTAGCACCGTGGTTGCAAAATTGCCCAGGGTCGTGGAAGCATCCCCTGTCCTCTTCCAGCTGTGCAGCACGCCACCAAACTCTTGCCTCACGGGGCGAAGTCATCAGCTACATAACCAGCAGGCCAGAAAGGACACAAGGAACACTACTGTTAAGACTTCCTACATCCCTCAAGCCAACCAACACCTGAGTCTTCCTTTGCTAACTGGAAAGGGTTGAAGAAGTCAGAGGCAAATGGTCATCTCCTTCACTGACTTGAATATCCTCTTTGACAGTGTTGTTATGTGATATCCTCACCTGGCTAATCTCCGTGTCACTGGTGCACACCACCAACCATTTTTCTGCTGTGGACTCTCCAGGCTGGCAACAGAAGAATGCTCACACTTCTGTAAACATCATAGAGCAGAATTCTCCTGCTTCTGTGCCCTGTAGCAGCAAGTTTTCGAAGGCTGGCACATGGCAGCCACCAACATGACACCCCTCCCCTTTTTTCCTCATGACTCTCCTCCAATGGAACATTCACGACCTTTGATCCAACAAAGAGGGTTTACAGCTGCTCTTAGAATCTCAGTTTCCACTTGTTCTCTGCCTTCAGGAAACAAAATTGCATTCTCACAACCACTTTGAGCTCTAGCATTTCTTCCCAGTCTGTTTTGACCTTCCTCCAAAGGTTAACATTCCATCTTGTGAGAGACTCATGCTGCTCATACGGGATGATGTTCATAGTCAACCCATCTCCCCGAGTAGCTGCCTTTAAGCTGTTGCAGTTTGCCTTTTCCTTCCTCTGTACTGTTTACATCTCTCCGTCATTGGATGTCACCAGGGCAGACTTCTTCCAGCTTATTGGGGAGCTACCTCAGCCCTTTCTGCTGCTCGGTGACTTTAATGCGCATCATCCCCTTTGGGGCTCTCCCAGAACCTGTCCGAGATGTGCTCTTTTGGCTGATCTTCTTAATCAGCTTAACCTCTACTGTCTCAACATAGGAGTATCATGGGCCTCTCAAGACTCCACACTCGCCTATTCCCATTTGGACTATCCTTCTGTACTGCCCAGCGTTTCAAGTTGTCTGTTCTTTCTGATACATACTCAAGTGACCATTTCGTGTGTGCTACCCGTTTGCTGACTCCTACCTTACCACCATGCACACTCAAATGGTAGCTTACTAAGGCCAACTGTAGGCTTTACTCCTCCTTTGCAACCTTCGACAAACATTTCCCCAATTGTGATGACAAGGTGGAATATCTTACAAATGTTATCCTTATCGCTGCAGGATGTTCCATTCCTTGCACTTTCTCTTTACCAAGCCGTGTCCCAGTCCCTTGGCGAACTGAGGAATGCCGCGACATAATTCTTGCATGGAGACATGCTCTCCACGTTTTTAACTGTCATCCTATCGTGGCAAACTGTGTTCATTATAAACAGATGCGTGCACAGTGTCGTTGTATTCTTCTGGGTAGCAAAAAAACTAGCTGCATTTCATTCACTAGTTCTTTTAACAGTCCCACTTCCTCTGGCGGCTCTTTGGGACCAAGATCCATTCCCCAATTTCTGGCCTGACAGTAGCAGATTACATCATTGTGGACCCTATTGCTATCTCCGACACGTTGTGCCGCCATTTTCTGGAGATTTCAAACTCCTCCCACTATCATCCTGCCTTCCTCCATGAGTGGAGGAGGCTCGGGCAGTACCCTTTTCTTCTCCGAATTGTGAGAGCTACAATGCCGCCATTACTATGAGGGAGCTAGATCATGCTCTCACTTCATCCTGACCCTCTGCCCCAGGGCTGGACGCTGTTCATATTCAGATGTTACAGTACTTTCTGCTTAATGCATACAACCACATCTGGGCAGAGGGCATGTTTCCAAGACATTGGCGTGAAGCCATTGCCTAAGCCCAGTAAGGTCAAACATCTTCCTTCCAGCTACCACCCCATTTCTCTTGACAGCTGTTCTTGCAAGGTGAACATGTGTTTCTTGCCCAGCTGGTACTGTGGCTTGAGTCTCACAATTTACTAATCACTGCACAGTGTGGATTTCGAGCATTCCATTCTGCAGTTAATAATCGCGTTACTTTGTTTACACAAGTCTTGTATGATTTTCTGTGGATCAACCAGACTGTGGCTGTGTTTTTCTATTTGGAAAAAGCCTGCAACACCTGCGGGCGACTGGTATCCTCCATACCCTCTACATGTGGGGCTTCTATGGCCACCTGCCCCATTTCCTTTTTAAAAGACTGAATTTTCAAGGTACGTGTAGATCAGCTTTCTCAGTGACTTTTATCCAGGAAAATGGTGTGCCTCAGGGTTCTGTCCTGAGCATCATCCTCTTTGCTGTTGCCGTTAACCCTATAATGGCCTGTCTCCTGCTGGCCATCTCCAACTCCCTTTTCATTGATGAGTTTGCCATCTGTTGCTCTCGATCATCTTTACTCATAGAGAATCAACAACGGTGCTTTTCCACTGACAAAACCGTTTGTATGAACTTCTCGCGCTACAATTGGTTTCTTTCACAGTCTTTGCATCTTGGGCCTGTTGGTCTTCTGTTTCTTGAAACTGTGAAATTCCTGGGTCTCATGCTTGATAGGAAACACTCTTGGTCTTCCCACGCGTCTTATCTGGCAGCCTGTTGTATGTGGTTCTTCAATGTCCTATGTGTCCTGAATGGTACTTCCTGGGGTGCAGATCGATCACCCTCTTCCTTTTGTACCAGTCCCTTATCCATGCACCCTTATGCACCTGCACATCTGTCCCTCTTATGCCCTCTCAATACCATCCACCATTGTTGCATTCGTTTGTCCACTGGCACCTTTTACACTAGCATGGTTGAGAGTCTGTATGCAGAAGCTGCTGAGCTACCGCTGTCCTACCACCATGACTTACTTCTCAGCAGATATGCATGCTGTCTGTCTGCCATGCGCGGCCATTCATCCTATGCCTCCTACTTCGATGACTCCTTTGATCACCAATATGGGACGCTTCTCTCTTCTCTGTTACCTCCTGGAGTTCACTTTCGGCTCTTGCTCCGGTAGCTTAACCTCACGTTACCTGCAACTTTCCCAGTGGGTGTGAACCCTTTGCCACCTCAGCTTCGTGCAGTTACCCATTTACCTTGGTCTTCATTTGCTTCCCAAGGGTACTACTCCAGCCTGGTTGTATCACCTTTAGTTTCACAACCTTCACATGGATTTTCGTGATAGTACCTTTGTGTCCACTGATGGCTCTTGGGCTGACTGTGGTGTCGGGTGTGCCTTCATCATTGGCGCTGATGTTTTTTGGTATCGGCTTCCAGGACACTGCTCAGTATTGACAACAGAGTTCTTCGCCCTGTATCAGGCCACACAGTACATCCGGCGACACAGGCTTTTCAATTGACATGTGCTCAGACTGTCTCAGTGCCCTTCAAAGCCTCTGTGTGCTGCACACTGTTGATCCTTTAATGCAATGGGTCCAGGATAGCTGACACTTGCTCGCTCTTGATTGAACCACTGTGATGTTTATGTGGGTTTCTTGTCATGTCAGTCTGATAGGAAACAAGGCCACTGATGCTGTTGACCCGAAGATCGCTATGTTGCCATCTCTCAGCAGGTAGTGTCACTTTAGCATCACCATTGGTCCTCCCTTTGTGGAAACAAGCTGGTTATTTAGCCTTGCCCAGCGGCTTGGATGATTTTCTCCCTGCCCTCCCATTGCGAGGAGATAATTTTGACTAGGCTGCGTGTTGGGCAGTGTCTCATTAGCCATTGCCATTTGTTGAGTGGTGCTCTTCCACCACGTAGTGCACATTGCGCCCAACTTTTGACTGTCCACTATTTCCTGATGGAATGTCCTGTTTTTTTGACCGCTTATAGTTCCGTTTGTGTTTACCGCCTGAGTTATTGGCCGTTTTACCAAACGACACTTGGGCTGTCAACCACGTTTTACTTTTTGTCTGTCGTAGCAATATGGTGAATGCCATTTAATGTTTAGTTCTGGCCCTCCGTTTCTCTGTGGCATATTGTATAGACCTTTTTCCGTGTCCCTGTTTTTAGTGGTCTTCTCTTCCATTGATTGGGATTGACATGTAGTCATTTTTAACTCCTCTCTTCATCTTCATGTTCAACAGTTGGTTTTGCACTCAAAAAAAACCCAAATGTTTGGTTATCCCACCAACAGTGCCAGTGCATTTGTGCCCTCTTTGGAGAGCAGGTTGTGTTACTTGTCTGAGTGCCTGTGCACATTCCCTTATGAGGGCAACAGTCTCCAGGATGTGACAAAGCAATTGCCTCATGGATTCACCTTTCGTTTGTGTACCTCAGACTTCATATAACCCCATAAACTATAAAGGTAATGGTGTAAGGTGTGGCGATCTTGGTAGCCAGTTAATTGTACTACTGCGTCCATTCCACTGATTAGCGTAAGTGTGGGTGAGATGTTCCCTCACATGTCTGGTAAAATGTGGAGGGGCTTTTTCATGCTGGAAGTACAATGCAGTTCATGTGGCAAACGGAACATCCTCAAGGTATTCAACAAAAGCATTTTCCAAAAATGCAAGTAATTCCGTCCCATCATTCACTCTTCTAAAATGACAGATCTATCAACATGTTATTGATCATACTACACCGAAGTATGATGGAAAAACAAACTTGCTTGGAAATTGGTTTCCACAGTAGCATATGAATTTTCCTGTGATCACTTATGGATTTTACATGTGTTGTTGATTCCATTCTGTGTAAACATAGCTTCATCAGTGAATAGTTCTAATGAAAGAAAATGACAGTTGTCATTTAATCAGTGACAGAATTCAAGTCAAGTGGCACTGTTGCCAATGTGTATATTGTGGACATGCTGTATGCTGTACAAATTTTCTGCATTTAGTGTTCACCATAAATATATTTATAGGACATTGATATGTGCAGAAAATCACTGTGTGCTGCTACTAGGACTCTAATGCACTATTGAAAGAATGTTTTGCTATTACTGCTAAAGCTATTCAGCTTGACATTTAAGAAGGAAATTGGGAAAGTGGAAGGATGACTTGTTTCATGCCGTCATTTGCTGCAACTTGATTCTAAGTGTGCATGCCATCTTCCTGCGTAGAATGATCATTTCAGCTCAACTTACGGATGTGTTTCCAGTGATTGAACAGACCAGTCCTGGCATAAGTTGTGTCCACACAAATCACTCTGAATGGTTGGAAGAGGACAGTGTTACAATTGATGGAGCTTCCTTGCTTGTCATTTAGCTTCTTCATGTCTGCAGCGTTCTTTTTCAAACAAGTTGACAGTTGAGGATATAATGTTTCCCCACACTAAGTAATCCACAGTGCATTCTTCCCGTGTCTGTATGTTTATTTTTCAGTAATCTTAATTAAGTGTTTTATGTAGTACTTAAAACATCTAAGAGGGACTTAGTGAAGTCTGCTGCCAGAGCACAGTTCACCATAGATGATTTGGTGGGGATATGTGATGAATGTGGCATAACTAGCTCAGTTGATGAGCAAAGTGGTTGCCTCAGTGCTATTTATATGCATTTTCTTGAGAGCTGTGGTGTTGGCCACATGGTCCTCTCACTAAATGGTCAAGGTGTATCTAGAATGAGATTTTCACTCTGCAGCGGAGTGTGCGCTGATATGAAACTTCCTGGCAGATTAAAACTGTGTGCCCGACCGAGACTCGAACTCGGGACCTTTGCCTTTCGCGGGCAAGTGCTCTACCATCTGAGCTACCGAAGCACGACTCACGCCCGGTACTTGCCCGCGAAAGGCAAAGGTCCCGAGTTCGAGTCTCGGTCGGGCACACAGTTTTAATCTGCCAGGAAGTTTCAAGGTGTATCTAATTTTTTGTTGGTGGAAGTACTCAAGTCTTTTGATATCACGACAATAGTCTCCAAGTTTCACAGCCATACAAGAATGTGCAAATGACAACTGCTATTTCCACCAAGAGTTTGGTATGTAGCTTTATGTCTTCATTCATGAAGGCTCGTGTGTTAACCATCCCGAATGCTGCATGGGCAGCCCCAATTATTTTATCAACATCCTGTTTGCAGGTACTGTTTAGACAAGATGCTTCCAAGCTACATCAAGTGATCAGCCTACTCCAGTATTGAGTCTAACACTTATATTGAACTCAGGAACAATTAACGCTTGGGCAGATTTTGTGAGTACTTTCATTTTCCCGCATTGACGGTAGGACCAAAGTGATCACATGCAGTTTTCAAGCAGCTGACTGGCAGTTGTAACTGCCTGTGCTAGAGCAGGAGACGTAGTTCTGCCACCCATACAACCTGGCTACTCCTTTGTGAACAAAGACTTGTCAGTTTGAAGAGACCACCATTGAAACGTAACTTAATCTCCATGCCTTGCTTGTCTGCAGATGACTTATATAGAATTGCAGCTACTTACAGTGCAAAGAGTGTTGGAGTAAGAGCTCAGCCTTGTTTCAAACCCTGAGATATGATGCAGAGTTATTATGAAGAACCTGCCCAGACATGCCACCATGAAGAGCTTGAACCAGTTCCACATAGGGCTCAGGACACTGAAAGTCTCTTAGTACCTTCCACATGGCAGATCTAGGAACCTACTTCAAAGGCCTTTTCCAGGTCACAGAAAAATAAATATAGAGGCTTTTGGGCTTTTGGGCTTTTGTTGCTCGTTGTGTTCTTCCTGGATTTGTGTAGAACAGTTGTTCCTGTAAAAGTTCGGAAAACACACTGACATTCAGGCGAAATTCTCTCTAAAATAATTTGGAACTGATTTAATAGAATTCTTGTGAGAATTTTACCTGAAATTGACAATAGTGACACACCACAGTAGTTTCCACATGCACTATGGTCTTCTTTCTTGAAGATAGTGATGATGGTAGCATTTTTCAAGTCATCAGGTACTTCTCGAGTTTCCTAAATCAAGAGGATCAGTGTAAAAAGTCTAGTCTTCAAGAATATACCTCTATATTGTACCATTTCCAGAGGAATGTTTTCAGGGCCATGATCCTTTATTGATTCTTAGTTGATATTGTGCATTGATAAAGTCTGTGTATGTGGATGGAAGTGCCGTCCACAGTTATTGGGTTTGCTGGTGATCACTGCGAAGTCAGTCCTCAGTAGCACTGGAGGAACAATTTGGAAGAGCAGAGAAATATTCCTTCCAAAGCTTTAAGATTGTTCTCATTGTCAGTTAAAGTGGTGAAATTGTTAGCAGTCTTCAGTCACCATGATAGGAATTGAACTGGGACATATAAGTCCTTTACGCCTGCTTAGAAATTTTACAGGTCACGGGCATTGGATAATCTTTGGTGTTTTTGTTGAGAGCTCTGGTAAATACTCAACCATAAAAAATTAGACATATTGGAAAGTATTCTTGGACAGCAACAGGAGAACTACCATCATAGAAGCCATAATCATACAACATGTCTGCATGTTCTTCATTTGCACAAAGACAGTTAACTGGTGTTTCTCTCTGACAACGATGTCAGCCCCTTGCACTACATCGCTCACAACAGATCATGGACAACTGCGCATTTGACGAACTAGCATTGTGGCAGAAATACATCCTGAAAAAGAAACTAAAAGCAGTGAGATAGGTGGGGCTGGAGTAAAATGTCAAAAGAGTTTGGCTAGGTAAGACACACACATGCACACCACTAGCCCAAAAAGATATGTGTTGTATCTTGGAAACCATTTGGAATAGGGCATGTGTCTACATAAAGCTTTTTGTTTCAAATGAGTGTTCTTGTCTTGTCCCAGAATATTGACCATTCCTCGTGGAACACCTCATATTTCTATAGTAGTAATATTTCTGGATAAATTGAAACATGGAATCAATAAAAAGAGATATTGTTTTTAGGCAATAAAATTGTAAATTTAATGGTTGCATCTAATTTTTTACCTCAATTTTGTCCTTTTTTATATATTTTTCTTTACGTGTTACAGTGACTTCATGATGATATTCAAGCAGACTTTTAATGTTATCAAGAGAATATCAAGATTACACTCCACACAGCATGTTAATGGAAAACTGCATTCATCAAGGAGATATGCAAAATATGGTTTGTTTGTACTGGCTGTGGGCGGAGCTGCTACAGCTTACTCACTACAAACTGAACAAGAAAAGAGGGTCCTGAGGGTAGCTGTGAGTGGAGTGGGCAGATTTCTGAGGTGTGTGCTGATACTACCCAGTAAAAATAATCTTTTCTAATATGTATTCTATTCAAAATTTTACATATTTCTCTGTCATAGCAAGTTGACAAAAGGAGGATTTTCTTTTCTTTTCATGTCCCATGTGTAACATTTTATATCAGACCATCTGGTGCTTAAAATAACTTTGATAGCAGTTTATAAGGAATGTAATGTAACTTTTTATGCTCCAATCTGTGCTGAATGTAAAATGATTTATTCGTAGAGCAAACGGTTACAAATCCTTTTTAGCTGTGACATACTTGTAGATAGTTTTCTTTTGTGTGTATGAGTCTCATCTTGTCTCTTTTCCTGTAATGAGGTTGCATTTTGATTTTAGCATTTTATGGTGAATCAGTAGTTATGAAAAAATGGCTGTAGTTTTTATACTAAGAACAATATTTGCTTGACTTGAGCAGAAAGTCATTCTAATCATTCTAGTATATTCAGAAAAAATGGATCATTGAGTAGTTACCACACTGCAAGTATGCTCCAGTCTGTGGAACGTTGATTGCCAGAAGTTAAAAATCATGCCTGATCAAGTGTTCCATACTCCATTGTCATATTGCACAGAATTAATTATTGTACTATGAATTAAACCTGACTAGATATTGAAGGTTATAATAATGGACATTCCAAGAGAGAAATGTTAAACAAAAATGAGGAAAGGCACTCACTTTGATGCATGGTGCATATTGTGGTGTCAGTCCAAAGACAGGTTTCATGCAGCTCTCCATGCTTATTTATCCTCTGCAAGTCTCTTCGTGTTCTTGTAAGTACTGCAAACTGCATCCACTGGAATGTGTTTAGTGTACTCTTGTCGTGTTCTCCCTCTACAAGCCTTATACTTGATGTGTGTAAACTGGGCTCATGTTTTGGGAGGGCAGCTACATTACTTAAGGCAAATGCCAGCATTTTTCCTTTGAAAAGGGCACAGCCAGTTCCTTCACCAGTTGAAACTTTTGCTTGTTTTTACTTCATCACTTATAGTGAATTAAATACTAATCTTCCTTCCTTTTTCTCACTGCTGGGACACAAGCATTAGTAACCCTGTCCTCAGTGCAGTTATTAAGGCTGTAACTAGTCAGCATTTGGCAGTAGTGGCCCTTGGAGTGCATGTTAGTGTCAGATGACTGCTGAATTTAGCTAGTATGTTGTTGATTTGACTGCTTGGGTAACGTCTGTTCTAGACCTTATTACTCCATGCAGCTACACATAACACTGCCACCTTAACACTACCTTATTAGATTGGTGCAGATATTCAGCCTTGCAACTCTTGTGATATACCTCAGGTTCCAGCGATGCTGTGCCCTGTTCTTCTCTGGCATCAAACTTCTTTCTTCCGTGCAGATTTCTATAAGTGAAGTGGATATAAAACAATACCCTGCTTCTCTACTTAAATAAAGTGTAGATTGGTTCCAATTCACTCTGTATATTGTAATAAGCTTTCACAAAAGATTACACTTTCATTGGAAACGACTAATGTTATTATCTCAAAGACCTCTCTTAACATTCTGTGATAGTACATAACAACAACCACTAATACAGGGTGTCCCATCTATCTTGACCACCTTAAATAACTATTTGTCAAGATGTAAATTAAAAAATGTTTCAAGCAAATGTTGTTTAGCCGTCGGGGGGACATCAATCAGCATGATTGCCTTCATTGTAGCTTTGTTTTTTACAGAGATATGAACAGCGGTATGACTTTTTTTTAAATGGCACCCTATATTTTTTATTCAGTAATTCATTTCCTCTCCTAAAGACCTATCCAAAAAGTATCACAATGTACCATTCACTGAAACACCATGTTATTAATTACATAACACAACATTGAAATTGTGCAGGTACTCGGTGTTATGGAACACATCCATGTGCTGACTTTGACAGAGGACAAATGTAAACATAAGTAGAATGCACACCCATTATTCCATCAGCCATCATCAGTTGAAGAGTTGTATGAGTAGAAAGTACACCAACGAAGAGAAGGTAGAAATGCTACTCATCTATGGGGAATGTATGTTAGCAGAACAGTAATTGCAATACTGTTTTATTATATACAGGTACATTTAGTACAGTAGTTTAGTCCTTTTAAGTACTGAAGTGTAGAGTAGGCATACAGTAAAGGCTGACCTCCCCACAAACTGCATTGACATAATGTTTCTTTTATTGTTGTTGTTGTTGTTGTTGTTGTTGTTGTTGAAGGCAGGTGAAATACTACGCAGGCAGTGGAACTGTACAGAGAGCAATATCCTGACAAGAACCCACCTTCCCGATGGATGCTTTCTCGTCTTGTTGCGACGCTTCAGGAAATGGGAAGTTTCAACCCATGACAATGCAGTTGTTGTAGACTCGCACAGATGAAGCTCCGAAGTTACTGTTCTCACTTCCGTTGCCATGAATCCACATATGAGCACGTGGCAGCTTGAACACGAGATTGGCATTCCTAAAACCAGTATACATTGTATTCTTACATGTCACCAGTTCCATCCTAACCATGTATACCTACATCAAGAATTGCATGGGAATGATTTCCAGAATCATGTACAGTTCTTTCAGTGGACACAGCAGCAAATCCTCACCAACCCGAATTTGTTTCCAATGTTCTATTTATCGATGAATGTTTCTTCTAAAACAAAGGACAAATAAATACAAGAAAATTGCATTTTTTGTCCAGTGACAACCCACGATGGCTTAGACAGGTGGAACATCAGCGGCAATGGAGAATTAAGATCTGGTATGGAATGGCCATTATTTCATAAATGATAGTGTAAACAGCACAGCGTATGACAACTTCCTCAGACGAATTCTTCCTCCTCTTCTGGATGATGTGCCGCTAAGAACCAGAATGCTTATGTGGTATCAACACTATGGATGTCCAGCACATAATGCCTTGCGTGCACGTCGTGTTCTGAACTGAAGGTATCCTGCCAGATGGATTGGTCGAGAAGGAACAGTTACTTGGCCTGCTAGGTCCCCTGAACTTTTTTCTTTGGGAATGCATTAAAGACATTGTCTGTCGCGACATTCCAACAACTCCAGAGGACATGCAGGAACGTATCGTGCCTGCTTGTAATTCTCTTCAGCAGGCAACACTGGAAGCAGTAAATAATTCTTTCATTCAACGAATGCACCTGTGTATCAGTGTCCAGGGTCACCACTTTGAGCACTTTTGAATGTTCTACTCCTAGGCAATGGTACAGGAGAGTCAAAGTCAATTTTGTATTATGTTTGTGCTTGGTTTTCATTTGTTTTCTGACAACTCCAGTAAGTGGACGAATTTGTGATCCCGGGCTCAGAGTCAGTATTATGTTATGTAATTAATAATGTTGTGTGTTTCAGTGAATGGTACACTGTAATACATTTTTGAATAGGTCTTTAGGAGAGGAAATGAATTACTGAATAAAAAATACAGTGTGTCATTTGAAAAAGTCATACTGCTGTTCATATCTTTGTAAAAAACATAGCTACAACGAAGGCAGTCATGCTGATCAATGTCCCTCTGACGGATAAAGAACAGTTGCTTGAAACATTTTGGAATTTGCAACATGACAAATTTAGGGTGGTCAAGATAAATGGGACACCCTGTAAACACCATATTCATCTTCCTTGATGACAGAAATCTTCCATGGTACCAGAGCTCCTTCATTCCTCCTTTCTCCACAGAGGTTACAAATGCTGTCTCTCAGGTAGACTCTGCTCCTGTTGAGTCATTCTTTCCCACAGTATGTGGCTCGATGTTTAGAAACTAATTGTGATCATGCACATCTTTACTTTGAGCTCTATATTTGACATGTGTGATAGGTGCTCTTTCATGATGGCATGAATCACTATGTATCCTTTCACTAAGAGAAGAAATGTCATGATCAATCACTACAAACATACATATGCTCTAATTGAATTTTCATTCACTTTGTTTTATGTTTAATAGCTCCTCTACTTTTCCTAGCACAGTGACATAGGGTGATCCATAATTAATAATTGCATTGCTTTCTTTCAGAGCACTTTCAGCTGTTTAATTATGGTTAATTCCATTAATTTATGTTCTTGCCTTTGGAGGAAGCAATTGTTAAACAACTTTAAGATCAGATGCTGAGACTCAAATACTTATGGTAAACTATAGAGTTGGCTAATTTTTACTTTCCCAATTTATTATCCAGTTTGGCATAGGTGCTCCCTTAAGCAAAGTCCTTATTCCTTTTCTTTGCAAATATTACCCTCAAGTATTTCCCCACATTGGAGGCTATCTTTCCAGGAATTCAGCACTCTTTCCCTCTTATTTTGTAGGCCTGATTGGAGTGATGTACTGCTCCTTTCTTCTAAAGTGGTTGGGGTCCTCCCTTCCTTAGGTTCACAAGAACCCAGCATAAGCTCCCTTCTTTGGGGATTACTTACCCATAACTTGCAATCTGAAGTGCTCCCTCCTTTTCTATTACTTTATTGAGTACTTCAGCACTTCTGCCCTTTCACTTCATCTCATCTTAAGGCTGTACCCTCCATGAAACTCCAGCTATCTTCCACTTTTCCACCACGAGTTCTCCTGTCTGTTTTCCTCCCTCCAAAACTCCTTTGCCTTCATAGTGTTGGCTTGTCATTTCTATATCAAGATTATTAATAGGACACCCTGACCTATTCCTCCCTCCCCTTGAAACAGTTGCAAGCGTAGCAAAAGAATACCCCTAAATCATTTTTGTTTGTGCATAGTCTGTAACTGTGTGTGTGTGTGTGTGTGTGTGTGTGTGAGAGAGAGAGAGAGAGAGAGATATATATATGTGTAGTATGCATCCCTCACCTCCCTCATAAAAGTTAAACGCAAATCCACCCCATCACATCAAATTACTTCAAAAGGTAAAAAAGATCATCAGTTACATCCTTGGTGATCATGATATTTCACACCTTGTACCATGTCATGAGAGTAGTCCATTGTCATCGTCATATGTGAAATACCCCCTAGTGCAATCCTCCTGTTGTAGGTTGTAAATTCTGCTTTGTAGACTGTAAAAAGAAGGGATCCTGCAATAGGAACTTTGCTTATGGATACAGGGAAGATAGATTTGGTACCCTAGTGGAGAAGTAAGAAAAAGAAATAGACAGATAGGTTTGTTATGATCGAAGAAGAAAGGTAGACAGTATCCTATAGGTGGATTCCCTTACCATCCCCCACCCCAGAGACTAGGGACCCCATCTGCTAAGGTACTTCATGGTGTTCAGTATTGCCTACATAATGGATGTACCATGCCTTCACCATCCCAGAAACCCCAAAAATTGATCCTAACAAACCCGTATGAAATGCAGTGGAATAAGCAAGTATATTCATTTAAGTCAATGTCAATGGTCAATATAGTTTCTGTAGTCAGTCTATTTTTGGGTCAATATCACTACCCATGATTAATCTCCCTTTAAAAAAATTCACATACAAACCCAACCCTTCTTTTTACTATATAATGATGGTGAGTAACCTGCCTCTTTAGTCATAAATCTTATATTGGAAATGGAAATGAGCATTTGGTGTCATTGGCCTGGAGGCCCCTTGCGGGGCAGGTCCGGCCGCCTTGGTGCAGGTCTTATTACATTTGATGCCACACTGGGCGACCTGCGCTCCGGATGGGGATGAAATGATGATGAAGACAGCACAACACCCAGTCCCTGAGCAGAGAAAATCCCCGACCCAGCTGGGAATCGCACCCGGGTTCGTCGCGCTGACCACTCGGCTATCGGGGCGGACAATCTTATATTAAAGGAATACTTAACAGCTGATTAAATAACAGTTGACAGTATTTGTTTACACACTTTCACTGTTAAGAACGATGTGTTGTTTTTGCCGTGTTTCTTTCCCAAGTTTAATTTAATGGAGTCTTACACTGCTTTAACATATCAATATTATATAATCCCTTTTCTTGACTTCTTTCTGGATCGACCAAGATTACTGCTTAGGGATGCGGTGCATTTAAATCTTTGTAAGGATTGCTATATCAAGGGAAAAATTTGTGTGTTTCTTTCTTAAAATTTGAGCTATGGTGTACTTCCTCAATTAGTACCAAGTCATCCACATCAAAGGTTTGTGTTGAAGCTTTTTCATTACATTTATGCAACCTTTCGTCTGCTGCTCATTATAAATTTTCTTTTATGTCATCGTCTATGTTGTCTCCATGTATGTTATTATCATCTTCTGGCATTTAAGTATCTTCAACAGTGGCTCACCTATAAATTTATCATGCATTATTTCAATTGGAGATAAAACATTAGCTAAACGTGAAAGTTCATTAAGTATTATTTGGAATTCTAGTACTTTCTGTGCCCAAGTTGTATATCTGTTTGGAAAGTATGTCCCACATAACCTACAGATTTCTTTCGTGATATATTCTCAAGGTCTACCTCATGGGTGGTATTTTGAGATAGCAATGAGTCTAATATTTTCCCATGCTAAAAACTCTTTAAAGGCTTTACTCACAAACTATGCGCCATTGTCTGTGAACAGTGTACATGGCTTTCCTGTGTCTGAGGAATATTCCTGTAGACATCTAATCACCGTCTCTGTGTTGGCATGTTTAATAGGATAAATTTAACATACTTTCATCTACACTCCACTATCACAGATATGTAAGTAACCCCCCCCCCCCCTCCTCCCCCTCTATTCATTGGTAACTGGCCTAAGAAGTCAGCAACCGTTAGGTCATGCAAGCCTTTACGTATTATTGGGTATAACTTATACATTATTGATCTTTTAGCAAGCTTCAAGTATATGTAGTACTGACAGTACTTTTTTATTTAAGTTCTTAAAGTAAATTTTACCATGTGTCGAACACATTTTCGTACCCCAAAGTGTCCCTAACCACAATGAATAAATGTAATTAAATCAAGTTCTACTGATTTCGGTGCACACAGTCTCCATTTGAGTCTAATTTTTTCTCCTCTCCAAAACAAATCTATCTTCCTAGGGTGTTCCCACTTTTGTGGTAATGGCCTGGAAAACACTCATAGGAAGTACGTTGGATGTATTTCCCCATCTGGTTTGAGCTTTGGAAAATGTTTACAAAAGTTCATTCCGCTTCCCAACTGTAATTCCTCTAGTAGGGCTGTTGTGTTGAAAGATTTACCTTCATCCTGACTTTCTGTTAATTTCCTTCTAGTTTTTGCCAATTCGTTCCATAGTCTTTTAAACTCATTGGTGCTTTTAAACTCATTGGTGTTATCAGTGACATCTTCCCTGGAAGATTTCCTAAAGTGGGCAAAGTTTCCTTAAATTTGTGATCTAACAATGCTTGTATTTTTTCCTCCAAACCTTTATGTATGTCATGCGCATATACAGAATCTCTGTTGTCGCTTCTCTGTTCTAAGATTTCTATTCGTGTTTGTGCATCTGACATCTGATCTTTTACCCATTTACATTCTGTTTCTGCAAAGTTACATAAACTATTTATGTCTGTATGCAAATTGTTATTATGTTAATGTACCTATTCCTGAACTAAGTCACATTGTTTCAAGACTTTGATGTGTATTTCTACTCTTAACAAGTTGAGTCTTTGATCTAGTTTACATGCTAAATGCGCCTCAAATGCGTCGTGAAAGTCTTTGACCTGAGTTTCTAATTCTTGTCGCAGTCTGTTTTGGTTTTCAATTACTTGTTCATGAGTGTCTGTATGCTGATTTTCTAATTCTTGTCACAATCTGTTTTGGTTTTCTATTACTTGCTCTTGAGTTTCTTTAATCTGATTTCTGAAGTATGAAAACTTTTCATTCAGTTTTTGTAATAACATTTCCATATGAACTTCTGTAAACTTTTCATCCAGTTTTTGTAATAATGTTCCCATATGAACTTCTGTTGACATTTTCCTTGTTATCACTGGCAAAAACAAACTCATAAATATCACCTAATCATCACACTACACCCATAAGAACAATTTTGAAGTAAAATACTGATTTAGCTCACTGTAGTCATACTTGTGCTGGTGATGGTCTGATCTTCAACGATTACATGATGATGACGCAGTTGTTTAGACAGCTTGCTGGTGTTGCGATGGTGTAGACTGCCTGCTGGCTTTGGATCAGTCATTGACAGCAGTATGATGGCTGGACATTGCTGGCTGCATGCTTGTTTTTCTAGGACTGTGTGTTTCATTGGATTAGACGGATGCTCTTAGCCCAGGTGCATCTGTGTTGTTGTTTATGTTCCCTGTTGCCTTTGGCAACACTTCATCTCTCTCCTGATTAATTACGGAATTTGTTCCTGTAAATCTTTTTTTAAATGTGTCACTTTCCACTTATACCCATACGGTCAACACATGGAGTGTTTATTAGTATCTAATGACTGCTGACTGCTGGATTTAGCTAATGTGGCAATGATTTGACTACTTGATCAACAACTGTTATAGACCTATTACTCCATGTTGCTGCATGTAATATTGCCACCTTTACAGTCCCTTATTAGATTGGTGTAGATATTCAGCCTTGCAACACTTGTAATTTACCTCAGGATCCACCTGTGCCCTGCCCTGTCCTTCCTTGGCATCCAACTTCTTTCTGTCTTGCAGATTTTTGCTTAAATAAAAGTGTAGATTGCTCCCAATTGATTCTGTATGCTGTCACAAACTTTCACAAAAGGTTACACTTTAAATGAGAACCAACAAATGTTACTGTCTCAAAGACCTCATGTTAACATTCTGTGAATAGTGTATGGTGTTGGAAATCTTCCATGGTACCAGAGTTCCTACATTCCTCTTTTCTCGACGGAGATTACAGATGCTCTTCGTCAGGTAGATTCTGCACCTGTTGAATAATACTTTACCACAGTATGTGGCCCGATGTTTACAAACAAATTTTGATCACGCATGTCTTTGCTCCGAGCTCTACATGTGACGTACGTGGAGCCACTCAAAACTATTGTTATGTATTATTATTATTATCATCATCATCATCTATATACATAGTTAAGTTTGTATGGAACCCCAGGGATGGGAAAAACTGACCGGTTAAAATCTGGTATTGGTGTTTAGTTCTGAATAGCTGGTATTTTTCAGTATTGTTTGGTCTCGGTTATAACATTTTTATTTTTTACTAATAACAAAGTGAAAACACCGAGATATCAGTTAGCCATAACAGCCATGCTGAAATTTTTCATTGTTAAAATAAACATTTTTTTTAAAAAGAAGATGCAATTTTTATTTATATAATTTGCATTGGTTTGAAATATTGCGTTAGTCTAGAAAATGGAAAAATACGATCAGCGCTGTTTTAATAACAATGCTGATAGAAACAAGCAACACACACATCATAGGAACTGGTATAGCACTGATGAGACAATAATGTCCCTGTTGCCTTGTGTCATAGCTTAAGATATGTGTGTACATGCAGTGTGCAAGACTTGTTCTCTCATGGTCTATACAACAATTTCTCACTGTCATCGTTGGACAGCCTTTATATTGCAGAATGACACCAACACTAGTGTGGCAATATTTTTATGAAGTGATGTAGCAGTGAAGTACATTTTCTTTAAAAGATTAAAGATTTGTCTACCATTTATATGAAATAACAAAAGGAGGGAGATATTATGGTAACAGTAATAAATTAAAAACTTAACAATAACTCATTCATACTATACAGTAGAAATAGGAAGTTGCTGGACAGCTGCTTTTGTCTTTGTAATATGCCTTTATCTGCTTGTAACCCTTGAAAGTGGGCAAATTAACATGAAAAACACAGTTCTTCAACCTCAGTTTTCACCCTTGACAACTGACTAATCGTAACTCAGATTGTGGTTTGATCCCTGATTACAAGAAGAGTTTTGAGCAGAGTTCAAAAAATTTTAATCAGTAGGGCAATACTAGTGATTTTGTTTAGTATTCAGCCACTTACCACTTTTTTTGAGGAAAGTAGCAAACAGTGGATGGACTGAGTTTTCTTTTACTTGTGTATTTATTTTAATATTTTGATTACATGTATCTTGAAACAGCATTAAAATTTTTCAATCTTTCTCCAATTTTTACATTTTTTATAGCAAATTATAGAAATAAAAAACTAAAAATCAGTTATTTAAGAAACCAATTATTCAGAGCGGTATTAACAGTCAGATTCAACTGATACGGAAAAAATCAATATAAAAAAAACCGTTACGCCCCCCCCCCCCCCACTCCCCCATGGAACCCTCAGAGTGCGAGTCATAGAAATACTTACCTGTTTTTTTTCTTCTGGAAGCAGCAAATTGTTACTGCAGCTGTTTCTGCATAACTGATCATGTCACGCCTCTCATTTTCATACCTAATCAATTTTTTTTTTCTCAAGTGTTGTGTTTAAGTTAGTAATGATTATTTAGAAAACTACAATTCTAGTTTATTTCTGTGGATAAGTCACCTAATTGTTGACAATCATGTTCATTGCGTGTGCCAGAACCACCACAGCTCTGTTAGGTACATTTATTATGTCACAATTCATTTCATTCAGTGAACATCATCAGATGACAAAATTCGCCAACAATCTTTGCAATTAATTCTCTCAGAATTGTGTTGATATTATGACTTAAGAAGTCTAACTCTCTACATTAAAGTTACATTCTTGAACACCATGAGCAGGGAATACAGTATGATGTGCACACTTGACTCAGGTCAAGTGTGCGTAGTATGTTATTTCCCTGCATTTTCAGTGTTGCTTGATGATCATTGAGCAAAAGTGGTTGTGACATGGAAAAGGTTCTTCCTAACACTAAATTGTTGGTATTTTGATGTTATATAGTAGGGATTGTTTTAGGTGTGTATTTTTGTAAGAGAGAATGGTGGAGTTCCTTGCGTCTTTTGAAATGCAGCTGTATAATAATATTGTGTCTGTAATATTCTTAATCTCAGTAGTGGTGTTTATTTATTAGTATCTGATCCACAAATATGTGATTCCTAATCACCACTTCATTGTGTTGCTAATGTCATTGAAATGAAATTCTTTCGGTAATTCCAGTACTGCTGGTAAGATTGTCTTTTGTGTGACTAGAAGACTGCCAGTAGATCTTTCCATTTAGCTTTTGATATTCAAAATGCTAACCATTTAGCTTTTGATATTCAAAATGCTTAGGAAGTTTTGTCACACTGTGCAATATCAGATTATTAATTTAAGTGGCATTATTAGGAATGGTTATATAATGGAAGTTTTTTTGTCACAGATCATTGCGAGTGGGCCTGAAAATCTCATTTGATTATTGGTGGTCTTTACATGGCCTGGATGAAATGTCGGATGAATACGTTGAGGCGCTGAAACCAATTCACCAGAGAGCTGCAGATAGTATTCTGGATGGCTGTCTGAAGAATGGTGGACTTTATGTCAAACTGGGTCAAGGTCTTGTCTCATTAAACCACATTTTGCCTCGTGAATATCTCGAAACTCTTAAGGTTTGTATTTTTCTGTATACCATGTTACATTATTAATCATGGATTACTAAGCCATTGTAAAATTTGTGTGTTGCACTAGGTATAAAATAAGACGTTTTGTACCTAGTTAGGTATGTAATGCCCCACCGAGATCTAATAATTGTAATTAACTAATGCATAACCTCTACACATGACTTCCTTTGAATAAAAAACTTTACGATGGTTTAGTAGCAATGTAACAGTTTTTCCATTTTAATGTTCTAGGGTTGACAAGATAGTTACTCTGTCGTATCCACAGAGTGAAGGTTTATAGCTGTTCATGTGTTTGAATGGCATAATGTTTGGATGGTCCTGCTCGTGAATATCTGCTAGATATTAACTGACAAATCCCCTCCTGTATTATATGTGTAGTCCAAGGGGCACATTTTCAGCCCAAAGTGTAACAGCCCTTCAACTTAAAATGTCATTTTACTATATAACCCGTAAACCTTTTAAACAGCAAAGCTAACCTCCAACCTTGCCCCTAAACAATTTTGCCCACAATATCATTTTGATCCATCACCATTCCCACAAAACCACTCCGCACTAGCTTTCAAAAAAATCCTGACAGCCAGCGTTGTTTTTCCTTTCTCAGATTCTTACATCATGATCACAACCCATCCATGTAAGAGTCCCATAATCTCTGTTCCCTCAAAAATTAAGACTTCATAATTATCCTCTCAGTGGACAAAGAGCCTGCAGTTGTGGTACATGACAACAAGTGAATGTCAGAAAATGTCTGTGTCAGCTTTATAACACCTCAACTAGCAGCGTCTTCCATAGGGATCTTAATCCCGTTGGTTCAAAGTGGCATCCTTAAAGATCCGGGGCCCTCTCAAAGACTCACCTCTTAGTCCATGGAACGTCTTACCCCACTCAAACAGCAGTTGTGCAATTTCACATTACTCATTTGTGCCACATTATCTTTTGAAATCTGCAAACTGAACTACCTTGATGAACATTCCATAATTGTTAATTTCGAAGCATGCACTTAATGTGTGTGATTTGGTAAACCATCTGTAATCTTGTGTACTGTGCTTATATACCCCAACCATTACCTGTATTGTTTGAAATTTATGCTTGTCTGTCTCTCATACTACACCTTGCTAGTTACCACTAATTTCAGCTGCCTCCATTCCAAATTCCATGCTTAAAATAGTTCAGCTGCATTCTCATTAATATAGTGACATCTACTCTGTTATAGGCATTGTTTTTCTGTGAGAAAGTTAGTGACATTCCTCTTGCAAATTGCCCCCCTGCACAGGAGCCTCAACTTGATTCACTGTGTTGTTGTTCATCAAGATCTTACATTAAAAGATCTTCTTTCTTGCCCTCCACTGTTTCAGAAAGAACTGTGTGGAAAATTGGAAAAAGCGAAATATCCAGTATGTTCGCTGTATCCGATGGGGACCAAAAGGTAATGGGGTGGATATTGGAGAATGGTTTACTGTTGTGATGAAAATCCATACTTTGCACTCCCTCCTCCGATATGGTGTTTTACATATTTGTGAATTGGCTTCAAGTTATGATGCACTAATATCTCCGTATGTGCAGACTGCAAACAGTCGCAGCATGAGAAATGAGATTACTCCATGTGTCCAACTACCAAAAGTATCAATGAAGGAAAACAACAATCCCCTCATTCTTTGAACTATTTCGTATGAAAGACAGGAAAGAAATGGTTTAGGATTACAAAACCCCAGATCATCATTTGTATTCCAAGGCAAAGGAAAAACATGATTGCCTACATCCAGTTCAAATGACCACAAACTTTGCAACCATATAAATAAGTCCCCATCTATAATAATGGTAAAATCTGCTTCTCCCTCAATGTCTGACCTTGGTGGCCGTCAAATTCATCTGTATGTGAGTGGATAGGGCCACCTTTCCCTCTGTTCCTGCTGCATCTATATAGGGGACCTTCATTCTCTAACCCGTGACAGAAGAGACTCCTACTCAACCACAGTCTCCCCTAGCAGACAATTGCCTTCCTCTGGACCTTCTCAACAGACTAACTCTGCATCTCAGCCCGAAATCAGCCAGTGCTCTCTGGAGATATGGGTTATCTGCTGCAAGACAGCTCATTCATCCTCTCTCCCTGATTTACAACCAAATGCCTACCAACGAGAGTTAAATCTCCACAAGGAGACCAAAGACAAAAAGAAAAAAAGAGGACAAGAAAAAACCAAAGGAAGAGGTGGACCTGCTGCATTGGACCCACCCCAATACTGATGTTGAAATTATGCTCATTGATATCATTCCTATTAAAGAGATGGTTCAGGCAGACGCTGAGACATGACCAATCTTCTCAGTTCCTTCCCACCCCCTATAAACATCATCCAGGGGAACTGTAATGGTTGTTTTTGTCACATAATGGAACTTAGACATCTACTTTCATTTTATCCAGCAATATGTGAAGCTCTTGACGAAACTGATTCCCTGAAACATATAACACTACCCTAGATAATCATCATGCGTGTTTCAAAACTAGAGTTATCCCTGAAACTGCATCAGGCTGTGTGACAATCATGATGTTAGCATAGCTCGAAGTCCAGGTTTGAAATCCAGTCAGAAGATTTTGCAAACAAATAGTGAAGATCCTCTGGTGTCTCATTGAATGTTCTGAGGGAACACATTCAGGGTAGGACTTCTTCACCATTGGTACAGCAATGCTCCACATCTGCCATGGTCAGTTTTAATCCAGTTCAGTGTGCATGAAAGTCCTTGAAAGATTGCACCACAAGCTGAGGACCATTGTCTGAAACCAGGGTGCAAGGCAAACCTTCCAATGGGGAATATCTTTGACAGGACCTTGACAGTTGCATCTGCCATTGCAGGTAGACTGCGCATGACATAAAGACAACAAGAAAAAGCATCAGTGGCCAACTACCACAAAATGTCTAAAAAGGACCAGCAGACTCTTTACAAAGATTGCTTAGGGGCCAGCCACAGCGAAAAAACAGCGCGCAGCACCACCTGCTGACCCTAATACTATGTTGTGTCAGTGTGTCAGTGCTCTCATGTTGTGATGTAGGACAAAAATGGTTCTCAAAATTGTACCTGAACAAGAACAGAGTCCACACTGAAGACAAAGAGCGGCTTTGTGCACTAAGAACGCAAATGGACTAAACATGACACCAAGGGCTTACTGTCAGTAATTAAATGAAATTTTGCACCATACAAGAACACATGAAGTTTTTTGAGAATAACATTACTGAGTTGAGGTGAGTGTTTTTGCCACAAAGGCAATAGGCTGTTCAGAGCCATGTGGACAGTGATGGGCCAGGTCTGCTTCCACCCAGTACTTGGATCCATTGGTAACCAAGACCAGATACTTGCCAGGACAAAATGTTGCAAGATGTGGTTGGTACAGAGTGAAGACAGTCCTTGAGCTGCACAAAAGCATGCTCACAATCTGCAGACAAAACAAAAGGACGATTGTAGCTGCTCTGGGAATGAATTAGTGACAATAAGCTACTTCGTTGAAGAATGCCAGAAGTTCTCGTAAATTGTAAATTGGATGGGTGGGGCAAAGCCGTAATGGCAGTAACATGTTCCATGAGGTCCACACACTGCTGGGTAATTTCATGACCCAAGTAAACAATAGAAGGCTGGAGAAATTGAGACTTGGCAGCATCGCATTTGAGGGCCACAGCCTGTAAAGCTGCAAACAAAGAACGGATGTTACGTAGGAGAACCTACATAGTGGCATTTGCCACAATATCATCAAGATAATTGATGCACTCAGGGACACCCAACATAACTTGTTCTAAAAACTGTTGAAAGATGGCAGGTGCACTAGCAATCTCAAACATTAGCTGTTGTTATTGTAAGAGTTTGAAAGTCATATTAACTACAAGGAACTCGTTTGAAGCCTTATCCTACGAAATCAGAATGTAGGCTTTGGCCAAGTCTATTTTCGAAAAAAAATTGTCCTCCAGCCAACGTTGTGAGCAATTCCTGCATCTACATCTATACTCCGCTAGCCACCAAGCGGTGTGCGGCGGAGGGCACAATTCGTGCCAAAGTCATATTTCCCCCTGTCTGTTCCACTCGCGGATCGCACGAGGGAAAAATGACTGTCTTGAATGCCTCCGTACAAGCTCTAATTTCCCTTATCCTTGAATGGCGATCATTGCACAAGTTGGTGGTGATAATATATGCTCTACATAAGATCGGATTTCGGAATTTAGTGAGCAGGCCCTTCTGATAAGTGCACCGTCTGTCTACAAATGTGTCCCACTTCAAACTTTCTATGAGATTTGTAACACTCTCACGATGGCTAAATGTACCAGTCATGAATCTTGCCACTCTTCTTTGCACCTTCTCAATCTCTTCTATCAGACCCAACTGATAAGGGTCCCATGTAGACGAACATTACTCTTAAGACTGGACGAACTAACGTATTGTAAGCTATTTCCTTTGTTGAAGGACTGCACCGCTTGAGGATTCTACCAATAAACCGCAATCTAGAGTTCGCCTTGCCCATTCCTTGTGTAATCTGATCATTCCATTTGAGATCATTTCGAATAGTCAAACCCAGATACTTGATGGATGTTACCGCTAACAAAGACTTGGCATTTATTTTATATTCATACATCAATGTGGATTTTCGCCTTGTTATATGCAGTAGGTTACACTTACTAATATTGAGTGGTAACTGCCACGCATTTATTTTCTGCAAATCCTCATTGATTTGTTCACAACTTTTGTGTGATACTACTTTCCTGTAGACTACAGCATCATCAGCAAACAGTCTAATGGTGCTGGCAATACCATCAATCAGATCATTTATGTAAATCATAAAAAGTAGCGGACCTTTTACGCTGCCCTGGGACACACCTGAAGTTATGCTTGTTTCTGTTTAAGTCACCCTGTTCAGGATGACATACTGCTCCCTGTCTGTTACAAAACTTTCTATCCAACCACATATGTCATCGGATAGACCATAAGAGTGCACTTTTTGGAGCAAGCGACAGTGCGGAACTGAGTCGAATGTCAAGAAATATGGCATCAACCTGGGAGACGGTATCTAGAGCCTGTTGTATATCATGCACAAAGAGGGTCAGCTGTGTCTCGCATGACCGCTGTTTCCTAAAACCCAGCTAGTTTCTGCAGATGGGCTTCTCAGAGTCTAGAAAGGTCATTATGTCTGAACACAAAATATGTTCCATGATTCTACAACAAATCGATGTCAGTGAAATTGGCCGGTAATTATTTGCATCCGATTTTCTACCTTTTTTATAGAATGCTATGACCTGGGCCTATTCCAGTCCTGTGGAACTTTCCGCTGTTCCAGTGATCTCTGATAGATGATGGATAAGAATGGTGCTATATTTGTAGTATAGTCAACATAAAATCTTACAGGAATACCGTCTGGGCCAGATGCCTTCCTGGCGTCTAAGGATCTTAACAGTTTTACAGTCCCAGATACACTAAACACTATGTCAGCCATCCTTGCATTTTCTCAATAATTGAAAGGGGGAATGGTGCTGCAGTCCTGTACCGTAAACAAGTTTTTTAAAAATTGGTTTAGAATTTCGGTCTTCTGTTTATCATCATCAGTTACATTACCCATACTGTCAGCAAGAGAAGGTATTGAATTATTTGTATCATTCATAGATTTTTCGTACAACCAAAATTATTTTGGGGTTATGTTTAGAATTGCAGATGAAATATTGCTTTCAAATTCGTTAAAAGAATCTCTCATTGACCTTTTGACAGCTGCTTTCATTTTCCATGATTTCTGTTTGTCAGTGGGGCAGTGACTACGTTTAATATGACTGTGCAAAATTCTCTGCTTTCTCAGCAACTACGTAATATGTTTGTTGTACCAAAGTGGATCCTTTCTCTCCCCTATCTTCTTCAATTTTGTGGCGAGTTAAACTATTTCTGACAGCAACAAACACACCACCGCCAACCGTGTTCAGCCTATCCTTTCGGAACACTGTTAGGTTCTTCGAAAAAATTTCGGCTGAGCTTATATCCGGCTTTAGCCAGCTTTCAGTGCCTATAACGATTTGAGCATCAGTGCTTTCTATTAGCGCTTGGAGCTCTGCTACTTTCCCATCACAGCTACGACAATTTACAACTGTTATACCTCTGGTTCCTGTATCTACGTTTTTCCTGTGTTCAGCCTGCACCCTTTGTGACTGAAGCCCATCTTGTGTTTTCCCGAGACCCTCTAGCCTAAAAAACCGCCCAGTCCATGCCACACAGCCCCTGCTACCCGTGTAGCCGCCTCCTGCGTATAGTGGACACCTGACCTTTTCAGCGGAACCCCAAACCCAACCACCCTTAGTCTGTTTGTCACCAAGATATTTTATTTGTTCCCATCTCGAGTTAGTTTTCTAACCAATTGCTTGAGGTTGCATGTTGAGAGCACGCCTAGAATAACTTTACATGAGTCTTTGGTTCTGCCCCCTGTGATAAACATGTAATTTTCCCTGTCAATGGATGCCAAATTAAAGTCTCCACCTATAACTAATGGATAGTTTGGTTATTTATTTCCTGTGTACTCAAGACTTTCTCTGAAACGTTTTGCGACATTTGTTGCGGATGCTGGTGGCCTATAAAAACATCCTAATACAATGGTCAATCCTTGTCTGATTGACAGATTAGATTAGATTAGATTAGATTAGATTAGATTAGATTAGATTAGATTAGATTAGATTAATACTTGTTCCATAGATCATGAATACGACACTTCGTAATGATGTGGAATGTGTCAGGTTAATAAAAGATGTCTGTACAAGAAATTACATTACACAAAATATTGCATGACACTAATGATTAAGTTTTTTTTTTTTCCTTAGTTTATATCTAAAAATTCAGCCAATGAGTAGAAGGAGTTGTCATCTAGAAATTCTTTTAATTTATTTTTAAATGTTAGTTGGCTATCTGTCAGGCTTTTGATGCTGTTTGGTAGGTGCCCAAAGACTTTTGTGGCAGCATAATTTACCCCTTTCTGTGCCAAAGTCAGATTTAACCCTGCATAGTGAAGATCATCCTTTCTCCTGGTGTTATAGGTATGCACACTGCTATTACTTTTGAATTGGGTTGGATTATTATCAACAAATTTCATAAGGGAATATATATATACTGTGAGGTTACTGTGAGGATCCCTAGATCCTTAAATAGATGTCTGCAGGATGACCGTGGGTGGGCTCCAGCAATTATTCTGATTACACATTTTTGTGCAATGAATACTTTTCTACTCAACGATGAATTACCCCAGAATATGATGCCATACGAAAGCAGTGAATGAAAGTAGGCATAGTAAGCTAATTTACTGAGATTCTTATCACCAAAATTTGCAATAACCCTAATAGCATACGTAGCTGAACTCAGACATTTCAGCAGACCATCAATGTGTTGCTTCCAGTTTAACCTCTCATCAATGGACACACCTAAAAATTTTGAAAATTCTACCTTAGCTACAGACTTCTGTTCAAATTCTATATTTATTACTGGAGTTGTGCCATTTACTGTACGGAACTGTATATACTGTTTTTTATCAAAATTTAAAGAGAGTCCGTTTGCTGAGAACCACTTAATAATTTTGTGAAAAACATCATTTACAATTACATCACTTAGTTCTTGGTTTTTGGATGTTATTACTATACTTGTATCATCAGCAAAAAGAACTAACTTTGCATCTTCATCAATGTGGAATGGTAAGTCATTAATGTATATCAAGAACAGTAAAGGACAGCTTTATCCAGACTGTTTCACAGTCCGGCCCAGTATCAATTTCAATTGCATTTAAACAGCTTTTAACTGCAATGAACACACCACCTCCCATATCATCTGTCGTCTCCTTCCTAACCATAGCCCAGTCTGAGTTCAAAATTTCACTGCTATTTATGTCTGGTTTCAACCAGCGTTCGGTACCTAGTACAATAGGGTGCTGATGACCTCGATGTTGAGTGCACACACACACACACACACACACACACACACACACACACACACACACACACACAAATATTGGCATTGCTACTGTTTATTTCGAAGAGTAACTCATGGATCTTGGTACAAACACTTTGACAATTTACTAACATGAGATTTAGCATATTTAAATCCTTTGGAATGACCTGTTTAGGTGAACTAACAGATTTTACAGTTGGCACACCCACATCAGCATCATGAACTGGTAATTTTTCAGGCCAACGGTTTATTTTCCGTGGGGAGGAAACTAATCTAAAAAAAAACCATGTGCATGCCACAAGTACTGTGCTACCCATGTAGCTGCTTCCTGTGTGTAGCGAACACCTAATCTATCGAGGGGCATCCTACAACCTTCCACCGCATAGAGTCGACATAGCCTCTGGTTTAGATTCTCCACTTGACTTCAAACCAGAGGACTCGGGTCCACCCTGGGTACGATGCTGCAGATTGTCAGCTTGGCTTCCACTCCTCGAGAGATGGAAGCTGCCTTCGCCAGTTTAGCCAACCATCGAAAGGACCCAAAGATTTCCTCAGAACCCTGACGACAGGCATCGTTGGTGCCGACATGTGCAACAATCTGCAGCTGGGTGCATCCTGCACGCTCTATAGCTGCGGGATGAGCCTCTTCCACATCCCGGACAAGGCCCCCCAACAAGCACACCGAGTGAACATTGGACTTCTTTCCCACCCTAGCCGTAATGTTGCAGAGGGGCTCCATGACCTGCCTAACATTGGAGCTCCCAATAACTAACAAAGTGCCACCCTCACATGCCCATCAGGACCTCACTGAAGGAGCGGCCACTATCCTGGCAGAAGGTGCATTCTGATCCGGCCCAGCCTCACCCCCAGCATCAGATAGCACACTGAATCTATTAGCAAAGTGCATTGGATTTGGCAGGAGCCTCAGCCTTCGCTTTGCGGCTTGAGACCTCGTCACAGTCTGCCACCCACACTGAGGTGAGAGTGTGCAAGCCGGCTTAGTCGCACCAGAGGGCGGCTCAGTAACAGGGAGCTGTGATGTCCCCCCCCCCCCACCACCACCACCACCACCACCCCACACCACCCCACCCCACCCCACCCCACCCCACCCCCCATCACCCCACCCCTTCACATCTAGCACAGCAGAGGCTGCCCCAGGCACCCCATCCCCACCGCATCTCAAGGTGGCACGCTGGAGCTTGTTGACTGTGGCCAACAAAGCTTCCAGCTCCAGGTGACGTAGGGGGCTACACGTCTCTGATTGCCTGTGCATTGATAGTGGCACAGAACTGAAGTCGACCAGATGGCTTCCTTGTGATCCCTAAGTGCATAGCCCATTCACTTGAAGAAATTGTTGTAGTCCCACCCAGTGACATTAGCTGATTCAGCTCCAGCTTGACCTGGTTACGTAAAGCTGCTGGCACTAGCTGTGCTGGAAAAATAGTGAGGGCATATAAAGGATTTGAGGTTGATGTGTGACATGAAATGGTTCACAGAATATTACCCTGGTGCAAACAGATCTGAAAACTCAGGACTCAAGGAATCCAATTTGTGATAAGCAGCAGATGCACCACATTTGTAACAGAAAAAGCAAAAGTAGCAATGGCAGGTAACCCATAAAATTTTCACATCTGCATCATTAACCACCAGGTATGTAACACAATGGTCAATTGACTCATCAAGTATATCTGATGCGAATTGACCAAGAATAGGCATCTGCTGTTTGTTACAGCTTACCAACCGACACTCGACGGGCATCAACAATGGGGACCCGAGCATGGCCTATGTCTGGGAGTTAAATAGGGGCACAGTGTCCCCCATGTTGACTTGTATGGTAATTCCATGGAAAGTTTGTTCTTTCTTGCCTGCAGACAGTGGCTAAGACAACAACATAACAGTATGAATATCAACACCCATTGATTCCTGCAGTGACTTTTGAGGGAGTAGGGATTGACATATCACCACTGTGTGAGCCTTTTCTTCTTTTACATTTGTGGCAAGAAACCCAATGGTTGGTGCAGGCCACCCACTTGTGCTGTATGAAGCAAGAGGGGCAAGAAAGAAAGGTGTTCACTTTGCCTGCTGCCAATGACGTGTTAATCTGTGGCAGTCTGGTTGGCTTGTTTGTACTGCGGCTACCCCTTCTTCTCCCAGCACATGAGGTTCCAAGCCCTGGCTCTGCATGCTGTCAATAATGGCTACACCACTCCGAGCCTGTAACTGGTGGCCTGTTGTGTGAGAGACCTCAAATGATTGTGAAATATTCAAAACTTCTGCCAAATTAAGGGCAACCTAGTGCACCTCCGTATCTGGGGCCAAATGAATGATTGCATCATGGACCATAGTGCCTGCATAAGACTCCTGGGTTAGCCATGATAAACTAACATGATGTAGGCGGTAAATCTCAGCTGCCCAAGTGTGATACAATTGCTGTGGCTGTTTGCGACATTGGTAGAATTCAGCACATGCAGCGACAAATGTGTATGCTTCTGATGATACAAGGACAACAAATGACACATATTGTAACAAGAAGCAATGCTGGCTCTTGCAGAAGGCCTAACTGGTGCAGTATGTGGTATATGAGGGAGTATCCATGACAGTTCTCGATCACCTGGAATGCCATGAAATGTTGGTGAAGCTGCCCTTTTAAGCATCCCGTTGTTCCATGGATTCATCATACAGAGAGAACAATGGTGGTGAGCAATTGGCAGTGGAGCCTGGATCAGCATAACCAACAACCATTCCAGCACGGCTGTATTTGTCTGCTGTTGTTGTAGGAGTGACTTAGAGTGGAGCCTCCATGGAAGAGCTGAATGGCAGAAAAACCATAGGATCCGAAATACGTGAAAATCGTAGCCTCGCTTGTCATCACTGGTGTTCTAACTAGAAACACAAGAAAACACATGGCTATAAAACAGAAACAGTTTATTAGGTCGTAGAATGACGACAGGGACTGGAGACCCATGTATAGTGTTGATTGTATGGAAGGTACTTCCATAACTGAAGTAGCCAAAGTGCTCTGTTTTTCAAAAGGTGCGGTAGCAAAGGTTTAGACCACTTACAGACAAAAAACATCACCCAGTAACTCACAACGGGGCCAAAAGTATGTGTTTCGTGCTCATGACAGTCAGTCATTGAAGAGGATTGTGATGAAAAATGAGATGACAACAGCTGCAGAAGTCACAGCAGAACTGAATATCACAATTGCAAAACCTGTCAACACCAAGCAACACAAAGGGAGCTCAAAAAGCTGGGAATTGTAGGGCAGGCTGGAATTCCAAAACTATGCAGCAGTGATGCAAATGTCTGTAACAGGAAAATGTGGTGCTGAAGCCATAAAACCTGGAACTATGAAAGAAAGTCGTTTGGTCAGGTCAGGCTTGTTTTACACTGTTTTCAACTTCTGGCAAGTATATGTTTGGTTTACACTGTCTTAAGCCTGCAAGGCATACTGCTTACTAGCAAGAATAAAACATGGCAGGAGTTTGGTGAAGATGTTGCCCATTGTTGTTGGGCAAGGTCGCTTTTACTGTCAATGGTTATGTGACCAGTTCTGCTGGTCAAGTCCATCTGTTGATACAGCATTTGTTCCCCAATGTTGATGATGTGTTCAATGACAACAGGGTCCCTGTTTACACAACTTGCATTGTCCAAGACTAGTTTTGTGAGGACAAGGATGAATTGTCACATCTTCCCTAGCTACCACAGTCACCAGATCTCAATATTATTTAAACTTTGTGGTCTTTTTTGCAGAGAAGTGTAAATTCCAACCACAGAAATTCCAGGATGTAATTATGACAACATTATAAAAAGGAAGTAATGCCACTCACCATACAGAGGAGATATTGATTCGCAGACAAACACAACAAAAAGACTGCAATATATATTGAGTCTTTGGCCAAAAGGCCTTTTTCTAAACTAGGAAACACACAGACATTCATGCAAGCACACTTCACCACACACACACACACACACACACACACACACACACACACGACAAGCCTGAGTCTAGTCTCAGTGCCCAGAGACAGTGGTCACAGTTATGCTTGCATGTGCGTGTGCGCGCGTGTGTGTGTGTGAGAGAGAGAGAGAGAGAGAGAGAGTTGTCTACTTTAGAAAAGGACTTTGTGGCTGAAAACTCAACATAGATGTTGTATCTGCCTGTGACTCAAAGTCTCCTCTGTGTGATGAGTAACAGTCTTTCCTTTCCTTAATACCATCATTGTCACCTAAAACTGTCAGCATTTTGCAAGAGGAATACTATAAGATTCTCTAGAAAACCATACAGTGTCTGTATTTATCCATTTTGAATGACAATGGCTTTCCTACACTGTATGGTAATGTTTTGTGTTTTTGGTGTTTCTATATTTTCATTGACACCCTGTATTTCCCTTAAAACAGTTTTATTTTGGCTTCTACATTAAAAATAGAAGTTCATTTGAGCTTCAAAACAATATGTCAATCAAGAAGGCAGTCTTCACCTGTGTGAATGAGATCTAAAAATGAGCAGTCTCCCAGTAGTATCTTTTGTTTAAGCAGTTTGCGAGTAAATATGTTTGCTTAATATGATGAAAACCTTTGACTGGGTTAATCACAGACTAATATCACTGTTACTTTGGGACCTGTTAGGTAACATGCTAAAATCCTATCATGATAACAAGGAAGCAAAAAGTCATAGTGAAAATTGTTGATTACAAATCAAGAGCAGCTGTTGTACCAGAGTGAGGATCTATTCATTATGGAATCTCTTAGGATTCAATTCTGGATCTGATTCTTGCTTATAATGTACTCACACCTGGTGATCATGAGACTTGATTGCAAACAACATCTAAATTGTGACTGTAAGTTAGTCAACCAAAGGCACAAATAACATTCTATCCAAATTCATGAACTATGTTACTGTCAACTCTCCTTCCTACAATCCTTGCAAGACCAATTATAGCCATCAAACTGCTGTAGAAATAAGCTAAGTTTGCAATCGGAAAACTAAACACCACATCTTTCAGATAGCCCCACAGCCAGAGGTCACATGGATTAAGATCAGGTGATCGGGAGGGCCAGGCTGTAGGGAAATGGCAGCTGATAATTCTAGCATTTCCGAAATGGAGCTTCAGCAGCTGCTTAACTTGATTTTCAGTGTGCAGAGGCACACCATCTTGCATAAAAATGACCCATCCACAAATCCATGCTGTTGGAGAGCTGGAATGATGTGGTTGCATAAAAGAGACTCGTAGCGCTTACCACTGACGGTACAGGTAACAGGACTGGAAGCACCTGTGGCAGCTGTCTCTTTGAAAAAATATGGCCCGATGATAAATGATGCCATAAACCGGCACTACACAGTGAGTTTTTCAGGATGAAATGGTACTGGTTTATTTGCGGTTTAATTTGCCACTACCCATATTTGACAATTCTGTGTATTGACATATCCTGTCAAATGGAAGTGGGCTTTGTTTGTCCACAAAATCTTCCATGGCCAATCATTGTTCACTTCCAAGTGAGCAAGAGGTCTGTCTTGCTGGCAGGTCAACAGGAAGCAACTCATGCACATGGGTGATTTTGAATGGATAGTAAAGAACGATGTATCATAGAATTTTACGCATCATGCTCACGGGTATGTCTAATGTTCGGGCAATTCTCCATGCACTACACGTTTGCACACCATCACTCATGTCATCCTGCATTGCTGTGGTCACTGCTTCCACTGACATCGAATCAATTCGTTTTCTCCCTCCACCAGGTTGCACACCTAAAAAACCTGTCTTTCCAAATTTCTGAATCATTTTCTTCAGACTCACAACAGTCATCAGACCAATGCCTTTTTTCAAACCCTTCAGTGTCCAGAACTTCTGCAGAGCGACTTGTGCACAGTCATCATTCTTGTAAGACAGCTTTACAAGCAGAGAACAATCTTGCATTGAGGCAGTTGTGGCAAATGTTGCAGATGCGAATGGAGGAAAAACCATGTACCTGGGTATTTATCCTGACTTCAGTGGGTCGTGCACATAACAGGGGTTTTCATTTACATATTCTGACATGTAGAGTACCATTTATTGATTAAGTTTTGCACTATATTTTTCTTCTGGCATATGTTTTCCCCCTTTTTACCATAATATTCTGTTGCAATGTGACGTCATTCTGACCAGTGGTGTTATTTCTACAGTGTTTTGAAAGTTTAACTTTAATTATAATCACTCTGTAGAAAACAAGTAGACAGCTAAGTAAGAGCTTTGAGCTCAATGAGGCTGCCATATGAATAAGCCTGATGTGGCTGTTAATGGCTTTGTATTGCCTCTCCTACATTGTTAAAAAGCATACATTATTGTCTTTTGTTCTACTGATCCGTTCTTTATTCTGCAAGTAGCTGAGTCTATGAAAAAACCTTACACAGTACTTTTCTTTTGCCAAGTACCTTGGTGATTCTTATTTTGCCTACATGTGTCTTAACTTTTGTGTTTGTCTAACCAGAATCATTGAACTTTTTCTGCTACTTATGCATCTGGAAATGCTGTTCCCGGTGTTTCATTTCTATGTACCCAGCTGTGCAAGACTGCATGGTGGTTAAGGCCCTGAACCCATATTTAAAAGAAGCAGGATTCAGACCCCTGCCTGGCCATCTATATTCAAGTTTTAAACAATGGAAAATCCAGGATGGACCGTAACAGTATAATGTTTTCAATGTGAATTTCATATTATTTCATTTATCTCGATGGCTGCTTCAAGGCCTGTGCCATCTGGATCCTTACTGCCAACACCAGTCTTTCTGAAATGCACAGGTGGGAACTTTCCCTGCAATATATCCTACATTCCTGTAACCCTTCTGGCCTCAACCTTTGGTAGTCATTGTCCTTACCCATCTAGCCCTTCCCTGTTCCCATTCCAGCACTACACAGCCCTCTGTTCCACCAATGTACCCAGTCTTTTCACTTCTGTCCTTTTCTGCTAACCCCCTTCTCTCCCCCACCCTCTGTCTAACCTCCTGACTGCACCTAGCTGCCCCACTCTCCACCTCATCCCTGCATGCTCCCAGCAGCAGTTTACCATCCCCCACCACTACCCTGCTGTTCCACCCCCTTCCCACCCCAGCCTCCTCCTTACCCCCACCTGGTTGCCTGTCCCATAATGCCCTGCTGCTTGCAGTCTGACTCCAGCTGCCAGACTCTGTGGTGATGTGCGTGTGAGTTGCATTTGTGTGACCATGTGCTTGTGTGTATGTTGTCTGTTTTTGCCAAAGAACTTGTTGGGCAAAAGCTAACTTTCCAGCAGTCTTTTTGTTGTGCCTTTTTGCGACTCAGTGTCTTTGATTTATGGTGAGCAGCAACTATTCTTTTCATTAGATTGTTATATTCGTTTTTTGTTGTTTTTCAGAGTTGATAAGGGCAAATGCCAAGATGATTCCCGTGAAAAGTGTATAGACTGTTTCCTTTCCGATCCTTTTTGTATTAGAGTTTTTTCTCGGCATCCAGCAACCTTGCCATTGACAGGACACTAAACTGCCCTCTTCCCTCCTTTCCTTTTGTGTACTAAGCGACAGTGTTATCAAGTTGTCGTATGTGACAGCAGCCACTTGCTCCTCACAGATGTGGATTGGACAGTAGGGACATCCTTGGGCTGAGCAGTTTATCTTGGGTAGTCTTTGGAGTCTTCAGAGTGTGGATAATGTTTTCTCAATTCGAGATCCAGTTTAGCACTAGTTTTAGACAGAGAGATTACAGCATGTGGTGCTGATACGAAACAAGGCATACCACACTATTTAGAGCTCTGGTAAATTCACCATCATAATTGGAGCTTCTTTTGCCGTTTTAAAATTTCACATGGAGGCTAGAGTTCTTAGTTACGTCTTTGCTATTGATTTACAGTAGTCGTTGCAGTTCAGAGGTCTCCATAAGAGACAGGTATAAATGTTTGTTTCGTGGTTCAGCACACTTCAGTTCACTTAGGAAAAAGATAATAGACAATGTTTTTGGACTTGTTTACATGCAATGAAAGTTGGCAAGGAAAAGTGATTATTTTTGATACATGGTGCTTAAATAAACTGCATTGCGTAAGAATACATGATAATGCATGACATCACGTCACCTGTGCTGCCCTGACCTTCCTCTGTGTGGAGGGTGTGTGACAGTTGCCATTCTTCAGGCCTCTTATCCACTGAAAATGTCTGATCATGATCATAGAATGAAGGCATTCATGGCCGGTGTTTGTGTGTTTACTGATTCGTGTTTGTGAGTTTGGCTCTAGTCCAAGTGTTACTGAGAGACTGGCACCCATCAGTTGCCAGCTACTATGAATACTGGCAGAGAGTTGAAACAGCATGAAACTATGTTCTCACATTTGTCATCCAGGCTCATTTGCATTAGAGCCATTGCCATCTTTATACTTAATTTTGCACCCTGTATATCCTACAATCACCTACAAATTTAATTGTATACTGTTCTGGCTGTATAGAATACGCACAGCAAGTAAAATTTCATTATTTGATATCCTTCCTGAGGCTGCAAGTTTAACACTAGCAATATAACTAAAAAATTGACTGTTTGACTACTATGATGTGTTGTTTTCTACATATGTCTAGTTCTCATAATTTTCATAGTTATTGAGGCTGCGTGGGTGTCTAAGAGGTATTGGCCTTGACTCCCTGTAGCTGCCATGATTTAAGTTGCAAGTTTTACAAAACATGCAGGCCACTTTAGTGACGTGAGCAATGTTCATCAACCACTGACCTGTATTTGTTGTTCATTTATTGATTAATTTGAATTTTTTTTAAATAGATGTGTATGTTGAAAATTATTTGTTCCAAATAATCAAAATAACATTTCATTGATATTTCTGTTTTAGGCCCTTCAGGATAAGTGCTTGACTCGTGAAACAGGAGAAGTTCTTCAGTTATTTATGGAAGACTTTGGAAAACCACACACAGAGATATTTGAAACTTTTGATGAGGAACCTATAGCAGCAGCTAGCCTTGCCCAGGTCAGTAGCAAACTTCATGTTTAAAGATATATTAGACAGCAGTAAAGTACCCATGTACATTTACAAGTTCTCAAAATAAGAACAGAATTGATGAAAATGAATAGAAAGGGGGGATGCCCTTACAAGGCTTTCTTGAGATTAAAAGCAAATAAGATGGGGGTTTTGATAAATAAACTGCAAAGGGAAGAAAAAGTAACTCAGAATGGGATGTACTTGAGGAGTGGGAACCAACTTTGCATATTTACAGTAGCAAAGTTACAAATTCTGTACACTGACAATGAACTACAGGCTGGTAGTTGATAAAACGTGATGGGATTCATTGCGGTAGTTTTGAGAATGGCTTGGTTCTGGTCTAGTATTACTTACTCAAGAAAGACGACCATTAGCAGAATCTTGTATAAAATTGCTGCCAGCTATGCAATTAGATAAGTTTTGGCATCTGCTCCTACAGCAATTTTATTTTGCGCAATATTGTTCTAAGTAAAGTATAATTGTGGACAGTTCAAAAAGTTTTTGACTGCTATTTTTTCCATTTCTTTTGTGACTGGTTTCAATTATGTGATCATCATCAGATGCATCTATCCGTTTAAATTAGTAAACAAAATTTTGTTTACTAGGTTGGGAAGACAAACTCATTTGATGACGTGTTATATGTAAGGGGCAGTAAATGCAAAAAGACAGGTGAAAGAAAAATCATTTCATTGTTTATTGTTATAAAATAATTGCCACAACTGTTTCTACATTTATCCCAGTGTGAGACAGAATGGTCAACGCCTTCATCGAAAAATGTATGTGGTTGCCTGCAGAACCATGATTGTACCCAGGTTTGCACCTCTTTGTCTTAAGAAAAACAGCATCCATCAATGTCTTTCTTCAGGTGACCAAAAATATGCAAATTGCATGGGAGAGATTGGGACTGTATGGAAGATGGGCAGGCCCATATGTTGCCAAGGTTGTTTCAGCTTTGCTGCAGGAGTTCTGCTGGGATGCCTCTACACATTCTCCATATACTCCCAATCTCTCCCCATGCAGTTTCCACATTTTTGGTCCCCTGAAGACAGAAATTTGTGGACGTCGTTTTTCTTCAGATTAAGAGGTGCAACATGGATACAATTGTGGATCCGTAGGTAACTGCAAACATTTTTTCTTTGAAGGCATTGATGATGTCAAGCTTCATACAGCTTAAGTCATACACAAAAAACAATCATGCAAGGATGTGTTATGTTCTGTGAAGAGTGCAGAGCATCTAAAGCAAGCGTTATGTGGTCCACTTTCAAAGCAGTACAAGTGCAGTTCCCTGTAACGTCTGGTAGTAATCCAGTCCTGGAAAGCACAGATCCTCTACTCTGTACACCAAGCAAGTTGACAGACACCAGACTAAGATGACAGTAAGTCAGTCATTGTGGTGCCACAGTTTTTTCTGCTGAGGTGAGGCATGTGGTTTATCCACGACTCACTTATGGTGTTACTTAGGATGAAAGTGCAAGGAGCTGGCTGGCCACATTGTCTACGGACTTCTAACAGCTTCTGCCTCTCGCAGCAGTCTACATTGATAGTGAACTCTGATGGAAATGCGTCAAGGGAGAATTTTCTTATGGGAATACCTCAAGGGAGTATTTTCCTATGGGAATCCATCAAGAGAGAAATTTCTTTTAACATTTTCTGTTTTTTATGTGGACTTGAGTGCAGTGCCTTAAGTGACTTCAGTTAGTATTTGAAATTCCTCCCCCTTTTGTGGTTTATGGTGTTTTGTTAGTGCAATTACTTCAGACAAAAAGAAACTTTCTAGGAGATGAAAATGAGCCTATATTACTGGCAATGACAACTGCTGAAGAAAGCAGGACTCCAGTCTCTGTCAAACTGTCCAAATTTAGGTTTTCTGTGATTTACCTAAAAGGAGCAACGTGAATGCTAGGATGGTCCACTGCACAGCCAATTCCTTCACTATTATTAGTCTGTCTGAGCTTATGCTCTGTCTCTAATGACCACCATCCATGAGGCATTAAACTTGTATTCTTTCTCCTGTCTTTCTTTAATATGCACCAGGATATGCCACTTCCTGCAGAATTATTCAAGAAATATTGAATGTAGCTTTGGGAAAAACAACAATGAGCATATCTTTCCAAAATGTTCAGCATGATCTTTGTTTTCACCAGAAGATAATGAGTTGGTCAAACACGTTACTTATAAAAATTCAGGCTGTAGGATGACATCAGATAAGAGTTATAAAAACTAATACACTAATTCCGAAAAGCTAAATATGAGGACCATTCAAATGAAACCTGGTCAGTGTGTCTACCATTGCCTTACATGTGAGGTGGCACCACATAACTGCGGGTATGGTGGTGCCATCTATTTGTAGAGAGACTGATGCGTGCGCACTGTTTGATGTTGTGTAGCGCCAGTGTGGTTTCACCAAACATGCAGATGAGTAAGCAGTAACAATGAGGAGTATTCGATTTTTGGCTACGGAGGGAGTTGGAAGCTGTGAAATGTAGCGATGAGTGTAGGCTGTGTGCAGTGAGTACAGTCTGAGTCATTCAAGTGTTGTGGAATGGCACAAATGATTCCTTGAGGGCCTCGAGTCACTGGAAGATGATGATTGAACTGGACAGGCTCATTGTGTCATCATGCCAAAATGGTTGCGGGAGTGAATACTTTAGTCTTGGATAACTGCAGAATCACTGTGGATGAGATCCATTGGTTACTGGCTATTAGTGTGGGCACCGCTCACACCATAGTGCATCAACACTGGAACTGTTGAAAAATCTGTGCGCAGTGGGTTCCCCATCGACTGCCTGCCGAACAGTGCAATTTTTGAATGGCACTATCTTTGAGTCCTGCTGCATGTCTACTGTCATGTGTACTACGTATAACTACATTTTTGAGTTGGTAAAATCATTACTGTTACTTCACACTAGTGACTGGGTTTCATTTGAATGCCCCGTATACAATCAAGAAATGAGAACATATTTTCTTACCTGGAGGCTTATAGGGTCACAGAACAGTATAAAGCTTAATCAGGATATTTATGTCATCAGTGGTGTCCAAAATGTAAATACAGAAGCTTAATACCAAGAAGATCAGTTTGGATTCCGTAGAAATATCGGAACACGTGAGGCAATACTGACTCTACGACTTATCTTAAAAGCTAGATTAAGGAAAGGCGAACCTACATTTCTAGCATTTGTAGACTTAGAGAAAGCTTTTGACAATGCTGACTGGAATACTCCCTTTCAAATTCTGAAGGTGGCAGGGGTGAAATACAGGGAGCGAAAGGCTATTTACAATTTGTACAGAAACCAGATGGCAGTTACGAGTCGAGGGGCATGAAAGGGAAGCGGTGGTTGGGAAGGGAGTGAGACAGGGTTGTAGCCTCTCCCTGATGTTATTCAATCTGTATATTGAGCAAGCAGTGAAGGAAACAAAAGAAAAATTTGGAGTAGGTATTAAAATCCATGGAGAAGAAATAAAAACATTGAGGTTCGCCGATGACATTGTAATTCTGTCAGAGACAGCAAAGGACTTAGAAGAGCAGTTGAACGGAATGGACAGTGCCTTGAAAGGAGGATATAAGATGAACATCAACAAAAGCAAAATGAGGATAATGGAATTTAGTCGAATTAAATCAGCTGATGCTGAGGGAATTAGGTTATGAAATGAGACACTTAAAGTAGTAAAGGAGTTTTGCTACTTGGGGAGCAAAATAACTGATGATGGTTGAAGTAGAGAGGATATAAAATATAGACTGGCAATGGCAAGGAAAGTGTTTCTGAAGAATATAAATTTGTTAACATCGAGTATAGATCTAACTGTCAGGAAGTCTTTTCTCAAAGTACTTATGGGGAGTGTAGCCAAGTACGTAAGTGAAACTTGGACAATAAACAGAACAGTAGTTTTCAAAATGTGGTGCTACAGATGAATGCTGAAGATTAGATGGGTAGATTGTGTAACTAATATGAAGGTACTGAGTAGAATTGGGGAGAAGAGGAATTTGTGGCACAACCTGACTAGAATAAGGAATCAGTTGGTAGGACATGTTCTGAGGCTTCAAGGGATCAGCAATTTAGTATTAGAGGGCAATGTGGAGGATAAAAATCACAGAGGGAGACCAAGAGATGAATACACTTAGCAGATTCAGAAGGATGTATGTTGTAGTAGGTACTGGGAGATGAATTCACAATATACATAAATGACCTGGTGGATGACATCGGAAGTTCACTGAGGCTTTTTGCAGATGATGCTGTGGTGTATCGAGAGGTTGCATCAATGGAAAATTGTACTGAAATGCAGGAGGATCTGCAGCGAATTGACGCATGGTGCACGGAATGGCAATTGAATCTCAATGTAGCGAAGTGTAATGTGATGCGAATACATAGAAAGATAGGTCCCTTATCATTTAGCTACAAAATAGCAGGTCAGCAACTGGAAGCAGTTAATTCCATAAATTATCTGGGAGTACGCATTAGGAGTGATTTAAAATGGAATGATCATATAAAGTTGATCGTCGGTAAAGCAGATGCCAGACTGAGATTCATTGGAAGAATCCTAAGGAAATGCAATCTGACAACAAAGGAAGTAGGTTACAGTACGCTTGTTCGCCCAATGCTTGAATACTGCTCAGCAGTGTGGGATCCGCACCAGGTAGGGTTGATAGAAGAGATAGAGAAGATCCAACGGAGAGCAGCGCGCTTCGTTACAGGATCATTTAGTAATTGCGAAAGCGTTACGGAGATGATAGATAAACTCCAGTGGAAGACTCTGCAGGAGAGACGCTCAGTAGCCCGGTACGGGCTTTTGTTGAAGTTTCGAGAACATACCTTCACCGAAGAGTCAAGCAGTATATTGCTCCCTCCTACGTATATCTCGCGAAGAGACCATGAGGATAAAATCAGAGAGATTAGAGCCCACACAGAAGCATACCGACAATCCTTCTTTCCACGTACAATACGAGACTGGAATAGAAGGGAGAACCGATAGAGGTACTCAGGGTACCCTCCGCCACACACCGTCAGGTGGCTTGCGGAGTACGGATGTAGATGTAGATGTAGATGAATAATCTTGCACAGGATAGTGTAGCATGGAGAGCTGCATCAAACCAGTCTCAGGACTGAAGACGACATTAACAACATATTTATATAAGAAAAGGTTACAAGGTAGTGCTTGTTATGTACCCCTGTCTATAGATTTATCAACAAAAATAATGGATTTTTGAAAATATAATTTCATTGGGTAGATGAAAAGTCTACTCACCGATTGGCGGCAGAAGAAAACCCATTTAAAGGTATTGTAATATGCAAAATTTCAGAGCCAGTAGCACCTTCGGGCTGAAAAGAAAGGAAGAGGGTAGAAGGAAAAGAACTGGTGAGGTTTAGGGAATAGGGAGTGTTCAGGAAGGTTGCTCAGAACCATGGGACTGGGGAGAAGTACCGGGTGGGATGAAGAGGAAAGATTGATTGTTGGTGACTGCTCTGGACGAGGTTTGAAAACCTGAGCGCTTAAAGGTGGGAGATAGGGTGATACACCAGACAAAGATTACTGATAAAAAATATTGTATGAATTAATAAGAGTGGAAAGCTAAGTGTGTTGTATGTGGCAGAGGTTGGGGGCTGGGAAAAATACACAAGCCAGAAAATAAATGATATAGAAAACTAAAAGGACATACAGAAAATAACAGGTACTGAGAAGTTATGCTGAGGACAAAGAAAGTGATGTTAATTAAGGCAGGTGGCTGGCCAGAACCAAGGACATGTTGTACACATGCAGAGTTCTGAGAAACTAGTGTCTGGTGGAAGAATTGAGATGGCATGTGTGCTGAAATGGGCACCGAGGTTACGACTGTCATGTTGTAGACCATACTCTGCAACAGGATATTGTGTGGTGCCAGTATACACCCTTTGCCTAAGCCCATCCACTGTAACTGATAACTTGGTGGTAGTCGTGCCAATTTGAAAGGCCAAACAGTGTTTACATAACAGCTGGCACACAACATGTTTCATTTTTAGGTGGCTCTCCCTTTATATGTTTTGCCTGTTACAGGACATGGCTGTAGGTGGGTGCATAGGGCAAGTCTTACAGCGTGGATGGTCACTGGGGTAGGAGCCATACGCTAGGGAAATGGATGCATAAGGATTACAGGGTCTGATAGTGGAGATTGGGAGGCCAACTTTTCTAAGTGTCATGGGCAAAATGTCAAACAGAATGGACCTCACTTCAGGAAGTCATAGTCTTGTCGAACTGTGTGATTAATACATTCAAGACCAGGATAACAACACCGAGCGAGGTGGCGCAGTGGCTAGCACACTGGACTCGCTTTCGGGAGGACGACGGTTGAATCCTGCATCCGGCCATCCTGATTTAGGTTTTCCGTGATTTCCCTAAATCGCTCTAGGCAAATGCCGGGATGGTTCCTTCGCAAGGGCACAACCGACTTCCTTCCCTGTCCTTCCCTAATCCAATGAGGCCGATGACCTCACTGTCTGGTCTTCTCCCCGAAACAACCCAACCCCAACCCCCAACCCCCAACCAGGATAATACTGAGAGACAAGGGATGTGCTCCAAAGTTGTTTTTTGGAGGGATCAATGGTACCAGGATTGGATATGACTGCTCAGGAAATCTGCTTTTGAACTAGGCTGGTAGGGTAATTGCATCCAGTGAAGGCTGAGGTTTGAATGGTGGTGTACTGCTGTAAAGAGTGTGCATCTGAACAAATATGTTCGCCTCAGATGCCAAGGCTGTACGAGAGGGAACATTTGATGTGGGAAGGATGGCAATTGCCAGAATGCAAGTACCGTTGTTTGTTAGTATGTTTAATGTGAATAGAAGTGTGTAGCTGACCCATGGTGGGGATGAGTTCAACTTCAAGGAAAGCAGCATGGTATTTGGAATAAGACCATGTATTTAGAGATTCCAAGAATTTGAACACACACACACTTATAGCTTTTGGCCACAGCCTTCATCAGTAAACACACACACACACACACACACACACACACACACACACACACACACACACACACACACAGCAAGCACGCCTCACGCATACATGATCGCCAACTCCAGCATCTTGAGGTGGTGGGGAAGGAATAGTAGTATACAGGTGGGGAGAGAGGCAAATGCTGTCTGGTGGAGCGTGCAAGGACTAGACTGCCAACAGGTGCAGTGTCAGGAGGTTGTGGGGCACGGAGGTGGGGGAAATAAAGAAAAAAAAAGGAGAAGAGTGGGGAAAGAAAGGTGCATGTGTTGGCAGAGGGCTGCAAATAAACAGGGTGGGAGATGAGAAAGAGGAGGAGATGGTAGGACAGAGAGGGTGGAAAGTGTTGGGTGGAGGGTATGGGGACTGTATGTTATCGTAGGTTGAGGTTAGAATAACTGTGTGAGCAGAGAATGTGGTGTAACGGTAAGTCCAGTCTGTGCCGTTCAGAAAAGCTGGTGGTGGAGGGAAGGATCCAGATGGCTCGGGTAGTGAAACAGCCATTGAAATCAAGTGTGTTATGTTCATTTGCATGTTATGCCACAGCGTGGTCTACTTTACTCTTGGTCACAGTTTGGTGGTGGTCATTCATCTTGGTGGACAGCTGGTTGGTAGCCATACCAGTATAAAAAGCTGCGCAGTGATTACAGCAGAGCTGGTAAATGACATGGCTGCCTTCACAGGTGGCCCGGCCCCTGATGGAGTAGAATAAACCTGTGGCAGGACTGGAATAGGAAGTGCTGGTTGGATGGATGGAGCAGGTTTTGCACCTGGGTCTTCCACAGGGGTACAATCCTTGTGGCAAGAAGTTCGGATTGGGAGTGTTACAGAGTTGGAGTATATGTTGTGGAGGTTGTGTGGGCGATGGAACACCAGTTAAGGAGGGGTGGGAAGTATCTCAGGTAGGCTCTCTCTCATTTCAGGGCACGATGATAGGTAATGAAAGACCTGGCAAAGGGTGTGGTTCAGTTGTTCCAGTCCGGGGTGGAACTGATGATGAATGGGACACTCCTTTGTGGCTGGTTTTTGGGGGTGGTGCAGGGATAGGTGGTGTGAGGAGAAATGGCATGGGAAATCTATTTGTGGACTAGATCTGGGGGACAGTACCTGTTTGTGAAGGCATTGGTGAGGCCCTCAGCATACTGAGCAAGGGAGTTTTTGTCATTGCAGACATGCTGTCCCAGGGTAGCCAGGCCATATGGGAGGAATTTTTTGGTGTGAAAGGGATGACAGCTGTGAAAATGCAGGTACTGTTGATTATCGGTGGGTTGAATGTGACAGAGGTGCAGATGGAGCCATTAGAAAGAGGTCAACATGGCATGCTGGGTGAAGGAGGACCACGTGAAGCAGATGGGAAAGAAGGTGTTAAGGTTGTGAAGGAAAGAAGATAAGGTGTCCAGATCATTAAGATATCATCAGTGACGTGAACCATACTAGGGGTTTGGTGTTTTGGGAGGCTAGGAAGGTCTCCTCTCGATGGCTCATAAAAAGGTTGGCATAGCAGGGTGCCATGTGTGTGCCCATGACTGCCGCAGATTTTTGTATATACTCTCCCTTCAAATGAGAAGTGGTTGCGGGTTAGAATGAAGTTAGTAAGGTGTGTGGGGAATGAGGTTGTGGGTTTGAAGTCTGAAGGACGTTGGGAAAGGTAATATTCAATAACAGTAAGACCATGGGCAGGATGGATGTTGGTGTATAGTGTGGTGGTGTCAACAGTCTTTGACGTGAGAGGCTAGATTACAAGCAGTTGGTTGGAGTTGTTGGTCAGTGAGCGCCAAAATTGTTTCAGTGGGGGCACAATAATTAACCACAAGGGGTGTCCAGGATTGTGTGGTTCGTGGATTGTGGGGAGCATGTATAAGGTGATTGTGTGGGGGTGTCATAAGGGGAGGAAATGGATTCAAGGGAAATGTGGGTAGGGCCTAAGGCTTTAAGCAGGGACTGGAGTGTGTATTGGACTTCTGGGATGGGATCACTCTGGCAAAGTTTATAGGTGGAGGATTCAGAGAATTGCCACAAGCCTTGTGCGAGGTAGTCACTGTGATTCATGACAACAGTGGTGGAACCTTTGTCTGCAGGTTGGATGATTAGGTCAGAATTTGTTTTGAGTATGTGTATGGCTGTTCTTCCTTCTGTTGAGGAAGAGACCTGGGGAAGGATGGTGAGGCTAAGTTGTAGGTAAGGAATTCCTGCTAGGTGACCAGGAGATGGTTAGGTTTGGGGGGGGGGGGGGGGGGGGGGAGGTGTCACAGTTGGATGGTGGTACAAACTGTAAGAGGCAGGATTCAATGTGGAATTGGGTCGTTTTGGTTGGAGGGGTTGGCTTCCATTGTAGGGATCGGGAGTGGACCAGCATGTGGTACAACGTGCAAATGAACATAATACACTTGATTTCAATAGCTGCTTCACTACTCGAGCCGTCTGGGTCCTTCCTTCCACCCCTGCCCCCCCCCTCCCCCCCCTCCCCCCCCCCCCTCCCCCCACTCCCCCCACCCCACTCCCAGCTTTTCTGATCTGCACAGACAGGACTTATCGTTACACTACATTCTCTGCTCACACAGTTATTATAGCCTCAACCTACGATAACATACAGTCCCCATACCCTCCACCCAACACTTTCCACCCTTTCTGTCCTATCATCTCCTCCCCTTTCTCATCTCCCACCCTGTTTATTTGCAGCCCTCTGCCAACACACGTTCTTGTCTTTCTCCGCTCCTCTTCTTTGTTGTTCCTTTTTCCTCCACTTCCCTGCCCCACAATGTCTGGACTCTGTGCCTGTTGACAATTTGGTCCCTGCACACTCCACCAGACACCACTCATCCTTCTTCCCACCTGTACACTATTATCTCTTCCCCAGCCCGTCCAGACTGCTGCTTGCATCCCACGTTATGTTGCATTCTGGCCTGAGATGCTGAGTTGGCGGTTGTGTGTGCATGAGGTGTGCTTGCTTTCTTTGTGTGTATGTGTGTGTGTGTGTGTGTGTGTGTGTGTGTGTGTGTGTGTGTGTGCGTGCGTGTGTGCACGCACGCGTTTGTGTGTCTCTTTACTGACGAAGGCTATGGCCAAAAGCTATATGTGAGTGACTTTTAATCATGCCTGTTTGCAACTTGATGTGTCTTCTTTACAGTAAGTAGTGATCTCTCTTTTCCTACATTTTTGAGCTCATAATGTATGTCATATGTGCAATTATCTACTGTTACAAGCTCTTTTTGTGTAATTTTTATTCCAGCTGTAGTTGCATTAAAAAAAACCATTGTGCATGAAAAGAAAACAATGGGAACTCCATGCTGGACTAACAACAATATAAGGAATAGGACGGATTGCTATTTACAAAAAAGTGACCCGTTGACTTGCAGAAGGCACACTGAAAAGACTGTTACTCTTGCAGCTATCGGCCAAAGCCTCCCTCAGCAAAGAAAATGTACACACATCCACACAAGTAAGCACTTGTTACACATACTCGATTGCCACCACCGGCAGCTCTGACCGGCTTTGGCCAATTGCTACATGTGTAACAGTCTTTTCATTGTGCTTGTCTGCAACCAGTGGGTCATATTTATGAAGAGTAGCAATCTGTCCTGTTCTTTATATTGTTGTGCACACAAAGATTTACTTGTATTGTAGACTAAATTGTTCATGTAGGAAATTCATTTTCTTCCAGGTGTTCCGAGCTACCACTAAGAACGGCGAAGAAGTTGCGGTGAAAGTCCAATACATCGATCTGCAGGACAGGTTTATAGGAGATATACTAACGATAAAATTTCTTCTGAAGTTGATTGGTTGGATGCACCCAAAATTTGACTTTGAGTGGGTACTGTTGGTAAGTTTCAAACTAGTGGATTACTGTTGAAAGGATGTTAAATTGTAACCTTACTTCTTCATCAAGTTGCATGTAATCTATTCATTTTATGTTGCATTACCACTCTTACAAGTGTGCAAGGCCATACAGGGTAGTGTTTGATCCATGTCACAAGTTGTGCACATGAAGCATACATCTGAAGTTTATTATTTCACATCAGTTTTTGTGGAAGATTCTGATTGTGTGAGATACTAGCGGTTTAATTTTAAAAAAATTACCAGTATTTCAGTTTCAACATTTTTGCAACACACAAAATCAAACAGAATAAGAGACTGAAAGAGCAGTGGTGCAACTGGCAGTGTTAATGCTCACACGTGTTGTTGGAATTCCATAGACCCCTTGAAGGAGGACAACCTTTAGAGGTGCATAACAAATCAGAGTATACAGTAACAAAAGAAGCAACTCTTAGAAACTTCATTTGCACACAGTTTTAACTATAAACTTGCTATATCGCTATTTGTGCTCATGCCTGATTTATGTTGCCTAGTAAATTTGCAGGAAAGCTGGTACTTCGGAAAATATGCAACTTGTTCAATTATATTAAATAGTTACTGACAGTTTAAGATTTACAAGAATATGGACATATTTTTTCAAAGAAAGCAGGTCTGTTGATAATCTGTACTTGTTACATGCTTTGTAATGAGTATTGCTATTTATAGTGCAGCTTTCAGTCCTTGAAACTAGATAATCAGATAATTTCTAGGAGTGGTAATTAATGTAGTTTTCTTTTTTTAAATTTTCTTTTGCATTCCTAGACATTGCAAAACTTTTTTGCTTTATATCGATTTGAGCTTGCTAACAATTTTTGCACCAGAGTACACAATGCCACTCTGAGCCGTAGACAAGGGCACAAAAATCTACATGAAAATTATTTTTGTTTCTTCTAGTCGACAAAAGTTTGATTTTTATGGCTGGTGACAAAAACCATTAAGAGATAAATGCACTATGAAGCAACTGTAAGAATTACAACAGCCTTAATGGGGGGCTAGGTGATGTCCAGTTACCAACTTAATATAATGTTCTATAAAATTACAAGGAGACAAAATGGCTGGCCAGTTCTTACCTTCTGGAAGTGAAATTTTGAGTATTGCCTTTAGTTACATACAAAAGTAGGGGAAAAAAAAACTACCCTAACTTTCGGGGAACTGTTACCTAGGACAGTTTTTCTACTTTATATATATCTATCAACAGTAGTTACAAGGGAAATTCCCCATCACACCCTCCTCGGATTAATTGTAACATGGCCCAGTGGAAAGCCAGTCTAAAAGTAAACACAGATCAACCATGAAAACAGGAAGAAGGTGTACTGAACTGTGGGGGAAAAATAAAAATAGAAACAATGAATGGTCCAAGAACAAGAAGTGCAGTAAAGAGCAACTTGAATCAGTAGTGGCGTCATGGGTAAGTGGTCATGGTGTTGCCCTGCCAAGTGGGAGAGCCGTGTTCAAAACTACCCCATCCCACTTATTAAATTTTTTTGTTTTTCTCACAATATTATGAACTGTCTGTCCATTCATTGAAATATTTGTTCTCTTTCAGTAGTCTTGACAGTTGTCATGCTATGCATTGGTTATAGAAAATGAGTCACATGGTAAGAATATGTTACTGTCACAAGTAATTGGATGAAAGGTGAGAGCAGGTGAGACATAGACGTCTCACAGAAATGAAAACAACAAGTAACTCTGAACTATGTTACAACAGCGGAATTCAGGAGTCAAGATTTCTAAAATGAAATGCAGCTTCAGAAATGTTAAAAACATATGTTTTGACAGAGCACAGAGAAACTGTGTGACTGTAAAACTGTTGCGTTCATTTGTGACAAACTAGTATGTTTTCATTATTTGCTTGGGAGTGATCACATTCACATTCATACGAACACCTATATTGGGCAAGGAGGCATATTTCACTCAGTTACCAGTTGTGCAGATTAGGTGCATCAATAAGAGACTCCTGTAATATGTCACGCATACTGTCACTAACGCTGTGCATGACACACCAGACGTGTTTTGCGATGGAGGATTCGTCTTCTCATCAAACATTTGTGGTTCTCATTTGAAAGCCATTTCCTTTCAGCTGCTAATAGAATAGTTGTGTAGAATCAGCTGTCAGGCTTACACCTCACTGTTGCAAATGGACATTACATCACGACACAGACATAAATTTGAATAAAGAGAACAGGAAATAAAAAGAGGCATGAGCGAGGTTTGAACACAGCTCGCCCGCATAACACCGTAACCACTTGACTGTGACGCCATTTCTTTCCCCGGATGCTCCATATTGCACTTACTGTTCTTGGACCATTCACTGGATCCCTTTTTTACTTTTTTTTTCACAGTCCAATACACCTTCCTGTTTTCATGCTTGATCTGTGTTCAGTTTCTGTCAGGCTGTCCAATACGTCCTCTTACTACTAAATTTGAGGGGGGTGTGATGGGGAGTTTTCCTCATTAGAATTTTGTGTCGTGGAAGCAAGGGCTGGCGTGCTATTGTTTTTCCATGTAGCTTTATGGTTTCTTTCCAAGTGAATTTTCATTTTGATACAATTTACACAATATTTTTACAATCATTTCTGTCGAATGAAAACTTTATTTTCTTGAAGTGCAGCTAGACTGCAATTATAATTTCATTACTTGCTCTCCTCTTTTTAAATTCGCTAATATGTCATAGCTTTCATGATCAAAAACTGTTTGTGAGAGAGTTTTTGCTTGGTGTTGTGGTCTTCAGTCCTGAGACTGGTTTGATGCAGCTCTCCATGCTACTCTATCCTGTACAAGCTTCTTCATCTCCCAGTACCTACTGCAACCTATATCCTTCTCAATCAGCTTAGTGTATTCATCTCTTCGTCTCCCTCGACGATTTTTGCCCTCCACATTGCCCTCTAATACTAAATTGCTGATCCCTTGAAGCCTCAGAACATGTCCTACCAACTGATTCCTTATTCTAGTCAGGTTGTGCCACAAATTCCTCTTCTCCCCAATTCTACTCAGTACCTTCATATTAGTTACACAATCTACCCATCTAATCTTCAGCATTCATCTGTAGCACCACATTTTGAAAACTACTATTCTCTTCTTGTCAAAATTGTTTATTGTCCAAGTACTTGGCTACATTCCCCACAAATACTTTGAGAAAAGACTTCCTGACAGTTAGATCTATACTCGATGTTAACAAATTTCTCTTCAGTTAGTTTGCTGTAGCAAAACTTGACATAATTACAATGTCATCGGCGAACCTCAAAGTTTTTATTTCTTCTCCATGTATTTTAATACTTACTTCGAATTTTTCTTTTGTTTCCTTTACTGCTTGCTCAATATACAAATTGAATAACATTGCTTTTAAATGTATAATATATTTGTTAAATTTTTTAGTGAGAAAACATTGTTCATGTATTTTATAAATGTTCTTTGTATGTTACCTAATGAGGTGGCTTCCTTCATTCACTTCCGTGTCCAGTCAGCATTTCCAGAACACAACACTCTGATCAGCTTATTACTTGCCTTGATCGAGTCCTGTGTTGCACAAGGTTTTTCCTGTAGATGGAATATGAGAAAGTGACCCAGATCTTGTTTTGTTCCACACTCCCAGGATGTTTTTCCATCAGCTGTAAGAGTTCCTCATTTTTGCATGTTGCTCTTGCAACAAGGGACGCCCATCTTAAGATGGTGGAGTAGTCTCCAAACGGAATAGGGCAGATTGTTTGTTGGGACTAGCTCTCCATTTGACGGGATATCCTGTGGCAGTGTACTCTTCTATCTAGTGATGTGGTTAGACACTGGTGCTCCAACCTCGGAATGAAGCTCTTCTACATTACAGTTGACAGACTACAGCTTGATAATTATGCAGTGGATGGCAGGGATCATTGATCTGGTGGCATAGCGGTAAGACACAGTGCTCACATTTGGGAGGATAGTGGTGTAAATCGCCAACTGTGCATCCAAATTTAGGCTTTTGTGTGGTCCCCTAATTTTTTTAAGGCAAATGCCAGAAGTTTACTTTGAGATTAAGACTTCAGTATTCCATTTGCAGCCTTGGCCAGTCTGAGCTTGTGCTCCACCCCTAATGACCTAGCCATCAGTAGGAGGATAAACCTTAATTTTTCTTCTTTATTTACAAGGATTGGAACTTTAATAGTGGAAATTATTTATTTACAACTAATGCAAAATAGGCACATGATTTATTGTCCTTCATATTAGTTAACAGCATTGTGTACAACCTGTTGCCAGTAATGTGGAACTTGTAGGATACTTTAAGCAGTGTCAGTTGTACTGGTAGTTTGAATAGAGTAGTAGTCTATTGCTAGCCAAACCTCTGTAGCAGTTCTGAAACAAATGCCACAAAGTGATTCCTTCTTCTCAGAAATCAAGTCTTAAGTCACAAGGTATAAAGCCTGGGGATTATGATGAGTGGTGCAGCACTTTTCAGCTCCATAGATTGAAGAAATCGGTCACAGCTTGCACTGTGTGCACCCAGGCATTGCCTTGCAAAATGGTGGGTGGATCCTGGAGCAATTGTTGCTCCCTCTATCTCAAAGATTGTTTGTGGTTGTCTTCCTGAAATGAACAATAATAGAGGGCATAGACACTTTGCTATTTGAGAATAATACGAGTTAAGATAACACCCTCACATTTGTAATCAAAAATCTCCCTAACTATCATGTTACTGAGGTTCTGCTGAACTTTCTGTCATTGTGGTGACCCATAAGTGTTTCAAGTGTTGCTGATAAAAATTACATTTCTCCTCCAGTTTAATGATACAGTGTAAGGTAGCCCCTCCTTCACATTCATAGTGTTCTATGTGGATGTGTGCAGAACAAAGTGCCATATGTTGTCACACAAAGTATGTTACAGTGAAAGTGTTATCTTGGTACAGAAGACAAATTTTAGGGAAAGCACACCTAGTGCAAGTAAGACACATGTTTTGGATAGGGTCCGCCTTTAGCAAAACACAGTTTTGTTTCTTAACTCAAACATGTTTCACTGCACATTTAAGTAGTTCTAAGTCTAGGGGACTGATGACCTCAGATGTTAAGTCTAATAGTGCTTAGAGCCATTTGAACCATTTTGAAGTTGCATCCAGCAACTCCACAGTGACATAAACAAAGTACACCCAAAAATGAAATTCACCATAGAAACAGAACATGACAAAAGTTTAAACTTCCTTGACCTCACAGTATATAGACACAACAACCAACACCAATTCTCTATATTCAGGAAAGTGACCACCACCAGCACAGCCATTCACAAAGATTCTAATCATCCGATTACACACAAACTAGCTGGCTTCCAATATATGCTACACAGACTGAACAAAACCCCACTCACTGAAAACAACTACAAGAATGAATTACAGACAATCAGACAAATAGTAGTATAGAATGGATATGACACAAACACTATAGATAACTGAATCACAAAATTAAAACGAAATTAAAAACAACACCCAACACACAAAAATAAAAGCACCCTCATCAATATACAAACACACAGAACACACATATGAGTGCATATGAACAAGAAACACCCACAAGTAGTTCACTCTCACCGACAACAACAAAGCAGTCCACAGAATAGGCAACATACTCTAAAAACAAGGTCTAAAAATAGCCTACAGGACAGACAACTCAACACAGAGAAAACGAAGGACAACCAACACAAGCACAGACAAACACAACACCTCTGGTATTTACCAATGAACATGTCAGGACTGCAAGTCAGTTTATATAGGGCAGACAAGCAGAAACTTTAATACCAGATACACAGGACACAGAAGAGCATTAAAAAGTAACAGCTGTCATTCCACATTTGCCGAACACCTTATGGACAAGAAACATAACCAAAAAAACATCAATACTGATCTGAAAATTCTCAAATGCAGCAACATCCCCCCACAAAAACTAATAATTGAAGAAAATTATCAGATATAGAAAGTCATAGTGGAAGGAAAACAAGTGATAAATAAATATACAGCTCTCTGCAATGGAACTGTTCTCTGCCTTCAAAGAATTATTAGACAAGACCAACCTATAGAGCTCTCACCCCCCCCCTCCCCCCCCCTTCAACTGTTTCATTAATTTATTTCAGGCATATAAATAACAGTTTTCAAATCGTAATTTTGGCTTAAACAATTTATCTACTGTAAGGTTTAAGTGGTTGCATGTGAGAAACTGTGGAACAAAACTGTCACTGTAGAAACACGTTACATCAGAAAAACCACACCATGTGGTCAAAAGGTATCAATTCATAATTTCGTGTGTTTTTCAAATATCTGTAATTACAATTTAAAAACTAATAGTTACATGTATAAAAACAGTAAAGAAAATTCTTTATCGTTAACGGCTATAAAATAAAAGCCCACTGAAGATGCTGCAACTGCAGTGAAACATGTTTGGGTTAAAAAACATTTTTGCTAAAGGCGAACCCTATCCAAAAACATGTTTTGTTAAAGCAAACAAAGAAAAAAGAGCTTCAACCTCAAGATGATTAAGACACATGTGTTCACACAATCAATCAAATGTAGAACTGAACTACTTAATTTGTAAATGTTCAACAATCTTTTTCCACTTCCTTACCTGTATGTAATTTTTCTCAACATGCACTACCTTTTACAGTGATGCAAAAACCCATTACTTATAATGCAACAATGTAAGACCATGTTGGGGCTGTAAAATAAACAGTAAACATTGGGTAATGCTTTATTGATAAGCAAGCATGTGTAAAGTGGTGATCTGTTTCTTAAAATAAATTAATGGATAAGATGTAGAAAAGGGTTGGTGTTTTTTGGCTGTTAAGTATATGTTGAATGTAGTAGAGTAATTACCCTTTTAATGTTTATGCTAATGTAATTTAGTTTAATGCTCTTATACTAATCTGTGACAAGAACATGTGAACTTGACAATGTGAGATGCATTGAATATGGATCATGTGGTATACTGTTCAAATGCAGCTTCTCAATACACACAATTGTTTCCTTGGCATAAATAGACCTCACACAGTTAAGGAGGCTACCTCTTTCCTAATCACCAGTTACGCCTTACCTACAGGATGATGAGAAGGGTGCTGACGTAAGTGTTTTATCCCCTATTTTTCAGGTTTCTTTGTGTGCAAGAGGCATAGCCATGCCAATATTGTTATGCAGTTGCTTAAGGTTACCTTATCAGCACACTTGTTTCAGTATAGTATCAATCATGTAACTGCTTTCTTTTATTAAAATTTTGCAGCTTTCTATTTAAGGATCCTGTTTTTTATACTTAATTTTGTACCGAAAACCTTTTTGTAATGTAGGAATTATTTGTTTTCAGGAATTGAGGGACACACTAGAGCAAGAACTTGATTTTTTAAATGAGGGGAAAAATTCTGAGAGGTGTGCAAGAGACCTGTCACATTTCCCATTTGTTTACGTACCTAAGGTTTACTGGAATTTAAGCAGCAAAGTAAGTTTCTACCTCTAGTGAACAAAGAGCAATTTCAGCGTATTTCCAGAATGAGATTTTCACTCTGCAGCGGAGTGTACGCTGATATGAAACTTTCAGGCAGATTAAAACTGTGTGCCCAACCGAGACTCGAACTCAGGACCTTTGCCTTTTGCAGGCAAGTGCTCATGGTTAATCACTTGCCCGCGAAAGGCAAAGGTCCCGAGTTCGAGTCTCGGTCGGGCACACAGTTTTAATCTGCGAGGAAGTTTCAGCGTATTTACTATGTTAAATCAATTACTAGTCAATGTATTGTTCATCAGTTCTGTGCTGCATGTTGTTGGAGATTTATCACTCATTGCAATCTTAGAGCACCTTCTTTGTTCTTTTTCTTTTCCGTATTAACCCAGTAAGCATCACCTCATTGCTAAATTCTCATCTTAGAAACAGTGTATGCAGTTAATACTCTGCTTGTCTGTACGTAACCTTGAATGGATATTCTGGCAGCAATCAGAGGGAATTAGTGGGTTGTCTATAGATTATAGAATATATTAGCTACAAGTCACTAAATAGGATTGATTATCAGACAGGAAACAGTCATTTTATGCTATTTTTCCCCAATTAAAAGAGAGTCTGCTACACCTTTTTCATTTTGGTGTGACACTCATGCTTCTTTGTAGGGCCTGTATTGCACATTACTTTATTAGCAAAATTAATGTATCCTTACACATATAGTCACTTTAATGTGGTTTTAACGTAAGAGGTCTGTTCAAAACGTTCCGGAACTTTGTCCGCAAATGTCTTCTGAGTTTACCTTTTACTTATTGTACATGGTTTCCTTCGAAATACTCTCCTTCACAATTGCTATGGCGCTCTTGAAGTCATTTCCAGTTTTGGTACACTTCTTGCTGGATTGTGCGAAGCACCTGCTGCAAATTTTCTTTTATCTCATCTATTGTTGCAAATCTCCACTCTTTCAATGGGGTATGGAAATAAAAAAAAAAAGTCTGCAGGAGCCTGGTCTGGAGTGTACAGAAGATGAGGCAGCACACTGATTTTGTTTTTTATGAAATAGTAGCACACCAACAGGAATCAATGTGTGGGTGTGTTATCGTGATTCAACAGGTAAGAATTCTCGCACCACACTTCAGGACATTTCCTTCTCACATTTTCTACCAGGCATAATAACAGATCCCGGTAGTACCATTGATTAACAGTTTGTCCCTGTGGCACGAATTCATGAATAACTAACTCTTCAAAGGCAAAGAAAACAATCAGTGTGGCTTTTGCATTTGACCTGACCTGGCGAGGTTTTTTTGGTTTTGGAGAATCTTTCCAACACATTGTGAAGATTCAACTTTGATCTCAACATCATAACCGTAACCCACGTCACTGTTATGATTCTCTTAAGAAACATTCGTTCTCATTTGCGCGATCTAAAACTCTTCACAGATTGCGAGGTGAAGGTCTTTCTGGTCTTGACTCATGAGCCTTGGTATGAACTTGGCGACAACACAATGCTTACCAAGATGCTGTGTCAAGATTTCATGACAAGATCCAACAGGAATGTCACATTCTTTTGCAGCCTCTTGGACATTCAGTCTCTGATTGGTGCACACAGTTTCTTTGACTTTCTTGATATGAGCGCAGTCAGTAGATGTCAAAGGACGTATTGAATGAGGGTCACCTTTAATTTCTGTCCGGCCATTTTTAAACTGTGTGAACCATTCGTAACACCAAGTATGGCTTAAGCACTCATCACTGTAGGCTTCCTGCATCATTTGATCTGTCTCTATAAAGGTTTTCCTGTGTTTCAGACAAAATTTAATGCAGACGTGTTGCTCCTCTAACTCTTCCATGTCATAATTCACAAACTGTATGATATAACATTGTGCTCAATACAGCACTGAACAATAACTAACAGACATACAACAATGAAACTTCTGGCAACTACACATTAAACACAGGCATGTGCAGGGATGCCAACTGGGTTTTGCTCCAACACACCATTGGTTTGAAATTAAGAAAGATCTGGAATTTATTGAACAGAGCTCATATGTGTAAATAATTCAGTAACTTATAAAAAAATAGTTTGCATTTACCATGTAACCATTGTGAGTGGAGGCATCAAGTGAGATAGGCCTTCCCTGAAGTAGTGTGGGCGTTATCTTTCCTAGATCCACAGTTCCACATGTACGCTGAGTATTACCCACTTGAACAAATGAATAGTGACACATTTTCAGTATCTTTAATGAAGTAGTTTTTATGGAGAAGACTGTGGGGGTGGGAGAAAGAAGGGACTTTTGGTGGGCGTGAATAATCATTCAAACCACCGCAAAGGTTATTTAGATAAAAACCGCCTAGTGCTTGACAGGTTGATTGGTCAATTTACATTTACATTTGCATCTGTGGTCCACAAGCCACCTTATGGCGTGTGTTGGAGGGTATTTTGTGTAGCACTCTCACATGTCCTGTGCTGAGGTGACAGGCATCAACTGCTTCCTGAAGAACATACATCATGGTGCTGCAGTCTGTGTGAGGTGGAAATTGAAACCAGCCAGCTTACTAGCAGATCAGTAGAGGGTGACACCAGTGGTTGGGCCAGCAGCATTTCCAAGGCACATGCACAGCCCTGATCAGCGCACTTAGGCTGAACTACTTCCTACTTAGACCCAAACTAAGTTTGAGCCAACCAAATAGCTGTGTTACTCCGTGAGTGGACTATTTACCCTGCGATGCAATGGCAGCCGGTAGTTACAGTGCAGGGGGCCACATCGAAAAGACCTCAGCTGGATTATGCGCTGTTGGTGATCTTTATATGAACAACAACATAACCAACTCTGTTCTCTAGAAATCACAGTTCATGCATCCATCAAACTAAATCTGTGACATCTGAGACCAATAACCCATTGGGTTAGGTTTGTAAAGGTTCCAGAGTTAAACTCAGCAGAACGCCCTACCTGAAACATTTCTCTAAAACATCAAGGATGGCACACATGCATGTTGGTTCATTTATGTGAAACATGGCATGGAGAGTTTGACATTGAAGTCTCATTCATCCATGCAGTAGGCAAATCTGTTTCACAAAAAAATCAGCTGTTATCTGGGTTGTGGATGTATTCATGCTAGTCTGGTCAGATTTAAAAGAGGAAAAAAACTGGGACACTTGTGTTTATACTGTATACTTAACTTCATTAGAACATTTCTGCTTACCTTTCTTGTCATTTATCATGATATTTTGAAATCGATAATAGGTCTATGATGATGCAGCAGCTGAAAAACCCATAACAAGAATGTATCTTCATTTTGTAAATTGGAAAGGAACATTTAGGTACATTACACATAATTAAAATTCTTTTCTTCAGAAATGAAAAGGCTGATGTATACTTTTTTATTGTAATAGTTGGGATATGTGTTCTCCAATGTTTAGTCACTTACTTGGTTTTAGATACGATTTGTTAATCCCAAGAACTGTATTATATTAGTAATCAGTAATCTGATACAAATTATAGGCACTTTGTGATTAAAAGTATCTGGACACCTGCAAAAAACATATGTTTTTCATACTAGCTGCATTGTGCTGCCACCTACTGCCAGGTACTCCATATCAGTGACCTCAGTAGTCATTAGACATCATGAGAGAACAGAATAGGGCACTCTGCGGAACTCACGGACTTCGAACATGCTCAGGTGATTGAATTTCACTTGTCATACTGCTGTAAGTGACATTTCCACACTCCTAAACATCCCTAGGTCCACTGTTTCTGATGTGATAGTGAAGTGGAAACTTGAAGGGACACGTACAGCACAAAAGCGTACAACCCGACCTCGTCTGTTGACTTACAGAGACTGCCAACAGTTGAAGAGAGTAGTAATGTGTAATAGGCAGACATCTATCCAGACCATCACACAGGAATTCCAAACTGCATCAGGATCCACTGCAAGTGCTATGACAGTTAGGCAAGAGGTGAGAAAACTTGGATTTCGTGGTCAAGAGGGTTTCGTGGTCGAGCAGCTGCTCATAAGCCACACATCATGCCAGTAAATGACAAACAATGTGTCACTTGGTGTAAGGAGCGTAAACATTGGACGATTAAACTGTGGAAAAACATTGTGTGGAGTGACGAATCACAGTACACAATGTGGCGATCCGATGGCAGGTAGTGGATATGGCAAATGTCTCGTGAACGTCGTCTGCCAGCATGTGTAGTGCCAACAGTAAAATTCGGAGGCGGCGGTGTTATGGTGTGGTCATGTTTTTCATGGCGGGTGCTTGCACCCCTTGTTGTTTTGCATGGCACTATAACAGGACAGGCCTAAATTTATTGTTAAGCACCTTCTTGCTTCCCACTGTTGAAGAGCAATTTGGGGATGACGATTGCATATTTCAACATGATCAAGCACCTATCCATAACGCTCGTCCTGTGGTGGAGTGGTTACATGACAATAACATCCCTGTAATGGACTGGCCTGCTCAGAGCCCTGACCTGAATAGAACACCTTTGGGATGTTTTGGGACACCGACTTCATACCAGGCTTCACTGACAGACATCAATACCTCTCCTCAGTACAGCACTCCGCGAAGAATGGACTGCCCTTCTAAAAAAAAAAAAAAAAAAAAAAAAAAAAGAAGAAGGAAGAAAGAAAGAAAGAAAAAAGGGCTCTGAGCACTATGGGACTTAACATCTGAGGTCATCAGTCTCCTAGAACTTAGAACTACTTAAACCTAACTAACCTAAGGACATCACACATATCCATGCCTGAGACAGGATTCGAACCTGCGACCGTAGTGGTCCCACGGTTCCAGACTGAAGCGCTTAGAACCGCTCGGCCATATCAGCCGGCATTAACTTCCATATGGTTGCAGTCCCATTAGGACAAATGGTGTAAGTGATAGTCCATTATACCTCATGTGGTTTTGGTTTTACTCGTCTTGAGGGCTGTAAAGTGGAAGATGAGCAAGTTAGAGGGGGGAGGGGGGGGGGGTGATGGGTAATAACTGCTTTTTTTCAGCAACTCCTACCGTTTCTTTAGGCACAACATAATTTAAACCAAATACAGAAGGCCTTTAGGGAGTATTGTGGAAATATGTATTTCTGTAATGTTCTTCTATGAAACTTATTTTTAACAAAAATTTAATAAAATAAGAAATATTACACTTGTGTGTCTCAAATGGATATTTTTTTTTTTTTTTGAGGGGGGGGGGGGGGGAGACACCAGAACATTTATGTGTAAAGCCAAGACTCTCCTGGCAGAACTGGTATGTCTGGTCAGCCTAATTCATGTTAATTTTTAGTGTGATGAGCTTACATTATTTAAGAAAATTGTAGTTTTCTTAAGCATTATTTATACTGGACTGAATGGAAGTTGACAAGAGCAAACTAGCATTTGCAAAAACAATTCATCAGTGTTCACCACCATTCGCTTGTACCTGTAAACAAACATTCACAATGGATGGAACAGACAAGAACATGAGAGAGTGAGTATAGAGTGGAATTATTATTATTTTTGCACTAATAATCACCACATGGGTTTCATTTCATGTAACATATCCTTTATGCAAAACTGTGATTTTCAGATAGGATTATATTACATGGTGCACTTGCTGCTTTTTGGAAAGCAATAAAAATGACATAGGAGAAGAAGAGTGTAGGAATCCGAATTTGTAGGCAAGCATGAAACTTGTTTCTGTAGTGCACCTAACATAGAATTGCAGCCCCAGTCTTCCATAGCATTTTTCCAGAGCTTTGCCCTGATGTGAGTGAAACTTTTAGCTGGCTTATCATTACAGTTGAGGGGGAAATTTAAAATAAGAACACTGATTATTAGCAAGCAACATAATCTGAATATAGTCTACCATTTACATTGTGGTTGTTAGCAACTGGAGGCCTTTCAATAGCTGTTATACCTGAGATAGTCCCTGATGCCTGCAGTGACAGATGCAAAGCACTTAATGGATTGTATTAAAGTACATGTAAGGTAAATAATGTCAGTAAGGTTTGGCTAATGAAATGTGGAATATACATACAACTTTCTACAAGATGTTTGATAAAATTACACTGTACAGGATGTCCCAGAAATGCTGCAAGAAAATTTGAGGGGTTATAGAGAGTGTCTTGAGGAACGAATCGTGGATAGGAACACATGTCCAGAAATGTGATACAGCAGTGCTGCAGAGTGTCAAAGTTATAGGTGCCAGCACCTGCCACTAGGTCACCCCTTCAACAGCAAACGTGACTTTGCACTTTGATGACTGTAGGTGTCACATCTCACAATATTGTTTGTTACCTAGCTTTCACAGCTGATTTGTCATGATTGCTAGTGGAGAAGATAGAGCTGACTGATGCATAGAAAGGCCTTGTCTTCTATGGATACAATGCTCTGCTGCCTTGGTGGGTATCCATCTGCAGTTTATTTTTCTTCTAGACTACAGAAAAATCCCTAATGTTTTTTAGTGTATAGGAGAAAAATAAACTGCAGATGGAAATCTATGTCTAAAACTGCAATCCAGCGGGGCAACAGAGCATCATACTTGTAGGATACAAGGTTTTATCTATGCGGCAGCTAGCTCCATATTCTTCACTGGTAATCATGGCAGTAAGTCGTGACTACTGTATAACAGACAATATTGTGAGACATTTCACCTACAGTCCGTCAGCGTACAAAGTCATATTTGCCACCAAAGGGATGGCATAGTGACAAGTGTCAGCATCTATAATTTCAGTGTTCTGTAGCATCATTGGGTGGCATTTCCAGACATGATTCCTATCCTCGATTTTTTTCTTTCCTCAAGGCACCCTCTACAACCTCTCGAAGTTTGTCACAACATTTGTGGGACACCTTGTATAGTTCGTTAGAGGGCAGGGGAGACAGGTGATCATGGGAAAAAGATTTTTACTTATTTGGTTATTACATTAAAAACCTCTAAAATAACTGTGATACCTCAGTGATGTAACTACAAGTACCATGAACATAAGCATTGAGAATGAGCAGGTCTTTCGTATCTTTTTAATTTTAATCAACGTAACACATACATATTCATATTTATTTACATTCAAGGAAATTTATGGAGGTGTTCCTTCTCAGTAAAAAGAAATACAAAGCTTGTGTTTATTCACTCTGTTCCCACCTGATTGAAACATCTAAAGGAAGTGTCACTCTCATGTGCCCAGATTGACCTTCGAGAGCCAGACTATTTTCTACCGATTATGTTTCATTTTGTTTGACATTTTGTGCTGTGGATTGCTTGGATCCCACAAGTACGTATCATAGCAATATTCTCCTGTCTGCAGCATTACATTCTCTTCTGACCACTACTTTGTGCAGCCAGTTAGTGTCAACAGCAAGAGTAGTTAACATACAAAATGCAGAGAAGTGCTCCTTGTACTGCTAGAGCCAAAGTGCTTTGATGGTTTGCTAAAAAGAGCGACAACCAGCAGTACATGTGCGAGCATATGCAAATTCAAATCAAACATAAACACTAATTTTGAAATGAAAAGTAAAAACATTTTATTCAAAGTACTGACCATTGCTTTCTGTACATTTTGACCACCTTTCTGGCAATTCGTGGACAACACACCAATAGAAATGTTCGTCTTTTGAAGCAAACCAATCAGACACCCAATTTTCGTCTTTTTCGTAGGAATCGAAGTGTTCTTCAGCCAATGCGTGTCCCATTGATGAAAACAAATGGTAGTCGGAGGGGGCCAAGTCTGGTGAATACGGCAGGTGGGGTAGCGTCTCTCAGCCAAGTCTTTTGATGGTAACCTGAACCAGTTGTGCTTTGTGTGCAGGTGCATTGTCGTGTAAAAAAATTACTTTGCCATGTCTTCTGGCCCATTCTGGTCTTTTTTCGATCAATGCATAGTTCAAATTGATCATTTGTTGTCTGTAGTGATTAGTATTCACAGTTTCACTGGGTTTTAGAAGCTCATGATACACCACACCTTTCTGATCCCACGTAACACAGAGCATTGTCTTCTTGCTGAATCGATCTGGTTTTGCAGTCGATGTTGATGGTTGTCCCGGATTAACCCATTACTTTTGCCATTTAGGATTCTTAAAATAAATCCATTTTTCATCGCCAGTGACAATTCGATGCAAAATTGACTTTATTTCATGTCTTTGAAGCAAAATTTGACAAATGGTTTTTCGGTTTTCCATCTGTCTGTCATTCAATTCATGTGGCACCCATTTTCCACACTTTTGGATGTTTCCCATAGCTTTCAAACGGTCAGAAATTGTTTGTTGTGCGACATTTAGTATTGCTGCCATTTGCATCTTCATCCAATATTGCTTGCAATTTGGCGTCTTTGAACTTTTTTGGTGGTCTTCCACGTTCTTCATTTCTTACATCAAAATCATTATTTCTGAACCATTGAAACCATGTTGCTTCTGACAGAGCATGATCATAATATGCCTTGACAAGCATTCAGTGTGATTCTGCAGCACTTTTTTTCAAATGAAAACAAAAAATTAATGCTTTCCACAAATCATCACTTTCTGGTACAAAATTTGACATTGTTAACATGATGGACACATATGATGTTGTTTGTTCCATGGCTTGATGTATACTAAATATCTTTGACAGATGTCATACCAACCAAACAAAAAAAAATTAAGGCTCATTCACAACAAATGTTCCCTGTGGACACATTTGTATCTTAACGCTCATTTCATACCGGTACACCAGAGAGAATTCTTGTTCACTGATGCTCATTTGCTTACATTCCCACTGATGTAAACTGGGCTTAAATGGAACTGTCTGACATCGAAAGTGTGTTTCCATGTAGAAACTATCTTAAAATTTTGTATATGTTTAAGGAGCAGGCAGATGTTGTTATATATGTAGCCTCCGAATGCGGCGTTACTGTTTGTTATTTGCTACTCTAGAATTCTTGGTATCTTTTTTTATTTCACTTACTGTACTCTTATGTTTTGTCTTTATTAATCTAAAATAAAGGTTCCTCTTGAGAAATAAGTTGTAATACCTAGCTGAGAGTCTCATTATGGGCACAGTCTTGTTTTCACAATTTGTGTTTAATCGCAGTTAATTAATATTGTTCATATTTATCTTTATTTGTATTATAAGTACCAGGAGAGAATAGTTGATTAAGTTGTTACTGTTGCTTTTAAGGCCAGTTCCAACGTGCACAGTATTTCTGTTGGGTCAATTATTTTCATGTAATAATGGAACATTATTTCTTTCCCCAGAGGGTACTCACTACGGAATTCGTGCATGCTACTAAAGTGAATGATGTACAAGGACTGCGGAATTATGGCTTTTCTCTTTCTGATGTTGATGAAAAGCTTTTCAGAGCATTTGCTGAACAAATATTTCACACTGGTTTTGTTCATGCTGATCCACATCCAGGAAATGGTAATTGCAATTTGTCTAATAAATGTTTGAATATGAAATTAAACTTGAATGATGAAACTTGAGATTTAAATTAACAGAGTTCACTCTGAAAGTGATGATCTGGTACACTTTTTTAAGACTAGAAATTGAGATAGCAGGAACATAATATGTCATGGAAAGCTTTCCCACTGTTTAAAGCATTTGAACCACAGATTCTGGAATTTTGGAAATATTTCTGTAGTGGTCTGTTGAAGTCATAAGAGCATGCAATAAACTCTGTTTTTACCCTATCACTCATCTGACATCTGGTACTCCACAGAGCTGAACAAGTGCCAACCAGATTAATGCAGCTCCTCATTGTAGGGCAGAGACAGAAGGCTTGTCTTTGGAAAAGTGTGTGATATATTGTCAACAAACACAGTACCCGGTAACAACATGTTAATTCTATATGCTTTTCAACACCTCTACGTGTTTTGTTTGGGGAAGCATGCAATATACCAACCACAAATCCTATTGTGTACCCTAAATCAGGTCATTCACATGCTCCAGTTTCTTGTCTGTGCTGGCAGAATGAGGATGGTGTGCATGTCATTTTGCTCTATGATGTCAGTATTTCCATTCCAAAGGCATTTATTTCACTTTTTCCCCCCTCTTTATTCTTTTTCCAACCATGCACAAATTATCAGTACCATTCTATAATTAGCAATTCTTTTCTCTTGTGATAAGTTTAAAATTACTCTTGCACACTGCTGGGATATTAAGTTTTTCAAAATGTTTATTCACCAATAGAATCACATATTCATAACATCACAGCTATTGCTTGCAAGCCATCCTATGGTGTGTGGTGGAGGGTCTCTCTGATACAATTATCACTTCTGTATACCCCATTCCATTTGCGAATGGTGTATGGGAAGAATGATTGTCGGTAAACATCTTAATTTCCTCATTGCAATTTTGTGAGACCTACTGTATTTGCCCAAGTATAAGAGGACCCTGAATATCAGACAACACCATTTTTTTAGATGTGCCTTGAGAAAAATTTATTTTTTAACATATTCTGACTCATCAAAATCACAAGGTTTGATTGATGTAAGGTGTGTCCTTAAAAAATTCTAAACTCATGCCATTTATTGTTTGTCTACATTTTGATAATACCACCAGAAATAAAACAAACAAAAAGAAATTGTTTGCATTAATCTTTGTCTTTATTGCCTTTTTTGTGGTATCACTATTTGTAATCATCATTGCTACCATTCTAACTTGATAGTTTGTTGTCACAATTATCTGGCTGTTTCTTCCAAATACGTTATTGTTTTTGTGGTTGTGGTGGGTCATGAGGACATAGATTTTTCTGAACACACGGTGGATATTTCACTTCTCTATTGATGTGAGAATGTTACAGCGTCTCTTGTTTGCAAACATATTGTATGTGCACTGCTCTCTCATCGGCTGTTTAGAACCAGCAGCTGACACACCCTCTTTCATTCACCTCATACCTCATGGTGAACGTCGACAACATTTCTGCACTAAACACATAAGTACGTCACTGGCCCCAGTCTAGAATTTTAGCATCTCACGCATAAATTTGTGCTGTTGTTGAGTATTTGTCCAATTTTAAAGTTGATTTCATTCCGACTGGAAATGGATTCAGGCAAACGGCAGTTTAAACATGGTAGATGTTCATAAAAAGCTGGAGTACACAGTATATATTCTCATGGTTGGTTGCACAATGAAATTTGTTGCCTACTCAACACTTCTCTCCCCGTACTCACCATATTTCTCAGCCCAGCTGTTGGCACTGTTACCTGTTCAATGTTCCGTAGTGCTGTGCTTGAGCAACAGTGAAACATAGACAACAGTGTCTTCCAGGGTACAGACTGTATGTAACAACAGTAACCAACACATAAAGAAAAGATCGCAGTTATGATTCTGTCCAGTTCTTGAACTTTCGCTCATAGTGTGATGTAGTGATGTCTGTTGATAATATCTCCACACTCGTTCTTTCCACTGTAATTTATTTTGCAATAACAGTTGTAGTCAGTTTAATGTGATTTATTTGATTTGTAAAACATTTAATTCTGGACTAATTTTATTCCTCAATTCATGTGTCATCATCATGTTCTAATACTGATTAAAGCCTGGTATCTTTTTTCATGATATTCTAGTGTGTGAACAGTGACCAAATTTCCATGTGCAACCCACTTGGTAAATCGTTACAGTTTCTCATAAACAAATAAAATATTGACTTGGAAGAACAAAGTAGAGGTTTATGAAGGACAAGATTTTCGCTTATGAATGTTATCTTTACTTAAAAAGCAGCAGGAACGTGTATATGTAGTATTTGTACATGTACGGGAACATTTATTCTAAACCTGTCCAGATACAACAAATTAAAGTTAGCAAAACTGTCAGTTTTTAAGCAGAGCATTAGACAGTTATAGTGGCCAGTTCTAAGTTTCCCACTTATCCCTTGAATATTCGAGCAAGGTCGATACTGTGTCGAGTGCTGCAGCATTTTGGGAAATCTCAAGCCTATTTGAACACAAGTATTGTTTGCCCAGCCCTACCCTTTGGGATTATTCAATATGAATTTGTATGAAACCTCAATAGCCAAAGCTTCATCTGTAAATGTAAGATGACCCCTATACTAATCCGCTAAACGATGTAAAAACATTAACCTAGCCAACAGCAGTTTAATCTGGGAGTGGAAGATGACCGTGTACTTTTCAAGTGACAAATTTGGAAAAAAAAACTCATAATTGGGTAAATAAGGTATGTGGGACGAAGTTCTTGGAATATACTCTCTTGAAATTTCAATAGTAAACTTCTCTGTGATGCAAAACACCTCTCCTGCAGTGTTTGACACTAGGGTTGTAAGGTTCTCGCACTGATTGAACGATCCCATGATGAAATATGCTACTCTTCATTGTATCCTCTGTAATCATCTTTATTAACCCAACCTGGTAATGGCTCCACGCTGATGAGCATTAGGTATCTGTCAGATATTTGTGTTTGGGGTCAACTACCAACCTCTATACAAACTGTCGATTTTCTGCAGATCTTCCTGCAATTAACTGCACTCTTCTGTTGTTGCTAACTTCTTACAGGCATCTGCGTGATCTGCAAACAGCCCCATAGAGCTTCCAATGTTATAGACTATATCAGGTATATATATTTTAAATAGTAAATGTCGTGGGTATTCATGAAATTACTTTGCATTTCTCGATTTTGTTCCATTAAGAATGACAAATTAAGTTCTCTCTTCAAGGAAGTCTTGAATACAGTCTCAGATTGACCCAGTATTCAGTAAGCTCATATTTTGTTCACCAAACACCAGTGTGGAACTGTATTGGATGCCTTTCTGAAATGAAATGTGACCTTCATGAGGGTGCTGTTGTCTATGGCTCTTTGGGTCTTGTGGACAAAAAAAGCAACCTGAATTTTGTGAGAGCTCTGTTTTTATAGAGGTAATTTATGTTCTTCAAAAGTGTCATAATACATTAATGTAAACTGTTCCCCACCTGTCCTATGACCTTTCTGGGAAATGGGCTTTCTTCCAGCTGCTGTGCGGCCTTTGTTGCCCCCTTTGTTGCCCAGTGACCTGCAATAAACTACTGCTAGAACGGTAGCAAGTTCTTTGATAATCTTTGCAGGATCTCAGAATATCTCATCTGGTCCAGATGTCTTTTTGTGCTATAGAGCGATTCGGGTGTTAGTCCAATAAAGAAGGAACCTTATTATGATCTACATCAAAGCTAAATTCATTATTTTGGACTTTTCTCTCTCTCATCTTTCATTTCAGTGCCAGTACGATCACTGAGTAACTGAATAGATGATATTGATCCAGTTGCTGACTTTCCACAATCAACAAAAATTACTTATGTTTTTTAGTCAGATCAGTTGGCAAAATTTTGCTCTCAGTTTCATTGAATGATTCTTACATTGCTCTGCTTGTATTCAGCTTTAGTATGGCATTTAAATTTAGACTTGGCTTACATTTGTAATGAAGTTCTCTTTGCTTTCATAGAAACCTTCTAACCTGACTATTGAACCACAATGTGTCTTTCCCATCTCTTAAAACTTGCTTGCAACCTACTTGTTTAAGATGTACTGGACAGTGCTTTTCGCCCTCCGGCGAGACTTTGATGTTGACTGCTCAGTTACTCTGCAATTTGTATCCTGTTACTCTTGCTGAGCAAATATATTTTCCTATCTTTCCTGATGTTTGTTGTAACACCCATAGTCACTAATGCTATTGCAACCTTCTGTTTACTGATGATTTTTCTCTATGTTAACTGATTTGAAAATTTAGGATCTGTTTGTTACTATGAGGTATAAGATGTTTCTCTGAGTCAATTTTGTACGTCTCTGCTCATAGCGATTTTCACACATTGTACTATTGATTTATTTCTGGTTTTTGTTGCCACAGCAACCACCTTCAAGTCATATTACTACCTCTGTAGTACACTAACAAAGTAAGCTCAACTATGTTTAAATGTGCCAAGACAATCTAGGGGGGAAGGGGGGGGGGGATGAACTGTACCCAGTTCTCTTCGGTTGTTTGTTAGGGAAGGTCACCCAAGAATGAGTAAAGAAATTAACTGGAATTGAGAACAGAACAGTGCATTTGCCAATGACCTGGCGATCCTGTCAAGGAACAGAGACAGCTGTGGAACTGATAAACATTCTGAAGGAGCACACACAAAAAGCTGGCCCCCAAATTTTCCGAGAGAACTAAGTATGTCATCTACGTCCAAAAAGTGCATCAGCACCTAAAAACAAACTAATGTAAAATAGATAAAGTGGGCAGTTTTAGATCCCTTTGTGAAACAGTACAGATTAAAACTAGCAAGAAAGAAGCTAATGACAGCAGGAGAGAGAGAATGGCCACTGCTTTTCATAGGATCCATGTTCTAGGTAAGACAAAGACAATCTCAATAAAAGCTACACTTGGGCACTATGACACAGTGATTCAAACCAAATGTCTATACACAAGTGAATAGAACATAATAAAGCAGAAGACTGGAGTGAGAGAAGTGAAGAAGTTTGAACACAAGATTCTTTGGAAAATTTTGGGTTCTAAGATAATAGATGAACAGTTTAGACTACAAGGCAGAGAAGAGCTGTTAAGCAACAACAAATGGCTGACGCAGTTAACAAGGAAATGACTACGGGAGACCTACAGACTTCTGTTAGATGCAACCCAACTAACAAAGCAATTTTAATGTACTGAACAACAGACCTGAAGTCTCTGATAAATAGTTCAAGGAAATAAAGAGAGGTCTAGAGAGCATTGGACTGAATCAAGAAGACATTTATAATTGCGTAAGGTAAAGATGACTCAACTATAACTTTAATAAGAGTTTCTACTATGAGCAGAAGCTGAACAGTGCCTGGATGTGGAAGAGAGAAGGCAGACTGCTGGAGAAAGAATGCAGTGCTTTCAGACTGCAAAAAAGGCTTCCAGAAATACCTTACAGTTACATGATGTGGTCTCTAATGGCACTAAACAAGAAAAAAATAACCATTTACAATTCTAATTTGTAACTTACACTTGCTGTGTAGATAGCGGCTTGTCAGTACTAAGCAGTTATGTATAAATTTTTGTGAAAGTATCTGCTCACTCCTACAGGCAGTACTAGCATCTTCTCCCACCATTACCCTGCTATCCCTTCTCATCGTAAGTCCCTTCTGTACCCCCAATACCGACCTCAGCTGAGATCACTGTTCTCCTCAGATTCAGTTGCAGCTAAGCCTCATGACTGGACATGACAGTAGTAATTAGCTAATTAATATCTAGCAGTCTTTATTCAATGCATCCACTCAAAGCCTTGTTGTTATCTGATCCCATATTTTCTATTTTTTGATACTGTCTAGTGGTTCCTCTTCCATCCCACAATCCAATGGTGTTCCCCTTTGTTACTGTTCACTATCGTATATGTCATTCAGTGTCTGTCCTTTTTCTTCTCTACTTTCCTACATTTCATTGTTGCCTTCTGAGCTGCAGACGACTTCCACCTGTAGAATGGGTAGTGACCCATCGTGTGACACTCTGAGTTCAGGGCCACCCTGTATCAATGGTCTTGTCCACACATAACACATGGCTACACGCCCGCATGGACCCTATGTGCAGCACCCTGTGTTGCCATCATAATTATTCCTGAAACTTCAAATTTATCCCACCAGCTCCCGCCAACCACATGCATTTTCATGTGTTTTCCTGATTCTATGTACACTGCATGCATTTTATATTTAACAGTCCCTCCCCTTCTTCCCTTATTCCAGCATGCATCATTCTGCCCAAACCCAATCCATTTACCCAATGTCATTTGTCAATGTACTTCCTGCTTCCATCTTTTTTTCATTTTATCTGATTTCTATTGAATTTTGTGTGCTTTTCTAAATATTTTCACATTTCTTTTACCTGAACTACTTATCCTTGCTCCTTCTGTCTTGCCAATACAGAAAAGTTTCCCCTGTCCCAGGCCAGCTGCAACCTGTCTTTCCATAGTAACATATGCCTGTTCAAATTCCATCACACTACAGCCCTCACCAACTTAGTCATGGAAGCCCATATAAATCAGGCCCATGCCTCCTTGCATAACCTCTCCTCCATCCACAATATCATCATCATTTGCAATTCCTAATTCCTACATCCGATCTCCCAGGTTGAAACACTTGCCCTCCAAGAACTAGAGAGGAAAAAAAAAAAAAAAACACCATCTCAAAAAGCTGTCCCTTCTATTCACCTCATACTCCCATCCTGGAATACCACTGCAAGAGCCACCATCAAACCTCCCCCACATCTCCTCTAGCTGTCAAAACCTGTCTTGCTGACATACTATATTTCCCAAACCCTCAGAATCTTCCTCCCATCAGCATACAGAACCCAGAGCCTAAACAAACCCACAACACAGTCAGGAACCAGCCCTCCAGAAGCCTCAATCCCACTTAAGTATCAGGCATTACCTTTTGTCTCTTCCCAACCCTGTCAGTAAACTTCACTGAAAACTCCCTTTTACCACAGCTCTGCCAGTCAGACTCAATCCAGAACCAATATTGAACCCTCCCAACTCAGTTTTCTTCTCCATCTAACTGTGACAACTCCCCCCTTCCCGAATTGCTCCCTGGTAACTTTCCAGTATTTCCTAACATCGAACATTGCCTCACTATCATTCTCCAAATCCCTCAACACACATAATAACCTCATATATGCATAAAGAATACACCACCAAAAATTCGACCCTGACTATGTAATCCTACTTGCTGATGAATGCTTCACCACCATTATTATAAATAGAAAGGATTACCTGGTGGGTGGACTCCAGCAGCTGTCAGACAAGGCCCTCCACAAGTCTTGCCTCAGTGACCCCATTCCACAAATCCAACAGAATCAGCAAGATCTCCTCAAAATTGAAGATCCATTCCAAAACCTGTTCCCTATGTCTGTCTCTTTTTCTCCTGACCCTCACCTATCCCTACACACTTATCTTCTACATGCTTCCTAAAGCTAACCACCCAGGACCATTGTGGCTGGTTACTGCACCCCCAGTGAGGGATTCTCTGCCTTGGACGAACACTGTCAGCCTATCACCTGTGACCTATCAGTATCCTCTATAAAAGAAACTAACATTTCCTCTACGGACTCACCACAGTACCTGTTTCTTTAACACCCACACCCTGCTCATCACTGTTGATGCCACTTCTCTCTACACCAACATCCCCATGCAACTACTGAACATCACCTTTTCCAATGCCCCACTGACTCCAGACCTACAACCCCCTTCTTGGTCACCATGACCAATTGTATCCTAACCCAAGTTGCCTCTCCTTTAGAGGTGCCATCTAGAAACAAGTCCATGGTAGAGCAATAGGCACCCCCATGGCAACATCATGTGCCATCTGTTTATGGGCCATCTTTTTTGGGCATCCAGAATTCCATACCATTCAGCTGGTTCAGACTCTGATGACATCTTCATGATCAGGACCAAAGGTGAGGATACCCTATCCAAATTCCTCCAGAGCATCAACACCTTATCCCCTATATGGTTGCCTTGTTCTCCAACCAAGGCATGCACATTCCTAGATTTCCACATGAGTGGCTTCATCAATACCTCCATCCACACCATGCCTACCAATCACCAACAATACCTCCAGCTCAGCAGCTGACACCTATTACTCACCAAGAACTCCCTCCCCAGCCTAATCAACTGTGATCATTCGTCCGGCCATCCTGATTTAGGTTTTCCGTGATTTCCCTAAATCACTCCAGGCAAATGCTGGGATGGTTCCTCTGAAAGGGCACGGCCAACTTCCTTCCCTAATCCGATGAGACCGATGACCACGCTGTCTGGTCTCCTTCCCCAAACCAACCAACCAACTGTGATTGTTGCATCTGCGATGAGCAGACTCTCTGAAAGCATGCAAAGTGATATGTCCCACACCACTGGAGGTGCAGTAAAAACATGGCTCAGCTAAACAATGCAGGACAAGTTTATTAGTAAACTCATGAACTCATCTCTCCGTGGAGTAAATTTTTACATTGACAGTATGTGGTTAAGTCAAGAGTTGCACTCAAATGACACGGTAACTGTTTGTTGGGCTGACGGCCCCAAGAAATCTCAAAGTTAATTTGGGAGTTCACTTAGCGATGATAAAGTTCATGATATGGAGCACTGTGGCAGCCAATACCAAAGTCCACACATTCCTGGTGTGGAGGCCACATTTTGGCAAAGGACATTGCTGCTTGGAATACAGTGTTGAACATCCTGATGGCTCCTCAGTGAGACACAGATTGATGAACCGCTACTGCGGTCGCTTTCTGGCCCAGAGAGCTCGTTAGGAATGAAATGGTGTAGCAAAGCCTGGGTGCTGGCCTAAATACCGTGAAAGTGTGACGTGACAGCCAGGTGTGTTTGCTGCCATGTGACCCTTGGAGGTAAGTACAGGGTGTTTCAAAAATGACCGGTATATTTGAAATGGCAATACAAACTAAACGAGCAGCGATAGAAATACACCGTTTGTTGCAATATGCTTGGGACAACAGTACATTTTCAGGCAGACAAACTTTCGAAATTACAGTAGTTACAATTGTCAACAACAGATGGCGCTGCGGTCTGGGAAACTCTATAGTACGATATTTTCCACATATCCACCATGCGTAGCAATAATATGGCGTAGTCTCTGAATGAAATTACCCGAAACCTTTGACAACGTGTCTGGCGGAATGGCTTCACATGCAGATGAGATGTACTGCTTCAGCTGTTCAATTGTTTCTGGATTCTGGCGGTACACCTGGTCTTTCAAGTGTCCCCACAGAAAGAAGTCACAGGGGTTCTTGTCTGGTGAATAGGGAGGCCAATCCACGCCGCCTCCTGTATGTTTCGGATAGCCCAAAGCAATCTCACGATCATTGAAATATTCATTCAGGAAATTAAAGACGTCGGCCGTGCGATGTGGCCGGGCACCATCTTGAATAAACCACGAGGTGTTCACAGTGTCATCTAAGGCAGTTTGTACCGCCACAAATTCACGACGAATGTCCAGATAGCATGATGCAGTAATCGTTTCGGATCTGAGAAATGGGCCAATGATTCCTTTGGAAGAAATGGCGGCCCAGACCAGTACTTTTTGAGGATGGAGGGACGATGGGACTGCAACATGGAGCTTTTCGGTTCCCCATATGCGCCAGTTCTGTTTATTGACGAAGCCGTCCAGGTAAAAATAAACTTCGTCATTAAACCAAATGCTGCCCACGTGCATATCGCCGTCATCAATCCTGTGCACTGTATCGTTAGCGAATGTCTCTCGTGCAGCAATGGTAGCGGCGCTGAGGGGTTGCCGCGTTTGAATTTTGTATGGATAGAGGTGTAAACTCTGGCACATGAGACGATACGTGGACGTTGGCGTCATTTGGACCGCAGCTGCAACACAGCGAACGGAAACCCGAGGCCGCTGTTGGATCACCTGCTGCACTAGCTGCGCATTGCCCTCTGTGGTTGCCGTACGCGGTTGCCCTACCTTTCCAGCACGTTCATCCGTCACATTCCCAGTCCGTTGAAATTTTTCAAACAGATCCTTTATTGTATCGCTTTTCGGTCCTTTGGTTACATTAAACCTCCGTTGAAAACTTCGTCTTGTTGCAACAACACTGTGTTCTAAGCGGTGGAATTCCAACATCAGAAAAATCCTCTGTTCTAAGGAATAAACCATGTTGTCCACAGCACACTTGCACGTTGTGAACAGCACACGCTTACAGCAGAAAGACGACGTACAGAATGGCTCACCCACAGACTGCGTTGTCTTCTATATCTTTCACATCACTTGCAGCGCCATCTGTTGTTGAAGATTGTAACTACTGTAATTTCGAAAGTTTGTCCGCCTGAAAATGTACTGTTGTCCCAAGCATATTGCAACAAACGGTGTATTTCTATCGCTGCTCGTTTAGTTTTTATTGCCGTTTCAAATATACCGGTCATTTTTTAAACACCCTGTAAGTCCATGAGGCCAGTGGCCTCTCTTGGCAATCACACTGCAGTCTGCTGGCACAGCAGGCCTGCGAACTCTTCTGGCTGTCATCTGCTGGAGTGGCCCTTGCTGCTTTGCCATGAGGACCTCCTGCTTGATGCTGATGTGTGACTGCTTACTACATGGGAGGGCTAACATCCCCAACATTGCATCCCTTTTGGTCCCACCCCCTTCTGATGGACAAGAGGGTGTGGCACACTGTGAAATCCCAGGAAGCAATGGTCACCCGGCCAGTGATCTGCATCATCAGTGAACCCGGAGGGTTGCTTTTGACATGTTGTGTGAGGTTGACCTTGTCGGTGACTGGAAACCATGCAGTCTTTTGTGGTGGTGTCTTGAGTTTGCTGTCGATGATCCTGGGTATTCAGGTGCCCAACTCGGGAACAAAAAACTGTGAAGATTTCCAGTTGAGGGGATTGCTCCATTGTGAGGGTGCACCTAGATGATGTGTTTGTGGCCATCTTGGAGTTGCATCTCGGTTATATTCTGAGCTATAAGATGTGTCGCAGCTGCTGGCACCCAGTGTTGGCAGTCTTCGAAGAGATGAGCACCCAGACGTCATTTGCCGGAAAGGTGCCTGAAGGACAGTTGGATGAATATTTTAGGCTTGCAGTCAATGCAACCTGCCATGCAATTTTTTGACAAGACCAGATCTATCTTGGGAGGATTACCAATAGTGGATTAAGAACAATGTGAGTGCCTCATCCACCACATGGTTGTGGTGCAGCATCTTGTATCTTGAACGTGCTGGCAAACCTCTCTGCAAGACAGTTGGACACTGGATGGAAGGATTACAGTATGCACCTAGGCAATGCCAATTTGTGAACAAAAAGTGCCAATTTCAGTGGGTGTAAACTAGGGGCCACAGTCTGTTACTCTGGTTACTGGGAGCCCCTCAATGGAAAAAATGTGAACCAGTGCTCGAATTGTTTTCACCGAGGATGTTGAAGACATTTGAAACTTATATGGGAAACCACTGCCCTTCCAAGAAAGGGTCCATTAAATCATAAGTGGAGGCGAGACCAAGGTGATGATGCATCCGTCCAAGGAAAATCTCGCCGAATTTGAGCTGCCTGTTTATTCTGACAGGTGGTGTGTGCTGCAACTATTTTAGCAATATCATTGTCAATACCTCTTCAGTACATGTGATGGTGAGCCATTTATTTTGATCAGGACTGTTCCCCAGTTACCTACATGGAAGAGCATCAGGATGTGTTATCTGAGGACTTGTGGAATCACCACTCAGTTGTGACCATTGTTCCCCTTAAGCAGTAGAATGCCATTGAGAGCTAATAATTCATTTTGACAATAACAGTAGTCTTGCAATTCTACTTGATCTAGTTGTTTGCAGCCTCCTGGCCAACAATGGTCCATTAATCAAATTACTTCCCAGGTGACTGGGTCATCCAAAGACAGGCAACGGCTGCCAAAACCAAGGGGAAGTTAGCCACTGCTTCGTCTGTTTTGTTATCTGTGTGGAGACAGACCTCTGGCACTGAGTCTAACACCAACTGTTGCCCAAGTATATCATTGTTGGCGTGTTGCACTGTGGACCTATACTATATGTTGTAGGTGTAACCCAACAGGTAAAATACTTATCACTGGAGAAGACATGCATTATGACTGGAAAGTTGGAGTTGACCTTGAAAAGTGGAACAAGAGGTTTGTGATGTGTTAATAGAGTAAAATGTGTGCTTTACATGTAATCATGGAATTTCTTCAGGGCAAAGGTGTTAGCCACCACTTCCTTTTCTATTTGACTGTTATAATGTTGCATTTGAACCAGTGTCTTGCAGACAACCAGGATGTACCAGCCCATCAGCCTCATGGGACTGGACTGCCTTCAAGCCATAGTCTGATCTCATGTGCTGCCACAATTAAGTGCTAGAAAGGGTGACAGGCTGAGAGACATGTTGAGTGAAGAATAATTTGTTTGAGATCCTGGAAAGCCTTTTCGCATTTGAGAGTCCAGTTCTACTTGGCATATTCTGCAGTATAAGAAAGTAGGCTTCTGCGGCCAGTGTCATTTTGATTAAAATTCTTCTGAGTATTATGCTGCTTCATTGCTAAAAACTAACAACAATAATAAACTAAAACCGACGTTTCAGCCAAATTGCAATGCCCTTCCTCAGGACATGACTGGTTTTGCATGGGGATAGGTGCTTCTATTTATTACAGACTATCGAAGTCTGACGTCATTGTTGTAAAACTTTTAATTGGCCCTCTAATATGATTGGCTAGCCATGACGTAAGGGAAGATGGAAAGAAAGAGGCTATTCGTGGATGTCCATGTCGTCAACGATTAGTAGCTGTCCGCCAATCAGCGTTCGGCTTCTGGTTGGCAAGTTTTCCTCCTGGTGTGCACGGAAGTGGACTGACAGTTGCTCTACAGCTGTTTGTGCAGATACGTCCGTGTCCCGAGTAGCTTCTGCCCCGCGACCACTCACGGCTCGTTGGACTGGGATGGCCAGCAGCCAGGATGCCAGGAGTTTGTAGCCATCTTCTCTGTTGATGTTGTCAGGCTGTTTAATAATTTCGATCACCTCCCTTATGTTTTGTTCTCGCATCCACGATTCTTTCGCCAGTACTTGGGCCCCCTGGAACGTGATAGGTTGTTCACAGTCAAGATGGTGTTCCACTAACACCGCTTTGCTATGTTGTTGTAATCATACATAGCGTTCGTGTTCTGCTACTCGTAAGCTGACAGGTCTCGCTGTTTCTCCTACGTAGGCAGCTCCGCACTGACACTGTAGTTTGTCAACACCTGCAGTGTTAAGAATGTTGACTACATCCTTGGTGGACCCTATCATTTCGTGGATCCTATGATTGCTTCGAAAAATCAGTTTGAAACCTCGTTGGCGGAGGACGTTGCCTAGCCGTTCACTGACGCCTTTTACATATGGTAAGTGTACCCGTGGAAACTTCTCTTCTTTGCCTGCTTCTCATGTTGTGCTCCAAAACGTTGGTTTTAGTTTATTATTGTTGTTAGTTTTTAGCAATGATCCAAGAATTTTAATCACCATATTCTGCAGTAGTTGATGGAGTGGTTTAGTGATGGCCACCACATGAGGAATTAATTTTTTATCATAGTTTAGTTGCCCAAGTGTAGATTATAGTTGTTTAGTTTATTTGGGAGTAGGGAGTTTGTGGATGGTCTGAATATAGAGTGGCATGGACCATATGCCCAATACACTGAGCATGTCCAAAACATTCTGCTTGTGGCATAAAAACACAGAATATGTTCCTTGTTACACTAGAAATTTGCTCCTTGGAGCATGCCAAATAAGTAGTGGAAGTTGGCGGCTAAATTTTGAGATCTTTACCTGCAACAATAATGTCGTCTGAGTAGTCAGCCGTCCACCTCATGTGTAAGATGCTGTAAGTAGTGTTGAAAGATAGCCAGTCCCCTGGCAATGCCAAAGAGGAGCTCATTATACCAGAAAAATCCAAATGGGGTGTTGATGACCAAGGTGTTTTTTGATGCCTCACCTAGTGGGAGTCAAAGATATGTGCCATGCAAATCAATTTTTTTGAAATATTGCTGCTGGCAAGACATGCCATGGTGTCTTCTACTTTACGTATAGAGTAGACATCAATGAAGAACTGGACGTTAATCGCGGTTTTGAAGTTTCCGCAAATCTTCAGCGAACCATCTGGTTTTTATATGATAACATTGGAAGGGGCCTACTGACTGTTGGTGAGTTGGGCCAAGGTACCTTCATGTTCCAGGCATTGGAGCTTTCTCTGAAGCTTATTCCTGATTGCAAAAGAAACAATGCGTGCTTTAAAGAAATGGTGTGTAACCAAGGGGAAGAACATGACTTGTGGTTAAATCTTGTGACGCCAGTAGAGTGCCATGAAAAACCTGGTTCGTATTTGGTGCAAACACCCCGTAGGTATAACCTGACTACGAACATTTGGATACTGTTAGTAGAATTGTGGACTTCCAACTTCAGGATGTTGAAAAGGTCTAACCCTCAAATGTTTGTAGCCCTCACTGCATCAACCACAGGAAGGCTTGCTGTGATTGAGGCTACCTGGTACTTGATTTTCCCATTAAATTGGCCCCTGACCATGATGGGGTCACTGTTGTAGCTCTTGAGTTGTTTGGAGAACTCCTAGAGTGAAGAAGAGCCTAGGCAGCAATTATGTGTCCCAATTGACAGTGTCATTGATGAGCCTGTATCAATTTGGAAAACCACTGAACACCATTGACAACCACTGTCAACATTTAGAGTATTATCATACATAGGGAGGATGACCTGGACATGTAGTACATCAGGAGGGAAATCTATTTGGATTCCGAAGGGTAGAGGTGAATACAGCCACATTCATTTTGAAAAATGACTGACAAATTTACATCTTGTGCTCTATTTTTCCAAGACCAAGCATTTACCCTATGTGACAATAGCACTGTTGACACCAGTGGGTCACGAAACAATTGTGCAGCAGGGCAGCTGTTGAGGGCATCACCTGCCTGCAGTGTCTGCCTGTGATGAGCATCTTGGGCCAGTGTGGAGGCCGAGAATGGGGCTGCTCCTAGCGAGTCTGGCATTTAACAAATACCTGAGCACGGGGTCCTGCAATGCTGCGGAGGAACTAATGGATTGTTCAGAAACCGTACTGATAGGAAGGCACTTATCAAGTGAGGGGTCTCAAGCTTAAGGAGATATTCTAAGTCCATAGAATACTTATCCCAACGAAGTGCTGTGGCCTTACTAGCAACACGCTGTGACTGCGGCAGTTTTGAGATAAGAGGCAACCTTATGATATCCAAAGCTGGGTCACAATGAGTACACAATTGCTCTGTGTGGAGCCAAATGAGAAGAATGATTAATTATAAAGAGTGAACTTTATTCATTATAATACAAAGTCATATCACCAATGACAGGTATGTTACAACAACACTCATCACCTTAACACCAAACATAAACAGATTCATCAGCATTAATTTTTCATTATGTGTTATCAACACGGTAGGCATGCTAAAGGTATAATATGATGTACCCATATCTTTATTGTAAACTTCTCCAGCATGAAAGGTATGATAAGCAATAACATCATGTGTATTAACACACTCTAAACTACCAATTTTCTTAATATCTACAAGATGTATTAATGCGATACTAAGCCAACAATACTGTACTGGTTCAGTGTGACATTCATAAGACTGAAATTCAGAATAACACCAACAAATACAGAGAGTACTTCATCGGATGAGTAGACAAGGATAATATCCTGAAATAAGGATGCTGTGTACGATTGTTTCTGCTGGGCTTTGCCTACTGAAAATACCCATCTCTAGCTAGACCCTATAATCTTGCTGTCCACTTGCTTTTGATTGTCCACTGAGTTTATGGCAGCTGAAAAACTTCGGACAGGCAGCCACTATGTGCACTTGGAGGTCAAAGTAATCTAGTAAGCATTGACTTCAGTCATTCATATGGTAGGACATGTGACTCAATTGCAGAGTTGAGCTGCTGCAATAAGTGGTACACTTTGGGGTCTGCACAGAACAAAAACAAAAAGTGTGCTGCAGAACATCACGTGGGATACTATTCACCAGAAAATGTTCTTCAAGCTAAAAAAATGTAGTTTACCCACAGCTCGACCTTTTTGTCAAATGTTTGGAATGGTTGTAGTGCCATTCGGAATCTTTTCACCAGAGAATCAATGTTTGGCAGGTAACTGGAGATTTCTGATGGCATCATGGTAATTGCAGCCATCCTCTCTAGCAGCAGTTCTTGACTTTGTTGAATATTATGGAGAAATAGTAACACTTGGGAGGCAATGTCTGTTGGCTTAGCCATGCTGGAATGGAAAATAAATGTCAGTTGACTTGAAACTTGGAAGTTGCACAAAACAAAACGTCATCTACTTGGGACATGTTAACTCATGAAAAACTGAATTCAAGAAAAACACCTGGTCACCAATTGGTATGTACTGCACCACTGGAGGCACAATAAGTACACAGCCCAGGTAAACTATGCAGAAGTAGTTTATTAGTAAACTCATGAACTCAGACCTCCATAGAATAAGTTTTTACATTGACGGTATGTTGAAGTTGCACTTGACTGGGCAGTAACTGTTTTTGGACTGATGACCCCAACAGATATCAAAGTTAATTTTGGAGTTCTCTTTGGAATGAAAAAGTTAATAAAACACTCCAATTGCCAATACCAAAGTCTACAAATGTGCCAAGTGCAGAGGCCACATGTCAATGAAGCCTGGTGACGGCAAAGTCTGCTCCACTCAGAGTAGTTTTCTGGCTAGAATACTATGTTGAAGATGGTGATGGTTCCTTTGGGGAGATTCTGTTAGATGAACTGCTACTGCAATCAGAACCTGGCCCAGAGGGCCCATTAGACATGTACTGCCATTGCACAGCTCAGACACAGGCCTAAATTCTGTGCAGGCACTAGGGCACAGCTGGGTTTAGCTGCAGCCATGTGACCCCGTGGAGGCCAGAGGTCTGCAGGGCCAGCGATCTCCTGTGGTGATCGTGCTGCCTCCTGCTGGCCCACCAGGCATGCAAAACCTCCTGGCTATTGTCTGCTGGAGTGGCCCCTGCAGCTATGCTGTGTAGACCACCCACTTTATACTGATGTATGACTGATTGCTATGTGATAGGACAAATGGCCCTGACAAAATTACTCTCCCCCTCTCTGACACCTCATCTTCCCAGTCACCAACCTTCTTTTCCATTCCCACTGAGTAGCTACTAGGAGCAACCTCCCTCTGGCTTAGTATCGACCTGGACTAGAGCAGTTCAGTCATATTCTGCTCCAGGGTTTCAACTACCCTGAAATAAGAAAGATCCTCTCCACCCCTCCTATTCCTTCTTTTCAAAAGATGTCAGCAGATCAACTTTTTCTGCAGTTTCTTTCACGAATTCACTCTAATTATGTGCTGATGAAATGCCACATGTTAAGATTGCTAAACTGTCTGCAAATGCTAGTGATCACAAGGTCATTGTAGCTAGGCTCAATACCATTTCTTCCAAACCCATCAGAAACAAACGCAAAATAATTTTATTTAAAAAAGCGGATAAAGTGCCACTAGAAGCCTTCCTAAAAGACAATTTCCATTCCTTCCGAACTGACTATGCGAATGTAGACGAGATGTGGCTCAAATTCAAAGATATAGTAGCAGCAGCAATTGAGAGATTCATACCTCATAAATTGGTAAGAGATGGAACGGATCCCCCCTGGTACACAAAAAAGGTCCGAACGCTGTTGCAGAGGCAACAGAAAAAGCATGCGAAGTTCAGAAGAACGCGAAATCCCGAAGATGGGCTAAAATTTACAGACGCGCGAAATTTGGCACATACTTCGATGCGAGATGCCTTTAATAGGTTCCACTACGAAACATTGTCTCGAAATTTGGTAGAAAATCCGAAGAAATTCTGGTCGTATGTAAAATACACAAGCGGCAAGACGCAGTCAATACCTTCGCTGCGCAGTGCCGATGGTACTGTTATCGACGACTGTGCCGCTAAAGCGTAGTTATTGAACGCAGTTTTCCGAAATTCCTTCACCAGGGAAGACGAATGGAATATTCCAGAACTTGATACACGAACATCTGCTAGCATGAGTTTCTTAGAAGTAGATACCTTAGGGGTTGCGAAGCAACTCAAATCGCTTAATACGTGCAAGTCTTCAGGTCCAGATTGTATACCGATTAGGTTCCTTTCAGATTACGCTGATACTATAGCTCCCTACTTAGCACTCATATACAACCGCTCGCTCACCGATAGATCTGTACCTACAGATTGGAAAATTGCGCAGGTCGCACCAGTGTTTAAGAAGGGTAGTAGGAGTAATCCATTTAACTACAGACCTATATCATTGACGTCGGTTTGCAGTAGGGTTTTGGAGCATATACTGTATTCAAACATTATGAACCACCTCGAAGGGAACGATCTATTGACACGTAATCAGCATGGCTTCAGAAAACATCGCTCTTGTGCAACGCAGCTAGCTCTTTATTCGCACGAAGTAATGGCCGCTATCGACAGGGGATCTCAAGTTGATTCCGTATTTCTAGATTTCCGGAAAGCTTTTGACACCGTTCCTCACAAGCGACTTCTAATCAAGCTGCGGAGCTATGGGGTATCGTCTCAGTTGTGCGACTGGATTCGTGATTTCCTGTCAGGAAGGTCGCAGTTCGTAGTAATAGACGGCAAATCATCGAGTAAAACTGAAGTGATATCAGGTGTTCCCCAGGGAAGCGTCCTGGGACCTCTACTGTTCCTGATCTATATAAATGACCTGGGTGACAATCTGAGCAGTTCTCTTAGACTGTTCGCAGATGATGCTGTAATTTACCGTCTAGTAAGGTCATCCGAAGACCAGTATCAGCTGCAAAGCGATTTAGAAAAGATTGCTGTATGGTGTGTCAGGTGGCAGTTGACGCTAAATAACGAAAAGTGTGAGATGATCCACATGAGTTCCAAAAGAAATCCGTTGGAATTCGATTACTCGATAAATAGTAGAATTCTCAAGGCTGTCAATTCAACTAAGTACCTGGGTGTTAAAATTACGAACAACTTCAGTTGGAAGGACCACATAGATAATATTGTCGGGAAGGCGAGCCAAAGGTTGCGTTTCATTGGCAGGACACTTAGCAGATGCAACAAGTCCACTAAAGAGACAGCTTACACTACACTCGTTCGTCCTCTGTTAGAATATTGCTGCGCGGTGTGGGATCCTTACCAGGTGGGATTGACGGAGGACATCGAAAGGGTGCAAAAAAGGGCAGCTTGTTTTGTATTATCGCGTTATAGGGGAGAGAGTGTGGCAGATATGGTAAGCGAATTGGGATGGAAGTCATTACAGCATAGACGTTTTTCGTCGTGGCGAGACCTTCTTACGAAATTTCAGTCACCAACTTTCTCTTCCGAATGCGAAAATATTTTGTTGAGCCCAACCTACATAGGTAGGAATGATCATCAAAATAAAATAAGAGAAATCAGAGCTCGAACAGAAAGGTTTAGGTGTTCGTTTTTCCCGCTCGCTGTTCGGGAGTGGAATAGTAGAGAGATAGTATGATTGTGGTTCGATGAACCCTCTGCCAAGCACTTAAATATGAATTGCAGAGTAGTCATGTAGATGTAGATGTAGATGGCCTGCAACAAGCACCAAAATTCATGGAGACAAAATATGGCAAAATAAAGGAGTTCCACAATTTAAATATCTTGATAAAACCACATGGGAAAATGAAAGTAAAACAAAAGCAAATAAAATTAGATCCCGAAAGATGGAAACTGATTATGGACTTGCTCAAAGTATCTACCACAAGGAATGCCTCTCCAACCACACAAAACTAAGACATTAAATACAGTATGTAATTAAACCAAAATGCCTCTCTAAATGAGAAATTATAATTTTGTAAAGGAAAACAGAGAATGAAAACATTGAGGAAAGGAACACAAAGTCATAAGAAAAATTTTGGGTCCAAAACTTGTAGAAGAACAAAACTAACTCAGGGGCAAACAAGAAATCAAACAATATACAAATATTCAAAGTGACATTAGAAAATAGAGGTTAACGTTCAATGGACAAATTAAAGGAATAAACCCAGGCAGAAGTGCAAAATAAACAGTCAAATTATTTGACAGCAGGATTAAAGCCAAAATGCACATGAGGAAATGGATAAGTCTGGATCAAGAAAGATGGAAAATTGGCAGGAATTGCATCAGATGTCCAAAACTGCAATATCTTTATCTTCAGGTCCAAAATTTACGAATGGCAAAGTGCCCAGCCCAAGAGGAAAAACCAAAGATGAAAACTGGAACATCATGGTATGAAAGAGAGAGACAACAGGAAGAGAATGAAAGAAATTTTGGCACAAAGGAGAGCAAATGCTGATCACCAAATACTTTGCATAGCCTCAAGGAGTAATTAAAACCCTTAAAAACAATAAAACTATTTGAGAAGAATCCGTTACAACAGAACTTCTGAAATGGTCTCTACCAATAATAGTTAAAAGAAAAGCTAAAATTAATCTTCGATGCAGATTGTAAAACAGAAAAAATCCCAGGGGTGTGGAAGGTAGCTTTGATACATACACTACATAATAAATGCAATAAACAAGACATTAACAATGTCAGAGATATTTCTTTGCTACCAGTGGTGTATAAAACATTTCCCAAGATTTCACTAAACTGAGTAAAAACAACACCGCACCATCATTTAGATTACCATCTAGATGGTTTTACAAAGGGCATATCTTATTCTGAACAAATATTTAACCTGAAATCAGTCATTTGCCACAGATTACTGAATTCACAAGATATTGTAATAATGTTTGTTGATTTCAGTATGGCCTTTGGTTCCACTGATTGACAGGTTATAGATAAAATATCTGAGAATTTGATGTAAAGTCTAAATAAGCAAATTAATTTGTGACACGACGTATGTGAAGTGAAATTTGTGGTTGTAGTATTTCAGCCCACCAAAACAAAGAAATGTGTGTGGCAAGATGATTCAAGATGATGGCCCATTGCCAATCTTTTTAATTGTGTTCTAGAAAAAGCTGTGAGAATTTGGTTTGAAAAACTCAATCACTATAAGATTATGGCAATAAGATTGGAAAGAAGAAACAAAAATGACAGAATAAACTGCCTCATGTTTACAAATGATTTTATGGTTCTGCTATACTTTCTGAAAATGTGATACCTGCTGTAAAGCAGATGAATCATGTATTGGCCAAATTGAAAAGGCTAAAAAATTTAAATACTTTTGGGACATAATGCAAGAAAATGGTTTGGAAAAAGTTGCTGTAGAAGAAAGGATATGTCAAATGGGAAGGGCTTGCTGGATAACTAAAAGACTTTTACAACAAAAAATGCAAAAATAAAACATAAAAAAAGTAGTGAAGCCAGAATGGCTATATGCAAATGAATGTGTAGCATTAAACTATAATTTAGATAAGTCACAAATACTAGAAAGGGAACTCATAAGGAAAATATTAGACCCATGAAAAACTATGGAAGAATGGAAATTACATAGTAATGATGGAACTGATTGGAGAAAAAAAAAAAAAACCATACCAGAAGGTGTGAGATAAAGAAGATTGCCATTTTTTTTGGATATCTATATTGAATGCAGGATGTTAGATTAACCAAGATGATATTCAAATACACTCCTGGAAATTGAAATAAGAACACCGTGAATTCATTATCCCAGGAAGGGGAAACTTTATTGACACATTCCTGGGGTCAGATACATCACATGATCACACTGACAGAACCTCAGGCACATAGAAGCAGGCAACAGAGCATGCACAATGTCGGCACTAGTACAGTGTATATCCACCTTTCGCAGCAATGCAGGCTGCTATTCTCCCATGGAGACGATCGTAGAGATGCTGGATGTAGTCCTGTGGAACGGCTTGCCATGCCATTTCCACCTGGCGCCTTAGTTGAACCAGCGTTCGTGCTGGACGTGCAGACCGCGTGAGACGACGCTTCATCCAGTCCCAAACATGCTCAATGGGGGACAGATCCGGAGATCTTGCTGGCCAGGGTAGTTGACTTACACCATCTAGAGCATGTTGGGTGGCACAGGATACATGCGGACGTGCATTGTCCTGTTGGAACAGCAAGTTCCCTTGCCGGTCTAGGAATGGTAGAACGATGGGTTCGATGACGGTTTGGATGTACCGTGCACTATTCAGTGTCCCCTCGACGATCACCAGAGGTGTACGGCCAGTGTAGGAGATCGCTCCCCACACCATGATGCCGGGTGTTGGCCCTGTGTGCCTCGGTCGTATGCAGTCCTGATTGTGGCGCTCACCTGCACGGCGCCAAACACGCATACGACCATCATTGGCACCAAGGCAGAAGCGACTCTCATCGCTGAAGACGACACGTCTCCATTCGTCCCTCCATTCACGCCTGTCGCGACACCACTGGAGGCGGGCTGCACGATGTTGGGGCGTGAGCGGAAGACGGCGTAACGGTGTGCGGGACCGTAGCCCAGCTTCATGGAGACGGTTGCGAATGATCCTCGCCGATACCCCAGGAGCAACAGTGTCCCTAATTTGCTGGGAAGAGGCGGTGCGGTCCCCTACGGCACTGCGTAGGATCCTACGGTCTTGGCGTGCATCCGTGCGTCGCTGCGGTCCGGTCCCAGGTCGACAGGCACGTGCACCTTCCGCCGACCACTGGCGACAACATCGATGTACTGTGGAGACCTCACGCCCCACGTGTTGAGCAATTCGGCGGTACGTCCACCCGGCCTCCCGCAAGCCCACTATACACCCTCGCTCAAAGTCCGTCAACTGCACATACGGTTCACGTCCACGCTGTCGCGGCATGCTACCAGTGTTAAAGACTGCGATGGAGCTCCGTATGCCACGCCAAACTGGCTCACACTGACGGTGGCGGTGCACAAATGCTGCGCAGCTAGCGCCAACACCGCGGTTCCTGGTGTGTCCGCTGTGTCGTGCGTGTGATCATTGCCTGTACAGCCCTCTCGCAGTGTCCGGAGCAAGTATGGTCGGTCTGACACACCGGTGTCAATGTGTTCTTTTTTCCATTTCCAGGAGTGTATTTGTAAATTAAGGAGTCAACATAAGCTATGTCTGTGAATTAAAAGAAGGAATTAGAACAAAAATTATAAAAGCTGAAGAAAAAGCTGACAGAGAAGTGTTCAGGGTAAAACTATTGAATAAGGAAAGATTTCAAGGTATGGGAGTGAAAAAAGCTGGTCTGAGTTGTCAGTCGACAGGAAGAGAAATCATCAGGAGGCAAAAGCGTAGTAAACCAATGAAAGAATACTGGAAGGAAAAAAGAGAACAATGAATGAAGAATTGAAATTGGCACGTTTCTCAGTTGTGACTGGAAAAATATGACAGTGAAATGGAAAATCATGGATAGAAGATCAGCATTGCAATGATCAAAGACAATCACTCAGAGTATAGAACTATTTATTAGCAGATAACTGTATGTTTTTGTTTTTAATATGATGACTCAGTGCTCCTTTCTTATTCTTTTGTATTTGTAATAAGATTAATGCTGTTTTAGTTAAGAAATTAATGTATATTATGTTCTCATGTTTTAGTGCTTGTTCGTAAAGGAAAGAATGGGAAGGCTGAACTTGTGCTGTTAGATCATGGTTTATATGAATATTTACCATCGACTATAAGACAGTCATTATGTAAACTATGGAAGTCAATTGTTATGAACGATCACCCAAGTATGAAACGTTATGCAGCTGAACTCGGCGTTAAAGGTATGGAAATATCTGTTTATAAGTGAAAGTATTGTGTGTTGCAGTTGCATATGTGTATGCTATAGAAATTTCATGCATTATTAGCTATGTCCAGTTTTCCTTAGCCTTTTTGACAATGTTATTTGCTATTAAACTTTTCTTATTGTTTCTCCGTATAGCTTTTGTCATCATCAGAACCATTTGCTGAATATTCTCAATAACCTTGTGATGTACCAAAATGCTGTGGTGGCAGACTCACCCTATTAACAGTAGTAACCTGCTAGTTCATGCTCTGCACTCATTCTCATGCGTGCATGCACATTCTCACACACATACACATTCAACACTACAGTGAGGGAACTGAAGCATTATTCTTGGTTTGGTAGATTTTCTCAGTCAACCACATCACTAGATTAGCACAAACATAAGGAGGGTGTTATACATAATAATAATAATAATAATAATAATGATTATGATAGATGATTTTATCTACGTAGCGGATATCATATGAATCCAAAAATGAATAAAGATGTAAAATATAATCATCTTGGTATTGAAGCTCTTTTTTTCCGTGTTTGCTTTAACAATATATATGTTTTTGGATAGGGTCCGCCTTTAGCAAAACACAGTTTTGTTTTATAACCCAAACATGTTTCACTGCAGTTGCAGCATCCTCAGTGGGCTTTTATTTTCCATCTGTTAAAGATAAAGAACGTTCTTTGTTGTTTTGTATACATGTAGCTATTAGTTTTTTAAAAAATGTAATTATAGATATTTGAAAAAACACACAAATTATGAAAATCCATACCTTTTTACCACATGGTGTGGTTTTTCTGAACCACACCATGTGGTAAAAAGGTATGGATTTTCATAATTTGTGTGTTTTTTCAAATATCTATAATTACATTTTTTTAAAAACTAATAGCTACATGTATACAAAACAACAAAGAACGTTCTTTATCTTTAACAGATGGAAAATAAAAGCCCACTGAGGATGCTGCAACTGCAGTGAAACATGTTTGGGTTATAAAACAAAACTGTGTTTTGCTAAAGGCGGACCCTATCCAAAAACATATATATGTAAAATATAATCCTTTTTTTCCCCAGATTGAACTACATTAAATTTTCTGTACCATTGTTTTGAAAATATTATCTTCTACATTTGTTTCAGCACAGGGTTCAAAAACTTTGTACTTAATATAACCTTCTTTAATGGCTATTCACTGAAGAGCTTTAATTCTGTGATATTCATCAAAATATGGCATTATTAAATCACTCACAGCTAAATAGTCACTAATTATCTGTATTTTGCAGCACATCTGCTTCTTTCACATACTTAAAAAACAGAAAAAACAATCTTTTCTGTTACCAGATTATTGTTTTGCATTGTCAGTGGTGTTTGTTTTGGGACTAGGAATAAAATTGATTTAAAGGTTTGTTGTTTTTTAAACAGAGTAAGCTCTCTCACTTCTATTTATGAAAATTATCTACCACAGTTGACTCAGCACAAAGTAATTTAAAACACATTGCCTCTCTATGGTAGAAAATTCACACTGTATGATCTTTTTTTTCCATTTTAGTAGATTATACTGACCCTTGAAAGTTGGAAATACTACGTACATTATTATGCAGTTTGAGGGAAGTTTAAATTTAACTATCTTGTGAGTAAGAATCAGTTTTTTTAAAGAAATAAATAAAAATAGAAAGTATTAGTAAATGCACAACTTTCAGTTAAAAATTGAAATTTATTACAAGTTGGAAAAATTAAATAATTGTAATACATCTGTGGGGTGCAACAGCCTGTGGAAAAGTTTATATAATTTTACATTTATGATAGAAAACTTTCTCACTCATAGCAACTAAAATTATTTGTTTATTGTATTCTTCATGGCACAATGTCCCAGACAGTTACAGTCTATGGCATATGGCCTTTGTTCCATTACAAACATTTTTCAGTTTCTATTTCCTTTTCCTCATATTAAAACATTTGTCACATTAATTCAAGTACATTATTTACACATTAATTTGGCTTCAATTTGTGCAGTTCATATTGTATCAGGTCTAGGCAAAGAATTGCAGCTATCTACAGAGTGGAGAAAACCATTCTAATAATAAGGCCAGCCCCCCCCCCCCATGAACCATGGACCTTGCCGTTGGTGGGGAGGCTTGCGTGCATCAGCGATAGAGATGGCCGTACCGTAGGTGCAACCACAACGGAGGGGTATCTGTTGAGAGGCCAGACAAACGTGTGGTTCCTGAAGAGGGGCAGCAGCCTTTTCAGTAGTTGCAGGGGCAACAGCCTGGATGATTGACTGATCTGGCCTTGAAACATTAACCAAAACGGCCTTGCTGTGCTGGTACTGCGAACGGCTGAAAGCAAGGGGAAACTACAGCCGTAATTTTTCCCAAGGACATGCAGCTTTACTGTATGATTAAATGATGATGGCATCCTCTTGGGTAAAATATTCCGGAAGTAAAATAGTCCCCCATTCGGATCTCCGGGCGGGGACTACTCAGGAGGATGTCGTTATCAGGAGAAAGAAAACTGGCGTTCTACGGATCGGAGTGTGGAATGTCAGATCCCTTAATCTGGCAGGTAGGTTAGAAAATTTAAAAAGGGAAATGGATAGGTTAAAGTTAGATATAGTGGGAATTAGTGAAGTCCGGTGGCAGGAGGAACAAGACTTCTGGTCAGGTGACTACAGGGTTATAAACACAAAATCAAATAGGGGTAATGCAGGAGTAGGTTTAATAATGAATAGGAAAATAGGAATGCGGGTAAGCTACTACAAACAGCATAGTGAACGCATTATTGTGGCCAAGATAGATACGAAGCCCACACCTACTACAGTAGTACAAGTTTATATGCCAACTAGCTCTGCAGATGATGAAGAAATTGAAGAAAAGTACGATGAAATAAAAGAAATTGTTCAGATAGTGAAGGGAGATGAAAATTTAATAGTAATGGGTGACTGGAATTCGGGTGTAGGAAAAGGGAGAGAAGGAAACATAGTAGGTGAATATGGATTGGGGCTAAGAAATGAAAGAGGAAGCCACCTAGTAGAATTTTGCACAGAGCACAACTTAATCATAGCTAACACTTGGTTTAAGAATCATGAAAGAAGATTGTATACGTGGAAGAACCCTGGAGATACTAAAAGGTATCAAATAAATTATATAATGGTAAGACAGAGATTTAGGAACCAGGTTTTAAGTTGTAAGACATTTCCAGGGGCAGATGTGGACTCGGACCACAATCTATTGGTTATGACCTGTAGATTAAAACTGAAGAAACTGCAAAAATGTGGGAAATTAAGGAGATGGGACCTGGATAAACTGAAAGAACCAGAGGTTGTACAGAGTTTCAGGGAGAGCATAAGGGGATAATTGACAGGAATAGGGGAAAGAAATACAGTAGAAGAAGAATGGGTAGCTCTGAGGGATGAAGTAGTGAAGGCAGCAGAGGATAAAGTAGGTAAAAAGACGAGGGCTGCTAGAAATCCTTGGGTAACAGAAGAAATATTGAATTTAATTGATGAAAGGAGAAAATATAAAAATGCAGTAAATGAAGCAGGCAAAAAGGAATACAGACGTCTCAAAAATGAGATCGACAGGAAGTGCAAAATGGCTAAACAGGGATGGCTAGAGGACAAATGTAAGGATGTAGAAGCTTATCTCACTAGGGGTAAGATAGATACTGCCTACAGGAAAATTAAAGAGACCTTTGGAGAGAAGAGAACCACGTGTATGAATATCAAGAGCTCAGATGGCAACCCAGTTCTAAGCAAAGAAGGGAAGGCAGAAAGGTGGAAGGAGTATATAGAAGGTTTATACAAGGGTGATGTACTTGAGGACAATATTATGGAAATGGAAGAGGATGTAGATGAAGACAAAATAGGAGATACGATACTGCGTGAAGAGTTTGACAGAGCACTGAAAGACCTGAGTCGAAACAAGGCCCCCGGAGTAGACAACATTCCATTAGAACTACTGACGGCCTTGGGAGAGCCAGTCATGACAAAACTCTACCAGCTGGTGAGCAAGATGTATGAGACAGGCGAAATACCCTCAGACTTCAAGAAGAATATAATAATTCCAATCCCAAAGAAAGCAGGTGTTGACAGATGTGAAAATTACCGAACTATCAGTTTAATAAGTCACAGCTGCAAAATACTAACGCGAATTCTTTACAGACGAATGGAAAAACTGGTAGATGCGGACCTCAGGGAGGATCAGTTTGAATTCCGTCGAAATGTTGGAACACGTGAGGCAATACTGACCTTACGACTTATCTTAGAAGAAAGATTAAGAAAAGGCAAACCTACGTTTCTAGCATTTGTAGACTTAGAGAAAGCTTTTGACAATGTTGACTGGAATACTCTTTTTCAAATTCTAAAGGTGGCAGGGGTAAAATACAGGGAGCGAAAGGCTATTTACAATTTGTACAGAAACCAGATGGCAGTCATAAAAGTCGAGGCGCATGAAAGGGAAGCAGTGGTTGGGAAAGGAGTGAGACAGGGTTGTAGCCTCTCCCCGATGTTATTCAATCTGTATATTGAGCAAGCAGTAAAGGAAACAAAAGAAAAATTTGGAGTAGGTATTAAAATTCATGGAGACGAAGTAAAAACTTTGAGGTTCGCCGATGACATTGTAATTCTGTCAGAGACGGCAAAGGACTTGGAAGAGCAGTTGAACGGAATGGACAATGTCTTGAAAGGAGGATATAAGATGAACATCAACAAAAGCAAAACGAGGATAATGGAATGTAGTCAAATTAAATCGGGTGATGCTGAGGGAATTAGATTAGGAAATGAGACACTTAAAGTAGTAAAGGAGTTTTGCTATTTAGGAAGTAAAATAACTGATGATGGTCGAAGTAGAGAGGATATAAAATGTAGACTGGCAATGGCAAGGAAAGCGTTTCTGAAGATGAGAAATTTGTTAACATCGAATATAGATTTATGTATCAGGAAGTCGTTTCTGAAAGTATTTGTTTGGAATGTAGCCATGTATGGAAGTGAAACATGGACGATTACTAGTTTGGACAAGAAGAGAATAGAAGCTTTCGAAATGTGGTGCTACAGAAGAATACTGAAGATAAGGTGGATAGATCACGTAACTAATGAGGAGGTATTGAATAGGATTGGGGAGAAGAGAAGTTTGTGGCACAACTTGACTAGAAGAAGGGATCGGTTGGTAGGACATGTTTTGAGGCATCAAAGGATCACAAATTTAGCGTTGGAGGGCAGCGTGGAGGGTAAAAATCGTAGAGGGAGACCGAGAGATGAGTACACTAAGCAGATTCAAAAGGATGTAGGTTGCAGTAGGTACTGGGAGATGAAGCAGCTTGCACAGGATAGAGTAGCATGGAGAGCTGCATCAAACCAGTCTCAGGACTGAAGACAACAACAATAAGGCCAGTCCAGGCCAGGGAACATCAAATCTAAAAATCATTTTCAGATAAGTGGTGGCTGGAAATGCACTGTTGTGGAGCTACAACCATGAAACAATGCCTGTCAATAATAAGTTCCCAGAACCATCTGCATTTCAATTAATTTCCTCCAGCTTGTACTTGTAATGTTAAAAAGTACAATTACTAAATACGTTAGTTGAAAATAATCACTCCAGCCAAATAGTCAAAGGTGGGCAAATTTTAAATTCCTGTCCATTACTGACTATGTTCACTGCAAATTTTCTGTATTGGTTACTGGGTAAAGCTTGGCTATTAAATAAATTATGCCAAAAGTACCATAATGCCATTAATTTGTGGAAATAAGCTGCAGTCTAAAAACAGCTCTGCAGTAAGGTGCAGTGTTGTTAATAATGAAACCTCTAGACCATGTGTTTCAATTCCTGCTAATCTGTAGGAAGCATATATGAATTTTTATTCCAACAATCAGTAAGTACGAACTAATACGATGAAAAAGCAAACAGAAATCAAATTTTAGACACACTTTTATTTCAAGTCAAATTTTTGTACAGAAAATGTTCATAATTCCTGACTCAAGCATCACTACAAAGTTGACATCATGTAAGAAGTCATTGGCACACCCACACAAAAATTTCTGGTATGTTACCAATGATTGTCATGGCATCAAAAATTCTTGCAACTAGCTTTGCATGGGTATTGACTGGTGGCTGGTAGAGCTACCTGAATGGATATAGAAACAGCAGCCTAGCTGACATTCACAGTGGTTGCAGAACAGTGGGCTGCAGTGCTGGGGTACGAGAAGATGGTTGCTGAACTTTTCCCCACCAGAAATGAATATTTTTAAGGACTGTGGATCATCACCTGAGAGGATTGAGCAAGTTTTCAACCAAAAAGGCTGGTAAAGGAAGTGAAGAACTGAAATTTAATGAAGCCTATGCACAAAAGATCTTAGCTTTGGAAGTAACAGATCATCCAAGGCAAGCAAACTTTTTGGGTTGGGAGTTAAGGCAGTGCCACCGTCCCAACATTGTGGAATTTCCCTACTTCATTCTGTTTATGGGTGCATCAAAAATTCTCTCTTGTTACTAATAGCATTAGGAAGTATGTATATTAACATGTAAGTATAAGACTCCCTAGGTCTGATCTCTCAAATTTTCTAAGCGCATTGGATTAGTTATGTGCTTGTGGGTGTTCTGACAAGCTGTTCTTTCCATTTTATGCACAATATTTCGAGAACTGACCCAGCCATCATCTTATGGTGCTGTGAGTTTTGCTGTTATGTATACTCCAGACTGGTTGGAGCCCAAGTTGCAAATACACATAAAAGCAGAACTCACAGCATCTGTAGAAGATGGCTGGGTTGATCGTTGAAATATTGTGCATAAAATGGAAACAACAACTGGGCAGAACACCTGGAAGCACACTATTAATCCCATGTTTGGTTATCATTTTTACGCAATGTTCTTATTGCATGCTTCTATAGAATAAACACTTCTTTCATCATACCTGTAAATGCTGCAGAAGATTGTGCCATATGACAGAACAGAGTGAGTGAAAGTATATAAAGTATGCCAGGAATCTTGTTTGCAGGTCACTGCAGTGAGAGAGACATCTGAGTGCAAAGCAGGCAGAATTTAATCATCCAGTTTATTAACCATCTGGATACCCATGAAGTTCACACATAGGGTCTCGTCCAGTGTGTTCCCATTTAGCTCTACTTCTGGTACACGAATGCTGTTACTGTTTGTTTGGAATTGCATAATGTGAGTTTTTGCAATATTAAGGGCTAAGGTGTTCACTGTGAATCAATTGAAAGCCTGTTCCATTGTTCTCCTGGTTGTGTCTGCTATGTATAAGTTTGGACCTATTATCAATATACTTGTGTCATCAGCAAACATTACAGTTTTTGAAGCGTCTACACAGTAGGAATGTGTCCCTACCTGACCTACAAAGTTAACTATGAAATTGTAAAATAAGATGTGGTAGACACTGCACAAATAATAATGTCCACCCATGGTTAAGAAACAACACATTTATTAAATGACTAAACTACTGCAAAAGTCATGAAATAGTCTCAAAATTTACAGATGCTGAAGAAAGTCACTCGCTGCAAGGAAAAGGCGTTGTTCCATAGTGAGGCTAGGTCAGTAAAAGCCTCATTATGAACTGAGCAATTGTCCTGTACCGGCAGGCAGTGACTGTAGGAGGCAAGTTTCTGATCCGATGGCAGGATTGACAACTTGGAGCAGAAGTAAATGCACAAAGGAGGAATCTCATTGCCTTAGTGGACAGCTGTAGCGAGCTAGGGATTTACAGCACTGCAGAGACAGATGTGCGGTGAGAGACCACCATACTGTCATTCTTGTCAACAGAGAAACTGTATGCCATTTAGGACGTCGTCAATGGCATCACCCTATTGCCCTCTGTTTCGGTGAAATGAAGGGTGGCGGTGAGTGGCTCCCGTGTAGCAACAGCACCTCTCAGATGGCAGCAGAAGAAGTTTAACATGCTGAGGAAGCGACACAGGTCCTTGAATGTCTCTGGGCATGCGTATTTCATTTGTCGAGCAGGGGATATTAGCCATTGGTGGAGATGACATGGTCCAGGAATACCGTCTCACTGGCAGCAAGAATGACTTTGCTGTGTTGCTGATGGTGCTTGGCATCCTGTAGGTGTTCAAAAATACTGCAGAGGTTGATTATGGTGCCTGGCATCCTGGAGGTGTTCAAAAATACTGCAGAGGTTCTCGCAGTGTTCCTTGGGCATCGCAGGCATAGCAAAAGTGTTGTCCAATTAGGCGAAACAGCAGGGCAAGTCTAGCAAGACACTATCCTAGAAATGCTGTCATGTTTGGGCAGCATTATGCAAGGCCATAGGTCATAAAGATGCTCTCATAGGGCCCAAAGGACTTGATGATATGCAGTCTGCCCTTGAGTGCAGCCCATATGTGGGTGAAAGCCTTGGTACCATCATTTGTGCTGAAAATTGTAGCCCCCAACCAGTGTGTTCTTCGTATCTGGGAAGGATGGGATGGTACAGGCATTTAGCTTTTGCTAATTGCCATATGGGCCCAAAGAGCTATCCTTCTTGGCAAGGTGAAGGACAGACGCCAGCAGGGTTCTCGAAGTAGCATGCTGATGGCGAGCAGTTCAACAAACTGCCTTCGCGATCTTGTGTTTCTGCAGTAGTAAGGACTGTGGCCAGCTGAAGATGGTGGTCGGGGGTGATATCAGTGTAGTGAACAGTTCAGTGGCCTGCCTCACAAGGCTCACTGGACAGGCATGTGGGAGCAGGAAATCGCGCTAGGTGCCAGTGTATGGCCAGAGTACACCACCTGTTTTACATCTTTCCTGTCATTGCTTCCAATGAGGTGCTGGCTGGCAACATCATGAAACCCCTTTGTAGTAGTGGGCTCAGTGATGTCAGCGATGGTCCTGTTGCAGGCTGAGGTCAAGGACGCAGGAATGTACGCTATAGATGGCAATGGTGGAGCTTTGCGCTGCTGTCAGGAGGATGGCTGAGATGGTGCAAGGTCCTGTACAAGCCAGTGCGGTAAGATAAACAACTTGGCACCATTGCCGGTAAGGAATGGTGTGTTGGAGTTGGCATCAGGATGAACTGGTACTGGGATGCCGAGAAACAGCCTTGTACCTCTATCCCCGGTGGCCATTGGCATTTTGGGTGCCAAGAGCAGAGCTCCCTGCAGTTTGCAGCATCCTAATCAAAATGCCATTGGTACCAACAGAGGACCGCTGTGTTGTGAGGTTATCGGCAGGGCAGCTAGGGCATGCTGATAGAAGGGGCTGTGCAGACAGTACCGAGCTAAATCAAGGCAGGCCATTGTTGCCTGCAGTCCTGTTGTGTGGCACTGTGCTATGCTGCTTGCTGGCAGTGAGGGAAGCACGTGGTAATGTTATTATCAGCCCATCAGAGCTTATGGCAGGGTGGCTTGAGAGTGACAGCCAGCAGACTGCACTGAGTGAGGGTGACACTAGCATGCAGCAGTCACAGGCAGGGAGGCCAGTGTCTCATGGACCTTGTCAGTGAGGCTGGCAGCATCGATGAGGGGAAGGTTGGCATGTGACGCCACAGCTGTTTGTATCGGAACTGGTAGATGAGCCAGCCAAATGTTATATAGAAGCCGTCGGAGACTGTAGGTATGTCTGTCAGGCTTCAGAGGTGGCTTAGGAATTGCGAGAATTACTGGTTCCCAAACTGCTTGAGGGAAAAGAGGACAAGGACATGATGCATTTCTGATGACACAAGTTGCATCATGAAGTGGCATCAGAGTGTCTCATAGTGGTCGGCAGCTGGAGGCGATGAGATGATGTCACAAACCTCAGTTGCATATGTTGCCTCTTGGTGGCTGATCACCATAGCAAACTTGATGGCGTCTGGGTGATGCTGCAGCTACTGAGGATGGCAGCAGCTGAGAAAGGCACGGAAGTGGCTCCCACACATTGGAGGGCAGCAGGTGAGCCATGACAAGGCCGGATGAAGGGATCGTGTGTCAGTGCATCAAGGCTGAGAGTAACAGCGACAGCAACAGTGACAGAAGCAGGGGCTGCTGTGGGCATCAACATGGAATCTGGTTCTGTGGGCTAGGGCACAGAGGTCACATCACAGTGAGTTGTGCTTGCTGGTCAGCGTTGCAGCGTTTGTGTTCCATGAGGCATACAGTCAGCTCGGCGATGATGTCGTGTGGTGCTGAAGCAGCAGCCCTGTGCGGCAAGTGAAATCTAATCTGGAGCTAGACTTCCTGTTATTCAGGCCTCCTCATCTTATTATTTCTGCACACTTGCTAATATCTTCTAATAGGATGTTGTCTCGAAGTGCTGCAGTTACTGCTGGAAGTTAAGAGTACAGTTAAATATCGACTTCTCAAAATAAATTAGATGCTCTCAAAAACAACTTATTGTATATTGCACTCATGTTTACAATGACCAGACGTTATAAAGATATATTGTACTCTTGTTTACAAAGATCAGGGATTATTAAATTGCTTCTTATTCAGAACATCACAGATACATTGATAAGGATCAGTTGGGTCACTATGTAACATCCCCATGATGTCATAGACATTGTCACAGTTGCTCTTCCTCCTTGGTTTGCACCCTGCCACCAAGGCAGACCTGATGACACAGAGTAAACCACCCAACCAGCAGATACAATGAAAGTGGTGTGATGTCTGTCATCATCCTGGCTTGCAGGTATACTGCATCCATCCATTCCATAATTCATGCACATAAACAAAATGTACATCCAAACAGTAGATTACAGTAATTCACCATGAAAATAAACTTTGTATAGTGGCAATCATCATTCGTCAGTTCAGAAATGCTTGTGAAACACACCACTTCAACAAAGTGATGTATTGCACTATGCCACTGAGCTTTCCCTGTAAGTAAATCACACATCTGTGCCTTGTAAGACTGGAATTATGGCTTCTCACAGTGTCACATACACAGGACGTTAATTTGATTCTTTTCATCCAGCATTTTTCAAACTTGTCCTGTGAACAGTGTAGCTTTACAGCTTGGTCTCACGAAATGTATAGTCTGAAATGGCAAACTTTCCCTTACGTCACCAATGCTGCAGTGAATCCCTTGATGCCATAATCTTCATACAAATGTGGTGAACAGCCTTTTGAGAGAGGTGTTTATGCTGATGGTGTCAAAGCCATTTCTGCTACTGCTTGTAGTTAGAATATCACTAATAGTTACTTGAGAAACAACTATGAATTTAAGTTTTTGTGTGGGGTAGCAAACATATTCCTAGAGAAGTTTGGCATGGGTCAGTACCCCAAGCTTTGAAGCCACTGTAACGTAGCAGTTACTGTTGGGATTGCCTTCAGGATCACATGTTGTATACAGTGACCCCACAGATCATCACATTTGTAATTTGTCTGCTGTGCCACTGAACAATCTATTGTTATAGAACAGATTGAATTAGCACCCTAGCAACAGGATTCATGTGACCATTACAGTCTGAGGTAGAACTAGTTATGTAGTGGTTTTCCTGAAAGCAGAAGTTTCATGCTGCTTCAATCAATCTCCAACTTCTTCCAGTTGAAAGGCAGTGACAGAACTCAAACAGCCCTAACATTGTCTCAAGGTGGTGTTGCTTTCTCAAATCTTAATTAAAAGATGAGCAATCACTTTCACTATAGACACTTTTCATTATGTGAAAGATATTGATAAAAATATTGTCACTTTAATGAGTAGTTACAATAGGCATAAAATATAATGACTAGTGTGTTTTTGTAACTTTATTAATGACTGAGATGCATTTACCAAATTCATTTTAAAATGGAGCTATGCTGTTTATTTTTATTCCAGAAAGTTTTCAATTAGTTCTGCTGCTTTTCATGAATTTGATGACATTCTCCTTCGTTTAATACAAACCCTTGTAAATATTTTGCAAATAGCATAAGTGAAATGAACTTCAGTGTTTCTGCCAATGTATCTGAGCAACACAGACTTCAATTCTACTTTGTTTGATAGTGAAGAGCAATACACTGTTAATCAAGAATGTCTTTGCTTGGTGAAGCACTCTGTTGTTGAGTGAAGCTCAAAACTATGGATGGTGCATCATTCAGTTCACTGTAAGAACATTAGAAAAATGTAATGGCCACTATCGACAGGGGATCTCAAGTTGATTCTGTATTTCTAGATCCGGAAAGCTTTTGACACCGTTCCTCACAAGTGACTTCTAATCAAGCTGCGGGCCTATGGGGTATCATCTCAGTTGTGCGACTGGATTCCTGATTTCTTATCAGGAAGGTCGCAGTTCGTAGTAATAGATGGCAAATCATCGAGTAAAACTGAAGTGATATCAGGTGTTACCCAGGGAAGCGTCCTGGGACCTCTGCTGTTCCTGATCTTTATAAATGACCTGGGTGACAATCTGAGCAGTTCTCTTAGGTTGTTCGCAGATGATGCTGTAATTTACCGTCTAGTAAGGTCATCCGAAGACCAGTATCAGTTGCAAAGCGATTTAGAAAAGATTGCTGTATGGTGTGGCAGGTGGCAGTTGTCACTAAATAACGAAAAATATGAGGCGACCCACAAGAGTTCCAAAAGAAATCCATTGGAATTCGACTACTCAATAAATAGTACAATTCTCAAGGCTGTCAGTTCAACTAAGTACCTGGGTGTTAAAATTACGAACAACTTCAGTTTGAAAGACCACATAGATAATATTGTCGGGAAGGCGAGCCAAAGGTTGCGTTTCATTGGCAGGACACTTAGAAGATGCAACAAGTCCACTAAAGAGACAGCTTACACTACAGTCGTTCGTCCTCTGTTAGAATATTGGTGCACGGTGTGGGATCCTTACCAGGTGGGATTGACGGAGGACATCGAAAGGGTGCAAAAAAGGGCAGCTCGTTTTGTATTATCACGTAATGGGGGAGAGAGTGTGGCAGATATGATACGCGAATTGGGATGGAAGTCATTACAGCAAAGACGTTTTTCGTCACGGCGAGATCTATTTACGAAATTTCAGTCACCAACTTTCTCTTCCCAATGCGAAAATATTTTGTTGAGCCCAACCTACATAGGTAGGAATGATCATCAAAATAAAATAAGAGAAATCAGAACTCGAACCGAAAGGTTTAGGTGTTTGTTTTTCCTGCGCGCTGTTAGGGAGTGGAATGGTAGAGAGGTTGTTTTTCCCGCGCGCTGTTAGGGAGTGGAATGGTAGAGAGGTAGTATGATTGTGGTTCGATGAACCCTCTGCCAAGCTGATTATAAGTGTAACAGTCTTATTCTCACATAAAGTAATTTTACAAGAAGGTTTTATTAAACTGTATAAACATCAGTCTATCATTTTCTCTGTATGACGTGTAAAGCTAATTAAAACACTCAGCTTCCAATATCTCCCACACTGCCTTTCATCCAATAAACAGCTTATTTGCTTTGTATGATAAAATTGGTTAAAAACAAGGGTAACACACAACTCAAAATCAGCAGCCTATTCACCAGTTAACCAAATTCATTGCCCAGCCCTAGCAAGAGGAATGTGTGGCTTTTGGAAAAAAAAAAAAAAAAAAAAAGAAAGAAAGAAAGAGAGAGAGAGAGAGAGAGAGAGAGAGAGAGAGAGACTGTTCCTTGCTTGCCACCGTTTAGCTTCCTACAGATGGCATAGAATCATTGAAACACACCTGTGTTGTTCTTTTGGATAAAGTCAAAACTGAGAGTGCAGCTTTATGATTTGCTAGACACATGCAGATGCCAACTGCTTTCTCACAGTGGTAACACCAGTTTCTGTCTGATCACTGAGGTTAGGTTCTGTCGGACTGGGCTAGCACTTGGATGGGTGACCATTGGGTCTGCCGAGCGGGCTGCACTCAGCAGCTTCCTTGCTTGCCACCGTTTAGCTTCCTACAGATTGCATAGAATCATTGAAACACACCTGTGTTGTTCTTTTGGATAAAGTCAAAACTGAGAGTGCAGCTTTATGATTTGCTAGACACATGCAGATGCCAACTGCTTTCTCACAGTGGTAACACCAGTTTCTGTCTGATCACTGAGGTTAGGTTCTGTCGGACTGGGCTAGCACTTGGATGGGTGACCATTGGGTCTGCCGAGCGGGCTGCACTCAGCCTTGTTAGGCAAACTGAGGAGCTACTTGATTGAGAAGTAGTGTCTCCTGTCTCGTAAACTGACATATGGCTGGGAGAGTGGTGTGCTGACCACATACCCCTTCATGTCCACATCGAGTGACTCCTGTGGGCTGAGGATGACACGGCAGCCGGTCAGTACCATTGGGCTTTTGTGCCCTGTTCAGACGGAGTTTAGTTTTTAGATTTAGACACATGCAGATAAGACGGAGACATCCCGAATGGTTTAGTACCTCCTCATTCTTGCCTATAACTTTCTGATATCCCCTAGTTTTGTATACACTAGTTTTATATGCACTGTCTTCATAAAATGTCAAGCACAAGCTGAAATGTTTCTCTGTGACATCTACATTTCCCAGAGACTGATGCCATTGAAACTCCCTTGCTGATTTCTGCTTTTGACATCAATGATGTAGAATGATGCTTGCTTTCAAATTTCTTCTTTATTTGACAATTCTGTCCTGACTGAGTTAGCCATAACACTGAACTTCTTATCATAAAAGAGAAGACTCTGCTGCGTTATTGTTTCTGCCACTTCTTTACACTCTTGCACACTTTCCACAATTCCACAATTTACTTGGTAGTCTCATTCCCGTCGATTTAATTTCTTCATTCTGTCTTTATTGTCCTACCCTTACCATGCCATCTTTTCTATTTTGCATTTGTCATTTCTTCCCTCTCCTTCATTGCTGTATTACATTTTTCATATTGTTTTCGAATTTTTTATACTTTCTTATTTTGATCTTTCCTATTCTCTTCTGTGTAACTCCTTCCTTGGTATTCTCTTTAACTGGTTTTTTGTGTATCCTGTTTTGTTTTGTCACCATCCCTACTCATTTCATGGCCTCATGCTGCAGTGACCTTCCTTTGCTGCGTATTCTACTTTTGTAACTTTTTCCATTGTTTGCCCTTTCCCTTCTAAAGCATTCCACAGTGTTTGCTGGCATTACCTTCTTTTGTATTACTGTATTTGTTTGATCATATTTGTATACACATCTGAATTTCTATGTAGTTTCGCTTCATATTTGTCAGGCATCTCCTACTAATCAAAATCTGTTTTGGTTTTGGTCGTACATATTATTGCCTGCAAAGTCAACTGCCTGCCCTCCACAGTGCACTATTAATGTTAGTAAAGTATTTCTTTTCTTAATGTAAGCAGTGTAATGCTTCTCTCTCTCTCTCTCTCTCTCTCTCTCTCTCTCTCTCTCTCTGTGTGTGTGTGTGTGTGTGTGTGTGTGTGTGTGTGTGTGTGTGTGTGTTTTCTACTTTATTTTTTGTTTGTGTATGGCTACATTCTCTTAACTGTGATGAGCATCTGGCTCTCGTGATCTTTTCTTTTCTTCAGTGTGCTGAAAGATTTTATTAAATAAGTTATAGATGACCTAAAATCTCATTTAGGCTTTGACGGAAAAAAATACTCACTTATATTATCAGTGGAAAATCCAGGATGGAATGTAACAATATTATGAGAAGGAAAGTTGCTACTCACCATCTGAAACCACACTGCAAGCAGCAGCACCAGTGCATGATGGGAGTGGCAACTGGGTGGGGGTAAGGAGGAGGCTGAGACAGGGAGGAGGAGGAGGAGGAGGGATAGTATGGTGGGGATGGTGGACAGTGAAGTGCTGCAGGTTAGGCGGATGGCAGGGGAGATGTGAGAAGGTGGGTGGAGGAGTGAAAAAGGAGAGAAAGACTGGGTGTGGTAGTGGAATGACGGCTGTGTAGTGCTGGAATGGGAGCAGGGAAGGGGCTGGGTGGGTGAGGACAGTGATTAATGAAGGTTGAGGACAGGAGGGTTATGGGAACGCAGGATGTATTGCAAGGAAAGTTGCCTGCTGAATTGCGCAGGTGCACTGGTGCTCTCGTTGTGCAGGTGCACTGGTGCTGTCGTTGCGCAGGTGCACTGGTGCTGCCACTAGCAGTCTGCTTTCAGTTGTCATATGTGTGTGTGTGTGTGTGTGTGTGTGTGTGTGTGTGTGTGTGTGTGTGTGTGTGTGTGTGTTGTTGGAGAAGGCCGTTGCCTGCTATATGGTGAGTAGCAACTTCCCTTCACTTAATATTGTCACTTATGTTATGTAAGAGAAATGAAGTTATAGACACAGTTCGTTCAATTTTTGGAGTTTAGACAGGTGTATATATTGACAAGAATACTCCAGATATTAATTAACAGCAAATAGTCTGTTAGTCATCAAACATTAATTAAAAATGTAATCCTGCACTTATTGTGCCATTTTCATAAAATTTTCTTTATTTTTTTTTTCTATACAAATTGCCTTGTCGCACCATATACTTACAATGCTCCAATAATAGCGGTTTTCATATAGAAAAAAATTTCTATAAATATTTCAAGTGATTCTGGCTATGGTTTTTGTTGTCCCTTACAGATAATTACCGTCTGTTCTGTATCGCAGTAGCCCAGCGCCCAATTTCTCAACCAAAATCTAAAGAGAAGGATGTTTTCAGTTTATTCTATGATAAACGAGGTGGACAACTGTCAGCCAAAAAGTTCTACAAACTGCCTAAGGAAGAGAGAGAAAGAATACGCAGAGAAATTGCTATTATTGAAGATCATATGCTAACAATTTTTAGAAATATCCCAAGTAAAGTCATATTGGTTCTTAGGTATGATACTTTGTTATTTATATATACTTAACTTCCCGGAAAAGAGAACTTATATTTAATCACTGCAAATGTATATTAGCAGTTACACTGTAGAAACATAACAGCAGTGCTGAATGTTGCCTGATTCAGCAAATAAGCATCAGTTCACACATTTTGTGTTGAAACTTACAACTGCAAACTTATTAGTGCCTAACTTCTTTCTGGTGGCCCAGCACTACTACAGTGTAAACGGAACAGTAGTAGTGATGGCCTTCCAAAAATAAAGAAATATCGTAAATTTAAAAAGGAACTAGGATTTTCAGTTAAAAATAAGTTATTTGCTCTTGCCCCTGTTTGGTACAATGTTTTCTTGTATTGATAGACATTATTTTCTATAGTCATACTAGAATGCTATTTCACGTGAGAGGACCAAGAATTAGCTAACTGCCACTAAATAATGACATATCGCTTAGTTGTTGGTATATGTATGGATATTTTTAGTTCAGACAATAAATAACTTAAATTATGATGGAATTAGCAATTATGATGGTGTTATGGATCAGTGCCATGTTGTGTTATCAGTACTTGTGCTACATGCCACTCCATCCAGAGGCAGTTATAACTGAAGATTTACAATACTACTCTTAAAACTACATTGTATTTCCAATTATCCGTGTGATTTGGAGTTCACTCTTTTAAAGTATGCATGAAACTTGCACACTGTAGGAACACACGGTAAAAACGGTGCCATTTGATTCTTATTGTTGTAGATTTGAGAAAAACATTTGATGTGAACTAAAGGATGGAACAATCATCTGAAATGTCAAGATCATGTGGTTACTTGGACAGGACAGTGAGTTTGACGAGAGGTGTAATATGGAGACTAATATCAGCACTGCACTCAAATCCCATGCCTTACAAACTTTTGGTGTTCCTGTTTTACTGCATTTCGTCAGAAGAGGATAGGGCACAAAAAAGCCTATAGCATTTGGGTTCTTTGTATCTTAATAGCTCATCCAATTGCTGTTGAAGTTGGTGACCATCTGCACAGTTTATATTCTCTGACTTCCCCTAGATAACTAGTATGACAACGCAAACGTTTTCTTGGAATACTGGTGCAGTTCTTCTTGAATTCTAAGGTTTATCTTTAGTAATATCTTTGTAATGAGGTGGAAATCAACAGCAAGAGGTAATTAGTCAAAAAGAGCACTACTCTACTACTCTTGAATGTTACTAATATGCGTATTGGAATACGGTTATGTCAAAAACAAATCACACAGGTGATGTAGAGTCGTCACACTAATGGGTCACTAAACATTATGCATAATCTGAGAACAATGGACAGCAACTATTGGGAAGCTGTAATTCTGTGAAACACTCTTAAATCCATGGAAAAATACCTGGTTTGTACTGCTGCAATCAAATGGTGCTATAATGTGACTGTTTACAGTATTTGGGCTTGAACTGAATATTTTTCGCATTGCATTCCTTTACCATATGTTTACTTATTATTTAAAGATTCTTTTGTGGATTCTTTGATGATGCTAGTTGGTAGAGGTGATATTAATGTATCTCGTGGATTACTACACATTTGCTTTTTAGCCTAGTCTCTGAAAGCTTATACTGAATTTTATTCAAAGAGTTTGGGAATGCAGTAGCATGCTTCAACTATAGTCTTGACGGGATGTCATCACTAGCATATTACCCAGAACTGCTGTTATAACATGCTAAAATAGGGTTCCTACATACTAGAGCTTGCAGTGCCCCGATACTGTTTGACGTAGCATTTAACAGCAGGCTCAAGTTCATCATACTGTGTCATCATGCCTGGCACCATCAGATGCAGTCTTTGTAACAAAATGTGCTCATAGATGATGTACCCTTGCACTTGAAGGGAGATAATCGAAATATCCTTCCCTAAGGACCTCCCTAAGCAAGTCCGTAAGTGGTGAATCTGCCTTGTTTAGGTACTGAAACTCCCGCCCGCCCACCCACCCAGCCACCCCCACCCCCTAGTTAGTTTGTGATTAATAATACATAGCATTGTAGGTTGTTGCACTTGAAGTGCCATTGAAGGTTGCAACTAACAAGAATGTTTTTTGGCGTAAAGGATTATGACGGCACACAAAGCATAATATTCTCACCCAACTTTGTAAATGGGGTCTTAGTAGAAGCCCATCAAGTCTTCTTTCAGTCCATTCTTACACACTTTTTTTCACTACTAAATCAGAGGAGGCCAAATTATGAAACACAGGAGATATTCTTCACAGTATTTTCTGTTGCTGTAAACAACATAACCAGCTCGAGGGGGGGGGGATGGAAAAGGGAAAAAAAACCCTCTCTCTCTCTCTCTCTCTCTCTCTCTCTCTCTCTCCTCTCTCTTGGTCTGGGGTGTTACATGGAACCCTACTGTTACACTTCTTCAGCTTGTTGCAATGTGTGGGAAGTGTGCTTTAATCTGTCCAAGTTACTATATAACCTAAACGGGTTAGTGGTAACTCTTCAGTATTTTAAGCGCAATGTTTGTCTTATACAGCTTCAATTACAATGATGGGTTAACAAACCTCATTGTACTTTGTAGTTCACGACAGACTATTATATACATGTGGCTTGCTCTGACACTACCAATCGAGAGACTGGCAGTTCTTATAACAACAAGCTGCAACATGCAAAGCATTCTGCTACAGTGAGGGAAGAGAGTTATTTGCCATCGCACCTTGCCAGTGTCCGGATCTTATGTGACTTAAGACTTCTGCACAGACATTAGATGAGAGCATGCATAATGGGACATTCTACACTTAACATCTATCTAACCTCCGTACTCACTTGTCATGAACATCTTTTGTCAGAAGTGGAACATGTTGCCAGCCTCGGTGGCCGAACGGTTCTAGGTGCTTCAGTCCGGAACCGCACAACCGCTATGGTCGTAGGTTCGAATCCTGCCTCGGACATGGATGTGTGTGATGTCCTTAGGTTAGTTAGATTTAAGTAGTTCTATGTTCTAGGGGACTGATGACCTCAGATGTTAAGTCCCATTGTGCTCAGAGCCATTTGAACCATTTGGAACATGTCATTCCTAAGAATCCCCTTTTACACACACACACACACACACACACACACACACACACACACACACACACACTCTCACACTTTGCCTTGTAGACTTTTTACCATAACTATTCAGTTACAGTTGAGGCTTCAGAGGTTATAAGAAAGAATAGAAAATAAATGTTTTATTTTTTACCATAGGAAACATTGTATACCAATTTTAAAGTTTTCATGTACATCAGTCATATTTTAAGTTCACTGTTCTCCATTTTAATAGTTCAGCAAAGTTTGTGAGGAAGATATTTGTGGAACTGATCTCTTGGATATCTAACTTGATAAATCTTTTAATGGATAGTTTTAAAGTAGCAAGGAAGCAGGCAGCTCCTGCGTACTGTAATTTTGCATATGTTCCTATGGTGTTAATGAGGATGTGCATGTTACTTACAGCTTGGTTGAATCATCCTATACATCTGTGGTTAATTTTCTTGGTTTCCATTGAGGGAAATGAAGTAGAAATCCTTATATGACCTTCGTGGTGTAGGTTTTGTGCCTTCTCTAAATCACTACAGGCAAGTCGTGGGATCATTATTGTTCCTGTAGTTAGGTATGGCCAATTCCTTCTCCATCCCTTTTCAGCAGGTGTAGCATTTCAACTCCAATGACTTTGTTGTCAATAAGATATTAAACGAAAGCCTTCCTTCCTTTTGGTCATTTTATTTTAAAGTGCTGGAAGCTGTACCTCTGCTAGATTGGCATCTGGGGCTAATAGAACAAATACCATCCGCAGCATTGGCACAGAAGCTTTCCATCATTTGATTCCATCAGTAACTGACTATGAAGCTTTCCTATTAAATCAGTAAAATCCCAATCTCTTCAGCCTTCAGAATTGTACTCATCTGCCAGCAGGGGGCATCTATAAGATTGTTTGAAATTAGTGAAACTATAATATAGTAGCTTGATTTTCTAATTTCCTGTACTACAGTGGATTGCGTACAGCAGTGTTATTTCCAAAGATTGGCAGCCATCTTCTAAGACGTTCCCTGTAGTTTTCTAGTATGTGATATCTTCATTGTTGAAAGTGAGGAATGGGTGGTTTTAGTTGAAAGCGAAAATAAATTGAGATCTGTCAACCCAAACCCTTGGTTATTTACAATGGATGAAGTCTCTCCCGCTCTGTTCAAAACTGGGTGTAATCCTCTGGTATAAGCACCCTCTTCCCATCTCTGGGTCCTTTTCAAGTGAGGTGCCCCACAAATGAGAATTGAATTAATACTGCATTTTACAAAGGAAACTGCCATGTAGTGTGGAGCAACTTTTGTTTGCATGCAAATCTGGGTTTTGTTTAAGTTTCTGATCAATTGTGTACATAGGAGACCATGACGTTTGCAGGAACAAATACCCAATTAATTGTTTTGAAGTGCGAGATGGCATTATCTGTGGTTAAGATTCATGAAACCTACCTACCTACCTACCTACCTACCTCTCTCTCTCTCTCTCTCTCTCTCTCTCTCTCTCTCTCTCTCTCTCTCTCTCTCTCTCTCTCTCTCTCACCCACTCACCTCCCCCCCCCCCCCCCCCCCCCCGCCCCTGCCCCTGCCCCCTTGCATTCCCATAATTTGCTGCAACGTAGTGGACAAGAATGTCTAGTCCATGAACTGCAGAAGAAGAAGAATTCTTGCATTCTGAGAAAGTTCTAAATAAAGTCATTTCTCTTAGCACTGGTCTCGTGCGCATGCACATAAATTTTAAGGAGGATTTGGGTTGCCCTGAATGTTGCAGATTGTGCCCATATTGAACTAGTGTAGGACTTCACTGAAAAGCTTGTCTGATCTTTTGACATGTCTTCAGTCTTAAAACTGACACTGAATGCTCTGTTCTTGGCCATACCTTGAGGCTGCTAGTGACTTCTCATTACAGTGTGGTTGTTTCAGATCACATATTTGTGGAAGATAAAAGTAGAGCCTGTGTGATATCTGCAGCAGTAACAAGTCCTGTAACTAAAGCTGCACATATCAATATAAAGTACCCAAACTAGAGAATGTCTTCTGCAATGACAAGCTGCTATATAGACGTCAGTGATGTGGCATGCTCTGTGGGAAATTTTTCAACACCTCTGTTGACAAATCATTTGCTCCTAATAAGAGCCATGTGTGCACTTGAAGGGGTGCAGTTCACTACTTCAGTACATCGCAAATGTGTTGTATAAGATTTATGTCTGGAAACTACACTTACCTGTCCATACTATGGGTATCCTGGCCTGAACAAAATTTATCCACCAGATCAGCTCAATGTGGATGAGCATTATTACCTATAACTAAGAAGCAGCTGCACCTCTGAGAAGTTGGACTAAGGTACCAGGTGGTTATAACTAAAGTGCAGCTACTCGCAAAGGTTCACTGTGGGCTGTAATTATCATGTGGCAACGAAAAATTGTAGACATTCTAATGTATTAATGTAGAACCAATATACATTGGGAAAAAAATAGTTCCAATTTTGGCTACCAGGTGCACATCTGTCACTGTGAATGCAAGAAAGATGTATAGAAATGTTTCCGTTTGTAATAGATTATGAGTGAGATGTTGGCAGGAAAGGCCATAATATATACATTGTTATTAACAGCTGTTTACACAATTTCTTTAAAGTGAACCCCGGAAATGTTGACGAGACGCTGTACAATGCCGGATTTGCGCCTGGTCACTAAAATGGGAATTGCTGTAATTTTTTCCCAGTGTAAATTGGTTCTGCATTAATACTTTAGAATTGCTACCCTATTTCTACCTCAAGGCAGTAATAATAATCCTCTAATCACTAACAAAATGAAGCTTTGTCATCTCATAGAATATCATGCGTCGCTACTCCAGGAACCCACCATCAACAAACAGGATTTTGTCACAATTTTTCTGTTGTTGTCCTGGCTCCCACTTTGCCCTCCAGACAAGTATGACAGTGAATCTGTGAAAATTAGGGTTCAAAGTAACCATTTCAGAAAAAGTGTTCAAGTAGCACAGTCAATTGCAGATATTGTTGTTGCATTGCTTCAAGTGTGTGCTGTTGGCTTATGTGTTCCGGGTATTGAAATTGTTGGGACATACGTTTTAGAAGCTTTTGTATACATAGCCTGCTTGGATGCAGCTTCATAAATAGTGAATTGATGTAGCCTCATTGTACCATAGGTTGTTCAAGTTGTTAAGCTTCCACATACTGTTTTCAATGCTTATAATAGTGATGTGCTTGTGAAAATGTTGCCATCTTTGCTAGTTCCCGTAGTTGTTGAAATGTTGGACATTCAGTCTTCATTGTGAGGCTCAGTTATACTGTCTTATGGCTTGCTGTAGTTGAATGCATGATTAACAAGTCAGGGTGCATTGTAGGTTAATGGCAAAGGGATTAATTTGGTACCATGTAGTTCCATGATAACAGATTAAAGTTTTACTCACCCTACTGCTGTCTGGGTCATCATCCAGAATGATTTCCCTGAACACGACATCACTAGCTATATCATCTCATAATATGACTTCCCAGTGTGTATAAATGATATGTCGTCTCCATTCTGATGCAGGTAGCTGATATGTGAAACACTATACGCAAATATCATATGTGATATTGGATGGATAGCCATAGTACATGATTTGAGTCTGTTAGTCCATTTTGTGCAGATCCCATTAAAAACTAATGCTTATTATTTCCAGCTTTCCTGAAAAGATGAGCAATGGCATTCTCCTGATAGATACAAGTATATTGTACTGGGTCCTACAGTAACCTAAAATTTCAAGCATTTAATGCAAACCTCATCTTTTGCAGCCTTTACCAACCTTGAACAGCTCTCACTTATTAAGCAGTATGTACAGGGTGTACGTCCGCTGCTCATGATCTCGCGGTAGCATTCTCGCTTCCCGAGCACGGGGTTCCGGGTTCGATTCCCAGCGGGGTCAGGGATTTTTCCTGCCTCGAGATGACTGGATGTTGTTGTGTCATCTTCATCACAGTCGAAGGAAGGCAATGGCAAACCACCTCTACTAGGACCTTGCCTAGTAAAGCGGTGCGGGTCTCCCGCATCGTTCCCCTACGCTCTGTAAAGAAGCATGCGACTTCATTTCCATTTTTCCATTACAGGGTGTACATAAAGTCCAGGAACACTTTTAATTACTTATTGCACACGAACCAAACATTGTACAGGTATCATACATGAGTCATTTTGATGAAGAGAAACCGTGAAAGGTTTTTCATGTATACCGCCACAGCGTAGTTTGGTAATTTGCCGATAGTCAGTGTTAGTTGCAAATGTGGCAAGTGGCGATTTTCAGATGCGGAGAGAGCTTTCTGTGTATTGGAGTTCCGACAAAAACAAGTGTGCTACAGCTGTTCAACGGGTGTTTAGAACCAAGTATGGTAAGAAGGCACCAACAAGAAAGGCCATTTATCACTGGCACAACAAATTTGTTACGAAAGGTTGCTTGTGCTCGGCAAAGAGAAATGGATGTCTCAGTGTGAGTTAAGCGAATGTGGAGCGAGTACGAGAGACATTAGTAAGAAGTCCAAAGAAATCGGTGTATCGTACATACCGTGAACTCGAAATGGCTCCAATGACAGTGTGGAAAGTCCTGCGACAGAAACTGTCTATGAAACCATTCAAATCTTGAAGTTCATGGGTACCTGAAAACAGAGCTGCCGCATCGATAGATCGGCCATGCTACAGAAGGGGACAGCTGTTTCATGAAATGGCCTGCCTGATCACCAGATCTCACTCCATGTGACTTTTCTGTGAGGACACATTAAAGATCTGGTGTATGTACCACCTCTACCACGTGATGTAGCAGAGCTCCAGGAGAGAATATGGGAAGTGACTGCTACAGTCGGCGATGCCATTCTGGGATGGGTATGGCAAGAATTGGATTACTGTATTGGCATCTGCTGGGTCACTCATGGTTCGCACATCAAATGTTTGTAAAATAAACTTTCAGAGTTCTCTTCAAAATGAAATATGTATGACATCTGTACAATGTTTAGTTCTTGTGAAATAAATAATGGAAAGTGTTCCCGGACTTTATATACACCCTGTATTTTTCCCGACACTTCATCTCTGGCTGCCATTTTTCATCTACTGCTGTATAAAAGTTTCATCTATACTTCTCCATACATTACAATCTTACTTTGCCCTACTGGTTTTCTGAAGTAATTAACCCATTAGTTGACTTTCTATGTAGGAAATGTCTGCATGTGCTACGCATCACAGTGGATTTGTGCAGTTTCTGTCCTGAATTGCATTATAATCAATAAATTATATCAAGAGCTGTAGCGTTAGTATGCTGATTTTACGTAGTCTATAAACAACAAGCGAATGTGTTGATGTTTTCATAGCATTTTTGATGCCATTTGGAACAGACAAAATGAATTGTGACTTGTTCATTCATTAATGAAAAGAGTAAGTGGTAAGAAAATTGTGCACAATGAGAGCTGTAAAAATTATAGATACACTGAATGAAAGTGAAGTGAAACAATGTGAACATCATTCTATTGTGAGCAAAATTTTCGTCTGCCCATTAGCAGTCAATACACTGATTACTGATGTAACATGAAAGAATGCCCTGTGTAGCACTGTTTATATACTGACAATGTAATTTATATTACAACATGACAATAGTGACAGTTCATGATGCTATTATCCGACATCAGTGATTTTATATTCGTCTAATATATTACGACGTGACAACAGAGACAGATTCATGATTTTATTATCTGACATCAGTGATTTTATATCCACCTAATATGATGCTGTAGATGCTTTTAAGAACCTGATGACGGTCAGTCAACGGAAAGTGGTTGTATAAATGAAGATTTTGTCAGCAGCTAAAAAGTGGCAACCATGATATTTTTCAGAGTGATTAAAACATTTGTAAAAAGTCTTATTTGACCGTGTCTGTTTACAAGCACACGTTATTACCCTTTATTGCATGACTGCACTGATTATGTTGTTTGATGTGTGCTTTTTCTTTTTGATTGTAGCTACAGGGTGGACAAAATACAACTGGCCTGGAAGATATTTACAATAAGACTGGAGCAATGTTTTCTGACAGTTACGGTTTTTTTCACTACATGTTTTGTGTAATTTTGCTACAAATTTCTACACTGCAGACTTTGCTGGAGGTTTTGGCAAAACACTTCCAGTCTTGAAACTCTTGTCCTAACAGTTGTGCAGATTTTCCTCAAATTTTGCTTTTTGTTGTATTCAACTGGTCACTAAACACATCTTCTTTTCCCACTTACTCAAATGTATTGACACAGCAAAGTACTCATGACACGGCATGTGGAAGATGTGCATGCACAGACATGTGACAGAAATTGATTGGTGCATCGAAATCATGGTTTCCAACATTTTCTCTGATGGACAGTTTGCCTGTTGATTAACGAAGGCCAATTCTGTGTCAGTCTTATATTTTCTGGATCAGCTTTATGATGAGATTTCCATAGGGTGTCTACCAGTTAGGGCCTGTACCAATTTATCATATTTCATTTTCACACATTGTCTTGAGTGTGTGTGTGTGTGTGTGTGTGTGTGTGTGTGTGTGTGTGTGTTTGTTTTGTATAATGTTTAGAGTGGGTATTGCCTTCAGTGCCACACACACACACACACACACACACACACACACACACACACACAAGTACTATGTTGTTAGACATTAGTAGAATTATTTTAGTTTCACTTGATTTGTTGTGCATGGACACATCTATCCATAATTATGCAGAATATTTATTTAAAACTTCCTGCAGGTTAAAACTGTGTACCGGACTGAGACTTGAACTCGGGACCTTTGCCTTTCAGGGCAAGTGCTCTACCATCTGAGCTACCCTAGCACGACTCACGACCCATCCTCACAGCTTCAATTCCACCAGTACCCCATCTCCTACCTTCCAAACTTCATAGAAGCTCTCATTCTGGAAACATCCCCCAGGCTGTGGCTAAGCCATGTCTCCGCAATATCCTTTCTTAGAGGGGTGCTAGTTCTGCAAGTTCGCAGGAGAGAAGCTCTCCTGCGAACTTGCAGAACTAGCACCCCTCTAAGAAAGGATATTGCGGAGACATGGCTTAGTTAGGAGACGAGGTACTGGTGAATTGAAGCTGTGAGGACATGTCGTGAGTCGTGCTTGGGTGGCTCAGATGGTAGAGCACTTGCCCGCGAAAGGCAAAGGTCCTGAGTTCGACTCTCGGTCTGGCACACATTTTTAATCCATCAGGAAGTTTCATATCAGCACACACTCCACTGCAGAGTTAAAATTTCATTATAGAATTTTTTGTCTATTTTTTTGGTAATCAATGGCAAAAATGAGCTGAAGTCTGATTCTGAACTTTGAATTTCACTAAATATTTTTTTGTCCATATATTGTAATATGTTTTTGTCTGTATTTATATTTTGTTTTGTATTCACCAGTAAAATGTGTTGTCCATTTTCCTCGTGTTTGCAAGATTGCCAAAAAACCATTCATTCTTCTTTACAAATTTGTCCTGCCTTTAAAGTAAACTTCCAAAATAAACCTGTAATTGTTCATGGAGATGATATCTGATGCTACATCATTAGCCAAAATCAGCACTGTTAACAGTTTCTGTAGGACTTAACCATTAATCAATTCTTTTTTAAAAACTGAATTAGCAGTGACAGCTCTGCAAAAGAAACCTGTAAGTTAGCAAAAAAAGTGTATTCACTTCCAAATTTGAGCATTTTTTTACACCTCCTCTCTGTATTCATGGAATTTTTATTTATTTTTTTTTAATTTTTTTGTGACAAATAATTGAGCTAAAAATGTTAACATTGGTGACATATAAGATTCAGTATAATTTGCCTTATTATTTATTGCAGACTATGAACAGTTATCTGAAATTCTAACACAGAGGCCACTAAGGATGTCAAACTATGTATTGAAAGTGAGTCTTAGTGATGATGATATGAAATACATGACAGAAGTAGCTCGTAAAAAATTTGACAAAATAATGACAGCTCTCCGAACGATGCCAAACTCTATGCTATTAGTAATCCGGTATGTTGGCCTTAATGTGTAACAATTTTTTTTTATAATGTCATTAGACATTAATTTGTGTATAAAAACGTTTTAGCAATGGGTATTACATCTACATCGAGAAATAAATTTTTATGTTTCTTTTGATGAAGTGAAATGAATTTGAATTAAATAATGACAATTATGACTTTGTTTATTGGTTTACGTATTACTATGTTTATTTGTCATTGTAAATGTTCTCACATGGGAGTTGTAGATATCATACCATTAGTCTTCCTTCTTGTTTTTTGCTTTCATTAATGTTCTGTAATGTTGTAAGCAAACTGCCAGCTTATTATTTCGAAGAGGTTACAGGTAAAGAGCTGGAGGGGGGCAAGATAGATTTTCTATAGTTGGCATCTGAACAGAGAATACTATATTGAAATTTGCTTCTAATGAGAAATCATATGTGTATGAGGTTTATTCTGATGTGAACTAGCCTTTTGCAGTGTGGATGAGAGCATAGTTGGTAGCAGAGTGATCCTTAAAAAAGGTAGGTAGGTAGGTAGGTAGGTACAGATATGTGGAAGAGTTGAGGAGTCACATCATCTGGCAAAGATTGGTCCCTTGTCATTTGTAGCTACAAGCAAGCAGGACAGCCATTTCTGTTGTGCACAACATTTTTATTGTTTTTGGAATGAAGGAACATGAAATACCTTCTGAAATTTTGACTAGAACCTGCGCACACATTGCTGATGCTGTTCTACCTGTTACCCAAGTCAAAGAGAACCAACAATTTTTCAGTGGTTATGATATTGTTGCACCTTTGTACCTAAAACTCACTAAAGCCATCTACAGTTAAGTATCATTAATGAAAATATAGTTGCTGTTCCAAATGTTTTAGAACATGATCAATTGCATTTATGTTCTAAGGGTCTCATTTGAGGTTGATTTGCCCATTGCAACTGATGACCCATAGTGCTCAGAGCTATTTGAACCACTTTTGAACATAATCGTTGCATCACCATGGCAACTAGTTAATTGCTCAGTTCCGCAAGGGTATCTGCAACCAGACAACTTATTTCGGTTAGCGGTAATTTTGTTTATGGGCCACTGCCTAAAACTATGATTAAGAACAACGTAACTTCGACATAACATAAACGATTTAAGCAGCACACACTACGAAAGTTCACAGGAGGGACTATATGTTCTAAAAAAACATACTAGTTGTCCCAAGATGTCAGCAAAATGGGTCCCACATCATTTGACAGGCATAGTGAGATATTCTTTTAGTGTTTTTAGTCAATTTTAGGGAGAAGGAGAGGAATCTTTGTAGCAGATTGCAAAATGCTCTAATATACAGTATAACACTAAATACTGTAGGACTTTTAGATTGTACAACTAGTGTTATGCCTCACTGTTGGTCAAACAATTTCTGTGCCCAACCACCTAGTCCGATGGTGACTTATAGTGGCATTCACGCAGTTGCATTCTTTGTGGCTAATATCCAGAGTAGTGCTCACTGCATCTCACCATGAAGGACAGTTTCACAAATATCTTGCAGAATCTAACAATGGTGTTTGTTAATAAAATGATTACTGTGTTGTCTGTAATACAACTTTTATTAGGTCCAAGTGACTGGATGTGAAAGATTCTTTGCATTAAAATTACACACAAATTAAAAACAAAAAATGTTTGGTGACTTTGCTACTAATTTAGCTTACTGTTACAGACAAGTTAATTTGTTGAGTACCAGTTACGCAGTGTCCCAGCCAGTTCATGAAAAATGTTGTTCATTCTCAAAAAATTCCACTGTTGGTATTAGCATTTTGATTAGTTCCAATGCTTGTATTTGATAAAAATGCAGTGTAAAACAGGTCAATTTAACATACTTATTAAAACGAGTTCAGTCCAGGACTTTTTTATGTAATGTCTGCATCTACATCCAAACTCCACAAGCCACTGTATGGTGTGTGACAGAGGGTAACCTGTACCATTATTAGCCATTTTCTCCTCTGTTCCACTCACAAATAGAGTGAAGGAGAAATGACTGTTTATGTGCCTCCTTATGAGCCATAATCTCTCTACTTCAATGTCTTCCTTTAATCTGAGCTTGTGCGGAACCAAAACAATCAAACAGTATTCAACAGTGGGTTGCATAAGTGTCCTGTATGTGGTCTGCTTTACAGATGAACCACACTTTCTTAAAATTCTCCCAATAAACCAAAGTTGACCATTCCCTTTCCCAATCACAGTCCTTATGTGCTCATTCCACTTTGTATTACTTTGCAGTGTTATGTCTAGATATTTAATTGACGTGTCAAGCACTTTCCCATACACCACAACATCATCAGCAAATAGCTGCAGATTGTTGCTTACCCTGTTCGCCAGATCATTTATGTGTACAGAAAATAACAGCAGTTCTACATAACCCTTCTGCCAGTAGGTGCATTATATCAAAGTTATTATTGATGGAAGTTTGCAACATCCCACGTGATCGGGCAGTGTATATCTGCCTTACGAGACATATAGGTATTAGAGCTTCATCTGTCTTGCTTCATACCACAGTATGCTAATAATTTCAGTGTCTTGCATATCAAAGTTGCTCCACCTGATGACAATGATCAACCACCGGAATGCATACTGGATGCAATAAAAATTTTCTAACTGCTGCAGAATTACATTTTTCATTACAAGCCTTGGCAGTGACAGTAACTAGTTCTTGTAGGAATGGTTTCGATTGTTTTTATGATCACTGTGCCACATTTGCTTCATATATCGGGAGTGAAATGACACAGTCGTTAAGGCAGTGGACATGTGATAAGGGGAACAGGATTCAAACCCCTTTCAGGCTGTCCGAACTTATGTTTACTCTTATTTTCGTCAATTTCTGCGGGAATTGAAAAGGACAAAACCTGTTTCTTCTGTAATCCTTGTCCAGTTCCATCTCTAATAATACTACCACTGACAGCATATTAAACTACACACCTGGAAATTGAAATAAGAACACCGTGAATTCATTGTCCCAGGAAGGGGAAACTTTATTGACACATTCCTGGGGTCAGATACATCACATGATCATACTGACAGAACCACAGGCACATAGACACAGGCAACAGAGCATGCACAATGTCGGTACTAGTACAGTGTATATCCACCTTTCGCAGCAATGCAGGCTGCTATTCTCCCATGGAGACGATCGTAGAGATGCTGGATGTAGTCCTGTGGAACGGCTTGCTATGCCATTTCCACCTGGTGCCTCAGTTGGACCAGCGTTCGTGCTGGACGTGCAGACCGCGTGAGACGACGTTTCATCCAGTCCCAAACATGCTCAATGGGGGACAGATCCGGAGATCTTGCTGGCCAGGGTAGTTGACTTACACCTTCTAGAGCACGTTGGGTGGCACGGGATACATGCGGACGTGCATTGTCCTGTTGGAACAGCAAGTTCCCTTGCCGGTCTAGGAATGGTAGAACGATGGGTTCGATGACGGTTTGGATGTACCGTGCACTATTCAGTGTCCCCTCGACGATCACCAGAGGTGTACGGCCAGTGTAGGAGATCGCTCCCCACACCATGATGCCGGGTGTTGGCCCTGTGTGCCTCAGTCGTATGCAGTCCTGATTGTGGCGCTCACCTGCACGGCGCCAAACACGCATACGACCATCATTGGCACCAAGGCAGAAGTGACTCTCATCACTGAAGACGACACGTCTCCATTCGTCCCTCCATTCACGCCTGTCGCGACACCACTGGAGGCGGGCTGCACGATGTTTGGGTGTGAGCGGAAGACGGCCTAACAGTGTGCGGGACCGTAGCCCAGCTTCATGGAGACGGTTGCGAATGGTCCTCGCTGATACCCCAGGAGCACCAGTGTCCCTAATTTGCTGGGAAGTGGCGGTGCGGTCCCCTACGGCACTGCGTAGGATCCTACGGTCTTGGTGTGCATCCGTGCGTCGCTGCGGTCCGGTCCCAGGTCGACGGGCACGTGCACCTTCCGCCGACCACTGGCGACAACATCGATGTACTGTGGAGACCTTACGCCCCACGTGTTGAGCAATTCGGCGGTACGTCCACCCGGCCTCCCGCATGCTCACTATACGCCCTCGCTCAAAGTTCGTCAACTGCACATACGGTTCACGTCCACGCTGTCGCGGCATGCTACCAGTGTTAAAGACTGCGATGGAGCTCCGTATGCCACGGCAAACTGGCTGACACTGGCGGCGGCGGTGCACAATTGCTGCGCAGCTAGCGCCATTCGACGGCCAACACCGCGGTTCCTGGTGTGTCCGCTGTGCCGTGCGTGTGATCATTGCTTGTACAGCCCTCTCGCAGTGTCCGGAGCAAGTATGGTGGGTCTGACACACTGGTGTCAATGTGTTCTTTTTTCCATTTCCAGGAGTGTATAACTTACTTATTATTTAGTTTGTACTTGGAGGTAGCCTTCTGTGAGGCTCTTTTAAGGCAAATGACACCATTCTTGAAGAAATGTTTATAGTTGAATTGTAAATAGTATTATTTTAAAATTACTTGTCTTGTAATTAAAATCTCATTAAATGATTTTAAACTAAAAAATATAGAAAAAAATTGTGTCCCTTACAAATACAAAGTGATCCCTAAAGGGCTGGGGAAACTAGTTTTTGGAATCGGATGTTCCTTCATTTATTAAAACTGGGGGAGTACAGAGGAACCACATCATTGAAAGACAAGTGGAAAAATGCTCAGTACTCCTTGGCTGTGTTTTGCCAGATAATCAACAGAGGTTCTGAAAGATAGTGTTTTAGCCTAGTTTTATACAAATGCCCATCTTTCTTCATGTGCTAGTACTTTCTCCAAATTGTGCTCTTGGACCCATTGAGATATATGTCATTAATTGCATGTGGTGTTTAAGATTTAGGAAGACTGGTTGCATGATAAGGTGTTTTAGATTCTTCTTTTGAAAAGCTAAGTGTGTTAATGACGATGCTACGCCAAACCTATTTAGTAGACTGTATTTGCAATTTTTAGAAGTGAGAAACTTGTAGTATCTCAGGTGCATTTGACATATACTTGGTATGGCTGTTATGTGTAATAGTGCCTCTAGTGCATTTTATGTATACTTCAGATGGCCGTCATGCATAAATGACAAAAATAAAATTAAAAAAATTGAAGACTAGCAGATATGGCAGAGGACTTAAGGGGAAAGAGACATTTCTACTGCTGCATTGCAGTTGGACAAGACATTTGGTCAATACCATCTTCTCATTTCAAGTGTTCTTTATAAAATAAGAGCTTCACATATGATGACATATGCATTTCACTGTATCAAAGTTAGACTGTTTGTGGTAACTTGTAAAGCCAGAAACAAAGCCAGCCTATACAAAAAGGTCTATAGGCCACCTGCTGACAGCATTTCTTTTCAGCTATTTCACTCGTAGTTTGTTTTCTGTTTCTGTTATTATGTCATTGATAGCATTCTCCATTTCCTAATTACTCAGACACACATATCTAGATCTCTTATGTGAAGCCAATTTTCCTAAAAATATTCATATTTTTGTGTTGTTATTACAGAATATTAAAAATTAGTTAATTTGTTTTACTTGTGTGTAAATAATGATGATCCCTGATTACCAATGTAGGAAGAAATGGATTGCTACTTGCCGTAAAAAAGACACATCAAGTCACAGACAGGCACAATTAAGACATTCACATATAGATTTTGGCATAGCCTTCGTCAGTAAGAGAGAGTTACACTTGCACTATTCACACACACTAGCAAGCACACCTCAAGCACACATGCCCACTAACTCCAGCATCTCAGGCCGGAATACGACCGGCTGTATTCCAGCCGGAGATGCTAGACTTGGCAGTCATGTGTCCATGAGGTGTGCATGCTTGTGTATGTGAATCGTGTGTATTTGTGTATGTCTTTTATGGCCAAAAGCTAAATGTGAGCGTCTTTTAATTGTGCCTGTTTGTGACTTGATATGTCTTCTTTACAGTAAGTAGCAATCTGTCTTTTCCTACATAGTTGACATTCCTACCTGGAGTTTCCAGTGTTTGATTATTTCTGATAATTAATTCGCCTTCAGCAGTTGGCACCTTTCATATGTATAATGGTTTTCTTTTATTTAATGAAAGAAAAAAAATTGAATTATGGCACTGTTGTGAAAAAGCAATTTCCCCATTTCGATATTACAAAATACTGCTTCAGTGAACAAAAGCCACACACGGTTACAGACTGTCATGAAGTTATTTGCTTTGTTAACAGCGTGCTAATGTACTAGCTGTAGTGGGCGTTTCTGTGTGTCGTAATCCGTTTGTGGTATAAGGATGCATTGTTATATGAGGAGACCTACTTATTTCCAGCAAAATAGTCATTATGATAAATTGAAGAAATGGGCATACAAGAAGTAAAACTTGATGGTTCACATATTGCAGAGGGAGGGACTTGAATGTCCAGAGAAATGGAATTCAAGTACATACATCTACACCTAAAAATATACTTCATAGGCCACATTGCATGGTATGCCAGAGGCTAATTTGAATCATTATGAGACACTTTCTCGATCATTTCAAGCATGTATTAAGCCAGGGACAAAATAACTGTAAACTTGTCACAGTATGCACTCTCAGCTATCCTATGTTATTGCTGTGGTCTTTATGCGTCTTTCTTCACTACTAGCTCTGTAAATTTATCCAACAGGATTCTGCGAGAACATTATCACCTTTTGTCCTAGAAATTCTGATTATAGTTCTCTACATATAGACTGTACATATTGCTTGTGAGTCTAGCACCAAATCTTTGATTTATGCTGAAGAGCCAAGGAAACTTGTATACCTGCCTAATATCATGTAGGGGGCCCACGAACATTCAGAAGTACCGCAACACAACATGCCAGGGACTTGACTAATGTCTGAAGTAGTGGTGGAGGGAATTGGCGCCGTGAATCTTGCAGTGCTGTCCATAAATCGGCAAGTGTATGAGAGGGTGGACATCTCTTCTGAACAGTAAGTTGCAAGATATTCCAGATATGCTCAACAATGTTCATGTCTGGGGAGTTTGGTGGCCAGCAGAAGTGTGTAAACTCAGAAGAGTGTTCCTGAAGCCACTCTGTAGCAATTCTGGATGTGTGGGGTGTCATATTGTCCTTCTGGATCGGAGTGCACAATTGACATGAATGGATGCAGGTGATCAGACAGAATGTTTACCGAGCGAGGTGGCGCAGTGGTTAGCACACTGGACTCGCATTCGGGAGGACGACGGTTCAATCCCGTCTCCGGCCATCCTGATTTAGGTTTTCCGTGCTTTCCCTAAATCGCTTCAGGCAAATGCCGGGATGGTTCCTTTGAAAGGGCACGGCCAATTTCCTTCCCAAACCTTCCCTAACCCGAGCTTGCGCTCCGTCTCTAATGACCTCATTGTCGACTGGACGTTAAACACTAACCACCACCAGACAGAATGTTTACGTACATGTCACCTGTCACAGTACACTTGTGAAATGATTGTACAGGTAAACTCCCACTTCATCGCTGCCTTGGGGATGGTGTGCCCCATCACTTGTGTGCCGACTATAACACCACATTCAAACTTACTTAAATCTTGATAACCTGGCATTGTAGAAGCATAACTGATCTAACAACTGCGCCATGTACTTGTTGTTTTATATAGGCACCATATACTGCCTGTATTTGAATATGCATGTGTATACCAGTTTCTTTGGCACTTTAGTTTATCTGGTGTCTGCTGTCATGCTGACTGTAAAAGAACTCCCAATGCGTGAGTGCTACTCTGTAATTGGTGACATTAGCTTTTTACAGTTTACCAGACCCCAATCTACAAAACTTAAGTTTTGTATTTGCTTTCCCTGCTTTGCATTTTCACATTTGGTATCACTTTAGACTATTATATGCAGCTATTTAAGTGATGTTACAATCTTCAGAAGTTTATCGCTCATTATGTAATCAATTTCTGTCAACTTCCTTCTCTATATTAGGGGAAAGCTGCAGTGCGTAACACCGAGTGGAAATACTGCCTATGCTTTCTGTACTTCTTTAAAATAATTCCACGACAATACTTTTCTGTAGACAACAGTGATTAATCTGATAGTGCTTTTAACCTAATATGATAAATCAGTCATGTATTTTCTGAACAGGAACAGACTTGTTGTGCTCCCTTGGTGACAATCAGTGCCACTTTTGTTTCTGTTGTTCTGTCCAGTGTAATATTCTGTTATCTATTAGTCCCTATTTCTTTGAGCTGATCACATATTTGCATAAAAAACTGAATCAGATTTCATCTTACTCATTCGAAAATGTAGGCAGACAGAACCGACACGTTCTTCTTTATGTTAAATAGTGTGTGTGTGAAAAAGGTAAACTGTGTTTCAGACATTTTGTTTTTCCTGAGACCTTGCGTGTTATTTGGGAGAAGTTTCTCACATAGGACCATTTATTTTCAATAAACATGATCTAGGATAATACCGATTTAGGAAAATAGCAATTATGCAATAGATCAATGTAAAATGTAAAAGGAATATCGTTAATGCCTCGTTAACTTTGAGTCTCTGCCTAAAAGAACAAGAAATGGCATATTCAAAATTGTCATCCATTAACATATGCTGAAATATGCTATTAGAGACCAATTTATCTGACACTAGGAAAAATAAAATGTGCTACTAATTCTTCTGAAACTTAATAAGTAATAAATACAATAGAGGGAAACATTACACGTGGGAAAAATATATCTAAAAACAAAGATGATGTGACTTACCAAACGAAAGCGCTGGCAGGTTGATAGACACACAAACATACTCACAAAATTCAAGCTTTCGCAACCAACGGTTGCTTCATCAGGAAAGAGGAAAGAAGAGGGAAAGACGAAAGGATGTGGGTGTTAAGGGAGAGGGTAAGGAGTCATTCCAATCCCAAGAACGGAAAGACTTACCTTAGGGGGAAAAAAGGACAGGTATACACTCGCGCACACACACGCATATCCATCCGCACATGCACATACACAAGCAGACATTTGTAAAGGCAAAGAGTTTGGGCTCATTAAATATAAGGCTTTAGATACTGGTGGAAAAATGTAGGTAAGGTAAGTACAGATCTACGTACTTACATGCATTTGCCCACAGGAACTGCATGCAAGTGAGAAGTTGGCAACCAAATGATATTTCATAACTAATCCGGCCCTTTCAGACTCTCCTCTGCCTGGAGTGTCTCTTTGGTGACTTCTTTACCTAACCTTCAGAATAGTATACTTTTTTCCAAAATTTTCCTCTCTCTTTCCAGATGAAGGAACATCAAAATTCTGAAAGATGGTGTGTATCAGTTTGCTGTTGCTCCCTGGTCAACAGAGTTCCCCCTCTCTCTTCTCCCTTATATTTAGTGACATTTTGCCATTTTGAAGACTGTTTACATAAATTATTATGGAAATGGTAATGATTTGGCAAACCCAACTGTAACAATAATTTTTGTTTTTTCAATAAATAATTTTATTTCTGAGGATGTGTTGAAAACGGGGAAACAGAACTTGTCTTAAAAACAAAACATTGGAAAAAAAACTACCGTATTTACTCGAATCTAGGCCGCACTTTTTTTCCGGTTTTTGTAATCCAAAAAACTGCCTGCGGCTTAGAATCAAGTGCAACATAAGTGGAAGTTCTGAAAAATGTTGGTAGGTGCCACCACAACTAACTTCTGCCATCGAATATAGGCATGCTTTGCAGGCACAAAGATAAATACTGGTGCCAAAACCTCTGCATCTGTAAATAAATTTTTTAAAAAAAGGTAGAAGACGAGCGTTTTTTCTGCCCCGAGTTTCGACCACTGAATTTTTCATACACTCACCCCCCCCCCCCATCAGTCTACTGACTGGTTTGATGTGGCCCACCACGAATTACTTTCCTGTGCTAACCTCTTCATCTCAGAGTAGCACTTGCAACCTACGTCCTCTATTATTTGCTTGACGTATTCCAATCTCTGTCTTCCTCTACAGTTTTTGCCCTCTACAGCTCCCTCTAGTACCATGGAAGTCATTCCCTCATGTCTTAGCAGATGTCCTATCATCCTGTCCCTTCTCCTTGTCAGTGTTTTCCACATATTCCTTTCCTCTCCGATTCTGCATAGAACCTCCTCATTCCTTACCTTATCAGTCCACCTAATTTTCAACATTCGTCTATAGCACCACATCTCAAATGCTTCGATTCTCTTCTGTTCCGGTTTTCCCACAGTCCATGTTTCACTGCCATACAATGCTGTACTCCAGACGTACATCCTCAGAAATTTCTTCCTCAAATTAAGGCCGATATTTGATATTAGTAGACTTCTCTTGGCCAGAAATGCCTTTTTTGCCATAGCGAGTCTGCTTTTGATGTCCTCCTTGCTCCGTCTGTCATTGATTATTTTACTGCCTAGGTAGCAGAATTCCTTAACTTCATTGACTTCGTGACCATCAATCCTGATGTTAAGTTTCTCGCTGTTCTCATTTCTACTACTTCTCATTACCTTCGTCTTTCTCCGATTTATTCTCAAACCATACTGTGTACTCATTAGACTGTTCATTCCGTTCAGCAGATCATTTAATTCTTCTTCACTTTCACTCAGGATAGCAATGTCATCAGCGAATCGTATCATTGATATCCTTTCACCTTGTATTTTAATTCCACTCCTTACCCTTTCTTTTATTTCCATCATTGCTTCCTCGATGTACAGATTGAAGAGTAGGGGCAAAAGGCTACAGCCTTGTCTTACTCCGTTCTTAATACGAGCACTTCGTTCTTGATCGTCCACTCTTATTATTCCCTCTTGGTTGTTGTACATATTGTACATGACCCATCTCTCCCTATAGCTTACCCCTATTTTTTTCAGAATCTTGAACAGCTTGCACCATTTTATATTGTCGAACGCTTTTTCTAGGTCGACAAATCCTATGAACGTGTCTTGATTTTTCTTTAGCCTTGCTTCCATTATTAGCCGTAAAGTCAGAATTGCCTCTCTCGTGCCTTTACTTTTCCTAAAGCCAAACTGATCGTCACCTAGCGCATTCTCAATTTTCTTTTCCATTCTTCTGTATATTATTCTTGTAAGCAGCTTCGATGCATGAGCTGTTAAGCTGATTGTGCGATAATTCTCGCACTTGTCAGCTCTTGCCATCTTTGTAATTGTGTGGACGATGCTTTTCCGAAAGTCAGATGGTATGTCGCCAGACTCATATATTCTACACACCAACGTGAATAGTCGTTTTGTTGCCACTTCCCCTAATGATTTTAGAAATTCTGATGGAATGTTATCTATCCCTTCTGCCTTATTTGACCGTAAGTCCTCCAAAGCTCTTTTAAATTCCGATTCTAATACTGGATCCCCTATCTCTTCTAAATCGACTCCTGTTTCTTCTTCTATCACATCAGACAAATCTTCACCCTCATAGAGGCTTTCAATGTATTCTTTCCCCCTATCTGCTCTCTCCTCTGCATTTAACAGTGGAACTCCCGTTGCACTCTTAATGTTACCACCATTGCTTTTAATGTCACCAAAGGTTGTTTTGACTTTCCTGTATGCTGAGTCTGTCCTTCCGACAAACATATCTTTTTCGATGTCTTCACATTTTTCCTGCAGCCATTTCATCTTGGCTTCCCTGCACTTCCTATTTATTTCATTCCTCAGCGACTTGTATTTCTGTATTCTTGATTTTTCCGGAACATGTTTGTACTTCCTCCTTTCATCAATCAACTGAAGTATTTCTTCTGTTACCCACTGTTTCTTCGCAGCTACCTTCTTTGTACCTATGTTTTCCTTCCCAACTTCTGTGATGGCATACATTATACAACGAAGTAAATACAAATCACGTATTGTTCATCTTCGAATGTAGCAGCATTTCAATGTACTACGAAAATCTGACTGAAAAGACTGTTTGGGATGTTTATCAATATGACCAACTCTTAAGTTCTGAATTTTTTCCTACCTGTGAGAAGAGATCGTTGCTAATAGGAATTTTATCAATTGTGAATCACATGCAGTATTCTCCACACCATAAGGATAATACGAATATAAACATTTTGCCATGTATTCTTTCGTGTTTGCTGCTATTTCATTTAAATCCTGTCTGCCTAATAAACTACGAAACTAGAGTGAGACAACAGCAAACACGGAAGAATATACATATCATGTCATGTTTATATTCGTATTATTCTTATGCCTAACAGTGATACAGTCAGAAATGAAGCACGGCAATTGACTAGATTTTTAAATCTACGATGACTCTAATTTATATGCAAAATGTAAAGTGCTAAAGAGGCGTCTGCAAAGATTTTCAAACGGAGAAAAATTTTCACTAAACTCTCGTTCAGAACAACTTTTACCATACACAGTTTATTATTTGGTTCTTGTTAGTCATTATCAAAGAAAGCAGCAATGTAAGTAACAACAAATAGCAGTATCTTGCCATTGTTTCGATAATAAGACGATTTTTTTTTTTTTTTTAATTGTAGTCCTCGGTAGCGTGCACAACAGCATGCCATCCCACGAGCGGCGACAGGCCGTAAACACTCATTAACACAATGCGACAAACAATGCATGATACAGTACAATAATACATTTTCAGCTTAGAGTGACGTAAACACCTATAACATAGAGCGACACTTATCAGATAAAAAAAAAAAGCAATCAATTCAAACCAGACAAAGCACCTGAAAAAGGAAGGGTACCCGTATAAATACGGGCGGAACATCTGACACATAGCAATGGCTACCTAGTAAAGCTTAACTGCAAAGCTTACGACTCGAACCAAACTACTGTAGCTGTATTGTCATTCATTCGACCTAAATTGTGTTTCGTATTACAATGGACCAACTTTGTTTCGATTTGGAGGTGCGGCCTAAAACTTTTCTGTCCCCTTGAATTTCAAGTCTCAAATTTCACGTGAGGCTTAGATTCGGGAAAATTTTTTTTCCTTGATTTCAAGTCTCATTTTTCATGGGCGGCTTAGATTCGAGTGCGGCTTAGATTCGAGTAAATACGGTATGTAATATCAGTGAATACGATAAAATTTGTAAAGGTAACAACTTGTTGTACTGAGAAAGTGGGGAGGTATTGGCTAAGAACATAAACAAGGAGTTGAATCAATTATTTCTATTCTAATTTGTTCTTTTTTCCAGTATCACATTAACAGTGATAAAAGGCATTTTTGTGGCAACAGATAACTATATTGTTTATACAAAAAATTCGAAGGCCATTACTACTCATCTAACACTGGAATGGAGGATGAAAAGGAGGAGCATCATCATCTGACCAGAGGCATTATACCTGGATCATTATTTAAAGAATGGTTGACACTAGGCTGTTTACAGTGCGGCTACAGTAGCAACAAACAGTCAGATCATGCACTTGGTCACACCTAGTGTTCTGTCCACTGCCTTTCTACTGCTGCGCTACCTCAGATGATGATTACCACTATCAGCTGCAGATTAAGAATGTGACCACTAATGTTATGTGCTCTGTTCCCCTGTGCAGCATGTTCGTTTTATGCAACAGAATGTCTAAAGCCATTAGTGAAAGAGAGACAGAAAATTTTACAGTCCTTCAAAACAAATTCAGTACATAATGCATGTGTGAGGTGACAATGAACAGAAAAAACTGATGTTTTCCGTGCTCAACTGTCAACCACTTTGCCGTTTCGATACAAGTGTAGCTTAAATGAAAAATGGAAATTTGAAAGATTTGAGAATCCCTTCTCCCTCTCCTCCTCTCCTCTTTTTTCCATTCATATGTTCAGTTTTAAGATGCATGGTGATTTTCCTACCACTAGTTAAAACTTCATTTTGAATACATTATATACGTGACACTTGTTTCTGTGTGCCACATTTTTGTGTGTTATGTTCTATTTTTTTGTCCACAGTTCTGTCCTGAAGGTTAATTTCTGATGTAGTTTTTATAATTTTCTAATGATCTGAGTGTTGCCACTTGTCATTACATTTTATCTTATCTCAATCGCAGGAACATAAACACAATAAGAGCAATAGCAAAAGAGCATGGCGATCCTGTTGACCGCTACACTGTGATGGCTAGAAGTGCAACTCAAGGTGCCTTCAAATTTGAAGGAGCTGGCCTCTCCCATAAAGTCTTGGCCTTCAGAGAAAGGACATCTTTTGAAATGAAATTATGGTGAGATAACAAGTGTTTTATTCTCAGTTACATAATAGTATAAGCAGCATTTGAAAGGCAAGTATGTCTCGGAGAGACAAATGTATCTTCATCTTCTTATTTGATGCATAATCTGCAAATAAATGGTGATAGTAAACATTGCATACAAATTGCATGAGACAAACATATGTTTATAACATTTTAAAGGCGTAGAGAAAGCATCTGACAAAGTTAACTGCAATACACTCTCCGAAATTCTGAAGATAGCAGGTATAAAAGACAGGGAGTACATGGTTATCTACACAAACCAGACTGCAGTTTTAAAGAGTTGAAGGATGTGAGGGAGGCATTAGTTGAGGAGAAAGTGGGACAGGGCGTAGCATATTTGCCACCTTATTCAGCCTCTACATTGATCAGGCAGTGAAGGCAATGAGAGAGAAACTTGGAAAGAAGATCAGGAGAAGAAATAAGTGTTAAGGTTTTTCAATGACATTTAATCCTATCATAGACAGCAAAGGAATTAGAAGGGCAGTTGGATGAAATGAAGAGAAGTTGTGAACATCAGTAAAAGTAAAACAAGAGTAATGGAATACATTTCAATTATATCAGACAGTGCTGAGAGGAATTAGCCCAGGAAAGGAGCAGCCATAAGTAGCAGCAAATAGCCTAGAAATATAATAGCGGAAACTTAAGCAAGAATGCATTAGCTCCGCATGAGATAGTGCACAGCCGTGACATCTAGCAACTCGAAATGATAACTACATTATGATCGCCCACAAGCACATAATACACCCATGAAATGAAGCAAGAGATGTCTTGGATTTGGTTCTCATACATAAAGAAATGGGCACAAGAGGGCATTTAATGAATCATAGGTTGGGAATCTTGGCATAAAGGAAATATTTTTGCTGTGGAATAAACAATTTTATTTGTCAGAGAACTGAATGTGAGACTAATCACTACTTACAATTGACGTCTTACGAAAGTTATTTCATCACATATGCATAATTTTCTGCAGTTTGACATTGTTTTTCATTGATGGAGATGCAAAAGAGTAATTAATTTTACACTCCTGGAAATTGAAATAAGAACACCATGAATTCATTGTCCCAGGAAGGGGAAACTTTATTGACACATTCCTGGGGTCAGATACATCACATGTTCACACTGACAGAAGCACAGGCACATAGACACAGGCAACAGAGCATGCACAATGTCGGCACTAGTACAGTGTATATCCACCTTTCGCAGCAATGCAGGCTGCTATTCTCCCATGGAGACGATCATAGAGATGCTGGATGTAGTCCTGTGGAACGGCTTGCCATGCCATTTCCACCTGGCGCCTCAGTTGGACCAGCGTTCGTGCTGGACGTGCAGACCGCGTGAGACAACACTTCATCCAGTCCCAAACATGCTCAATGGGGGACAGATCCGGAGATCTTGCTGGCCAGGGTAGTTGACTTACACCTTCTAGAGCACGTTGGGTGGCACGGGATACATGCGGACGTGCATTGTCCTGTTGGAACAGCAAGTTCCCTTGCCGGTCTAGGAATGGTAGAACGATGGGTTCGATGACGGTTTGGATGTACCGTGCACTATTCAGTGTCCCCTCGACGATCACAAGAGGTGTACGGCCAGTGTAGGAGATCGCTCCCCACACCATGATGCCGGGTGTTGGCCCTGTGTGCCTCAGTCGTATGCAGTCCTGATTGTGGCGCTCACCTGCACGGCGCCAAACACGCATACGACCATCATTGGCACCAAGGCAGAAGTGACTCTCATCACTGAAGACGACACGTCTCCATTCGTCCCTCCATTCACGCCTGTCGCGACACCACTGGAGGCGGGCTGCACGATGTTGGGGCGTGAGCGGAAGACAGCCTAACGGTGTGCGGGACCGTAGCCCAGCTTCATGGAGACGGTTGCGAATGGTCCTCGCCGATACCCCAGGAGCAAATGTGTCCCTAATTTGCTGGGAAGTGGCGGTGCGGACCCCTACGGCACTGCGTAGGATCCTACGGTCTTGGCGTGCATCCGTGCGTCGCTGCGGTCCGGTCCCAGGTCGACGGGCACGTGCACCTTCCGCCGAACACTGGCGACAACATCGATGTACTGTGGAGACCTCACGCCCCACGTGTTGAGCAATTCGGCGGTACGTCTACCCGGCCTCCCGCATGCCCACTATACGTCCTCGCTCAAAGTCCGTCAACTGCACATACGGTTCACGTCCACGGCAAATTGGCTGACACTGACGGCGGCGGTGCACAAATGCTGCGCAGCTAGCGCCATTCGACGGCCAACACCGCGGTTCCTGGTGTGTCCGCTGTGCCGTGCGTGTGATCATTGCTTGTACAGCCCTCTCGCAGTGTCCGGAGCAAGTATGGTGGGTCTGACACACCGGTGTCAATGTGTTCTTTTTTCCATTTCCAGGAGTGTATTTACATGTGCTTTAATCAGCACCAAAAAGTATTTGTTGTCCAATAAGAGGAAAAAATTTTCACAAACACCCTCTACAGCAGCACACTGACTCGTCAGCCTTATTTAGGTAGCTAATTATTTAAAGGCCTGCCTCAAGGTTTAGGCTTGCTGCCAGTTTTCACGACCACAGAACAACTGGAATACAGAAACAGTAGAATTCACTTAGTAATGAAATCAATAGGAAATGCAAGGAAGCTAAAGTAAAATTGCTACAGAAAAAGTGCAAAGAAATCTAACTGGAAATTGTATAGAAGTCAAAATAATTTTCAGATAATTCAAAATAAATTCTGTTGTTGAACACAAAGGAAAGAGCAGATAAGTGGAAAAAGTATGTTGAGGTTTTCTATTACGGCAAGGAACTGTCTGCTGATGTGACAGAAGGTGATATGGATATCAACTTGGAAGACCTAGAGGACCCAGCATTAGAGTCTGAAAGAGCTTAGGAAGATGTGCGACAAAACAAATTAGAAGGAGTAGATAACATTCCTTCAGAATTTCTTCCCCCAGTGCTAAACAGACTGTTTGTTCCACTCAACATATCCTGTAAGTCTTCCTGATTTCCCCAGATGATAGCTATGTAGTCAGTTAATCTTATCAGTGGTATCCTTTATCCTGAATTTTGATGTCACATCCAAACCTTTTTTTATTTACATAATTGTTTCTTTGATGTACAGGTTGATCAGTAGAGGAGACAGGCTGTTGCATCTCTGCCTTGTGCCCTTTTTAATCTGAGAACTACTCTCTTGCTCTTTGATTCTTATATATAATGCGTATTATTCATATTTCTCGAAAGTGTGCACTATCCTGTCCTCCTCCCGAGCACGGGGGGAAGTGGCAACCAATCGAAAATTCACGTTAGTCTGTAGAATCTGAGAGCCTGGCAACATACAAAGAGATTTCAAAGAATATGATCCACACAACCCTAAAGATAGCACTGACATAAATTTAAGTAGCATCACAAAATAACCTGGACACATCGTGCATCCAAGTTGTTGCTCAGAATAACAGAAAACAAAATTTAGTATCTATTACATGATGATCAGTTTGGATTTAGGGAAGGTAAAAGGCACTAGTGATACAGTTCTGATGTTGTGCTTGATAATGGAAGCAACAATTAAGAAAAATCCTTGCACCTTCATAGGGATTGTCAACCTAGAAAAATCTTATGGCAATGTAAAGTGGTGCAATATGTTTTAATTGTATTGGAAAACTGGATGCACTATTGGGAAAGATGTGTAATATACAATGTGTACAAGAAGCAAGATGTAACAATAAGGCATGGACACAGTGTGTCTCCTCCACTGTTCAACTTGCTTATCGAAGAAGTAATAAAGTCTATAAAAAAATGATCAGAAATGGCATTAAATTCTGAGTGAAACGTTGTTTCTGATGAGATTCACTAACAGCATTGCTGCTCTCTGAAAGTGAAGAATAATTAAGGGACATGTTAAATGGACAGTCTACTGAACACAGTTATTGAGAGGAAGCCAGACAGATGAAAGCTTTGAGGAGTAGCAGAAAGGAGTGCAACAAAAAACTTTACATGAAGTAAAGGAATTCTGCTACCTTGGAAGCAAGGAAGATACAAGAACCAAACTAGCACAGGCACAGAGAGCAATTTGAGAAAGGAATGTCTAAGAATGTACATCTGGAACACAGTGTTGCATGAAAGTGAATCGTGGACTCTGTGAAAACTGGGCAAGAAGAGGATTGAAGCATTTGACATGTGGTGTTCCAGAAGAATGCTGAAAATTAGAGTGATGAGATAAGAAATATTCCCACAGAATCAGTGACAGTGAGAATATGTGGAAGAAGTGAACGGGAAGAGAGAGACGACAGGGTGTGTTGAGGCATCAGGGAAAAACCAGAGGGAGGTATAGCGAACATAAGTCCTAAGGGGAGTTAAGACTCTAAATTATCCTACAAATAAATGAAGGTATTGAGATGAAGAAGTTTTCACAGGAAATTGAGACTACACAAACCTACCAGTAGGCCTTTTTTGTGTGACCAAATTACAAATATGTTAAAGTAAATGCCGATTTTCCATTGCTAAAAACACATGAATACAATAATTTCTTTACAAATGGTCCATTCTCACAACACTTCCGAGCAGGAATTTCATTGAGTTTGAGCCTTGTGACTATGTGCAAACATAGCTGATAGCTACTGTGTGTACAATAATTAGCAGTTCTCATTTTTTATTCTGTAATCCCTCTGCGCACACACTCACACACCATATGCTTATACAGTATTATAAACTGCTATAATTATTGTCTGGTGTACAGTAATCCATAGCTGAAAACAGCACACACACTAGCTCTTTTTCTAGAAGTAGTACACACATTCAACTATACTATCACACATTATTGTCTCTTAGTTTTTCAAAAATACTTCCTTATCTGATATTTTACACATAATTTGGTGCTATTTCATGCGTGTGTTCCTGTGCAATGTATCAAACAGTGGACAGTCCAGGTTAGAACATCAGCAGTTATGAAGGATAGATTGCTACTCACCAAAAAGATGACACATTGAGTTGCAGACAGGCACTATGAAAAGACTGTTAGACACAGAACTTTCAGGCAAAGCCTATTTTCTGAAGAAGGTTTTGATGGAAAGTTTAATGTAACAGCCTTTTCTTTGTACCTATTTGCAACCAACATGTCATCTTTACGGTGTGTAGCAATCTATCCTCGTAACTGAATGATATGTCACTAATTTCACACAGTTACATTTAAATTATTACTTTTTCAGTTTTAATTAGGAAGTTTTTGTGTATAAGCTACTACTACCATTTCCTTTCCCCACAACACACAGTCTTAAGGACGATTTAATATTTGCTTAGAAATTTTGTATGATTAACATTTGTAGTTATGTTATTGTATGCCTCAGTTATTTAGCAATGGTAGATAAGTATTTGAATAGATGTTTTAATGTGTCCACAGTACAGCTTCACATATATTTTTTAGTTTAAGTGCATACTGTCAAAACACTGCTATGACATCACTCAAATGATCACGTGTAGGGTTTGTCTACCAAAGACATCTTTAAACTTGTTGTACAGTGCTAATATTCAGAATTGTGACTGGCTGTGGAATGTAATGTTTTCATGTTATTGATTTGCATTGTTTTTGTTATGAAAGGTAGAAATGAGTTCTGTCTGTGGATCTTCTCTCTGAAGAATAACAGATGCCATTTCTAATTATAGAAAGCCATTTCTCTATGTAGGAAACAGCAGAAGCCAGAAGTATTTAAACTGTCAGTGTTTATGTTTAAAGTTCTGCCAACCTTTGCAAGTAAATAATATTCTGGCATAGTAACAGCTGTTGTGTCATTGCCATGAAATGTTGTCTTTGTTTTGTTCTGAACAAAAAAAGATTTCAATTTACTTGAAATATTGAAATTTTTGTTGCCTATGCAAGTCACTTTTAAATCGGTAGTTGCTCCAAATGAAGGCTGAAACAAAATTTCTATTTTTTTTAAGATTGTAGGTTGTCATTCTACACAGTTCTCCTTTAGCACAATTATTTGCTGATATATAGTAGTAAACAATTTAATATTTATTTCAATTGTTGCAGGTATGGTCGGTTAAGGTACGCACTGCTCCAGTACATAATAAGAATTTTACAACTGTTTGGAAGAGCACCAGATGCCGTAGTCGGAGCAATGAATGCATAAATCGAACAGTTGTGATACCAAAGTTACTATTTAATATGTACATCAGTGTTCAGTATATTGGAGATCAGTGCAAATGATGTGTTATAATTTTGATACCTCACTTTGCCATATATTTTGTCACAAACTATTCAACAAATGTTATATTCTTGTAAACGGCTTTAAAGAAATAATAAAATTTTAGTAATCATTTTTGTAAATTGTGTGTTTTACTTGCATCATCCATTCTGCAGGTTATCATCTTAAGAAACTAATTTGAAATAAATAAATAAATAAATTCAAATATATTAGATTTTTGGACAATTTTTAATACAAATCAAAAGAAAGAAACAAAAAGGAGTTCCAAACTATAATAATATGGCTACTTCTTCTTATTCTTCTTCTTCTTGTGCATGTCAAGAATTAGGCTTCACGAATTTCATGACCATCTTCATAGTGTCTTCCAAAGCTAATTTGGGAAGTTTAATTTTGTCCAGCCTTTGTATATGTTTCTGACATGGTCTGTGGTATATGGGTACTCTACATAAGTTTGTTCTACTTGTACAAAGTTATTCTACAAAGATTGGCCCTGAAGCAAAGTGAGCTCCTAATGGCATTGGAATGACATCATTGGCAAAGTAGAACTGTGAACAAATGGTACACTGTACTGTGTCATCACAAACAATGATACTTGACAAACAAAATTTACTATCTGTACATTGTTCACAGCAGTAACTTACCTTGTTAGAGCCTTGTAACTGTCAAGGAGTGCCACTGACAAGATTTTCCCTTCCATGATGCTGCTTTCTCTGTATTCAGTTTCATTTCAGAGTAGCTCACTCTAATAAAAATTCGGGTCATCGAGAACATTTTGATTACTTCCAGTGCCACATGAGACTGTTTCTACAAAATTATGGCATATAACATCTTAGAGGCATTCTTTCTTCTTTTGACAGTGTCAGTTCCATTAACTGCATTGAACATACGCCCATATTCTGAGATCTGTTGCATCCACTTCTCACATTGCAATAACACACATCATCATGACAGATATTCTGTCCATCCTCATCCTCCTTCTGTTGGAGGAAGACAAAGTAACTCATTTGATGATGTTTTCAGCGCATTGTCATATTTCACAGCATGACGTGGTATATTACCTGACACATGTGTGAAACCTTCTGTTCGGCATCCAACACCAGCAGTCACAGCAGACAGTGCAGCAGCCTCACAATAGAAACTCCTCTGTCTCTGCTTTATGATTTAGCATGGTCATTGCTTCAGATATATCATGAAAAATTCCGTAAAGCAAAGTTGACGACAGGACTTGCTGTTGGTTGTCATCTTGTCCCTCTCGTGAAGTTTTCAGCAGTGGATTGTCACACCTCTTATCTGCACCAATTTTGATGCAATTCTGTTTCAGCCATCCTGTTAAAATGTACTTAATTCTGAGTGACAGAAAATCATAATGAAGATCAGACAATGAATTAAGCAAAGTTAGCAGGTCTTTCTGGGATGGCTGTAGTCACTTTTGTGTCAACCTGCATTTTTGTATATTTTTTTTTAATTTTTCTTTTTTCCGCATAGCAAGAACACATTTTATCAAGGATGCTTCTCTGGTGTTTCTCATTAGTCTCGTAAGCACTAGCAAATGTCTTTTCGTTAACCATTCAACTAGAATGTAGAATGTTAGACTGAGTCATCAAAAAGCTTAAGGAAGTCTGTCATTTGTTCTAGTGATAGCAAATTGCCTTAGCAGTGGTATTCGAAAAAAGTTGGATCCGTCAGCAGCCAACCACATTATATGAAGCAGAAATTGAGTCTCATCTTCCAGTTGATGATTAATGGAAAATCTCATGTTAAGATGTGAAACAAATACTAACAAAGAGATAGAGGGGCTGGCCAGTACTTACCTCAGCTCAGTACAGCCGATAGATTCACAAAACAGAACAGAAAATTTACATTCTTAGCTTTCGGAACTTTGTTCCCTCATTAGGGAGGAGAGAGGGGAAAAAGGGGAAGAAGGGAAAGTGGATTCAGTTACTCACAACCCAGGTTATGAAGCAACAGGGAAAGGTAAACAGGTAGAGTAGCAAGGATGGAGGAAAGGTTGTCAGACAACCATGTGGAAAGAAGGATTGTCGGTATGCCTCTGTGTGGGCTCTTAATCTTTCTGATTTTATCCTCATGGTCTCTTCGCGAGATATACGTAGGAAGGAGCAATATACTGCTTGACTCCTCGGTGAAGGTATGTTCTCGAAACTTCAAAAAGGCCCGTACAGAGCTACTGAGAGTCTCTCCTGCAGAGTCTTCCACTGTAGTTTATCTATCATCTCCGTAACGCGTTCGCAATTACTAAATGATCCTGTAACGAAGCGTGCTGCTCTCCGTTGGATCTTCTCTATCTCTTCTATCAACCCTTTCTGGTACGGATCCCACACTGCTGATCAGTATCCAAACAGTGGGCGAACAAGTGTACTGTAACCTACTTTCTTTGTTTTCGGATTGCATTTCCTTAGGATTCTTCCAATGAATCTCAGTCTGGCATCTGCTTTACCGACGATCAACTTTATATGATCATTCCATTTTAAATCACTCCTAATGCCTACTCCCAAATAATTTGTGGAATTAACTGCTTCCAGTTGCCAACCTGCTATTTTGTAGCTAAATGATACGGGATCTATGTTTCTATGTATTCACAGCGCATTACACTTGTCTACATTGAGATTCAATTGCCATTCCCTGCACCATGCCTCAATTTGCAGCAGATCCTCCTGCACTTCAGTACAATTTTCCATTGTTACAACCTCTCGATACACCACAGCATCATCTGCAAAAAGCCTCAGTGAACTTCCGATGTCATCCACAAGGTCATTTATGTATATTGTGAATAGCAACGGTCCTATGACACTCCCTTGCAGCACACCTGAAATCACTCTTACTTCGGAAGACTTCTCTCCATTGACAATGACATGCTGTGTTCTATTATCTAGGAACTCTTCAATCCAATCACACAATTGGTCTGATAGTCCATATGCTCTTACTTTGTTCATTAAACGACTGTGGGGAACTGTATTGAATGCCTTGTGGAAGTCAAGAAACACGGCTTCTACCTGGGAACCTGTGTCCATGGCCCTCTGAGTCTCGTGGACGAATAGCGCGAGCTGGGTTTCACACGATCGTCTTTTTCGAAACCCATGCTGATTCCTACAGAGTAGATTTCTAGTCTCCAGAAAAGTCATTATACTCGAACATAATAAGTGTTCCAAAATTCTACAACATTAGAGATATAGGTCTACAGATCTGCACATCTGTTCGACGTCCCTTCTTGAAAACGGGGATGACCTGTGCCTTTTTCCAATCCTTTGGAACGCTACACTCTTCTAGAGACTTATGGTACACCACTGCAAGAAGGGGGGCAAATTCCTTCGCATACTCTGTGTAAAATTGAACTGGTATCCCATCAGCAAGCAAAGAAGGGAAAGCAGAAAGGTGGAAAGAAATATATAGAGGGTCTGTACAAGGGTGATGTACTTGAGGACAATATTATGGAAATGGAAGAGGATGTAGATGAAGATGAAATGGGAGATATGATACTGCGTGAAGAGTTTGACAGAGCACTGAAAGATCTAAGTCGAAACAAGGCCCCCGGAGTACACAACATTCCATTGGAACTACTGATGGCCTTGGGAGAGCCAGTCCTGACAAAACTCTACCATCTGGTGAGCAAGATGTATGAGACAGGCGAAATACCCTCAGACTTCAAGAAGAATATAATAATTCCAATCCCAAAGAAAGCAGGTGTTGAGAGATGTGAAAATTACCGAACTATCAGTTTAATAAGTCACAGCTGCAAAATACTAACGTGAAATCTTTACAGACAAATGGAAAAACTAGTAGAATCCGACCTCGGGGAAGATCAGTTTGGATTCCGTAGAAATGTTGGAACACGTGAGGCAATACTGACCCTACGAATTATCTTAGAAGCTAGATTAAGGAAGGGCAAATCTATGTTTCTAGCATATGTAGACTCAGAGAAAGCTTTTGATAATGTTGAACTGGAATACTATCTTTCAAATTCTAAACGTGACAGGGGTAAAATACAGGGAGCGAAAGGCTATTTACAATTTGTTCAGAAACCAGATGGCAGTTATAAGAGTCGAGGGACATGAAAGGGAAGCAGTGGTTGGAAAGGGAGTGAGACAGGGTTGTAGCCTCTCCTCGATGTTATTCAATCTTTATATTGAGCAAGGAAACAAAAGAAAAATTCGGAGTAGGCATTAAAATCCATGGAGAAGAAATAAAAACTTTGAGGTTCGCCGATGACATTGTAATTCTGTCAGAGACAGCAAAGGACTTGGAGAAGCAGTTGAACGGAATGGATAGTGTCTTGAAAGGAGGATATAAAATGAACATCAACAAAAGCAAAACTAGGATAATGCAATGTAGTCGAATTAAGTCGGGTGATGTTGAGGGTATTAGATTAGGAAATGAGACACTTAAAGTAGTAAAGGAGTTTTGCTAATTGGGGAGCAAAATAACTGATTATCGTCGAAGTAGAGACGATATAAAATGTAGACTGGCAATGGCAAGGAAAGTGTTTCTGAAGAAGAGAAATTTGTTGACATCGAGTATAGATTTAAGTGTCCGGAAGACATTTCTGAAAGTATTTGTATGGAGTGTAGCCATGTATGGAAGTGAAACATGGACGATAAATAGTTTGGACAAGAAGAGAATAGAAGCTTTTGAAATGTGGTGCTACAGAAGAATGCTGAAGATTAGATGGGTAGATCACATAACTAATGAGGAAGTATTGAATAGGATTGGGGAGAAGAGAAGTTTGTGGCACAACTTGACCAGAAGAAGGGATCGGTTGGTAGGACATGTTCTGAGGCATCAAGGGATCACCAATTTAGTATTGGAGGGTAGCGTGGAGGGTAAAAATCGTAGAGGGAGACCAAGAGATGACTACACTACGCAGATTCAGAAGGATGTAGCTTGCAGTAAGAACTGGGAGATGAAGAGGCTTGCACAGGATAGAGTAGCATGGAGAGCTGCATCAAACCAGTCTCAGGACTGTGAAGACCACAACAACAACAACCCATCAGGTCCAGTGGCCAGTCACTACTCTTGATGAACTGTGGTATCGTGTTGCATGGGCAGCTGTACCTATACACACCATCCAAGCTCTGTTTGACTCAATGCCCAGGCATATCAAGCCTGTTATTACGGCCAGCAGTGGTTGTTCTGGGTACTGATTTCTCAGGATATATGCACCCAAATTGCGCGAAAATGTAATCACATGTCAGTTCTAGTATAATATATTTGTCCAATGAATACCCATTTATCATCTGCATTTTTTCTTGGTGTAGCAATTTTGATGGCTACATTCGAAAGCATTTCTGCTGTTTGCCACATTTTATATCAGTGGGCAGATCAGTAAATAGTTTTACAGCTGAGTATTGCACCCCTTTCTGTGACAAGTTTAGATTCACTAGAGGAAAGTGTAGATCATTTTTCTTTCTCGTATTGTATTGTGAATATCTCTATTACTATCAAACTGCAATGGATTGCTTACAAATTTCATGAATGAATAAATGTACTGCAAGTTGTGACGAAGCAAGCTAGGATCTCTTTACTTCCTCTCGTTTTGCCATCTGCCGCCTTAAATTCATTTTTGCCTAATTACCATTAAAATGCACGAGTATAATCGGCATTTCTCATTTTGTTTTGTGTATGTAATTAATTTCCTAATTTATTTTGACCATTCCTAGTTAATACCTTTTGTTATAAGGTGAAATCAGTAATTTTTTCGTGACTTAGATTCTATTGTTGAATAATAAACAAATATAAATCGTGAACTAATTCTTAAGTTTGGAAGAACTACTAGGATTCTTTCGATTCGAAAACATATTAGTAAAGCCAGCCTTTAATTCCAAAATAATTACCAGGTTTGTCAAAAACTATTGTTTGTATAATTTTACCTGTTATTTTCATTATTTAAAGAAATTATTCGGCCTAACCTTTGTGGTAGAAGAAGAACTGTGTGGTTAGGTTTTTACTGCTCATAGATGTTCAACAGCAAACTGTTGTAGGGCTACTTGTATTTACTTAATGGCAACATAAAAACACACTGTAACTCAAATGACTCCGATACTAGAAAATTAAACAACAGTACAGCATAAAAACAAATGAGGAAACAGAGACTTCGCCAGAAATAATAATTACAAATGGCAATCACTTGCACACAGCATTACACTGCACATAACACTGCACTTCACCACTCCCCCCTTAGTGTCAACGGTACTTTCTGTTGAAACGGACATGTCGTCTGGACCGGGTAACAACGGATCGTGCACAAGCTGCTGATGGTGCATTAGAGGTAGCCTCAGACATCTGTTGAGGCTGACCTGTGATGTGCAGTGGAGTGACTGGAGCTTCGGTCATGTCCCTAGTGCGTGTAGATGCATCTGTACCAGAGTAGGGAGCACAGAAAGCTGGTTTGAGCCTGTCAACAGAGACGGTGGTTGGTGTACCCATCACATCGACATTGAGTGTCTTGTCCTCCCTACTGATGACACAATAAGGTCCGTCGCAGGGCAGCTGCAGCGGCTTGCGTGCTGTGTCATGCTCTAAGAAAACTTATTGGCATTCCTGTAGCTCATCAAACACAAACGGGTGACGGGTCTGCTGATCCCTTGGAGCAACGGGGCACAGTTGCCAGATTTGTGTACGCAGCTTTTGTACAAAAGTGTCAATGCCGTTGTCTGGCACATTAGCAAAGAACTCACTGGGATGTCGTATCGGCTGGCCATAAACAAGTTCTGCAGTTGTGGCGTTCAGGTCTTCTTTCAGCAACGCACAGAGACCCAGAAGGACAATGGCCAATGTCTCTCTCCACCGCTGAGAGTCGTGACATCGAAGCGACTCTTTCAGTTGGCGGTGCATGCGTTCAATTAAACCATTTGCTCACGGGTGGTAAGCTGTAGTTCTATGTGCCTTGTACCCAGTAGGATAGAGTGTGCTTTGAACAAATTCGACTCGAACTGTCTTCCTTGGTCTGTTGTGATTCATAATGGCACTCCGAAACGGGCGATCCATCCCCTGAAGAATGCAGTTATGACGGTTTTGGTGAAGATGTCGGCGATCGGGAACAACTCGGGCCAGCATGTAAAATGATAGAGGCTGTAAGGCAGTATGTGTATCCTTCCAGTGGTGGGAGAGGTCCTACTAGGTATAGGTGGACATGATCAAATCTCTGATTTGGAGGAAGAAATGTGCCAAGAGGTGACCTATCGTGCTAGCTAACATTATCCCTTTGACAGGCCACACATTGTTGCACATATTGCTTGCAATCTTTGTCCGTGTGTGGCCAGACAAAAGCTCGCTTCACCATGTTGGTAGTGCCTCGTATTCCAGGATGCGTCAGGTTGTGTAAAAAGGCGATTGCCTGTCGGCGAAAGTCAATAGTCACAAAATGTCTCGGTTTGTTGGTGGTGACATCACAATACAGCAGCACAGTTGATAGTGGCAGTGTAATACGGCAAAGTTGTGGGCCCGATGGTTGCGCACTATCAGATTGTTGCACTACAGCAAGAGCTTCAAAATCAACTGCTTCAATCCTGGAAAGTGCAACAGTTGGCACATTTAGTTCTCCTTCAACGTAGACAATATTGGTAGTGAACTGTCCGATATAGTCAAGGTGTCGCAGCTGGCATGGCAATGCTTTCTCAGGATGCTGGCGGAAAGCATACATTAGTGGTTTATAGTCTGTGATGAGAGTGAACTGCTGTCCCCCCAACATGTGACGAAATTTCTTAATAGCAGCATACAGTTCACAATCACATGTAGACCAATTCTGTTGAGATAGCAATAGTTTTTTACTGAAAAAGGCTAAGGGCTGCCAGTGCCCATCTATTTGCTGCTGCAGTGCAGCACCGATTGCAGTTGCAGATACGTCGACCATCAGAGTGAGAGGCGCCTGCGAAACTGGATGCACTAACAACGTAGCTTCTGCAATGGTAGTCTTCGGCTTGTTAAATGCCAACTCGGCCTTACTGTCTCACTGGAGGTCGTCTTTCAGCTTCAGTGAAGCTTGCAAGAACTTATTCAGTGTTGCAGCTAGGAAGGCATGATTGCGAACGAATCGATGGTAAAATTTGATTATGCTAAGAAAGCTCATAATTCTTTAATTGTCGTAGGCTGAGGAAAATTCAGTATAGTGTCTACTTTCTCCTGTGGTGGCCGTATGCCTTGAGCGTTGATTGTGTAGCCTAGGAACTGTACTTCAGCTGCTCGAAAAATGCACTTCAACGTGTTGATGAGCAGGCCATGTGCACATAAACAAGTGAAGGTCTGTCGTAAGGTGGTCTGCCTCTGAATTTGACAGGAACAAAATGTCATCAATATACACATAACAGAAGTCTAAGTCACATGTCATCTCATCCATGAACTGTTGAAACGTTTGGGCAGCATTACGAAGTCCAAAAGGCATTCGGGTAAATATAAAGAGTCTGAACGACGTGCAGACAGCAGTCTTAGCAACATTGTCAAGTGCCACAGGTACCTGGTAAAGTGCACGAACTAAGTCCAACGTAGAAAAGATTAACTTACCGTTGACACTGAAAGTAAAATCTTCGATACGCGGGACTGGATAACGATCTGCAATGGTACTGGGATCGAGCTGTCTGTAGTCACCACTAGGATGCCATCCGTTATTCTTCTTTGGTACCACATGTAGAGGAGATCACCAACTACTGCTCGATGGGCAGCAGATTCCTTGTGCTGGCATGTACAGGAATTCCTGCTTAACTGTCTTCAGTTTCTGGGGTGTCAAGTGGTGCAGTCGAGCATGTAGTGGTGGCCCAGGTGTAGTCAAAATATAGTGCACTGTCGAGTGCTACACAGGTGCTAGTGTGGGAGTCTGGCATGTGATCTCTGGGAACTGTCTGAGGAGCTCCATAAATGGAGAATCACCAGTAACCACTCGTACTGCTGTGCCTTCCACACAACACACACTACCTTGGCTTGCTAGGTTGGTAGTAGTGTCAAGAAGGCGTCAGTGACAGTTCAGGCAGGAGTCCAGAAAATGATAAAAAATCCGCTCCAAATAAAAGGTGCGTCACATCTGCTACAGCAAATTGCCATTCAAATTTGCACCGCAGGCCCAAGTTCAAAACTAATGTGACACGACCATTCATTGTTATTGTGGAACCAATGGCTGCGGAAAAGGTGGCAGTCATCACATTTGCGACGTGGCAGGCAGGCAGATGGATAGACTGACACGTCAGCACCCGTGTCTACCAGATTCTGTAATTTGGTGCTATGTTCCATTACAAACAGTCAACAGCTGCCATCTGGAGAGCCAATGGTCATCATCACTGACGTCCTGCTGAGTTTCCCTGCTCACACGGCACTTTACACTTGCGTCCCTCAGAACCATACCGTCGGTGATACCACCATATCCTTACTGACATAGGTGAGCGGCTGCGCTTACCTGGTGGTCGGTGGTGACAAGAGCGGCGGCTGGTATTCTGGGTCAGTAATGCAGCTACTTGTGCACTGAGCTTGGCAACCTGGGCTTGTAGTGCAGCGAGAGTGTTATCTGCCCGAGGTGGTGAGAAATTGTCGCGACACATGCGGATGGATACATTTCCGCATGTGATCCGCAGTTTATGCGACTGCATCCAGATCGCCAGCACACACTGTCAATATTTTCTGCGAGTTGGGTGGCAGGCGCAATAGCCAAATATTCTGCAAAATGTCATCACTGACCACGTTTCTCACTGATGTACGCAGTCGGCGCAGTAGCTGCAATGGCGAGCGATCGCCTAGCTCCACTGTGCCGAGTAGCTTCTCCAATCTCTTCCCCTCGGACTGCGAGAGCCGGGTAATCAGAGCATTCTTGATGGTTGTGTAGTGATCAGTACTCTGTGGTGACGCCAGAATATCTTGTGCTTCTGCGGCCATATCTTCATTGAGCGCAGCAACTACATAACTGTACTTTGTTTCATCTGTGGTGATGCGTGCCAGCACAAATTGTCTTTCTACTTGAGCAAACCACAGTACGGGATTCTGTTGCCAAAACGGCGGCGGTTTTACTGTCACGCGATTAATTACTGTGCCAGTAGACACTTCTACAGTTGGTGGTGGGTCTGCCATCTTGAGTTACGGTGAAGTGGAACACAGAAGATGTGCGATGTGGCTGTTCGTATTTAACGCGACATGGCACAATACGGAGTATTAGTGATCGTCAAATTTCTTGTTAGTGACCGGCAGATATCATATCAGGGTCACCAATGTTGCAGGACTAGTTGTAGTTACTTAATTGCAACATAAAAACACACTGTAACTCATACGACTCCTTTACTAGAAAACTAAACAACAGAACAGCATAAAAACAAATGAAAAAGCTTAAGTCAGAGACTGCGCCAGGGAGGCTTATCAACACTTACCAATAGTGAACTGGTCATATGATGAAAATATGTTAACTTACTGATATCTGTTTCCTCAAACTTGGTAATCATTGTTATGTAGCAGAACTTAAATATCTTAGCAGGTCTGCTATGTGGTTTTGCAAATTTGTCATCCATATGCACACCCAAGAAGTTACAACTCTCTACTGTGTTTATTTTATTTTGTTGTTGGTAAATTACTTTCATAGCCTGAGTATTTTTGCCAGTACACATTGGATGAGCCGCATTATTTCAAAGTTTAAATCATTTGTGGTAGACCAGTTCAACTTTATCAAAATATCAGTTACTATTCTCTCTATGGTTTATTCTTTGATTGGCTTCCATCACTTAATAAAGGACTAATTCTGCCTGCTGATTCAAATACAATAGACAGTGACAAACAAGAGTGAGATCAATAAAGGGCCCACAATAAAACCCTGTGGAATACCTTTTGTGATTTCTCCTCATGAGAATGATATGGTGTCCCTGTTTGTATTACTCAACCAGCCTAGTCTAACTTTCTGCATGACGTATCTTCAATAGGAACTAATTAATGCAAGCGTTCACCCACGTATTCCACAAAATTTAATTTCAGTAATAGAATATCATGACTGACAAAGTGAAACGCCATTGGTAAGCCACAGAGTAGTGATAAATTTGTCATTTAAAATTTTTATTATATGTTCAGTGAAGGTATAAATAGCTTCGTTGGTGGGGCAGCCCTTTTGAAATCTAGTGTGACTACGTATCCCAATACTACTAAGGTGGATGATGACCTGTGAGCAAATTACAGTCTCAAAAACTTATGAAAATGATGTAAGATATGAGACTAACCAGCAATTACTGACCATGTGTGGAGCCCCCTCTCATATATAATGGCCTAGCAATGGAATATTTTAATCTATTTGAGAAAATAACCTGAACTTATGATGATTTTTGGCTGAAAACATTACAGATTATAGAGCCACAACTTTTTAGTGTTTTATTGGCAATTTCATTAAGTCCACACAAACTTTTACTTTTTTGGTTCATGATGGTATTCCTTAGTTCACACGAGAATGTGTGACAAATTTTCATTTCGCTAAATCTCCTCTATATTGATTCTTCAGTGTATTGTGTTAAGAGTCCGACTTCAGCTGCTGGAGACTGTGTGTGTGTGTGTGTGTGTGTGTGTGTGTGTGTGTGTGTTTTTGACAAAGGCCTTGCTGGCCAAATACTTTTTGTTGTGCCTCTCTGCAACTCAACACCAGCGCTATATGGTGAGTAGCATAATATAGTTACATTCCATCCTGGATTTTCCTTTGTCTGATTTTACTTTCATTTTCTAACATATTTAACAAATTTTCTCACCTATTTTTAAAAATAAATTATTGGAGTATTTGCTACATTTTAACTGTCAAGAGTTGCCAGAAATTTCCCCAAGTGAAATTCCCCGATATTTCCCTGATTTCCAGACCAGGTTTCACATTTTTCCCTGAAAAATATTGTCTCAGTTAAATTAAGATGTAAGTTGACAATCTGCCTTTGCAGCTAAGGTACACGAAACAATAGTGCAAATGAGGAAATATATATATATATATATATATATAAAAAAAAACTTACAAGCAGATTGCGTTTCCTGATGTGAACAAATATCTTAAGTACTAACATAAACATTGTTTGTAATGAATTGTTTTTAGGTGGAGAAAGCATGCCAAATGGTCCGTGTCTTTCATTAAGACCACTGATGTTATTTTATTTCAATAAAATGAAGCATACATGGTGACAAAAAATACACATTTCCTTCGAGTTGCAAGACAGATTTCAAATACCTTCACTGATTTCAGAAATAACCTCTGAAAAAAGTAGACCTCTTGAAATAAGTGTATAAGGCAAGGAAGAACTGTATGAACCAACACTGTAGGTGACAGCCAATAAAATGTTGGTGCTGCTTTGTTTGTGATTGTCAGTTATTACCTACTGTTATGTATTTATTATTTTACAGGTATTCCGTGATTTTTCTTTCGAGTAATATATTAGAACACAGTGTACAAACTGCCAGCGATTAACATAATTTTCTTCTTTTATAGTCCATACTTTCTAACATATAAACTACTTTTGAAGTGCCAAAATGTACTAAAAAGAATAAAATGTCTACAAAATGCCACACTGTACAACATACTTGCAGTGAGAGAATCGCAATTCCTGAAATCGATCCCCCATGGCCTCTGGGCTGTTGAGGAGCACCACAGTCCTGGGTCCTTGGATAAATCATGAAAATTGCTTCATTAGACCAACAAACACAGATCCTGCCTGCGGGTAGATCGGTAAGACTAGATCTGGCAGGCATGGCCTGCACATTAGTGGGAACTGAACAGCTTCACATTGGCAGGCCCGATCCATTAGAGATACAGCAGAAATGGCCTCCAGCTTAGGCACTCACAGAAACCCACTCATGTGGCCATCTATTTACAAGCCACAGACAGTGTTGTTGAAATGAGACCATGGTGATACATCCATGCAACACATTACTTATTCAAATACTCTGACAATCACTAATAATGAGGACAGGTAGCAGCTCAATGTGAAGATGATTGCTGAGCCGCAGACAGACACATAGAAAAGACAATCCCACTATCACAACTAATTTTCAGCCATAGCTTTTGCCAGAAAAAGAGAGTGCGCGCACGCGCTCCCGCACGCCCACGTACACAGGCCCATATGACCGCTGTTTCTGACCGCTGCATCTGCAGTCTCTGAGAATCAGATCCAAACAAACCACACCTCAAGCCTCCCTGCCTCTCGTCAGCGGCTGCCAGACTAGTGGCAAGAAGTGGTAGCAGCACTGACTGCAAGCTGAGAGGAATGGTAGGAAGGGAGGAAGCAGTGGGAATGAGGGAGTAGGGAAGTACCGCACATACTATGCTGCACCCAACCAGCAACGATGCACAACACCTCAGTAAACAAACCAGATCATCTATTGAGACAAAAACGAGATTTTTCCAGTGTTTTTTTTTTCCAAAATTTTCTCAATATTTCCACAATTTCCCTTACGTGTTTGAAATTCCCTGATTTCCAAAACCTGTTGCAATCCTGTCCGATCTAAAAAAAAGTCTGACAAGATGTGCATACTTCTGGATTTTTGTAAAATGTTACAGTGCTATTTATATTATAAAAGAAAAGTACTCTGAGTTTTTTTACTGTTCTTGCTAGTTTGTAAACTCCCCTTCTTCATTCTTAAAATACTGAATACCTGTATTGCTCAACGTTTTAGTATGTGTGTTTAACTTCTGCTTCTTACAGGAACACATTACGTACCAGTGTGTTACTGTCTTGAGCTACTCAAGCAGGGAAACTTACAGCTGACACGATGAATAGATAACTTTTTCTGTCACATTCCTTTCAGAAATTTACATTAAAATCGCTACAATTCAAGCTGTTGCTTTTTCTGTGGTTTTCTTCAACTGAAGAGAATTAATGATTGTGTTATATTACATCTTGAGCTTTATTTTTTACATAATCTATTTAAAAAAGTCAACAATTTTCAGTTATTAATGAGTCTTGAGCTTCCATCATCAATATGGTGAAATTATTTTTTGTTTGCAAAACAATGGATTGATTTTAGGAATAAAAATCAAAAACTAACAGCACAGATCATATTTCAAACAGATAATGAAGGACACACATGCTAGAGTACAAATTCACATGATTGCAAACATCAGTATATTTCTATACAATTCTTCTGTATAATACACAATTCAGTTAAAGGAAATCTGTTGTTTCACTTAAATTTTTCCACATGAGGTATGAAATCACTTAGTTAATCAAGCTGTCTTCGCTCTGATAGCAGCACGCTTTCCAGTAACAGCCTGCACAGAAATGAAGGCATCAGTGTTATTAACTGAAAACTTAAGCAATACTGAGTACATAATTTTGAACAAATCCAAAAGCATTACATAAAAAATTAAATCCATCAGAAGTATTCAAAAGGTATAACTCAACTTCTCATACATATCTGCATAAAATCATATTTTTACATGAGTAATTTGGAATAACTGTTAATGACCAATGTAAATAAATAAAAACATAATTTACATGCCATACCTGGAAACCAGATTTGATGCTAGCAACGGAACACCTAGAACCACAAGTTTCACATTGCAAGAAAAACAATCTTGTATCTTTCTGCAGAATAGTGTCAGGTGATCTACAAGTGTGACACGTCACATATTCCTTGATATACCTCCTTAATACATTTTCAATCTGTTTCTGCTGGAAGCGTCCTTTAATAATGAGCTGATTGTTTCCATCTACAGACCCACTGGTTCCTAACTCTGCTAATAGGAAATCTAGTAAATGTTTTGGTTGCCGATGTAATCTGTAAAAATATACCAAAATTAATATTTAACATTACAAAATAAAGTAAGTTATGTATGAGAATATAGGCTCCGTACGTTTTACATATTTCAGTGAAGTTGGCAAAAGAGGTTTTCTTTGTTCCAATACGAACAACCTGTGGAGGTCTCATGACAAACTTTTGTTTCTTTCCTGCTACCATGTCAGGATTTTTGTCTCGCATTATATCAAAAACACGGGTCAGCAGTTCTTCATAAGTATAATCACGATCAACTCCAAACCATGTTGTCTGGCTGTCTTCAACTGAAAACACAAAAAAAAGTCTCAGGGAAACTAATGTAAACACTATCAGTATGATGTTACATAGTGTCATTTAGGCATGAATGTACAAATATCAACTCTATTAATGATACAAACTTACAAGTTTCCTTACCAGGTTCTGGACACTTCTCAACCTCAGTGCAGCATGTTTGAGAAACACAAAAATATGAAAATGAAAGCCACAAATGCAAGAAAGCAGCATTACAAAAATACAGTATTGAACGGTATAATCCAAACTAGGCCTATTGCTTTTTCTTTTGAGAATCACAGCACAATTGAAAAAAATATGTGCTGAAATCTGTACCTGCTATACCTTTACCTTATTTAAACATACAAACATACGTACATACCTACAAACATACATAAAAACAAACAAAGAAAACATTAAGTATGACACCCACATAGAGTGCAAACAAAGCAGCTATCTCTGGATGAGGCATCTGATGTTTTCTTCATTCATTTTGTAGAGTCTATTGATATAACAATAACTATAGACTCCTGCTAATCCAGCCATTCCTTGCACATATGGGAGTTGGATTAGTGGAAGAGTCAGATTACTGAGTGTGTCTGAAATTTAGATTATGAAAAGGATAATTGCTAATCACCATATAGCAGAGATGCTGAGTCATAGAAAGGCACAACAAAAAGACTATTGAAAATTTAGCTTTCGGCAAACAAGGCCTTTTTCAAAAATAGAACAACACACACACACACACACACACACACACACACACACACACACACACACACACACACTCTCTCTCTCTCTCTCTCTCTTTCCCTGTGTGTGTGTGTGTGTGTGTGTGTGTGTGTGTGTGTGTGTGTCGTTTGCCATGAGAGAGAGAGAGAGAGAGAGAGAGAGAGAGAGAGAGAGACGGACGTTTTCACATTCATTCAGCAAAGAGACAAGAAGTGCATATCAATAATGTTTAATTGATTCCAAAATTCTCTGATCAATGGTCTGAATTGAGGCTGCTGCAATGAGTAGAAGAAAGAGTGCTTGTAGACAACTGGACTTGAGAGTCACATTAGAAAGATGACTAGGAGCTTTATCAATAATAAAGTTAGCTTTCAGTGAAACTGTTTCTTCTTTAGATTTTTTCTCATAGCTGTTACAAATGTCTTGTGCAAACAACAGGGAGAATATTTCTCTGTCCATCCAAACTTTCTTCTGAGGACAATATTACATTAATAGTGTACTTCTGATGCTGTGTTTATGGCAATGTGGATGCTTGAATTTTCCAATCACCATAGGCATCTGTATATGATTACCATTTACATTACAAGACGCCATTAATGTTACACACCATTTCTGTTGTTTGTACCTTCAAGCTTCCTTGTCATTCATGGCAGCTAATGCTTTTGAAGGAAGCATCTTGTGAAAGAGGCTGGTTTCATCAGCATTGTGCACGGCACCAGCAGTTAAACATTCTCCCTCTATTATCTTATGTACCTTCTTTACAAGCTCATCTGGATGCTTTTTGCTAGATGAGTGACTTTCACCAGTGACTGTCAGTGAAGAACTTTATGTCATTTTTTTCACAGTTTGATAGTTAGCTCTCCCTTGCTGGAAACAAGTTACTGCCGCCAAACTGTCTGTTATACGCAGCTGTGTCTTTCTCTTTATTGGGTGACTGACTGGAATTATTTCACTGCACAGTAGTATGAACCACCTATAAACAACTATGTCCTGGGGGGGGGGGGTTGTTTTGGGGAAGGAGACCAGACAGCGAGGTCATCGGTCTCATCAGATTAGGGAAGGTCGGGGAAGGAAGTCGGCCGTGCCCTTTGAAAGGAACCTTCCCGGCATTTGCCTGGAGCGATTTAGAGAAATCACAGAAAACCTAAATCAGGATGGTCGTACGCAGGATTGAACCATCGTCCTCCCGAATGCAAGTCCAGTGTTTAACCACTGCGCCATCTCGCTCGGTCAATTATGTCCTGTTCTTCATGCTCACTCTTTCTCACAACCTTCCATTTTCCCAACTCACTCTATTCCACATCTACATCTAGACTCTGCAAACACCATGAGGTTAATGGCAGAGGGTATGTCCCACTGTATTAGTTATTAGTGTTTCCTCCTGTTTCATTCATGCATGAAGTGCAGGAAGAATTATTGCCTGTGTGCACCCAGTAATTATTATTATCAGCATCATCATCATCATCATCCTCACGATCCAATTGTGAGCAGTACATAGGGAGTTGTAATATATTGCCAGAGTAATCGTTTCAACACTGGTTCTCTAAACATTGTTAATAGAGTTTCTTGGGATAGTTTATGTTTATCTTTTAGTCTTCCAGTACAGTTCCTTCAGAATCTCTGTGATACTCCTACAATGATTAAACAAAACTGTGTTGTATACAATCAATGTCCCCTTAGTCTTAACTGGTATGGGTCCCACAAACTTGAGCAATATTCTAGAACTGGTAGCACAAGAGATTTTTAAGCAATGTCCTTTGTAGACTAATTGCACTTCCCATGTTTTCTACCAATAAACTGAAGTCTACTTACTACCTGTTTTACCCATCACTGAACCTATGTGATCATTCCATTTCATATCCCTACAAAGTGTTATACCCAGGTATTTGTATGAACTGGATGATACCAACAGTGGCTCATTTATATTATACTCATAGGATACTACACTTTTCATTTTGTGCAGTGCAAAATTTTACATTTGTGAACATTTAGAGGAAGCTGCCAAACTCTGCACCATATTGAAATTTTTATCAAGATCTGACTTAATATTTATACAGCTTCTTTCAGATAGTACTTCATTATATATAACTGAACCATCTGTAAAAAACCTTGTTTTGCTATTAATATTGCCTGGAAAGTCGTTAATATATAACATGAACAACAGGCATCCCAACACACTTTCCTGGGGCTCACCCGAAGTTACTTCTACTTTCCATCCAAGATGACATGCTGCGCCCTCCATACCAAAAAGTCTTCAATCCAGTCACAAATTTCACTTGACACCCCACAAGGTCACACTTTTGACAATAAGCATAGGTGCAGTACTGAGTCGAATGCTTTTTGGAAATACAGAAATACTGCATCTAACTGGTTGCCTTGATCCAAAGCTTTCAGCATATCATTAGAGAAAACTGCGAGTTGGATTTCACGCAATCGACGTTTTCGAAATCCATGCTGGTTGCCACTGAGGTCATTCTATTCAAGAGAACTTATTATATTTGATCTCAGAATATGTTCTAAGAATCTACAACACATCAATGTCAAGGATATTGGATGGTAGTTTTGAGGATCTCTTGTACTACCCTTCTTGTGGGCGGGTATGATGTACCTTTTTACATGGACTGGGTAAAGTTTTTTGTTCAAGGGATGTGCAATAGTTCATAGTTAGAAAAAGGGCTAAATCAGCCAAAACTACAGTGCAGAATCTAACAGGGATTCCATCGAGGCCTGGAGCTTTGTTCAATTTTTGCGATTTCAGACGTTTCTCAACACCATTGACACTAATACTTATTTCATTCAACTTTTCAGTGGTACAAGGATTAAACTGCGGCAATTCTACTGGGTTTGGAACATTTGAAAATGGAGTTGAGCACTTCAGCGAAAGCTCTGTTACCCTCAATTCCATTTCCTGTTTCATTCACTAGGGACTGGACACAGACTTTGGTGCCACTTTACATATGACCAAAATTTCTTTCGTTTCCATGAAAGATCATTTAATAGTATTCTGCTATGGCAGTAATTGAAGGCATCATGCATTGCTCTCTTGACAGCCAAACATGTTTCATTCAGCATTCTCTCTCTCTACCCCCATGATTATTTTTTTTCTCCACCTATTATGCAGTATTCTGTTTCTTTACAGTGACTGTATACAATGGATGTCTCCTCCCACTATGAACTGTCCTACTGGGTACATATCCATCCAGTGCAAGGTGAACAATTCTTTTAAACTTGAGCCAGAGTTCCTCTACATTTCTCTTGCCCTGTGCTGAAAGTTTCAATTTCCTCAATGAGATATGACACTACTGATATTTTATCTAGTTTACTGAACATGTATATCTTTCTGCTTGGTTTAGTTGGCCTTTGCACTTTGGTAAAAATTGTTGCCCATTTCAATGTGGACATCCTCAAAGACATGATGCCTATTTGTTGCAATTAGATCCAATATATTTCCATCGCCAGTGGGGTTCCTTACTATTTGTTCTACGTTGTTTTCAGAGAAGGCATTTAATAATGTTTCACAAGATGTCTTATCATGCCCATCACTAACAAAACTGTAATTTTTCCCAATTAATTGTCGGATGATTAAAGTCTCCACCAATGATTACAGTATGTTTGGGGAACTTACATATAAGTGAACTCAGGTTTCCTCTAAGTTCTCGGTTACATCAGGAGACGAGTCTGGTGGGCAACAGAAGGATCCAATAACTTTATGCCCACACCTGATACTGAGTTTTGCTCAGAAATTGAATCTGCAGTTGATTATCTTGGTGGATATCAGTTTCATGTCTACTGTGACAAGTACACTACCTCCACGTCTCATTTGTGTATCCTTTCAATATACACTTAAATTGTACCAAAAAAATCTCACTGATCTCTATTTCACGTTTCAACCATTTGTGTTGAAAACTGTCAATTAACAAATAACACTTATTGTTTTTTGATGTCATAACTAGTTGCTCATCCAACTTTGTATTCAACAGTAATGGATTTCTGAAGAACCTTAGTTCAACATATCTTAAGTTTCAAGTTCCTGCTCGAGTTAGATACCACCAAACTGTAAAGAAAGTCACAATTTCAAATATGGATAACATTGTTTAACATCATAATGAACTAACATTGTTGTGCACAACAATTTACAGATGTGCACTTCATTTCTGCTTGGACAACCGGAGGCCAGGTGTGGCCTAGATTGCTGAGAATTTAGTGGATAATGATCAAATAAAGGATAACACAAGAGAGGAGGGAGGGGGGGGGGGGGGGGGGAGATAATGACACATGGCTACAAAGTTTAGGAAGGAGTGCCAGTTTTTTTAATTTATGCTGTCAGTGACAAACATTAAGAAATGACGAAGTGCAGACCACAGAACATGGCACACAGCTCTGGCAAAGAATGATCCCGTAACATAATGAGAGGAATACTTTCAAAATTTTGAAGAAGGCAGATCTATATTTTTTTAATAAACTAACTTTGAAATGTAAATAAAATAGAAAGAAACTTCCACATGGGAAAAATATATTAAAAACAAAGATTCCAAGACTTACCAAGCGGGAAAGCGCCGGCAGACAGGCACATGAACAAACACACAAACACACACACAGAATTACTAGCTTTCGCAACCGATGGTTGCTTCTTCAGGAAGGAGAGGGAAAGACGAAAGGATGTGGGTTTTAAGGGAGAGGGTAAGGAGTCATTCCAATCCCGGGAGCGGAAAGACTTCCCTTAGGGGAAAAAAAAGGGCAGGTGTACACACACACACACACACACACACACACACACACACACACATCCATCCGCACATACACAGACACAAGCAGACATATCAAATATGTCTGCTTGTGTCTGTGTATGTGCGGATGTGTGTGTGTGTGTGTGTGTGTGTGTGTGTGTGTGTGTGTGTGTGTGTGTGTGTGTGTGTGTGTGTGTGTGCGCGCGCGCGCGTGTACACCTGTCCTTTTTTTTCCCCTAAGGGAAGTCTTTCCGCTCCCGGGATTGGAATGACTCCTTACCCTCTCCCTTAAAACCCACATCCTTTCGTCTTTCCCTCTCCTTCCTGAAGAAGCAACCATCGGTTGCGAAAGCTATTAATTCTGTGTGTGTGTTTGTGTGTTTGTTCATGTGCCTGTCTGCCGGCGCTTTCCCGCTTGGTAAGTCTTGGAATCTTTGTTTTTAATATAACTTTGAAATGTGGTACACAAGAGGGACTAGAGATACAATGACTGCACAAGGAACCAATACACACCAAACCAAAGTTTCCATACAATCCACCAATATCTTCTGAAACCATGACAAACTGCACTGACCAACTACACCATAATTTAGGAAAACAGCGCATTCGTGTGAAAAATGCACACTAAAAAGCAATGATTAGTAAATTCATTCAGTCAAATTCATGATTTAATTATTATGTATGTGAAGACAGCTTCAAAGATAATTGTGTGTGTGTGTGTGTTTTTTTTTGGGGGGGGGAGGGGGGGGGGCATGTTTCTTTTCCACTGACTGCCACTATTCTCAAAAGTATGAGGAGTTATTGAAATCTGATGGGCATCCAGTCCAAAAAACCACTGCATGTTTTATCATGATACTGACTTTGCATTTGGTACAACCCAGTCTTCAAACACAACAGAGGTCTGGTGAATTATGGGGCATAATGATGACAACAGACATAATATCAGTATCACCAACAGTGGACATGGGCTCTTCCCAACTGTTTATTAGAACTATGGTTTTTCTTTTAGGAAAATCTTTCTCAAAGTGAATACCATCTAGAACTAGAGATATGTAAGACATAATGCGGCATACCATTTTCTTTATCTTCTGCTTTTTCCTTCTCGTCTTCAGCAACAAGTTCATCCAGATCTTTCCTTTTCTTCTTTTTCTTTTTGGTCTTTGAGAAGTCCATATCTAAATCAAATGTGTCCTGTAAAATGATATGAACAGTAAAATAGTGTTTCATTTGACAACTCTTCACATTAGAGAAGCTTTGAGTTCCAACTATCCCGTTTCAAACAGATATTGTTCACTGGCTTTCTTTTCCTTTTGAGATGGGTTAAATGTGTTCTCTACAAACCTACAAACATCAGAATGGTGAATCTTACAAACTTGCAAATTTCAACTGGAAAGATTGTATCAAACTAGTGCTGCTGAATAGTACTTTGAACTGAACATTTTTTGCATGAGAAGTTTTTTTTGTTAGTTATATTTTTTTGTTACCATCAAAATCCTTCCTGGTATTCAGAAGATGAACCATACATAAGGGAAGAAACAATCTGGAAGATGACGGTGGAATTTAAAAAGATTGGTAAAAGTGTATGTAGAGTGTTCGTGGCTCTTCTGTCACATGCTGCTGTTGCTAATGGTTTGTGTGACGAATGCTAAGAAGTGAACTTGGTGTATCATGATCACATGTGGATAGTCAATCACACTGCTTGTTCATAATTTCCTATGCTTCGTAGATGAAGTTTGTTGGTACTTTGTGCTGCTAGGTGCCAAGTTAACTATAGCTTTGAAAACTGTGCCAAATTCTGAAAGAAGGCCCATAAATGATTGCAACAATGAATGTAGATCTAAGGCTATGCTACACAACAATCTGTAACCACAATCATTGTTTGGTGTTCATATTCACTAAATTTAACACAACCCATCCAATTTATCACATTCCAACCTAATCTATATCTCTGACAACATTACAGATCAATTTGTTACCACAATCATTTCATGGTCACGAGCTCACTGGCTTTGCCTACTCTCAACCAAATTATAACATTCTTGTCAAAAGCAAAAGTAATCAATTCATTATTTTCCATCAAAAGAAATCATTAAATTCAACTATTCCCATTGCCTAGCAAATTAACCAAGATCAAAGGCAATGAGCTGCCAACAGCAGCACACAACAGGAGAACCATGGACATTGTAAGTGCACTTAAACCAAAATATCTTTTCAATGTTGTGTGGAAAAACCTTTAACTTATGGAGGGCTATTACAATTATTTGCTATGGCGGTCCAACTCATTTCTCCTTGGTTGTCAGATGTAACATAAATACAAATTTTGAAGCTGACTGATTGTAACAGGCAGAATAATATTAACAGGCCCTAAACTTTAACAGGGTGTATACATGGACAAGGAAAAAAAATTCCCAGGTTTCTCCCTGATTTCCCAGTTAAAAATACACTTTCTGCCGCGTGGAAACATTGTTTTTCCCTGTTAATTGACAGTATATTTTCTCTCGGAACTGTATAATTTATCAGTCCTTTGAATGGTTATGGTTTTACATATGCGCGTAGAATTTCCCGGCGCTTTACCCAAAACGATACACCTTTTGGAAAGATGTTTGATGTGCAGTAACATGTACACTGCATATTTTCGTATTACGAAAGTATAAATTCGAATTCCACCAAGCACCGCATGTTACTTTCCGAAGCATTGAAATCGAAATTGCGATGCGTATTTGTAAGCCAGTCATAGTTCATGTCACGTGATCTCGCCAGCCGATGACAGTGTATATTCAGAGCTTCGGACACGTGATGTAGTCAGCCAATAGCAACATCACTTAAGTAGCGCAAACACACGAACAGGAAAAGTTAATGGTTTAAATTAATATATATAATGTTACTGCAAGAAAAACAAAGCTTTCACATATAATATTGATCTCTAAGGCCAATACACTGCAAGAGAACCTAAGCTTTCACATATAATGTTGGGCTTTTATGCACGTATTACATTTTAAGATATATCACACAAATGTACCAGTAACTTTTTTAATAACAACATATAAGTGTGATCTTCTGGGCTATAAATTCTTCTAAGTGGCTCGTCATCAAAGAGCTGATTTTTAAATGAGTCCCAGATTCCCAGTGAAGTAGGCTTCGACTTTATATTAAGCTTTTCAATGTTGTTTCAGGATGTAAATTTCCTTGGGTAACAGTACTTTGTTATCTCACGTCTGGTTCTTTGTTATAGCATAATGCCATACGTTCTAGGAGATGAAAACGTACACTTGAAATGCTCCGAACAGTTGAAACTAACCAATAGTTTCAAATTAAACCCTTTGTTTCAAATATATTGGGCGCCTCAGCGGAAAAGATTAATAAAAGAAAATTTCTTCAGCAAACCGATAAAAATAACTTCATTGTTCTGCATGGCAATTAATGCTTGACTGTCAGAAATGTGGAAATAAAATCTGAAACTAATAACGTATTTTAGCCATCCGTAATTATGTGAATGTAATTTTGTCATATGATGACATGATGGAGACCGTGGCTGTTGTTTGAAAACAAATGTTGATGGTGTTAGGACAGCACCCAGCCACAAATTTACTTTCAGTTCCTTTATTCAAATGCTACAGTTACTGGTTTCAAATCGTTGTGATTCATTCTCAGATGGTTTACATGCTTTCTTTATGACATGTGGTGTCTTTTTTATAGATTAATTGTCCTAAAATATAAGTAATACACTATGCACACATTCACAAATCAACTTGCGATTCATTCAGAAAATAACTCAGAATGTTCTTCTAATAATTTCCGGGTATGCAGCCGGATCCCGTCGACATTCTGCCACGATATTTCGGCCCAGAGACGTCCGGCCATCATCAGGTGAGTACACAACTACTGAAGAGCCCAGGTGCAGTCGCGGTATTTATACCGATTCTCGCGCACGTGTTGACATGCGCGGCATAGCCGAGTTGTACGTGCTGCCCTCGGTGGTGAAAGTAAAAGATCATCTAGTCATTGAGTATCGAATGACGCTGTCTATTCCGCTGTGAATGTATAATTTTAATAACAGGACTCCAAGTTTTATCCAGTTGAAAGCCGTTGTCACAATTTATAAGATTATCGGCAAGACGTATTTCCACTGATTCCTTGATTACGGAATCCCAAAATCCGGAAACCGGAGCTAAAATTTTTGTTCCATTGTATTCCATTGAATGTCCCAATGAAATACAGTGCTCTGCTACTGCCGATTTTGACAGTTGCCGCAGACGGGTGTATCTTTCATGTTCTGTACATCGTTCATGGACAGTTCTTGTCGTCTGGCCAATATATGCAGAGCCACATTCACAGGGAATTTTGTAGACACCTGCTTTCTTCAGTTGTAAATCGTCTTTAACGGATCCAACCAGGGCCCGGTTCTTTGCTGGTGGACGGAAGATAACCTTGATTTTATTCTTCTTCAGTAATCGGCCTATTTTCGACGACACATTCCCGGCGTATGGAAGAAACGCAGTTGATTTAAAGTCGTCATCAGCGTCCTCAGTGCGCTGCTTCTTGTTATGACAGTTGCGCATGGCCTTTCTTATTTGGCGTGAAGTGTAGCCATTCTCTTTAAAAACCTTCTCCAAGTGTTCTAATTCTGCGTGGAGGTTTTCATCGTCCGATATTACATGCACTCGATGTATTAAGGTACTGAGAACGCCGGCTGTTTGTGCTGGGTGGTGGCAGCTTGATGCCTGGAGATACAGATCTGTGTGAGTCGGTTTCCTGTACACAGAATGTCCTAATGACCCATCATTTTTACGGCATACTAGCACGTCTAGAAATGGTAAAGTGCCATCTTTTTCAATCTCCATCGTGAATTTGATGTTCTCATGTAAAGAGTTTAAATGATGAAAGAATTTCTCCAGTTCCTGTCTGCCATGAGGCCATACAACAAAAGTATCATCTACGTACCGCCAGAAGACCGTAGGCTTTAAGACAGCAGACTCAAGTGCTTTCTCCTCAAAGTCCTCCATAAAGAGAACACTTGGAGAAGGTTTTTAAAGAGAATGGCTACACTTCACGCCAAATAAGAAAGGCCATGCGCAACTGTCATAACAAGAAGCAGCGCACTGAGGACGCTGATGACGACTTTAAATTAACTGCGTTTCTTCCATACGCCGGGAATGTGTCGTCGAAAATAGGCCGATTACTGAAGAAGAATAAAATCAAGGTTATCTTCCATCCACCAGCAAAGAACCGGGCCCTGGTTGGATCCGTTAAAGACGATTTACAACTGAAGAAAGCAGGCGTCTACAAAATTCCCTGTGAATGTGGCTCTGCATATATTGGCCAGACGACAAGAACTGTCCATGAACGATGTACAGAACATGAAAGATACACCCGTCTGCGGCAACCGTCAAAATCGGCAGTAGCAGAGCACTGTATTTCATTGGGACATTCAATGGAATACAATGGAACAAAAATTTTAGCTCCGGTTTCCGGATTTTGGGATTCCGTAATCAAGGAATCAGTGGAAATACGTCTTGCCGATAATCTTATAAATCGTGACAACGGCTTTCAACTGGATAAAACTTGGAATCCTGTTATTAAAATTATACATTCACAGCGGAATAGACAGCGTCATTCGATACTCAATGACTAGATGATCTTTTACTTTCACCACCGAGGGCAGCACGTACAACTCGGCTATGCCGCGCATGTCAACACGTGCGCGAGAATCGGTATAAATACCGCGACTGCACCTGGGCTCTTCAGTAGTTGTGTACTCACCTGATGATGGCCGGACGTCTCTGGGCCGAAATATCGTGGCAGAATGTTGACGGGATCCGGCTGCATACCCGGAAATTATTAGAAGAACAAATACGCCGGGAAAATTTCAGAAGTCACAACTCAGAATGTGTTCAACAATGTTCACAAACTGACAGGGACACGTTTCAAAGTCATACGAATAATCAATAGACCAACATGAGCTGGATGCTAGGCGCTTTGTGAAACAAGTTTTATATGAATTTGCCCCCCCCCCCCCCCCCCCCCCCCCCGCTCCTCACACTCCTAGATCCAAGGCTGCTGCGCCAGTAAAATTTTTCCTGGTAAGACCTAGCTGCTTTTTTTTCTGTAGCCAGAAGCGGAAGAAGGTACTACTCAACTGTGCATGTGCATGATCCCACTCGTAACTGCTAAAACAAATCTAATGTTGACAGTTGTGATGTCATGCTGATCGGAGGCAATTTGTTGTTACGAAGCATTGCATAGTCTTCCTAAAGACTTTGACACATTTTGCTGTTGGCAGACGCTTTTATGAGCAATGTGTTCTGTTGCTGTATATGGCGCATTTCCTTTGCAATTTAAGTTTTATTTTAGTTTTTTCTCTCATTCATGTTTTATGGCTCCAGTATTATTCTGCAGTAGCAGGATACAGTAATATCCTTTGTCAGAGTATTGGTTCTTGCCAGGCAAAGTAACAAAAATTTTACTGAGAACAAAAACAATGACAAAATTCCTGGAATTCAAAAAAATTCCCGGGTTTTTCCCGGATCTCCCGGTTTACCCGGGTCGTAGACAGCCTGTTTAAAGAGGGAATGCATCAACAGCAACCTGTAACACCAGAAAAACTGTCACTGCTGGTGACTGCCAGTTGTGAAGATACATCATGGAGCACAACACTACTTAGGACAACATAGAAATTTCTTTTAAAATAAGCAAAAAAGGTTTCTTTTGCACAATTTTTTACCAAAAATGTTTTTTTCCAAATAAACATTATTTTCTTGCTGTTAAATGACAAAATATATTATCATTTAAAATAGAATTATGTTCAAGTTTTCCTCTATGCTATACTGAAGAGGTATTTTAATCCACATACACTATCCCACAAGATTTAAGTTTCCTTCCTTAAATATTGTTCAACCTAATAATGTCATGAAGAATTTCACACAACAGGAAATCATTGCAACATATATAAAGTTTTCAGACACAAAAGTGTCATCCTGAGGGCCCTATTTAATTACACTAGTTATGAACCAAATTATCCTTAGAAATTCTTGGGATAACTGTAACCCTAGTTTCAGCAGATTACAGGAAAGGCACTGTTCTCCAACAAATTCTACTGGGAAAATCTGCCACAAAACCTTTTTACCTGAAGACTAGATCAAGCAAGCAGGTCCAATATAGACAGTGGAAACAAACATTACAGCACATGAAAAGTTTTGGTTGTATGATACGTAATTTCACACAGCATGATTAAACACCTTTCTGCGATATTTGCATTCTTACTTCACACCATAACTTATATAAGATACTTCAGAAAGTACGAACAGACACCCTTTTGACACATACCAAAGTTGTAAGAAAAGTAGCCTACTATCAGTGTAGAAACTTTGAGTAACAATTTCCTCTTGTTCAAGGAATGAGAGACCTGTCAATGACAAAAACAGAACATTGAAAGGCTAGTTTATTTGGGAAGTCAGTGACAGGTGTATATCTGTTTATTGATCACCTTGTTAATAAAGGGTAGCTTCAACCTGTCAAGTCAAAATGCTTCACTTATTTTCTCTCTCAATTTGAAGCATTAGAATAAAACAAAGACTGTGATTACGAAAAGGGTATATGGCAAGACAGGGTTCCTTGATATAATCTACAATTCTGTGCTTCATATGCAGTTGAACACTCTATTTTTGGCCACTTACTCTTATCTTTTGAATTCAGCTTCATAAGACACCACCTACACAACAGTCATAAGATATGTACTCAGCAGACGAGCAAGTAGGAAAGACAACAGGTATCATTAGCACTGAAAAAGAAATTCCTTAACAGGCTAGGTAACTCATTTTTTCTGCTTATTACCTCCTTTATTTGGTAAAAAGTGATCTAAAAGTGATCTATCCACACACACACACACACACACACACACACACACACACACACACACACGTTTATTATATTATAAGCTGGATTTTCATCGATGCAACAAGTTGTGGATCTCTTACAAGGTAAAAGACACAACTTGTATGCCAAAAAGCCATGAAAGATCACAAAAAAGTAACCTGTTAACATACCAAACCATGCAGGTTTGAGCAAAGGACTTGACACTGCACGGATATAAGTGTAAAAAAAGTGTGACATTTTTGTACACTTTAAGTGCACAAAGAAACTGACAGATAAATTGTGACCCCAACAAAATGAAAAAGAAACTCCTTCAACTATCATATCAACATGATCTCTTCAAATTTACTGAACTTTAAGCATTATAATTAATTTCAGCTGTTAATGTTGTACCAGATGAAATGAAAACATCTTCAGAGTCAATATGGAGATTTATATTACTAGTGTGGAAAGGAATGTAATAAGTAGTTACAAGAGACTGGAGGTTTTCTGCTCACAAATACACAACTAAAAGTAACTTTAACCATGGAAAGTGATTTTTTGAACTATCACTGGAACGTACAAATCATTACAACAAATACAGTTTCCCCTTTTGTTTAACTGATTCCACAAATATATCAAATGAAGAATCCATTGTTTAATAAGGGTGTAAAAAAAAGTAGGTAGCACGAACTGAACAAAACTTGCAGTACAAAATGCTGCAGGAGACGTGATGTATAAAATGACATACAAATTTTTCTTTTTAAAACACAGAACTAAAACACCACTCAGTAAATTCTCAAAATGTTTGCATAAAGGATTAAATGCTCTAATAAACAATGAAGGACATTTTTAGCAACAACAGATAGTTTTTCAGTTAAGAGTAAAGTACTGAAAATAGGACTTGTTCATCTAAAATTCCAAAAGACTGTTGCAGTGTTTTGAGCTTTCCGATTTGCTTGTGCAACTTTTAAGTTGTTTCCCAATTTTTGCACTGAGAAACAAGCTTAAAACCAGAACCAGGAACACCATGAACCCAAAATGAAAGTATAGATATTAGTATTCCACATTTAAAAAGACTTTCTCAAACTTAATCAAGAAGGCCGACATCAAAATTTATTTTTGCACAAATAAGAAGTAAGGACACTAAGTACCTCACATCATAAAAGAATATACAAGATGTATTCAATAAGTAAGGGCTGTTAGCTACATTTAAATGAGGGAGCTCAGAACAATATTGTGAGAATGTAGTGTCATTTATCGACTACTTACAAGACCACTAAGTCTCAGTTTGGACTTTTTAATTTGATTACGGGTGGAATGTAATAATGTCTCGAAAAAATCCATCTTTATGTTGAGAAATGTGTGCTGCAATTCAATCCGAGTGTGCAAAAACGCTTTACAGTTGTTAAAATTTAACAGGAATAGTGGCCACTTTATGGAGCAATATAGTAGTAAAAAAGAAGGTTAAATAGTGGTTTCAATACTGTAAAATAGTTTGCACAAATGGGTGTGATGAGCAGTGGAGTGGCAGGTTAAGCACCCAGCCCGATAAAATCGTGCAACAAGTGGAGAGGGGGGGGGGGGGGGGGGGAGGAGTGCAAGCTGATTGGTGACTGGTGCTCTGACTGACGAATTTCTAAGTGTTGAATGCATGTTAGCTAAAGTATGAGGTTACAAAAAAAGTAATCACACATACCCAGAGACGATTTTTTTGAGCCTAGAAATGCCATGGCACCTGGATTTGCATATTATCCTTTCACGACATATGCCTCAAACCACAACCTTGGCAGCATTACGTTTGATAACTGCTTGTGATGCAGGTCCTAATTTTATTACCTTATTTTTCTTGGAAGGGGAACACTACAGGCGGTAACAACTAAAATGTTCCATGTCCTCATCAGCCAACACACCCTTTGATTCAACAAGCCACTCCCTTTTCCAGCCATAATATTTCAGTTTCAATCGAGCAGCATCCTGGTTTTGCTACAGGTAAGTAGTGCAATATTAAGTAGAAAACTACAGTGTAATTAACTTCAGTGCAAGGTTATAACTTTATATACCATGATTGCAACAGCATATTCACATGTCACTGTTTCTCAAGTATACAATCCCATTATTTCATCTGGATCTTCAGGTGTGACTACTCTGACTCTAGCCATACATCTCCTTACATGTTTTACAATTGGCCAATTTCTCTCTCCAGTTTTGAAAGATATCTAGGTTACTTCAGAATCTAAAAATTTCTGGTCCTTAACTGCCTGCACTTCCTGGACATCTGATACTTTACCTCAACTGCTGCTTCTTCCTGTAGAGCTTCAACTTCCATTGGCCCTTCCTCCTTTGTTTTATTAGTCGTATCGGGTAATGCCCCATCAAGCTCTTCCAAATTAAAAGTCTTCTTCTTCTTTTTCTTCTTTTTACCAAAATTTTCAAGATCGAGATTGGTATCTGTGATAACCAAGCAAAAATTAATACTTATACATTGCTCCAGAACTTAATAAATTTTTTTATAAACATTAAAACTACATGAAAATACTGCAAGCAGTAATACAAACTACCGAAATCATTTACATTTTCAAAGCATATGCTTCTCATACTGAAACTGAGAGGAGGAAAGATAGCTAAACAATGTCACAAAAAGCTTGTAAGGATTGACTTAGAATGAAATTTTCAGTCTGCTGCGAAATGTGCACTCATATGAAACTTCCTGGCAAAATAATATTTTGTGGCAGATTCAAACTCGGGACCTTACCCCTTCACGGGCAAGTGATCTACCAACTGCGTTACCCCAACCATGACTCATGAAATGGGGTGGGAGATGAGAGCGGGGATGAGGTGACGGCACAGAGGGGGTGGAAACTGTTGGGTGGAGGTTTTCGGGACAGTATGTTACCATAGGTTGATGCCGCGATAATTACAGGAGCAGAAAATGTGTTGCACAGATAACTCCCATCTGCAGAGCTCAGAAAAGCTCTTGGTGGTGGGAAGGATCCAGATGGCTAGGGTACACAAAAGCCACTGATATCATGTGTGTTATGTTCAGCTCCATGTTATACCACAGGGTGGTCTTCTGTGCTCTTGGGCACAGTTTGGTGCTGGCTGTCCATCCTGATGGATGGCTCAATGGTAGTTATACCAATATAAAATTAGTTATACCAATATAAAATGCTGTGCAATGATTGCAGCAGAGCTGGTAAATGACATGACTGCTTTCACAGGTGGCGTGACGCCTCAGGGGGTACAATAAACCTGTGACAGGACTGGAATAGGAAGTGCTGTGTGTGTGGATTGGCTATTACACCACAAGTTAGATAAATAGATTTATTCACCTGATAACATAAAATTTCAAATGATTGCTGATTTCATGTAATGGAGACATATCGGGTTTTTGCATAGTTTTTTTTATACATTTCTGAGATGTTGCTACAAAGTTACATACTACAGTTTCCAGTGTAAAAAAGTAAATTTATAATTTCCTTGTTCAAACTGTAAAATTGTCCTCAAAGAATTCTTCAGTAGAAGACAGGTGTAGAGTAGTAGTCTTTTCGCTGAACCTGACTCCACGTTAAATATATTACTGCCTTTTAGTTTTCTGTAAATTTTTAACCCATATACTCTGGCATGTCCCCTTATAACCCAGTACCACACCACACTGGAACAGCAGAGCCAAATTTTCTGCCGGCTTTGATTACCTATCATCATGCCCTGAAATGAGGGACATCTTGCCTGAGACACTTCAACCCTCCTAAAGTGGTGTTGTTGCTGACCCAATCTCCACACATCTTAGTCCATACCTATGTCACTCCCAGCCCCAACCCCTTGCCACAAGGATCACCTACCTGTGATGATAGCTTTTGGCTCTTTTTACATGCCACACCTTCCTCAATAAGAAACAAAAACATTTAGAAAATACTCAAATTCTATGAAATATCCAGCTCAGCTACTGTCTGTCACCTAGCACATACCTGACATATAGAGTAATATAGGGATATAGTGAAGTAAAACCATTAAAAAAAATTAAAAAGTCAGAAAAAGATATTACTGACACAAATGTGACTATACTATGATTATGGGGTGTGAACTGTAAAAATAGTACTACAAAAGCCATTATTTTTATAGCTTTTATTTAGGCTACCAGTTTCTACTCCTCAATAGAGCCATCTCAGGCCCTGTAGTATGGATGACAAAAAGCATCGAATTGTACAAGCATATAACAGGGAACCAATACCTGCACCTGGTTTCCACAGAACACTTCACAAGCAATATTTGAACTTCACGCATGCCCCTATAATACATGTGCAAAGAGCACACATTACTCAAGATGTCTCCTCATGACAATAGGTGTAAATATTGGTTCCCTGCTATACACCTGTGTAAGTAGGCTTTTTGGCATTCATACAACAGGGGCTGCAAAATGACTATTGGGAAGTCTAAACTGGTAGCCTAAATAAAACGCTATACAAATAGCAGCTGTCAGAATACTATTTTTACAGTTACTGCACGTTGTCAGTGATCAAACACAGTATCTGGTGTTTGTATATAATTTCTTTGTAGATGAAGTAATGGCAAACTTCTGGCTACTTTAAAGATGCATTACTGAGCTTTCAGTCTATATGTCATTTTCATTACCGTCAACCTCCATTTCCTTTGGAGCTTCTGGTTCAGCTTTAGGCAGCGGCTCCTGATTTTGTGGTTCTTGGTTCTCCTTATCTGTTGTTGCTGGATCTCCAGTTTCATTTCCATCCTGTACAGTGCCCTCTGCTAAGGCTGCATCAATGTCAAATGTGGTCTTCTTCTTCTTCTTTTTCTTCTTTAATGTTGGGTCAAAAATCTTTCAATAAAAACAAAAGCAAAACAATGAAACTTTATGAAACAAGGACATACACTTTTTTATAATTTACTTAAGTTTCTATTGGAAAGAAGTTGACCTAATAAACTTGTACTGTGAAAGTTAATGCTGCTCTGAACACAAGAATATTAGGAAATTTTCAATAAATGAATTTCTTTTGCCACAGTCTGATCAAATAGTATGAATCTGGATGTAATTTGTCAACAAACTGTGTACTGTCTTGACTGATTATTATGTTGTATTCCTTCTTGAGGGACAATTACAACTCTAAAGGGCAATACTTAATATTCTGCTTTTTATTTCTGAGTGCACCAACAACTATTTATATTTAGTCCTTAAGTATAACAAGATACTGCACATGCCTTATATCAAGCACATAAGTATCTTGTTTATACTGTAGCAGAACTAACATTAACAGTAGCCACAGACTGTTAGTAGCATCAATATTATCATACCTCATGAATCAGAATACCTTCAGCAATAAGGCCAATATCTGCCTTTAATCAGATGATTAAGTAGCATTACAATACCATATTGGATAAATAAGGCACTGTACAAAGATCACCATTTTCAACCACAAAAATTACTTTTCTACTTCATTTCTGATAATGCATACAGGTATACCGTGGTCTGAATGACTATTCAGTGTGGCAACATAGTTGTGGCAAATACAAAGAAGACAGTATTCTATGTAAAATGGATAGCAATGAAGATTCAAAGCAATTACAACATTTGTTAAATGGAGCTATGAATACAAATAATGATGACATTTGTTAAAGAGCACAATTCCCTTCTCTACCCTGTAAGACAGAAAGCACATTAGTTTTCAACCTGCAGATAGCGACCATCAAATCAAGAAATTTGAGTCATGAGAAACTATCTGGCTGCAAACAGCTCCTAATCATCAAACAATGGATCAAAATCCTGAGTTAAATCTGAAACCTCTCTGCAGAGTACTGTGATGTGATGACAAAACTGTAATGAGTCGTCAATAGACAGATCACAAGCTCATACTGGACAATGATAGGGTACAAAATTTGTTATGGTTTTTTCAAAGAGCCAGTCTTGACTCTAGTCTGAATTAATTCAAAGAAATATCTTAAAAACAAAGATTCCAAGACTTACCAAGCCGGAAAGCGCCGGTAGATAGGCACAATGAATAAAACACGCAAACACACACACAGAATTTGAGCTTTCGCAACCGGCGGCTGCTTCGTCACGAAAGAGGGAAGGAAAAGGAAAGATGAAAGGATGTGGGTTTTAAGGGAGAGGGTAAGGAGTCATTCCAGTCCCGGGAGCGGAAAGACTTACCTTAGGGGGAAAAAAGAATAGGTATATACTCGCGCGCATGCACGCACGCGCACACACACACACACACACGCACGCACGCACGCACGCGCGCGAGAGAGAGAGAGAGAGAGAGAGTGTATACCTATTCTTTTTTCCCCCAAGGTAAGTCTTTCCGCTCCCGGGACTGGAATGACTCCTTACCCTCTCCCTTAAAACCCACGTCGTTTCATCTTTCCTTTTCCTTCCCTCTTTCCTGACTAAGCAGCCGCCGGTTGCGAAAGCTCAAATTCTGTGTGTGTGTTTGTGTGTTTCATTCATTGTGGCTATCTACCGGCGCTTTCCCGCTTGGTAAGTCTTGGAATCTTTGTTTTTAAGATATTTTTCCCATGTGGAAGTTTCTTTCTATTTTATTTAATTCAAAGAAACTATGACAAACCTAAATCCTGATGGCTGAACAGATTGAGGATTTGGGTCCCCCCCCCCACCCCCCCCAATGGGAGTCCACCACATTACCCATGATACTATATCAATCATTGAGATTCTGGTGCAGTCTATTAGTAAGGTGGAGATGTCAATTTTAACAGCATCTTAAGTTTCACCCACAAGATTTTGTGCCAGCACAGCATATCAACCTCTCCCATTACAAACACCAACAAGGTTTCTTTTACAATTTTACAATTAATAGCCTGCTTACTGTTTGGATAATATGAAAATTTATCAGACATTTAATATTAATGCCAGTAATGTGATGACACACGTGTGTGTGTGGGGGGGGGGGGGGGGGGGGCGGATTGCCTTCTCACATCAATAGGCATGATGCTTGGCTCTCTTGATATCTTGATATAATTTGAATAATAAATCTGTCAACTGCAAACTTGCAATTTAGAATGCTCTTTAAGTTTATTATTTTTTCTGTGCACATTTTGCTCAAAAGGAATGAGTTATTACCTTCAACTGAAAAAGTTTTAAGTCTTATATACACTACAACTTTATACAAGATAAGAAACTCCCTGGAAATCCTATGACAACACAAGTAGGCCTCCACTTGTACTACAGAAGGAAGAGTGCTAATAATTTAGAGGTATCCAGTTAGGCCTAAACATTTTCCAAAAATAACCTCAAGCTGGTTTCTAACCGTTTCACTTAGTATCAGCTCTTTTCAAAAGAAAATTTTCAAACAGTTACTGTCAGCATAGGTGAATCGGAGGTGCACCACTTCAAAGGGACAAAGCGTACTGCTCCCACAAGAACACAGTGCACTCTCTGTAAATATTTGTAATTTTTTTTCAGATATCTAACCATTGCCAACTCATAACTATCACTCCTATAATCAATTACTAGGCATTTCATCACCCAGTAAGGCATTAGTACCATGTGGAAGTTGATAGCCATCTTTTATTTTGGAGCAACATGTTTACGGGCAACTTTCATGTTAATTTTTGCTGTCCAAGATATTTCACAACTTCCTTGATGGAAGACTGAGCACAACAAAACTGAAGATTGCGGTGCCACCAATGGGCTTTAATCTGTGGTGTAAGCAAGATGGCAGACACCCCTATTTCAGGCTCATACAAATGTGGCAACCATAACGTCACTCATTACATGCATAAACACAAACATTACAAAAAATATTTAACTGCAGAAACAACATGGATTTAATGAAACAACTGCAGGAACTCTCTTCTTCTTCTTCTTCTTCTTCTTCTCCTCCTCCTCCTCCTCCTCCTCCTCCTCCTCCTCCTCCTCTCTCTCTCTCTCTCTCTCTCTCTCTCTCTCTCTTTTTTTTGGGGGGGGGGGGGGGGGGTGACAAACTAAATATAATAACCCTAATATGGAAGACATACCAAAACAAACAGTAATGCAAAAATCCAGTAAAAGAAGTCCTTAGCAACCAACAAAACCACAATTAAAAAAAGTTGTATCAGAAATTTCACTAAGTATACAGTTCAAGCAAAGCCTATGACACCGATAAAGCACAACTCATTTCATCGTAGGATCCACCACTAGTATCAAACAAAAAAACTAAAAATTAAAGTTCCAACCATTACCAACACAGTGAACTAACAATTCCAAAACTAAAAACAGTGAGTAGCCAGTAACTAACGAATTAAAGTAACAACCTGCAAGCCAACAAAATAAACTTACCAGAATCCAGTAACTAAGCACTAAGTCCAATGCCACATTAAGAACACTCACACATAACTTATAAACAGAGGAACTCAATCTACAGAGCAGCACCACCGCTGACATAATGCGGTCACCAAAAGCATGCAACCGAAATAGGGCAGGGAAACATAACATCATGTAACAAAACATAGCTACATTATAGGTTCCACAAACTTCAGTTGACCCCTGAGTACAATTACCTCAGGCTCGTTCTTTCGTAGTTAGAGAAACATTACTGCAGGTGATTTTGCTGTGGACATTTCCACCCCATTTCTTTGCTATACAATGTCAGAATATTTGCGCAGTCAATTATACTCTATAACTACCACAAAACATACCAATGAACAACTACACTTATAACAGATATACTCTGCATGGCAAACTGTCAAAATAGGTCTACATAAGTAGACGCTGTGCAGGGTAGCTAAATCTATACCTATGCAACTCCAAGCACCATAAAAGTTATGTAGAGTAGCTGTAGCCCCACCCACAGTTTATTAACTGAATATTTATATCACCCTACGGAAAACACAGTTTGGTTTTAAGAAGACTGAAGAATGGGATACAACCTGTCAGCTTTAAGAAATGGTATCACAAGTTACCACAGATGATGAATTGCAAAGACACAAACAAATGTTGAGAAATAAAGGAATTTAGTACAGAGAAAACAGATCCTAGATATATATCACATATATCCATATTCCAAATGTAATGTTACATATATGACTTTCTTTACAGTAGAAAGTTCCAGTATCATATTCTTTAGTTGATCTATATAGGTCAACTGAAGGATATGATACAACTGCTAAAAAACTGCATGAAACACCCCAGTTAACATAAATAGGTTGTATCCAGTTCTACAGTTGTCCTACTACGAAGGGAAGCATAGGAAATAAATTTTAATGCATCGATTTCTTCACCTTCCCAGGACCACAACCAACTGAAGAATAGGAAACTAGCACTAGCGAAGGTGAAAAGAACGACAGAGGTAAAATACTTCCATTAATATACATGTCAACTGAAGAGTAGGCTAAAACATACATAATGCAACTGGGGTACTCTTCTTCTTTTTCTTTGCTAGTTATAGTATCAACAAAGAGAGAATTCAGTATTTGATCAATTGATTTAAAATTGCCACAAGCAACAAAACGCATAAACAAAGTCTCTCTCTTAATAACACATTCATTTATTTTTATTTTGGGCTACGACGTTCTGCCACAGAAGATAACCGACTTATTATTTACGGCTCAAAAATAAACAACTAATATCAATGACTAACATATGATGTAATACGTCAAAGCCGACAAGTTGTATCCCATTCTTCAGGTGACTCTTTCTTAGCAGCCAAATGTTTTTTTAAGTGTTGCGAAATTGTCAGCATTATTTATTTATATTTATTTCTACTGAAAAAGCCATGCTGCACCATCTTTGCCAGATCTGGTCAGAATTTGTCTATGCTTTGTATTATGCATGCAATGTACCTGACATGTCATACTGATATGCTGAATGACCAAGAGCAAAAGAAATGTTAATATTAGAATTAATAGTACATTATTTTATTGTTTACACATTTTCCAAATATTTCTTAGCCATCTTAACATCCTTAGGTGTGGCTTTAACACAGACAACTCTAATGTGCTTAATATCTCAGGAAATGATGCAACAGGTAAAAACAATATGGAGTAAACAAATAAACCAGATTCAGTTTTTCTGTACGAAATTAAGATGATTAGTGCCTTTTTCTATTTATTTTATGTGGCAAACATTCCAGTTTGTATGGTAATAACACGGGACACTTCTTTGAGAAATAATCATACTTCGAATATCAATTCAGAGGAGGTATATTACCAAGATGGAAATCATAGCAACAGATTAGATTAGATTAGATTAGATTCAGTTTTCATCCCACTTACTAGTATAGGTCTACATGTTCAGTTACACCAAAACTGATACTTAGTATTTAACTGAGACCCAAACCCTTAAAGATTCCCCATTGTACTCTATGAACTTCTACAAACAATGAATAGGAGATTGTGAAGGCTAGTTGTACAATTTACTGTCGAGGAGAGAAAGAATGGTTACGTGCCATCAAACTTTAAATATTTATGCATCTGATATCATATGTGTTATAGATACCACAATAATACTAAAGTACATACTACATCCAATTATTTAAACTTCAGTGATTCTTCACCGCCTGAAAATTCAATATTTACTGCATTTTAATAACATCATGAACAGTATAAATTCATAAACATTCGTGCTTTTTTGAACACAGTTAAACGTTTGGTTCAAGTTGATGTGATTATCAATCTGCAAAATTGAATTTAATTAATGAAAGGAGAAAATATAAAAATGCAGTAAATGAAGCAGGCAAAAAGGAATACAAACGTCTCAAAAATGAGATCGACAGGAAGTGCAAAATGGCTAAGCAGGGATGGCTAGAGGACAAATGTAAGGATGTAGAGGCTAATCTCACTAGGTACAAGATAGATACTGCCTACAGGAAAATTAAAGAGACCTTTGGAGAAAAGAGAACCACTTGCATGAATATCAAGAGCTCAGATGGAAACTCAGTTCTAAGCAAAGAAGGGAAAGCAGAAAGGTGGAAGGAGTATGTAGAGGGTCTATACAAGGGCGATGAACTTGAGGACAATATTATGGAAATGGAAGAGGATGTAGATGAAGATGAGATATGATACTGCGTGAAGAGTCTGACAGAGCACTGAAAGACCAGGGTCGAAACAAGGCCCCGGGAGTAGCCAACATTCTATTTTAACTACTGACGGCCTTGGGAGAGCTAGTCCTGACAAAACTCTACCATATGGTGAGCAAGATGCATGAAACGGGCGAAAAACCCTCAGACTTCAAGAAGAATATAATAATTCGAATCCCAAAGAAAGCAGGTGTTGACAGATGTGAAAATTACAGAACAATCAGTTTAATAAGCCACATCTGCATAATACTAACTCGAATTCTTTACAGGCGAATGGAAAAACTAGTAGAAGCTGATCTCGGGAAAGATCAGTTTGGATTCCGTAGAAATACTGGAACATGTGAGGCAATACTGACCCTACGACGTATCTTAGAAGAAAGATTAAGGAAAGGCAAACCTACGTTTCAAGCATTTGTAGACTTAGAGAAAGCTTTTGACAATGTTGAACTGAAATACTCTCTTTCAAATTCTAAACGTGGCAGGGGTAAAATACAAGGAGCGAAAGGCTATTTACAATTTGTTCAGAAACCAGATGGCAGTTATAAGAGTCGAGGGACATGAAAGGGAAGCAGTGGTTGGGAAGGGAGTGAGACAGAGTTGTAGCCTCTCCCCGATGTTATTCAATCTGTATATTGAGAAAGGAAACAAAAGAAAAATTCGGAGTAGGTATTAAAATCCATGGAGAAGAAATAAAAACTTTGAGGTTCGCCGATGACATTGTAATTCTGTCAGAGACAGCAAAGGACTTAGAAGAGCAGTTGAACGGAATGGACAGTGTCTTGAAAGGAGGATATAAGATGAACATCAACAAAAGAAAAATGAGGATAATGGAATGTAGTCGAATTAAGTCGGGTGATGCTGAGGGAATTAGATTAGGAAACAAGACACTTAAAGTAGTAAAAGAGTTTTACTATTTGGCGAGCAACATAACTGATGGTGGTCGAAGTAGAGAGGATATAAAATGTAGACTGGCAATGGCAAGGAAAGCGTTTCTGAAGAAGAGACATTTGTTAATATCGAGTATAGATTTAAGTGTCAGGAAGTCATTTCTTAAAGTATTTGTATGGAGTGTAGCCGTGTATGGAAGTGAAAAATGGACGATAAATAGTTTGGATAAGAAGAGAATAGAAGCTTTCAAAATGTGGTGCTACAGAAGAATGCTGAAGATTATATGGGTAGATCACATAACTAATGAGGAAGTATTGAATAGGATTGGGGAGAAGAGAAGTTTGTGGCACAACTTGATCAGATGAAGGGATCGGTTGGTAGGACATGTTCTGAGGCATCAAGGGATCACCAATTTAGTATTGGAGGGTAGTGTGGAGGGTAAAAATCGTAGAGGGAGACCAAGAGATGAATACACTAAGTAGATTCAGAAGGATGTAGGTTGCAGTAGGTACTGGGAGATGAAGAAGCTTGCGCAGGATAGAGTAGCATGGAGAGCGGCATCAAACCAGTCTCAGGACTGAAGACCACAACAACAACAACATCCATGGTGTGTGCTTCATTGTTTACACATTTTCCAAATTGTTCTTATCTATTTCAGCATCCACAGGTGCAGCTTTCACAAAGACAACTCTGTAGAGTGCTTATCACACAACAGTTTCGTGCATAAACAACTCTGCTTACAACTACACTAGCAACATAATAAAACCACTTGCTTTGCCTATAGCTCAATTCAGCGATCGATCAGTTTCATTTATAACACACTAACACGTACAAAATGCTTACAAGTTACATCAAAGTAAGCCTATTTCAGATCTGCATTATGATACGCAAAAATACAGGACAATTTAGTAGTACTAATCCTCAAATACAAATACTTATTCGCATATGTGTACATAACCTACATAGCACTGTTGCTTACCGACTCTTCATCCGCCATTTTCGGAAATATCAGCGACGCCTGTTACTGTATGATTCTGAAAACTCAATAACACTCAATCGATTTTCACGCAGTATTTATATCTCCCAATGAAATCATACACCACAATATTGCATCAGCTTTACTTCTCCATTGACACAGCCACATGCAATTGCAAAGATTCCTTATGACACCGAATAGTGCTGCCACCTCTTCAACAATAACATTGCTGCTCTTTTGTTGCATTGCCAAAGATGTTTACAAATTTCCGGGGTAGAGTAGCGATGGTGCGAAAAGCATGATAGTATGAAAGTAGAACTGTCAGGTCGATGGCTGTAAAGGTGTTGACATGTGCTGACTGACTGTCAGGAACCAGGAAAACATACGGAATGTGGTTATCTCAGAACATGCTACTGCGGTTCAGACTGAGTACAAAAGAACTGAAAAATGGATATTTTTTCGTAGGACGCTGAAGACTTGGTGATTAGTTTCCTTCGCGGTTTCCTCAAGTGTTGTGAGACACGATTTTAATGCTTTTAATGGTACCATCACGAAACGTGTTGCCAAGTAGTAGCGTGATATTTTACAAATAATCATGGCTTTGTTGGGTATGCCAAATGGTACTCCCTTAGGCAGCATGATCACGGAAACCGAGCAGATAATTAGTCAGCTTGAACGAGGAACGGTGGTAACAAAGTTTTTCCAGCGCAAGCGACCAGAAAGGAAAACACTAATGCTTCGACGGGAAACTCGGCAATTAGTCTGGGCCCGTACAACAAATATAAGGACATTTGAAGTAGCTGGTAAGAGTTTGTTTATGTTTGTTTTGTTTGGTATGACATATCATTTCTGCTTGAAGCTGTTTGTAAATGTAGCGCAAGGAGCAATTCCACACGCGATCATATCAAGTTTGTATGAATGGTTTACCCCTGATGCAAATAAAAAGCGTATGCACACACAATTTTTCACCATCTACAGCAGTTCTCTAATGCAAACATAAAATACCAGACCAGCTAGCGCGCCGTAAATAAGATTACAGATTCACTGTCTGTTTTACTGAACGCCGAAAACTGAAATTTGAGAGATGGTGTTTAGTTGCACGTACACATGGTTGCAAAAATCACCTAGTTTGACAGTTATGATCAGCGGCTGAAGGAACTAGAAAACAGCAGCGTTTCTTTAGTTTTAAAAATGAGACATTCCGAATACGAAATGGGGCACAATAGTGTATATGTCGAAAAATATCAGTGAGGTGACAGAAGTGCACAGAGACGCTGCTAACAGAATAACAGAAAAATAAGCCCAGTGTGCTCCCAACAGTTTGCTTCTTGATGTAAATACCTTCTGTGAATACTGTTGCTTGTTATATGGCAGCTGAACTTCACAGTCCTTAATCTAGATAATATTTGGTAGTTAGGGCCTAGTATTTTCATTTGGATCTACAGGAATTCAAAATTTTTAGCTGTGTATCAGCTCACTGAACTTTTCAGCTGATAATTCATGGAAAGATTGTTGGTGGGTTTATAGACAGATTTTTGGCGCTCATCAATGTCCGAAACAAGGAATGAAAATGGTGAATCTGAAGATATTTAATTTTTTCAAGTAACAAAACTGGAAAAATTTAGTTATGAAATAGTAGGGTTTATTGGAAGCACTAGCAGCCACAAGGTGTTGACAAAGATGTAGCATTTTCTCTGTGAGATCTCTTTTGGCACCTGAATAATCTTTGTGGTTAGGAGCCATGCAGAGGTTGTGAAGAGATCGATCACACTGGGTTGTCGGTTCGGTAGATTCTTCACCTGTGAAAATTTTGTTCAGCAGAGAAGTTTGAAGTAGACGGGTATTTTTAATTATGAAGAGGATGTTGGAATTAACTGCATTTCTAAAGTCAGTAATGTTATTTCATACTTCTTATCTATGCTTTTCGATGTCATTGGTATTCCTCTGTTCACCAATGGACATGTGAAGCGCCTGCAGTCAAAATGCATCTCCACCAGGACCCTTTCACCACCAAACTGATGCTTTTACATTTGATGAGAGATTACTCTGCAAAGAGCCCAGTGCTCTATCCATGTGTGTTCCATTCATAATGCTGCTGATGATCCCACACTGAAATGAATGTGGCCGCATTGCCATGAGTAAGACAACACTACCAGAGATCTGCTGCTCTCATCCACCTAACTAACTTGACACTCAGTGCAATGACTGATGGAACTGATTGTAACTGAGTAATATGAGTAACGCCTCCCATCAGCCACCACGCCGAGAGTCGGATCGTTTTGCTCAAGCTATACGAGTCGTGTTGTGGAGTGGTTACTCTTGGTAAACCTGCTACTGGCAATGAAAATTATTTCCTGTATCTTAAAATGACACTTTAAGCCATCTTTAATGCTGTTATGATTGAAACAATAAGATTTGCTCAGTGCAGAATGTTTCTAAATGGCTTCTTTGTGGTGTTAAGTTGCCAATATAATTGAAACCATTATCAACACTATTCAGGAAGAGAGCAAGCAATCGATTTTCTGCATTTTGAGGGGCTATCAACAGCTATGATCACTAGGATTCAGAAAGAAATATAAAATCAAAACTCTTTCAAACACGGCGAAAGATAATAGAACTAATCGACATGATTTTGAGTGTTTGACATGACACCTGCATAGTTTTTCATCGGTATTCTTGTAATCCTGTCACACATACTTGAGAGGCCAACTTTAATGTCTGTCATATTCACGCTTCAGCTAAGGTAGTTGAAGAGTGATGTTTGTTTTGAACAGATGTCTTGCAAGGGTGTTTTTGGACTTAGAATTTTACTTTTATAAAGTTTGTTTCTTTAATTCCAGTCTATAAAAACAAAAATTGTTGTCAGACTATTGATTTTAATTCACAGTGAGTATCCTCAGTTCCATTTATAATATATCTGTGTACGATAAAGGTAAAGTGGTATTATCAAGAGATATAAACAAATTTAGCTTGGCATTATGGAACAGAACTAATAATATAGTGTGAACTGGGCCGCAGTACTAGAGGAGTCAAAATGTGAACAGCGCTACTGTTCACAGCACACATTTAATTTTATAATAAAGGCCAACTCTTTAGCCTGCAATGTTAAGCAATGTGTCAATTGTGTTCCTTCAGTTATCTTCTACATCCTGGTCATAAGCAAAGCATAATGTCAAAATAAGATTCGGGTGGACAAATGAGGAACTGAATGAATGCTCTTAACCAGTGATATGTAAGCTCACCAGATAAAATATTAGTCACCCCTTAAAAGAGCACATTTGTCAATTTGTGGTGCTGTAGATGTTATAAAACTAGTACTAGGTTGTCCAGTGACTTTCCACAGTTGACATAAGTCGGGGCAAGGGCAGTGATGGTCACGTGATTAGACAATGTGACACTTCTGTTCAGTGAGCGAGGTGGCACAGTGTTTTGCACACAGGACTCGCATTCGATAGGATGACGGTTCAATCCCATGTCTGGCCATCCTGATTTAGGTTTTCTGTGATTTCCCTAAATCGCTCCAGGCAAATGCCGGGATGGTTCCTTTGAAAGGGCACGGCTGACTTCCTTCCCCGTCCTTCCCTAATCTGATGAGACCGATGACCTTGCTGTTTGGTCTCTCCCCCCAAACAACCCAACCCAACACTTCAGTTCAGAATAATGTCTGTTACTACCTAACAGTACAAGCTCAGAAAATGAGTGTGGAGAGTGGCTTCATGGCAGCTGTGGTGGTTTGCTGTTGTAACTAAAGTTGTTGTGGATGAGGAGGAGAAATAGATGACAAGGTGGTGGAAAAGGTGGTGCACTGTGCAAATAAAGTGTTAAAGCCAAGTGAGCTGATGCTGTGCAAATTAAGCCAGAGGGACACAATGCGAAGATAAGTGAAACTGAAGTGTTTAGCCCAAAAGGAAAGTAGCAAAGAGCATACAATAAAAATCTCATTGACATTATGGATAAATATGTTATTAGTCAGCAACTTTGGCTGTATAATCAATCATACAAGGAAGTACTAACATTGTGAGAATGTACAACTTATGTCACACAGAATTCTCAGAAAAAATTGTTCTGTATGTAGAATTTGTTTCTAAAAGGTGCCAGAATGAATGAGTTATCATGTATGAACAAGATAAATTGGGTCAAAAAGAGAATGTTAATTATGAGGGTGATTCCAAAAGTAAGGTCTCCAGTTCTTTAAAAAGTATAAACATTTATTTAAAATAAATTGTATATAGTTTTCAAGATTGAACATTTTTCTATATTTCCACATAATTGCCATTTCAGTTGATACATTTTTGTAAATGCTGTAACATCTTTTGCATGCCTATGTCGTACCAGCCTGCCACCATGCTATTGAAGAAACGTCAGACGTCATCTTTCTCTTCATCGTCAGTAAATCACCTTCCAGCCAAATTTTCTTTCAGCTTGGGAGAAAAGTGGTAGTCATTGGTCACTAAGTCTGGATTACGGGGTGGATGTGTGATGATATCCCATCCAAACTGTTGCAGAAGATCCACAGTTTGATGGGCAATTTGGGGGCAAACATTGTCGTGGGGGCGGTTGATGCTCTTGCTCAACGTTCCTCTTCTTTGGTTCTGAATAACCTGTCTGGCCATACCTGTTGGCACTTTTTACTGTCCCCAAGAACCGCGAAGTCAACCAACTGTATGCCTCTTCGATCCCAAAACACAGTTGCATTGACTTTACTGGCAGACTGCTTAGTTTTGAATTTTTGTGACTTAGGAGAACCAGGATGCCACTCCCATGACTGTTGTTTGGTCTTGGGTGTGAAGTGGAAAGTCGAGGCTTCATCACTCTGACTATTGAATCCAAAAGATTGTCCTTGTTGTCTGCGTACCGTTGAAGAAATTGGTGTGAAGATTCAACACACTGCCATTTGTGATCTTCTGTCAGAGTTCTTGGGACTCATCTTGCACACAGCTTCCAAAATTTCAACACTTTAGTCAGAGGCTGGTGAATGGTGCTTCTAGAAACCTCAGGAACAATATTGCAGAGCTCATCGAGACAGACCTGCCAATCTTGAAGCACGATTTGTTCAACCTTTGCTATTGTCTCTTTGATAATTGGTGATCTCTCTTTTCCTTCCTTGTCATGAATTTCAGTATGATCCCCTGCAGACACTCTACATCAGTTGTGGTCATTTTTGACATTCATACATGACTCTCCATACTTCATCAAGTGTCAGTGAATGTCGGTTGGTTAGCCTTTTGCACTCAAAAACCAAATAACTTTGCATCTGGTGGTAGTGACTAACACGAGGTCCATTACAACTGGCTGCCAAGCCAAACCCGAAAGCTCCAGCAGATGTGAGTGGTTTCTAAAAATGAGGAAATGAAGGATAATAATTAAAGTGCTCAACAGTTTATTTACACAAAATATGAATACATACATATTATACTGCCAGTAAATTGTGGTAATTATAGTATATGACGAGTCTTGTCATTCAAAAGTGCCAGTCTATTGTAGTGCTATGCAGGGCATTGGCATATAAATGTGTAGTATATAGTGCTCAACTTTCAAGAGTACCAGGGTGTATGCTATTACTTACTTACTCATCTCCTTTCTTCGCTTTCTTCGGAGTGTAAAGGTGCTGGCCAAGTCTTCAGTTTACTTTGGCAGATAATGCAGGGAATGACATACCACTCACACCTGTGTAACCTGACATAAGGACTAATCCTAATGAGCACTAGAGATTGGTGTCATGTCTTGACAACGACAATAGGTTCCAAACTTGACAGGAATTGCTGCTGTCAGTGAATGCAGGTCTTTCTCAGCCACATCCTATATGAATATTGCTAACGCAACTTTGTTCATTGGACATTTGGAGTCTAGTACCTTATAGCAGTGGTGTTAAGAAACAGCTGAAAACATTAAAACTGATCGAAGCTCCAGGGTCCGAGGGAATCCTTATAAGATTCTGTACTGAATTTGTGGGAGAGTTAGCCCCTTTTCTAATTATAATCTATCGTAGACCCCTCGAACGGAAAACCATGCCCAGCAGATGGAAGAAAACACAGATCACGCCCTTCTACAAGAAGGGTAGTAGAAGTGACCCACAAAACTACTGCCCAATATCCTTGACTTTGACTTGTAGTAGAATCTTAACACACATTCTAGGCTTGAACAAATGAGGTATCTTGAACGGAATGACCTCCTGCGTACCAATGAGTGCAAGTTCTAAAACATCATTCTCGTGAAACCAAACTCACTCTTTTCTCATGACATACTGAAAGTGTGGATCAAGGCAGGCAGGTAGATGCAGTATTTCTTGATTTCTGAAAATAATTTGACTCAGTGCCATATCTAAGCCTATTGCTAAAGTTTGATCAGGTGGAGTATCAAGTGCATACTTAACAGGTTTGCTGAACAATCGGGCACCCTGTTGTATCTTTACTGACCCACTGAATCACCCTGTTCTTATCGCACAGAAAATATCTGATAACATCAGACAAATTCGGTAGCCTTGCATAAAGTGTCATTAGTTAAGTATGGCATATGTAAAGAAACCTTTTGATAATCTTCTTTTCCAAATTGAGGCCATTATTGTGGACAGAGCTGATCTTATGTGGCATTCACATGGTGTCTGCTAGGGTGAGTGATTTTTTTTTTGTCTGGTCTGCTTATTAATTTCTCACGTAATCTTTCTGTTTGGAGCAGACTTTCCAGTGTTTCCCTCTCAAATACAAATTAAAAGCTGAAGACAAGTAGGCGAATTTCCTTTTCTTGGAAAATGACAGTTTATAAAACATTAAAACCTGCCTCATTTACTACAAAACTCACAACCACCCCCAAGAAAACTGTTAAAAAGGTTAGTGTAGTAACACAGAGGAAGGCAGCAGAATAAAGCTCAAAATCCTACTCGCGCAAAGATGCAGCAAATGTTGCATATGCTATTTTCCGAAAGCTTGCAAAGGAGGGAAGGAAAATGGAACAAAGTAAAGTCAATAGTGGTCACTCCAAAGACATCTTATTGTACCTTCAGCCATATCAGGAAGAGAAATGTACACGGAATAAGAACACTAAATAAAATATATCTGGTTTGGACTTTTGGGGTCACATAACCAGCAAGCTAAAATGTGACACTACAGTGGTTGAATTGCACGTCCTACAAAAAGAGCTGCAATAATCCCTTTTGTTCTTTCTCCTGGTGTAAAATAAACCACTTATAACGATTAGAAAAAGGAAAATAAGCACCTAGGCAATATATGTCATAATTCTCCCCCCTCTTCCCTCCCCAGGGGACTCACCACTCTTAGACGAGTTTGTGCTTGGCTACCAAGGGGCCCCAGCCTCTGCAGCATCCTTTCCTTTGCATGCTGCATGTCTATCATCTTGCTATTCTTTTTCCCCTCTCTTGGGGAACATGTCTGGGATGTTTTTGGGAATGTGTTCTGCATTTTCTGTACTCTGACATCAGAGCAGTGTCTCCACTGTATGTTTGTTCTTTCTGCACCTCAATTCCTTGTGGTTTTGCGTACTGAAGGTGGTCAGTCCTTTGTGATGGTATCCGTTTATTATTCAGAAAGATGTTGATGTAATTGCTGGACCTGTGGAATCCTGCTCTCACTTACACAATGGCGCTTTGCTTTTGGAGACTACGTATGATTCTCAAGTGCAGCACTTCACTCCTCCATTGCAATCCTGTTCATGTCGAGGCCCATCGAATGCTGAATTCTTCGTTGGTGTTATTTACACTAGGCTGCTCGATGGTCTCACCGAGGCAGAAATCCAAACTTATCTCTCTGATCAGGAGTCCATTGGGTGATGACAAAGATAGATGCATCCTTTTTCTCACGTTTGATAGAGCAGTGCTTCCATCAGATATCAAAGCAGGCTATGAAGTTATCACATTCTGAATCTGATGCACTGCTACCAGTATCATTGTTACAACCACACTCATGTCATGTTGACTCTGGACCAGATGTGTAACTTGTGGTAGGGATGCTCTTGAGGGCTATTGCCTGCCTTCTTCTCCCCATTGCATCAATTGCAATTATGACCATGCTGCCTCCTCCCAAGTATGTCACATGTATCTCGATGAGTGGACCATGCGGGAGATCCTGGTGAAGGTAAAAGTGACTTACCCTATCGCTCAGAAGTTATTGGCTAGTCGAAAGTCCTGCATTTTACCATATGGCACTTACAGTACTGTTTTTTCTACATCTCAGTCCACGAAGGACATGGCCATGCGGACTTGCGACCTAAATTCAGTACAGCAGTTGCAAAATGGCCAGTATAATGGCAGCATTCCTGTGTCCTTCTCCTCCAGCTGTGCAACAAGCTACTAAATTTTTGCTCCCACATTGAAATCACCTGCAGGCTGGAAAGAATGAAAGAAATACCCCCACAAAGACTTTTTACATCCCTCCAGCCCGAACCATCATTGACCAATCACAAAGGCTTCAAGAAATCAAACAAAGGCAAACAGTCTCCTCTTCATTGGTATCACCGACCTCCGTGTCACTGGTGCGCACTGTCACTGTTTTTCTGCCTGGACTCCACAGACCAACCGAGGGAGAATGTTAATGCCTCTGTAGATCTCATGGAACAAGATCCTATGGCGTATGCATCCTGTAACAGTGTCTTTGAAGGCTGGCACTCGGCAGCCGTAGAGGTGATACGCATTCATTTTTTTGCATCCTTCCCTTTCCTCGTCATGACTCTCCTCCAATTTGTGGCCTTAGATACAACAAGGAGGAATTACAGTTGCTCTTGGAATTGAAGGACTGTATTCCCTCTTGTGGGGAAGTCATGCTGCTGATCTGGGAAGACATTAATAATCATACTATTTTCCTGACTACCCGTCTTCTAGTTGTTGCAGTTCAACTTTTCCTTCCTCAATTCATCTTTTCTCTTTGTTCCGTTTATGTCCCTCTGTCATTCGATGTCACCAGGGCAAACCTACTCTGGCTTATTGGGCGGCTCCTCTCCAACACCTTGGACCGCTATTTCGAACTCCACCCATCGTCATCCTGCCTTCATCCATCGGAAGTGAGCTGAGGGGGTTTGGGCGATACCCTTCTCTCCTCAGAATCATGAGTGCTACAATACCACTTAAATTATGAGGAGGTTAAATCATGCTCTCACATCATTCCGATCCTCCACCGCAGGGCCAGACAATGTTCACATTCAGATGTTGCAGAACCTTTCTCTTATGGGCAAGATGGCAGGTTTCCCAGTCGCTGGTGTGAAGCCCCTGTCATACCCATACCTAAAAGCCTGGTAAGGACAAACGTCTTCCTTCTAGCTACTGCCCCATTTCTTGGACCAGCACTGAGCGAGGTGGCGCAGTGGTTAGCACACTGGACTCGCATTCGGGAGGACGACGGTTCAATCTCGCGCCCGGCCATCCTGATTTAGGTTTTCCGTGTTTTCTCTAGATCACTCCAGGCAAAGGCCAGGATGGTTCCTTTGAAAGGGCACGGCCGACTTCCTTCCGCATCCTTCCCTAATCCGAGCTTGTGCTCGGTCTCTAATGACCTCGCCGTCGACGGGACGTTAAACCCCAATATCCTCTTCCTATTGGACCAGCTGTGTTTGCATAATGGTGGAATGTATCATTCATGCCTCACTGATATGGTGGCTAGAGTCTCGCAATTTACTAACTGCTGCACAATGTGGATTTTGAGTGCGTCGTTCTGCACTTGACCATCTCGTCACTTTGTCAACCCCTGTCATGAATGGTTTTCTGCAGAAATACCTGGGTCTGGCCATGTTTTTTTGATTTTGAGAAAGCCTATGACACTTGCAGGAGGATAGGTACCATCCATACTCTGTACACGTGGGGTTTCTGAGGCCGCCTGCCCCATTTCCTTCATAAATTTTTAAAAGACAGAGTTTTCAAGGTGTGTATGGGTTCTGCCTTGTCAGTCACCTTATCCAGGAAAAGGTTATGCGCAGGGTTCCATCCTAAGCATCATCCTCTTTGATATCGCCACTGACCCTATTATGGCCTGTCTCCCACCAGGCATCTCTGGCTCCATTTTCATTGACGATTTTGCCATCCAGTGCAGTTCTCCACAGAGTTATCTCCTTCAGTGACATCTTCAGCATTGACTCAATCATCTTTACTCGTGGAGCATCGACAATATCTTTCACTTTTCCACTGACAATACAATTTGTATGAATTTGTGGTGGCACAATTGCTTTCTTCCACCATCTTTACATCTGGGGTCCGTTGCTCTTCCATTCATTTGAACTATGGAATTCCTGGGGCTCATGCTCAGTAGGAAACTTTCTTGGCACTCCCTTGTGTCTTACCTGGCCACCCACTGTACTCGGTCCCTCAGTGTCCTACATATCCTCGGCAGTACTTCCTGGGGAGCAGATCGGACTACCCTCCTCCGTTTTTACCGGTCCCTTGTCAGTTTGAAACTAGACGACGAGTGTTTAATTTATGCATCTGCACATCTGTCCATCTTACTCTGTCACAATATAATCCACCATCCATTTGGCCACTGGCACCTTTTACTCGCTGAGAATCTTTGTAGAAGCTGCCGAACTACCACTGTCGTGCCGATGTGATTTTCTCCTCAGTAGATATGCATGCTGTTTGTCTGCCCTGCCTGGCCACCCATTGTGTGTCCCCTCCTTCAATGACTCCTTTAACCACAAGTATGGGGCGCATCCCTCTTATCTGTTACCTCCTGGAGTTTGCTTTTGGCTATTGCTCCAGCAGCTTAACTTCTTGCTACCTGCATCTTTCCCAGTGGGTGTGAACCCTTCACCACCTTGGCTTTGTGCAGCAGCCCATGTTCACCTTGGACTTGATTCGCCTCCTAAGGATTCTACTCCAGACAAGCTCTATCATAGTAAGTTTCTCGATCTTCGCAAGGAACTTTGTGATAGTACCTTTGTGTACACTGAAGGCTCTCAGACTGACCGTGAAGTCGAGTGTGTTTTCGTCATTGGCACCGACGTTTTACAATATCGGAATCCGGAACACTAGAATCATTATTTACAGTGGAGCTCTTCAGCCTGTATCATGTCATGCAGTACATCCAGAAACACAGGCTTTTCCATTGTGTCATCTGCTCTGCTCACTCAGTGCCCTTCAGAGCCTCTGTTTACCATTCATCACTTAGTGCAATGGGCCCAGGGAAGCTTTCACTTGCTTGCTCTTGATGGGGCCACTGTGATGTTTATGTGAGTCCCTGGTCATGTCTATCTGACAGGAAATTAGGCTGCTGCTGCTGCCGCCGCCGCCGCCGAGGGTGAAGTCTTTGTATTTGAGCCTGCTAGTTCTCCCATTCCCTTCGATGATTCTGTGTCGCTGTCTGTAAGCAGTCGGCCCTCTCACCGCAAGAAGATCATTTATGCTAGGTTGCATATTGGGCACTGTCTTTTTAGCCATCACCATTTGTTAATGGTGACCCCCAACTACGTTTTACTCATTGTCATCAAGCGCTTTGACAGTTCACCATTTTGTAACAGAAAGTTTTTTTTTTTTTTTTTTTTTTTTTTTTTTTTTTTTTTTTTTTTACCACATAGCTGTCTTTCCTTCTATTGGTCGGGCTTAAAGTGTTGTCGCTTTTAACTCCTTTTTGTCTTTGTGTTCTACAGAGGCGCATATGACCTTAATTTTTTCTGTAGTATATGAATGGTTTCAAGTACCACATGAAAGAATTGATGTCTGTAGGGGTAAGTGTCAGATTACAAATCTGCAGGTCTATAACTTATTACTCTGTCATCTCAGTCAGTGATTTGGTAATGTGAAAGATGCAATGTTGCACTGTGCTTCAGAGTCCCTCTTAAATCTAATTTTTTCTCCTCAGTCAAGTAAGACTAGTCGTTAATGCAATGCAAGGGCTGTAAGTGTCACACTATTGAAGCACGTGAACTGTCCATTTTAGTTTCACCTCATGTCAAATACTGGCATACTGACAAAAGTCTCACAGTGTGTTTACTGCCATATGAAATTTGTGGTTATCAGTTAGTCATTGTTTTAAAACTACAGTGGCATTCATAAATATAATACTAGAAATAGAAATGCTTTACTCTACCCATCAACCATCCTTAGTCTGCACAAGAAGAAGTGAGGTAATCAGCCATAAAGATCTTTGGCAATTTACCCAATGATGTGCAGAATTGAATGGATAGTAAAATTAACTTCAGACACAAACTGAAATCATATCTACTCGACAACTCCTAATCTGTAGAAGAATTTATGGAAGTGAAGTAGTGTGAGATTTATTTATTTAAAGGTGTGAGAGAGAGAGAGAGAGAGAGAGAGAGAGAGAGAGAGAGAGAGAGAGAGAGAGAGAGAGAGTGAGAGTGTAGTTTGAAACTGATGTCCGGAAACATACCATTTCCGTGCTACAGCCATTTGAAAACATATTGGTGATGTAGCCACTTTTACAAGTAATTGATTAGGTGTGACCCAGTACATCGCTTGTTTTAAATTCCACTCATTAATAGCCAAAGAAATTGCTTTTGTACTCATTGATAGGTTCTCTTCAACATGATACAGTATGACCTCTTCCAGTTAAAGTATGCAGTGCCTCCGTGGGGCACCACAATCACATCTGCTGATAGTGAAAGTAGCCTTTCTTGAAGCTGTTGCATATTGTGGTGGGAAAAAAAAAAAAAAAAAAAGGTAGCGAGCAGTTCTTCTATTACTGGGAGCTCCGCTGTTCAGAAGGATCATGTTGGTGTATTTTGCGAATGTGTACTCAACCATGTTGCTATAGCACTCACAGACATGTGAATGAGGCTCAAACCAGGTCAGAGGGGTAGGACAGATATCAAACAACTTCAGCCGATCCGCTGTTACCACTCTCCACAGTGCCTATCCTATTGCATTCCTACCTAGCAAACATGTTTTCAAATGGCTGTAGCACGGAAATGCTATGTTTCCAGACAGGTTCCTGTTCAAAATATTACTTACTCACTCCTCTCTACCAGTCCTCGAAGTTTGTAATGGGAATTTCCGAACACACTGTATTTGTAAAACTGGCTAGTTCTGTATCAAAGCGAGAGATTGAATTTGTGATCCCTACAATATGCAAATAAACATCTGACTGACTAACTAAATAACTGACACCCCTCTGCATCGCGTTATTTAAATAACAACCAGGCATTCACTGAACCACATATTCCATAAAAATGCTATTGTGTTGCTAGGCAAAGGTTATTTATGATTTAAAATTGTGTTGTGTTCTCTTCATGTCACATTTATGCACAAATGTCTCCTGGCAGTGCACTGCTCATTGCTTCAATCATTTATCACTGTTGTATTCAGGGGAACTTAATTGTAGTTTTATACATGTCAGCTTTAACTGAAGCATCAAAAGTCAGATGACCCAATTGAGAGGAACGGAAAAGTGCACAAGATTAAAGTAACAAAAAAGTAACAACTTATTTAAAATAATGAACTGATAACACACAATTCTTGCTTAACTGCTGCATGTCCCTGTCATAGACATCAGTTTCTTATTACACTTGAAGTTAAAAGAAAGAAAAATAAAAGAAAAATCACCATGAATGGATTAACCGAATGGGACAAAAATTGGTGTAAATGATGTACATGTACAGTCAAACAAATGATTACAATTTTAGAAAAATTGGATGATTGAGAAAGAACTTGACAAATTGAGCAAGTCAATAATGTGTTGGTCCATTTCTGCCCCTTGTACAAGCAGTTATTTGGCTTGGCATTGATTGATACAGTTTTTGGTTGTCCTTCTGAGGGGTTTTTTTAGGTTAGAGAATTCCCTCCCTAGGCCCGACAAGACGCCTCCTGAGACGTGGCAAGGCAGGAGTAGGCAAAATGCAACAAGGAATAACAATATTAATGTGCTAATAGTAAACTGCAGAAGCGTCTATAGAAAGGTCCCAGAACTGCTCTCATTAATAAACGGTCACAACGCCCATATAGTACTAGGAACAGAAAGTTGGCTGAAACCAGACGTAAACAGTAATGAAATCCTAAACTCTGATTGGAATGTATACCGCAGAGATAGGCTGGACAGTGAAGGGGGAGGCGTGTTTATAGCGATAAGAAGTGCAATAGTATCGAAGGAAATTGACGGAGATTCGAATTGTGAAATGATTTGGGTGAAGGTCACGGTTAAAGCAGGCTCAGACATGGTAATTGGATGTCTCTATAGGCCCCCGGGCTCAGCAGCTGTTGTGGCTCAGCACCTGAAGAATAATTTGGAAAATATTTCGAGTAGATTTCCCCACCATGTTATAGTTCTGGGTGGAGATTTTAATTTGCCGGATATAGACTGGGAGACTCAAACGTTCATAACGGGTGGCAGGGACAAAGAATCCAGTGAAATATTTTTAAGTGCTTTATCTGAAAACTACCTTGAGCAGTTAAACAGAAAACCGACTCGTGGCGATAATATATTAGATCTTCTGGTGACAAACAGACCCGAACTAATTGAATCAGTTAATGCAGAACAGGGAATCAGCGATCATAAAGCAGTTACTGCGTCGATGATTTTAGCCGTAAATAGAAATATTAAAAAAGGTAGGAAGATTTTTCTGTTTAGCAAAAGTGACAAAAAGCAGATTACAGAGTACCTGACGGCTCAACACAAAAGTTTTGTCTCAAGTGCAGATAGTGTTGAGGATCAGTGGACAAAGTTCAAAACCATGGTACAATATGCGTTAGATGAGTATGTGCCAAGCAAGATCGTAAGAGATGGAAAAGAGCCACCGTGGTACAACAACCGAGTTAGAAAACTGCTGCGGAAGCAAAGGGAACTTCACAGCAAACATAAACATAGCCAAAGCCTTGCAGACAAACAAAAATTACGCGAAGCGAAATGTAGTGTGAGGAGGGCTATGCGAGAGGCTTTCAATGAATTCGAAAGTAACGTTCTATGTACTGACTTGGCAGAAAATCCTAAGAAATTTTGGTCCTATGTCAAAGCGGTAGGTGGATCAAAACAAAATGTCCAGACACTCTGTGACCAAAATGGTACTGAAACAGAGGATGACAGACTAAAGGCCGAATTACTAAATGTCTTCTTCCAAAGCTGTTTCACAGAGGAAGACTGCACTGTGCTTCCTTCTCTAGATTGTCGCACAGTTGACAAAATGGTAGATATCGAAGTAGACGACAGAGGGATAGAGAAACAATTAAAATCGCTCAAAAGAGGAAAGGCCGCTGGTCCTGATGGGATACCAGTTCGATTTTACACAGAGTACGCGAAGGAACTTGCCCCCCTTCTTGCAGCGGTGTACCGTAGGTCTCTAGAAGAGCGAAGCGTTCCAAAGGATTGGAAAAGGGCACAGGTCATCCCCGTTCTCAAGAAGGGACGTCAAACAGATGTGCAGAACTATAGACCTATATCTCTAACGTCGATCAGTTGTAGAATTTTGGAACACGTATTATGTTCGAGTATAATGTCTTTTCTGGAGACTAGAAATCTACTCTGTAGGAATCAGCATGGGTTTCGAAAAAGACGATCGTGTGAAACCCAGCTCGCGCTATTCGTCCACGAGACTCAGAGGGCCTTAGACACGGGTTCACAGGTAGATGCCGTGTTTCTTGACTTCCGCAAGGCGTTTGACACAGTTCCCCATAGTCGTTTAATGAACAAAGTAAGAGCATACGGACTATCAGATCAATTGTGTGATTGGATTGAGGAGTTCCTAGATAACAGGACGCAGCACGTCATTCTCAATGGAGAGAAGTCTTCCGAAGTAAGAGTGATTTCAGGTGTGCCGCAGGGGAGTGTCATAGGACCGTTGCTATTCACAATATACATAAATGACCTGGTGGATGACATCGGAAGTTCACTGAGGCTTTTTGCAGATGATGCTGTGGTGTATCGAGAGGTTGCAACAATGGAAAATTGTACTGAAATGCAGGAGGATCTGCAGCGAATTGACGCATGGTGCACGGAATGGCAATTGAATCTCAATGTAGCGAAGTGTAATGTGATGCGAATACATAGAAAGATAGGTCCCTTATCATTTAGCTACAAAATAGCAGGTCAGCAACTGGAAGCAGTTAATTCCATAAATTATCTGGGAGTACGCATTAGGAGTGATTTAAAATGGAATGATCATATAAAGTTGATCGTCGGTAAAGCAGATGCCAGACTGAGATTCATTGGAAGAATCCTAAGGAAATGCAATCCGACAACAAAGGAAGTAGGTTACAGTACGCTTGTTCGCCCAATGCTTGAATACTGCTCAGCAGTGTGGGATCCGCACCAGGTAGGGTTGATAGAAGAGATAGAGAAGATCCAACGGAGAGCAGCGCGCTTCGTTACAGGATCATTTAGTAATTGCGAAAGCGTTACGGAGATGATAGATAAACTCCAGTGGAAGACTCTGCAGGAGAGACGCTCAGTAGCTCGGTACGGGCTTTTGTTGAAGTTTCGAGAACATACCTTCACCGAAGAGTCAAGCAGTATATTGCTCCCTCCTACGTATATCTCGCGAAGAGACCATGAGGATAAAATAAGAGAGATTAGAGCCCACACAGAAGCATACCGACAATCCTTCTTTCCACGTACAATACGAGACTGGAATAGAAGGGAGAACCGATAGAGGTACTCAGGGTACCCTCCGCCACACACTGTCAGGTGGCTTGCGGAGTACGGATGTAGATGTAGATGTAGATGTATTATGCTAAATTATGCCCAGTTGGCACATTAGAACATCAAAATTCCAAGGTGGTTGTAAGTTCCCTCCCCATAATGCTCCAGATGTTCACAATTGGGAAGAGATCCGTTGACCTTGCTGGCCAAGGTAGAGATTGGCAAACATGAAGACAAGCAGTAGAAACTGTCACTGGATGTGGGTGGGCATTCTCTTGCTGAAATGTAAACCTGGGATGGTTTGCCAGAAAGGGATACACAGAATATTGTCAACGTATCACGTAAGTGTGCCTCAGATGACAACCAAAAGGGTCCTGCCCTAAAAGGAAGTGGCACCCCAGACCACAGCACCAGGTTGTCAGGCCATGTGGCGGGTGACTGTCAGGCTGGTATTCCACTGCTATCCAGGGCATGTGCAGACAAATCTTCAGCTGGAATCTCATTGACTGGCCCAGAATTGTCTTCAGTGATGAGTCCTGCTTCAAATTGAACCACAATAACAACCGAAAACGTGCTTGTAGATGCCCTGAACAGTGGTGGGATTCCAACCGGACTCTTGCCCGTCATATGACCTGACAACCAGAAGTGATAGTCTGTTGCACCATTTCCTTTCATAGCAGGACCAATTTGATTATCTTACATGGTACCCTTACAGGACAGTGCTATGTCTACAATATTCTATCCCCATTTTGTTGCCCTGCCTGGAAAGTCATCCTGCACTTACATTTCAGCAAGAGTATACCAACCCGTATGGAAGGAGAGTTTCTACTGCTTGTCTTCATGCTAGCCAAACACTATCTTGGGCAGCAGGATTGCCAGATATCTCCCCAACTGATAACGTTTTGAGCTTTATGGGCAGGGCCCCACAACAAGCTTGGGATTTTGATGATCTAACACTCCAGTTGGACATAATGTGGCATGAAATCCCTCAGGGGGACATCCAACAAGTCTGTCAATCAGTTCCAAGCTGAGTAACTGCTTGCATAAGGGTCAGAGATGGACCAACACAATATTGGTGTGCTAAATTTGAGAAGCTCTTTCTCCTGAATAAATCATTCAATTTTTCTGAAATTGTATTCATTTGTTTGTATGTTCATGTAACTTGACATCTGTTAACAATTTCCATCCCATCTGGGTAATTTACTCATGATTAGTTTCTTTTAAAAAGAGTTTACAAGGAGGAGAGAGAGTGTGTGTAATAATATCGTTTTCTTTGTTGCAGTGGACTTGAGGGAAGTAAAAGAGGTTCGCATAGGAAAAAACTCAAAGGATTTTGAAAAATGGCCGGAGGAAGCAAAGCGAATGGAGAATTTAAAATGTTTTGTTATATATTATGGCTTGGAATTCAGACTGAAAACACTATCAATAGCAGGTAATAAATTTTCTGTTATTTTGTTAGTTATATGTGCTTGCATATTTTTTGTGGTAGCAGTAGTGGCTTTGGTTGAAGAAAAAAAATTATTAGAGATAAATGTAACCTTTAATAAAACAAGCTCATTCAGCTCTCTTTATGCTTCACTTTCAGTGCAACTGCTGTACACTTAAATAAAGACTGAATTTGAAGGTTGATTAATGGAAAGATTTCTTTGGATACCATGAGATACTTTGGGATCTTGAAAGTCTCACATGTGTCCATGGCCAGAATGCCCTTGCTATTAATGTACCACATGTGAAACGAACATTGTGGTCTACCTACAGGTCTGAGGATTAGAATAGTCCCGAGGTATTCCTGCTTGTCATAAGAAGCGACTAAATGGAGTCCCACACATTTTGGCCTTTATTTGATTGTCCCCCGTCGGGTTTGACCGCCATTTTTCAAAATTTTCCGTAGAGTGAGCCAATTGGGGAAGGGCACCTTACATGGTGCATCGTGTCTATTGTGCACTGAGATCTTTAGCCAACTTTCTCGTCATCGCATTGCAGTGCCACTCATTCTCCATCTCTTGGGCGAGGACACCTTCCTGGGTGAGTTTTCCACCATGCACTATGCAGTGTCACTTCTGTGCTGACGATGCTCATGGACTTCTTTGCACCTGATATCCAGCATGGTAGCCGGTCCATTGTGGTAGGGCTGCCATGTACCCTGTTGGTTGTAGCCCCCTGACAACACAGGGATTGCTCTGCTGATGCCTGCACATTTAACTCCCCACATATGCCAACGAGTAGACGCCCATCACTCCGGGGCATCGGGACTCCCGGCAATGGCCATCCTGCCAGGTGGCCTTTGCTGTGGTAAGGTGGTGCCTGTGGGGAGGGCTCGTGGTCGGAGTGGGTGGTTATCAGAGTGGATGACATGCCATGAAATGTAGTACGTCATCTCTTGCTGGTGTTCTGCTGCCAGCTGTATCTAAGTGGGCAAAGTCTAACTTTAATGCTAAGAAATATGACCCAAAGTCATTCCCCTCCCTGGCCACACCATGGGAGGAACGCCAGGCTTAAGGATGGCAGTGAAGCTTAATTGACCCAGTACCTTGTATGTATGAGAGTTGATGGGGAATCTTTCATGTCCATGAAGACTCAGTTTTTTGTGGAGAATTTGGAGGACAAGTTTGGGGAGGTGGAGGGCTTGTCCAATATGCACCTTGGGTCAGTTTTGATAAAATCAGCATCCTCTGCCCAGTCAGGGGCATTACTCGCTTGTGGCAAGTTGGGGGATGTTTCTGTTACCATTACACCTCATAAGAGCTTAAATATAGTCCAGGGTATTATATTCCACAGGGACCTTATTTTGCAGTTTGATGATTAGCTGTGCGCCAATTTAGAGCAGAGAGGTGTTCATTTCATCCGGCGTGTCCATCAGGGCCTAAGGGATAATCAGGTTGCCACCAGTGCCTTCATCTTGGCCTTTGAGGGGTACACATTGCCCGAGAATGTCAAGGTGATGGTCTACTGCTGTGATGTCACGCCATATATCCCTCCCACGATGCGGTGCTTTAAGTGCTGGAAGTTCGGCCATGTCTTCCCACTGTACTTCCAGCCCTACCTGTCGAGATTGTGGACGTCCATCGCATCCCAATAATCCATGTGCCCCACCTCCCATCTGTGTCAACTGCGGAGAGCGTCGTTTACCTTGATCGTCAGACTGCAGAATTTTACAGAAAGAGAGGAAAATCATAGAACATAAGACCCTGGAGCGACTGACCTACACTGAGGCTAAGAGGAATTTTTAGTGCCTACATTCTGTGGCTATGGCCACCTCATATGCCAGTGCTACGAGAACAATTGTCACCCCCATCAGTTCCTTGAATTCCTGTTGCATCTCAGAACTGGGAGACACCACCTGCCCCCTTGACTGGGGGGCTGGGGTGTCACTTCCATCCCTGTTGCTCCTGCACCACCTACTTTGGCAGCAACACCCCCCCCCCCCCCCCCGCCACCCCAACCATTGGGGATTTCAGTCCCCACTTCTGAGACAGAGAAGCGTAAGGCTTCTTCAACTCTTCTCACTAGGAAGGGGTCCCTTGGGTCACTCCCTTCCCAGGTTTCTGCTAGTGGGAAAGACGACACCCGCCAGTGGCTGAAGAGCCCAAAAGGAGCTGGTCGTAGGGCTTCACGCTCATCCTTAGTCTTGGAGACTGATTCAGTGGAGTCCTCCCAGCCAGTGAAACCCAAGGAACACCACAAGAAATCGAAAAAGAAGACCCATAAGAACAAGGAACTTGCGGTGCCACCCACACCACCTCTACCTACAAGCTCTGTGTCTGAGGATGGGGTGGAGATTCTGGCTTACACTGAGGGCCTGGATCTTGCCGGACCCTCAGACACAGTGGATACAGGCTGCTCAGGCAAAAAGTCAGTGGCAGCAGATGATCCTGAGATGTAAACTGCCTCATTGAATGTTCCATGCCTTCCCATTCTCACAATGATGTCATCCCCCAGTCGAATTTTGCAGATTTTTTCCACTGTCTGGCTGAGCTATGGCAACTGTTAAGCTTTACACCTGCTTTCTGCATTGCCCTCCAGGAAACCTGGTTCCCAGCAATGCGGACCCTTCCCCTCCGCAGGTATAAGTGATATTACAGGAACTGTAGCAACTGTAATCGAGTGTCAGATGGAGTTCGCCTGTGTGTCCTAAACTCAGTCTGTAGTGAAACTGTTCCCCTTCAAACCCCTCTTGAAGCTGTGGCTGTCAGAATACGGATGGCACAGGAAATAACTGTCTACAATATATAACTTCCTCCAGATGGTGCAGTACCCCTGAATGTATTAGGTGCACTAATTGATCAATTCCCTAAACCTTTCCTACTTTTGGGAGATTTCAGTGTGGCTTGAGGTAGTTACTCGGCCATTGATTTATCAATTTGCAGTCCAGTACTTTTCCCATCTATCCACAGGAGGGCACATGGCAACGTGTGTGGTAGTGACCACTTCTACATCTTTCTGTCACTGCCCCGGCATTCGTTGACTCTCCCCCGCATAGTAACATCGATTTGATGGTTGATCAGGTGACTACCACAATTGTTTCTGCCACAGAAAATGTGATCCCTCGCTCTTTAGGGTGCCGCCGGCCAAAGTCAGTTCCTTGGTGGCCGCCGGAAGTTGCTGAGGCAATTACAGATCGTCGGTGAGCTCTACAGCAACATAAGTGACTCCCTTCCCTAGAGCATCTGATAGCCTTTAAGCAGCCCCGTGCCCGTGTACACCAGCTTATAAAACTACGGAAACAGGAGTGTCGGGAGAGGAATGTGTCGACCATTGGGTGCTGTACATCACCTTCCCAAGTCTGGACAAAGATCAGACATCTTTTTGGGTATCAAACCCCAGCAGGCATCCCTGGCATTACTGTCAATGGCGTGCTATGTACCGATGCAAATGCGATTGCTGAGCACTACGCTTTAGCCTCTGCGTCGGAGAATTACCCCACAGTCATTCACCCTCTCAAACTTTGGATGGAAAGGAAAGTCCTCTCGTTCACTACACACCACAGTGATCTGTCAGGGACGTATCTGCAGCAGCTCCCATTTGCCAAAACATCTCAATGGATACTTGTTGTAAACACCCCCCCCTCCTCCCCCCCCCCCCCCCACCTCCTTGTATCAACTATCTCGATGATTTTGTGCTCATATGGCCCTCCTTTGAGAAACATCTGCAGAATTTTTGGCTTCTATTTCAGACTCTGCTGGACATGGGCCTCATGTGCAATCTGGATAAGTCACTCTTCCTTCAGCACACTGTTGAATACCTTGGGCACATCCTTTATCATTGTGGGATCCAGCCGATGAACAGTCACATCACTGACATTGATGCTCTTCCTTGACCCACTACTCTGAAGGAGCTCCAAGCTTTTCTAGGCAAAATTGTTGATTATCATAAATTCATCTCACAAGCGGCTACTATTGCGCATCCTCTTAATCAGTTACTGAAAAAGGCACGCTGTTTGATTGGATGTGTATGTGTTACCAAGCTTTCACAACTTCGAAGGACAGTCCTCATTTAGCTCCTTTCTTCACTACATTACAACCAGATAAGTAGCTTGTCTTGCTCACTGGAATGCCCCAGTTTGGGATGGGGACTGTGTTGGCCAATTGCAATCTTAACAGTTTGGAGCATCCCATAGTGTTTGTCTCAGAGGTGCTCAACACAACACAGAGAAATTATTCCCAAATTGAGAATGCTGTCGCTATTATTTATTCAATCAAGAAATTTCATGTGGTTTCACGTGGTTTGAAGTTTCACCTTGCCGTCGACCACAAGCCATCAGTCTCCCTCTCTAGTCTCACAGTGCACCTAGCAGACAAAATGGTTCCCAGGCTGCATTGGTGGAGCCTGTTCCTCAGCCGTTACCATTATGAGATTTATTTCCATCTAACGGCTACACTCCAACAAGGGTATTTTCCCGCATCTTTGTGTAGGTCCTGACCCTGTTTTCAACCAGGAGGAAATCCTTTGTTTTTATCTCAGTGAGAAAGCTCAGCAGGTAGTTGACAGCTTTCCTATCATGAGGTCAAATACTGCTCACACTATAAAAGTGCAGATCCTGTTCTCTGCCAGGTATGGCAACATATCCAGTGGGTATGGCTGGAATAACCTGCAGCATGAACGTTGTTTCTGGTCCATAATTATTTTGTACTGCATCCCAGAGTGACTTTTGTCGATTGTGTAATCTTCTTGATGACGGAAATCGCCGTGCTGTGGGGGGTCATTATGACTTCCCTCAGGTGGGACACACTATGGCTCTTGCATCACAGCCACTGGGTGGGGTCAAGGACAAAAATGTGTGCTCGCCACTGAATCTACTGGCCTGATGTCAGTGGAGTAACTGAACATGTAATTGCTGCTTGTCCGAAGTGTGTAGGTCACCAGACTGCTCTGCTGTATTGTTACTCATTGTGGCTGGTGCCCACACAGCCCTGGGAATGTGCCCACTAGGATTTCGCTGGCCCGTTGTGGGACACATTTTGGTTGCTCGTCATTGGTGCATACTCCAGATTCCCGTACATTGTTAATTGCTCCTCTGTGACAGTGTACCCTCACCTGCATCTTTACCATTGAAGGTCTTCTCTGCACTGGGGTGACAGAAAACAGGATGCAGTTCACCTCTCAGATCTCTGAAGACTTTCGTGTGCAGAATGGCATCCACCATGTTGGGGCACCTCTGTTTCTCTTGCAGTCCATTAAGAGGCAGAACACCTCATATGGACCTTAAAGATGCAGATGGAGTACATCTGGGCACCCCAGCAGAAGAGGCACTCACGCATTTTGACAGTTCTTGCAGGTCAACTCCTTTTGGCAAGAGGGGCCCGGCTGAGTTACTCAAGATGCACTAGCCATGCATAATGCTGCACCTCATGACACCAATTCCTCACTTGCTTCTTGCACTGCTATCGATGCACTGCAACCAGGGAGTGCCACCAGGGCTCACACCTTTGGTCGCTTTGATCTTTGGATTCCAGCAGTCGTCCACAGACAGCAAGGTTGGCGTATCTTCATGTGCTGTAGACAGGTGACAGGCTGGTGGCCTGCCATTGCAAACCATGGGTGAGGGAAAGGCTACTGCCACCTCAGTGTGCAGCTCCCAAGCCATCTCTTGGGACACCACCTCTTTCGTTGGTCTAGCCTCCTGTGCTGTGATTCCCCTTATTTACTACCTTTTCTGACTCACCCACTCCCTCTCAAGCAAGATCGTCAGCGCCCAGTGGCAGACGAAGTCAATCAGTGGGCAGAGATGCTGTGCAGCTCACAGGAGACACTTCAGCACATTCCTTCTCGTGCCTCTGACAGCCCGGACCTCCACATAGCTCCCATGCCAGCATTGACACCCGTAGCAACTTGTGTCGCACTGCACTGTGTCTGCCCACAGTGGAGTCATCATGACACAGGAACTTCCGGACCTACTCTCCAACTGCTGCAAACAGGAGCTTCTGTCTACACTGTGGGCAACAGTCTAAAATTCCTGGGAGGTTGTGGGCATCCCTCGGATGTCTATTTCTCATGAATTCTAATTGCAGTAGCATTCCTTCAGTAACCACCGGACCTACCCTCCAACTGCTGCAAACAGGAGCTTCTGTCTACACTGTGGGCAACAGTCTAAAATTCCTGGGAGGTTGTGGGCATCCCTCGGATGTCTATTTCTCATGAATTCTAATTGCAGTAGCATTCCTTCAGTAACCACCTGAAGCCCTGATGATGAAGCTATGCTTAAAAATGTACATACCCACTCCAGGTTGAGAGATGGCTCTGTTAAGAATTCTATAAAATCAAAAGTGATAGAGAAATGTAAGTATTTACAGACTGCAATGATTGAAAGTAAATGAGCTATTGTAAAGATGGTAGATGGTTTTTATTTTTAAGTTTTCCACATATTAATATTGCTTCAGTAATACAGTTTTTAGTTTGTAATTCTTAATTTTACACAGCCAGCCATGGTGGCCAAGCAGTTCTAGGTTCTTCAGTCCGGAATTGCGTTGCTGCTATGGTCACAGGTTTGAATCCTGCCTCGGACATGGATGTGTGTGATGTCCTTAGGTTAGTTAGGTTTGAGTAGTTCTAAGTCTAGGGGACTGATGACATTAGATGTTAAGTCCCATAGTGCTTAGAGCCATTTGAACCAATCTTAATTTTACATTTTACAACAAACATCTCTGAATGATGTTTGGGACCCAGAATAAATGGTTCCACTAATCATTAATACATCTCAATGTCTTGGTAGCTTTTTCAGAATCGGAGTGCACTTTGTGGATAAGAGGCCTTGACTACTTGGTTAACGATACAATAAGATCACCATACCCACTCCAGGTTGAGAGATGGCTCCGTAAAGAATTCTATAAAATGGAAAGTGGCAGAGAAACGTAAGTATTTACAGACTGCAGTGACTGAAAGTTCTCAGTGGTTATTGAAGCTTAATAAAGTAACTTTTTCTTTTTGTATTTTAGTGTCACACTGAAAGACCTAAAGGCATTCCTTCCTCGTGTCAACTGCAAAATTCCAACAAATAAACTTCGGGATGTCTTTCAGGAAGTCGATACAAGGAAACGAATGGAACTAGGATTTGATGATTTTGCTACTCTTTACCAAAAGCTTATGTTTGATAACAATGTAAGACAATTTAGGCCTGTAAAATCAATATTTGTTTGCCACAGCTTCAACACAGAACAAGTGATTAAGTATATTTCCATTATTTATTCCAGATGTATAGTGAAAGTTTTAGTAAGTTATTCTCTGATTACTCTGAAAATGGTAAAACAGTAACATTGCAAGAATTTCAAAGTTTTCTTAGTCAAGAGCAGAGAGACCCAATGGGAGATGATGAAAGAGAAGTCTCTTCCTTTATGAGGAATTATTTGCAAGATTCACAGCGAAATGTCCAGGAGCCATACTTCACAATCTTTGAGGTATGGGTCAATAGATACTGATGTTGGCGTATTCACTTTTAACCAAAATATACTAAGTAATTGAGACGTTATATTTTGTCATATGCTATACATTATGTAGCATATGAGAAAATATATTGTGGTACAATGTACAATATATAAATAGTTAACAATCACAATATATTCTAGACCAACTGTAAATGTGTGTGTGTTTTTTTAGTTTTTGATGTCTTCCTTACTAACATTACTGTTAGCTATTGGTAAACACATGACAATGAATTGACTGCTTTTCTTTTTCTTCATTGAAACTGTCAGCAGTTATCAAAGATGATTATGATTCATTTTATTTATTTATGTGTTTTATTTTTTGTTTGAGAAACTTTGTGATGAGTGAATGAAGTGCTGATTTGTGATGATATTGTTTTCAGTTTATGGATTTTCTTTTCTCGAAGCAAAATGAAATTTGGGATGAACGATATGATAAAGTCTACCAAGACATGACGAAACCGTTGTCACACTATTGGATTGCCTCATCACACAATACGTAAGTAAACATCACACAGTAATAAAATACATCTACAAAACTAGTATTTTAAACCAGGGCAAATAATAATGAAAGGCTTGCACTTCGTTACCCACAAAATTAGAGACCACTGTCCTTAACATCAGTTTGCTGCAGAATTTGTAATATTGGTAATTTTCGCCTCACAAACATTAGTATACGCTCAATAGTAAATGCCTGATGACCTGAAGTTATCAAACAATTGTAATGTAAAAGAAATGAACCATCGCTTAGCAGCAACATAATCTATTATTCTTTATCTTTGTGCTCCTGTCTGGCGGCTGTCAGTCTCTATGCACACATATTGATTAATGATTGAAAAAGAATTCTGTTTTCTCAAGACAAATGAGGAGTAGAGCGCTTCATCTTTTACTGTTTCTATTCCATGAAAGGTGGACACAGACTTTCTGCGTTCTGCAATCTGTATTTTATAATTTGTGCAAAATAGTCTGTAAATGTGCTAATTGTCTTCTCAATCAGAAAACATATAGTTTTATGTAATTAATTATGAGCAGGCACCATCAAGAGGACATTAATCTCAAGTATTGCCTCAAAAGTGTAACAACAAGTTTACTGTTACCAGTCACCATTTTATTTATTTGCACGACGCGTTTCTAAAGTTTAAACCTCCATCATCGGGTGGATTTACATTAGTTAGTATGACATTTGTGTGTGTGTGTGTGTGTGTGTGTGTGTGTGTGTGTGTGTTGTGTTACGATTTTTTTGGAGGAACTTGTGGCACTGTTTCCTGCGGTCACAGGTTCCTTTCGCTGTTGTAACACATCACATGTACACTGGCACATTTGTAAACAAATGTGACAGTATACTTGTGATGTGTTACAACAGCGAAAGGAACCTGTGACCACTGGAGACAGTGCCACAAGTTCGTCCAAAAAAAATCGTAACACCACACCACACCACACCACACACACACACACACACACACACACACACACACACACACGTACGTCATACTTACTAATGTTTCATTTAATGTCGATAACAGTCACGGTAAAGCGTAACCTAAAATGTTTGCATTTAAAAAAAAAGTGTGTTATATATGAAGTGTGCTTATTTAGACAATTTATCCTTAAGTATTTCCATCTCCTCATTACTTAAATGTTAATCATTTTGTATCAGTTTATCTCCAGAAATTACAATCGTGCTGATAGACTTAACGCAGGATTGAGGCAGGAGGAACATTATTGTTTTCCTATCATTTCTGAAACAATCATTTTGAATTGTGTAGTGTTCATTTCTCTTAAAGTTAGTCCATCCGTGTAGGACTTCATTGCGGTCATGAAAACATGCGGAAATGATAATGTTGCTTCCTACTGATCACAAATAAATTAATCTGCTGCTCCATGTCCAAAGAATGTCAGGTATTTAGTGACTTGTTACAATAAGATAATTCAATCAATCTCTGATTCTGTTGCCAAGTTACACACAAAATAACATTATATCTTCGACGTCACTTGGTGAAACTCAGTTGCCCTTTTCTCACATGATATGATGTGAACCATGGCTGAAGGGCAACAGGCAAATTCCGTTTTCTTAAATTTCTGAAAAGCATTTGACACGGTGTCCCACTGAGAACTGTTAATGAAGATACAAGCATATGGAATAGGTTCCCACATGTGTGATGGCTCGAAGATTTTCTTAAGCAACAGAACCCACTATGTTGTCCTTGACAGAGAGTGTTCATAAAAGACAGGGGTATCATCAGGAACCTGATAAGCACATTTCATGAACTGTCTGTGGCTGAGAGAGATCCTACCCCATCTTTGGGCTGCTGGGCCCAAGAATTCATAGAGGTTGGGATTATTTTTTTTTGTTGAGAGCTCCAATATTAGGCTTATAATGGAGCCCGTTGGGATATGGCTACCAAGGAGTGGAAGAAATTCAGTGTTTAGTCTATGTGCGTACTGGGAGGGAATTTGGGAAAGGGGTGAGGCATCGGTGTGCCAAGATGTGGAATGTGTTCTTTCGGATGCCATGAAGATCACAGCTTGCCAATAGTGTATTGCTTCCGGCCAGAAAAGATTCTACGGGTTTTTGGCAACTATCCCAAGTGGTTAAGACAGCTGGTCTTGCCTGCAAGACGAAGGTGGAGCTCACCATGTATAGCATTGTTGACATGAGCAAGTGCGAATCTGTGGTACAGAGTGAAATGTAGAGTCTGAATCAGAGGCTCAGATGGTTCTGTGATCATGTTGGCTGCAGATTCCATGACTTGGGTCATAGGATGAGGAGTTGCAGTTTCTTTAGGTTTGAGGATCTCGAAAAAGTTCAAACCGAGGTACAGTCTTGAAGCGAGTAGGTTAAACACAAGGCGGTGGTAGACATAAACAATGATATTATAGTTGTAAATAGTTGTTGCTGTTGCTGTGTTGGGAAAGAACTAGAGTTCAAAGCGCTCATACCAAGGACTGTAGCCTAAATAAGTTCAGTAGAAATGTTCACCAGTAACTTAATGGAGTTCAGGAAGAATATATTAATTCAGTTACTGTTAAAAGTAATTTATCTGGTGATGAATTTTCAGATAGTAACTGACTCATCCAGTTATAAATGGTGGTGACTTCAGTCTACCCTCGATATGTTGGCAAAAATACAGATTTAGGGAAGGTGGTAGGCATAAGACATTGTCCAAAATTCCACTAAATCCTTTCTCTGAAAATTGTTTTGAGCAATTATTTCAGGGGCCTGCACAACCTTTAAACGGTTGTGGCTACATACTATTTATTTATGTTTACTGGATATTTTCTAGGACTTTTGGTCCTGCACAGGGTGGCATTGATTTTAATTTCATGGTGTTGTGTCTGGGCTTGTGAATGAGCTGTCTGTCCTTGTCGTGGTTGCGTTGTATCTCGATATCCTAACTATCGGGAACATATTTGAATTTTGCCCAGCATTATGGCTCATAAACAGATTGCTCGCTTTAACTCGGTCACTGAGTGAAGGATACTGGGAGCAGAAGCTTTTGATCTTTTCATAGCACATTGGCTGCCCCACTTCCCCCTCCCAGAGCAGCCATCTTATAGCTTATAAGAGAAATGAAAATGTAATGGATTACTGCATCACGAAAGTGACACGAAAATTTATGGTGAGTTGCTAGAAAGATCAGGTATAGCCCCTTCGCTCATTTTTATAAACAATATTAACATTCTTTATGAGCAAAATGACACATGGAGCATCTCTGTATTCACAATAGCCACTTGCTGCTATGGCACACTAAACTGTTACATAGCTAAGTTTGGCAATGAGCATAAAATTACCGGAGTGGCACAAAATCAACTGACTTTCACTGAAGAAGGGGTGGGGTGGGGGGGGTGGGGGGAGGGGGGGAGCAAGTTGGAAGTGTGAGATCTGTAGGTATGTGCTTGGTAGTATTAAACATTTTAAATGCTAGCCTGCAAGATTCTTTCTATTTTAGTTTGGCTATCATTCTTATTGCTCATTTCTGCATTTTGAATGATTCTTTCTATTTTAGTTTGGCTGTCATTCTTATTGCTCATTTCTGCATTTTGAATGTTCTCTCAGTGTTTGTTTTGAAGGTGTCTCCCCCACCAAATTATGTCATAATTGAATGAAGAATGAATTAGCTAAACCCCTTAGTGACAAATAATCCCGAGGAAATAGTGCTTCATGACAGATACAGGAATTGGTGACCATAAGGTTGTTGCAGTGAGATTAAATTCCTTAACAACCAAAACCATCAAAAATAAATGCAAAATATATTTTAAAAAAGCAGGTATAAATTTGCTTGATACCTTGTTAAGAAGCACTCTCTCTTCCTTTCATGCTGAATATGCAAGCATTGACCAAGTATGGCTTAAATTTGAAGAAATAATGTTGGAGGAAATTTAGAGTTTTATACCAAGTAAATTAATGAAAGATGGAACAGAAGCACAATGGTACACAAAATGAGTCAGGGTAATATTGCACAAGCAATGAAAACAGCATGCCAGATTTAAAAGAAAACAAAATCTCTAAGATTGGCAGCAGTTTTCAGGTTTTCACAACTTAGTGTGGATTTCAGTGTAGGTGCTTTTAATAGTTTACACAGCAAGACTCTGTCTCAGAATCTGGCAGAAAATCCAAATAGATTTCACAATAATAATAATAATAATAATAATAATAATACAGAAAGGACATATTGCTCCTCACCACGTAGAGATTGTGTTGAGTTGCAGACAACCACAGTTGAAAAGAATGTTAGAAATCTTTCATCTTTCAGTCAGTCTTTCTTCAGAAGTGTGTGTGTGTGTGTGTGTGTGTGTGTGTGTGTGTGTGTGCGCGCGCCCCCCCCCTCCCTCCCCATAACACACACACACACACACAGAACCACTGTCATCTCTGAGTGCTGAGGCCTGGCTGTGGCTGTGGCTGTGTCTGTGTCTGAAGTGAGCAGCATTCTAGCCGGGCTGGATAGTGGGTGGGAGTAAGGAAGAGGTGTGGGGTACAGAGGGGAAGGGATAGCAGGATAGTGGTGGGGGAAGATGTTAGTGCTGCCCCTGGGAATGTGCAAGGGCATGGTGGGGGTAGGTTAGACCTACTAGATGTAGCATTGGGAGGCTTTGGCTGGGGGAGTGGGGAGGAGGTAAAGGGAGGGGAGAGAGTACAGAAGTAGAGAGGGAGGGGACACACATATGCAGGTGTCTTGGCGGCGTGGAAGGCATGTGTAGTGCTGAGTGGAAGAAGGGAAGGGAATGGGCAGGTGGAGGACAGGGACTACCTTTCTTTGTGCCTTGAAATGCAGAATATCCTACTCGCTACCCTCCCCACCTCTCCCACCATGAGATTCTGCCATCCACCCAGTCTTCACAGTATCCTTGTCTGTCCCTGTTTCTGCTCCCAAGTCCATGTCTCACGGCTTCTGTCCCACACATCTTATCGCCTATTCCAGGCCTGTCACAGACACCTCCTCCCCTATCACATGCAGGACCACTTTTGAAAGCATCCATGTGATCCATCACCTTAGCTGTCAGCACCCGACGTGACAACAAATAAACTGTTCTTCTGCATGGATGGCCACTGCCAAACTGTGGCCAAGAGACAGAGGAAGAACCCATTTGCTGAACATGCTGCCCAACACAGTGTAATTCACTTTAATGACTACTTCACAGACTGTGCCATCTGAATTCTTCCCATCAACACCAGTTTTTTCTGAATTGTGCAGGGGGGAACACTCCTACAACATATCCTTTGTTCCAATAATGCCTCCGGCCTCAACCTTTTGCTAGTACCTGATCTCCACCAGCTTATCCCCTTCCCTGCTCCCACTCTAGTACTACACACACCTTCCATACAACAAATGCACCTACATAGGGCTTTCCCCTTCTCTACTTCTTATTTATTTATTTATTTATTTACATGTCTAATTCCGCAAGACAAAATTGAGGAGCAAATCTCCGAGGTCGTGGAATGTATCAGTACATGAAATTACAACATAAAAGTAATAATAGATAAAATAAAATATTTTTGAACACACAAAAGCTGAGCTATAAGTTTAAGTAAACACAATCAACAACATAACACAGGAATCAGCTTAATTCTTCAAGGAACTCCTCAACTGAATAGGAATGCCATGAGGAAACTCTTCAGTTTAGATTTGAAAGCATGTGGGCTACTGCTAAGATTTTTAAATTCTTGTGGTAACTTATCGAAAATGTATACAGCAGTATACTGCACACCTTTCTGCACAAGAGTAAAGGAAGTGTGATCCAAATGCAGATTGGATTTCTGCCGGATATTAACTGAGTGAAAGGTGCTAATTCTTGGAAATAAGCTGATGTTGTTAACGAGAAATGACAATAAAGTATATATACATTGAAAGGGCAATGTCACAATACCCAGACTAGTGAACAGGGGTGACAAGAGGTTCATGAATATACACCACTTATTGCCCAAACTGCCCGATTCCGAGCCAAAAATATCCTTTTACAGCTGGAAGAGTTACGCCAAATTTTGATAGGACATAAGGGAATGAAAATAAGCAAAGTAGACTAATGTTCTTATTGAATGACCACTTACTTCAGATACTGTTCGAATAGTAAAAATGGCAGCATTAAGTCTTTGAACAAGATCCTGAATGTGGGCTTTCCACGACAGTTTACTGTCTATCTGAACACACAGAAATTTGAACTGTTCAGTTTCACTAATCATATGCCTATTCTGTGAAATTAAAACATTGGATTTTGTTGAATTGTGTGTTAGAAACAATAAAAACAGAATCTTACTGTGATTTAGCATTAATTTTCTACAAGCCATGAAGTTAAGTCATAAACCGTACTATTTGAAGCAGAATCAATCCTTCACAACCAAGCTAGTGTCATCAGCAAACAGAAATATTTTAGAATTACGCGTAATACTAGAGGGCATATCATTTGTATAAATAAGAAACAGGAGTGGCCCTGACACTGATCCGTGGGGCACCCCCCTGCCCCCCATTTGACTGTGCCCCACTCGGACCCCACATCACAGCCATTCTTAACACTGTGAATAATGACCTTTTGTTGTCTGTTCTTAAAGTAAGAGGTGAACCAATTGTGAGCTACTCCCTGTATTCCATAATGGTCCAACTTCTGGAGAAATGTTTTGTGATCGACACAAACAACTTAGTTAAATCAAACAATATGCTTAGTGTTTGAAACATTTCCTTTAATCCATCCAGTACCTCACAGAGAAAAGAGAAAATGGCATTTTCAGTTGTTACATGACTTCTAAAGCCCAATTGTACATTTGATAACATATTATCTAATGTAAAATGATCAATTATCCTTACATGCACAGCCTTTTCAATAACTTTAGCAAACACTGATGGCAAAGAAATAGGTCTAAAATTGTCTACATTATCCCTTTCTCCCTTTTTATGAAGCGGCTTTACTACTGAATACTTTAATCATGCAGGAAACTGATCATTCTTAAAGGAAAAATTACAAATATGACTAAATAGAGGGTTAACATGTGCAGCACAATACTTAAATATTCTGCTAGGCACTCCATCATATCCAGAAGAGTCCTTAGTCTTCAGCGATTTAATTATTTACTCAGTCTCCCCCATATTAGTATCACAGAGAAGTATTTCAGACATCAGTCTCGGAAAGGCTTTTCTGAGGGAGTTATATAGTTCCCTATAGGAACAAAGTTTTTATTTAATTCACCAGCAGTGCCCAGAAAATGATTGTTAAATACTGTACATGTATCTGATTTATCAGTAACAGAAATGTTTTTACTACACACCGACTTTATATCATCGACCTTGTGCTGCTGGCCAGACACTTTCTTCACAATTGACCATATGGTTTTAATTTTATCCTGTGAATTTGCTATTCTATTTGCATACTACATACTCTTTGCATTCCTAATAACATTTTTAAGCACCTTACAGTACAGTTTGTAATGGGCTACTGTAGCTCGATTGTGACTACTTCTAACATTTTGATATAATTCCCACTTTGTTCTTATCCCACTAGTCAGCCACCCAGGCTGCCTTTTTCTAGTAGTATCCCATTTAGAATGATCTAATAAAAAGCAGCTCTCATAGATCATGAGAAATGTTAAGGAAGCATTACATTTGTCATCTATGTTGCCGGCACTATAAACATCCTGCCACTCTTGTTGCTTGACGAGGTTTAAAAAACTCTCTATTGCCGATGGATTAGCCTTTCTGCATAGTTTGTAATTATATAAAACATTTGTTTGAGCACAAAAGCCTTATAGTGTTAAAATTTGTGCATCATGGTCTGAAAGGCCATTCAGCCTTTGTCTGACAGAGTGCCCATCTACTAATGAAGAATGAATGAAAATATTGTCTATGGCTGTGCTACTGTTCCCTTACACCCTAGTTGGAAAAACACAGTCTGCATCAGATCATATGAATTTATGAGATCTACCAACACCCTTTTTCTTGCACTCTCATGTGCAAAAATAATATTGAAGTCACCACATATAACTAATTTCTGGTACTTCCTACAAACCCTCTCTAGGTTGAGCAGAAGTGCTCTGAAGTCAGAGTTAGGGGACCTATAAACAACAGCAATTAGAAGCTTAGTTTCACCATATTCAGCTGCCACTGCACAACATTCAAATATTTGTTCAGTATAGTTCCGTGATATATCTATTGACTCAAACGGAATACTGTTCTTTTATGTGCATGGCCAGTCCCCCACTGTGCAGGGAACTCCTTCAATAACAGCATGCTAATCTATATTTTGTTAAAGGAAGCCTCTGAATTGTCACATTATTTTAAGTGGTGCTCCGATATACCAATGATGTCAGAGTCAACATCTATAAGCAGTTCACTAACTTTATCTAATACCTCTCATATTTTGACGAAATGTGCTAATTCCTTCTCTACTTGGACACCTGACCTCCTCTGAAGGTGATCCATTAGTTAGAGGGACTTTCTTTAATCAGGTATACCTATCAGCTAACTTCAATCTAAAAAACATGCAGCTCTAATACTAACTACTATAGGAATTTTTCCACGAGTGATCCCACCACCACCCACTACACTGTCACCTATAAACTTTGCGAGCCTCCCCTTCCTATACCTATTGAGGTGTTGGGGGGGGGGGGGGGGGGGGGGAGAATGTGTGGGCCATGTCTTGCATCTAGGTCTATGCAGAGATATGAGCCATAAGTCAAGGGGTTGCAAGCAGGGTTTGAGTAGGGATGGACCAGCATACTGTGTAGGTTTGTGGGTGATAGAACACCACTGTGGGAAGCTTGGGAAGGATAGTGGGTAAGACATTTCTCATTTCAGGGCACAATGAGAGGTAGTCGAAACCATGGTGGAGAAAGAGATTCATTTGCTCAAGTCGCAAGGTTAATGCTCCTCTGTGGCTGGACAGTGGGACTTCAAGGAAGTGGTGGGTGACTGGAGAGATAAGGCATGGGAGATCTGTGTCTGTACAGTGTTGGAGGGTAATTACGGCCTGTGAAGGCCTCAGTGAGACCCTTGTTATATTTTGAGAGACACAGATGCTGGTGTTGGTAGGATGGATCCAAATGGCACAGGCTGTGGAGCAGTCATTGAAATGAAGAACCCTTTTGTTGGGTAGCATATTCAGAAACTGAGAATTCTAACTGTTTCATAGCCACAGATTGTTGGTGGCTACTCATGCAGACAGATAGCTTGTTGGTTGTCATGCCCATGAAGAATACAGCGTAGTGCTGCATCTTAGCCTGCAGATCACGTAACTGGTTTCAAAGGTAGTTCTGCTTTCGATGGGATAGGTGATGCTTGTGACAGGACATGAGTAGGTGGTGGTGGGAGGATGTGTGGGACAGGTCTTTCACATAGTTCTGTTACAGGATTAAGAGCTATAAGGCAAGGGATTGTGAGCAGTATTTGAGCAGGGATGGACAAGGATTGTGGAGGTTCAGTGAGCAGCAGAATTCCCCTGTGGGAGGGATGAGAAGGGTAATGGATAGGGCATTCTTCATTTCAGGGGACGATGAGAGGTAGTCAAAACCACGGTAGACAACGAGATTCAGTTTCTCAAATCAGGGTGGTGTTGAGTCACAAGCAGAATGTTCCTCTGTGGCTGGACAGTGGGACTTTGGGAAGTGGTGAGTGACTGGAGAGATAAGGGATGGGAGATCTGTTTCTGTTCAGGGTTGGAGAGTAATTATGGTCTGTAAATGCCTCTGTAACACCCTTGGTATATTTAGAGAGGGGCTGCTCATTGCTATAGGTGCAACGGCCACGTGTGGCTAGGCTGTATGGAAGGGATTTCTTGGGTATGGAATGGGTGGACACTGTCAAAGTGGAGTTATTGCTGGTGATTGGTAGGTTTGATATGGAAGGAGGTACTGATGTACCCATCTTTGAGGTGGTCAACATTGAGGAAGGTGGCTTGTTGGGTTGAGGAAGACTGAGTGAAGTGAATGGGGGAGAAGGTGTTGACATTCAGTAGGAATGTAGTAGTATGTCCTCACCCTCAATCCAAATCATTAAGATGTCATCAGTGAGCCTCAACCATTTGAGGGGTTTGGGATTCTGGGTGGTTAGGAAGGATTCTTCTAGATGGTCCATGAATAGGCTGACAGAGGATGGTGCCATGCAGGTGCCCACAGCCATACCCCAGATTTGTGTGTAGGTGATGCCTTCAAAGTAGAAGTAATTGTGGATGAGGATATACTTAGTCATGGTGAGCAATAAGGAGGTTGTAGGCCTGGTATCTGTCAGGCATTGGGGAAGATAGTGTTCAACAGGAGAAAGGCGGTGGGCATTAAGGGTTTTAGAGTGAAAGGAGGTGGCATCAATAGCGATGAACAGGGCACCATGTGGTAAAGTTACAGAAACTGTGGAGAGGCAGTTTAGTAAATCATTGGTATCATGTATATAGAAGGGTAGGTTGTGAGTAATAGGCCGAAGGTGTTGGTCTACGAGAGCAGAAATTCTCTCAATGTGTTGTCACAGTAACTGGCTGCAGTGGGGCATCATGGGTGGTAGGACTTATGGACTTTCAAGAGCGTGTAGAAGATACACGTGCAGAGAATGGTACGGGTGAGGAGAGAGATGGACACTCTAAATAGGTTCTGGGATAGGCGTAAAGATTTGAAGAAGGATTGGCAGTCCTGCTGGATTTCTGGAATTGGGTCACTGTGGCAGGGTTTGAAGGTGGATGAATCTGACAGCCGGTGGACTCCTTCAACCCGGTAATCCTTGTGGTTCAAAACCACAGCAGTGGAGTGTTTGTTAGCATGTAGGATTATGAGGTCAGGATCGGTTTTTATGTGGTGGATCGCAGTTCCTTCTACATATATGAGGTTACCTTGCATGTTGAGCAATTTGGTGAGAGATGATGAGGCAAAGTTCGTGGTTAAGAAACTGTGAAAATGTACCGGGGTGATTTGGGAGCAGTGGGGATGGGTCACGGTTTGATGGAGGAGTGAACTGAGTCAGGCAGGATTCAACATTGGTCTGTGTTTGAGTCTGATTGGTAGGGTTGGTGGCGAAAAAGTTTTTCCACTGTAGGGATTGGGAGAAGGTGAGAAGGTCTTTATCAAATCCAGCAAGTCAGAAATTGGGAGTGGGGCAAAAGGTAAGGCCTTTGGAAAGGACTGAACCTCTGTGGAGCTAAAGCTTTTGGAGGAAAGAAAGATCCACGACTATATTTTGGGTCTGTTTAGGTTCTGGGTTCTGTACGGTGGTGGGATAGTGTTTTTGAAGAGGAAGTAAGTGTAGCAGGTCTGTGAAGCAGGGTTTACTGCTGTGAGAGGATGTGGGGAAGGCTTGGAGTGTGTTGTAGAAATGGTGGATGGTAGTAGTCCAAAGCTGGAGTAGGAGGTTAAAATGTCGGAGAGAGTTTTGAGGTGGGGTTATGCATGCTGCTCTAGTTCCTGGACGGTGAGAGTTACAGTGTGTGAGATGGGGTAGAGGAATTTGGGATTGCACAGCAGGAGAATTTTATGGATGGAGAGGAGGTATTGCAAAGAGATTAGGGTCTGTTTTATATGGTTTTGCAGGACAATGTTGGTGAGGATTAAGGACTGGCAGAATCTGAACAGATAGAGATTACTGTTAAACCCTGCCTGACTCAGTTCACTCCTCCATCTAACCATGTTCCAACCCCACTGCCCCCACATCACCCATGTTAATGTTACAGAGATTTTTTAACCTTAAACCTTGCTTCACTGTCATTCCCCATATCACTCAACATGCAAGGTAACCTTATGTTTGCAAACAGAACCATGGCCCACCACTTAAAAACTGATCCTGACTTTATAATCCTATCTGCTAACAAAGGCTCCACCACTGTGGTTTTGAACTGCAAGGATTACATAGTTGAATGCGTCCACCAGCTGTCAGATTCATGCACCTACAAACTCTGCCACAGTGACCCAATTCCAGAAATACAGCAGAATTGCCAGTCCCTCCCCAAATCTTTAGGCCCATCCCAGAACCCACTTCCAGATTCTCTCTCTCTCCTCACTCGTATCTTCTACATGCTCCCGAAAGTCCATAAACACTACCACGCATGATGCCTGATTGTGGCTGGTTACTGTGACCCACTGAGAATTTCAGCTCTTGTACACAAACATCTTCAGCCTATTTCTCACATCCTGCACTCCTATAAAAAAAAAGATACCACTGATTTCCTAAATTGACTCTCCTCAGTTTCTGTTCCTTTACCACACGGTGCCCTGCTCATCACTAGTGATGCCACCTCCCTTCACACTAAGACCCCTAATGCGCATGGCCTTTCTGCTATTGAACTCAGTCTTCCCCAATTCCTGACTGATATGAAACCTACAACCTCCTTATTGTTCACCATGACCAACTATATTCCCGCCCACAATTTCTTCTCATTTGAAGGAATCACCTGCAAACAAATCTGTGGTATGGCAATGGGCACATGTATGACACTATCCTAGCCAACCTATTCATGGGCCATTTAGAGAAATCCTTCCTAACCACACAGAATCTCAAACCCCTCATGTGGCTCAGGTTCACTGATAATATATTCATGATTTGGATTCTGGGTCAGGACACCCTATCTACATTCCTTCAGGATCTCAACACCTTCTTCCCCATTTGCCTCACCCAGTCTTCCTCAACCCAACAAGCCACCTTCCTCAATGTTGACATCTACATCTACATGACTACTCTGCAATTCACATTTAAGTGCTTGGCAGAGGGTTCATCGAACCACAATCATACTATCTCTACTATTTCACTCCCGAACAGTGAGCGGGAAAAACGAACACCTAAACCTTTCTGTTCGAGCTCTGATTTCTCTTATTTTATTTTGATGATCATTCCTACCTATGTAGGTTGGGCTCAACAAAATATTTTCGCATTCGGAAGAGAAAGTTGGTGACTGAAATTTCGTAAAAAGGTCTCGCCACGACGAAAAACGTCTATGCTGTCTACATCTACATCTACATCTACATCCGTACTCCGCAAGCCACCTGACGGTGTGTGGCGGAGGGTACCCTGAGTACCTCTATCGGTTCTCCCTTCTATTCCAGTCTCGTATTGTACGTGGAAAGAAGGATTGTCGGTATGCTTCTGTGTGGGCTCTAATCTCTCTGATTTTATCATCATGGTCTCTTCGCGAGATATACGTAGGAGGGAGCAATATACTGCTTGACTCCTCGGTGAAGGTATGTTCTCGAAACTTTAACAAAAGCCCGTACCGAGCTACTGAGCATCTCTCCTGCAGAGTCTTCCACTGGAGTTTATCTATCATCTCCGTAACGCTTTCGCAATTACTAAATGATCCTGTAACGAAGCGCGCTGCTCTCCGTTGGATCTTCTCTATCTCTTCTATCAACCCTACCTGGTGCGGATCCCACACTGCTGAGCAGTATTCAAGCATTGGGCGAACAAGCGTACTGTAACCTACTTCCTTTGTTGTCTGATTGCATTTCCTTAGGGTTCTTCCAATGAATCTCAGTCTGAAATCTGCTTTACCGACGATCAACTTTATATGATCATTCCATTTTAAATCACTCCTAATGCGTACTCCCAGATAATTTATGGAATTAACTGCTTCCAGTTGCTGACCTGCTATTTTGTAGCTAAATGATAAGGGACCTATCTTTCTATGTATTCGCATCACATTACACTTCGCTACATTGAGATTCAATTACCATTCCGTGCACCATGCGTCAATTCGCTGCAGATCCTCCTGTAATGACTTCCATCCCAACTCGTGTATCATATCTGCCACACTCTCTCCCCTATAACGCGATAATACAAAACGAGCTGCCCTTTTTTGCACCCTTTCGATGTCCTCCGTCAATCCCACCTGGTAAGGATCCCACACCGCGCAGCAATATTCTAACAGAGGACGAACGAGTGTAGTGTAAGCTGTCTCTTTAGTGGACTTGTTGCATCTTCTAAGTGTCCTGCCAATGAAACGCATCTCAAAGATGGCTGCATCAGTTCCTCCACCCTCATCAAACGTACCATTTATCAGCAATACCTCCACTTCGACAGTTCCCATCTGTTCCCTACCAAGAAGTCCTTCCATACAGCCTAGCCATCTGTGGCTGTTTCATCTATAGTTTTCTGCTCCACCGTGCCCCCCGGCCTAACCCTCGATTGCACTCAGCTGTCACACCCTCTCCCCATCTCAACTCATCTCATCTCATCCCATCCCAGTATGCTCCCACAAGCAGCACTTTACCATCCCCACCACTACCCCGGTATCCCTCTCCCTCCCTCTCCATCCCAGCCTCCTCCCTTACCCTCACTACCCAGATTGCTTCTCCCATCGTGCACTTTTGCTCTCCATCCGTCTTCAGCAGCCAGAGACAGCGGTCGTGTATGTGTGTCTGCACCTGCCTGCAACTCATCATCATCTGCACTATATGGCAAGTAGCAATCTGTTCTTTTCATTATACTGTTAGTCTCATTTGTCTCATTAACATTAGAGTGGCAGAGAACCTGGTACACTGGCTTATGTACAGTTGTTTTGCAGTTGGTGCAGTACTTGCTGCACAGTCTGTGCCAATGTGAGGGGGCTTGTTTAGGCTTGCTGTGGAGCCGCACACTGTTTAGTTATGTGTGCACACTGGATAGGGTTACAACTCCTTACACATTTACCTAATGCGAAGCATTGCTGGCTTCATGGCTGATTACATGATTGTTTGCATACAAAAACAATAAAAAATGATAGTGATACACCAAGTATTTCATTTCTGGTTGGTTTGGTTCTCTGGGGAAGGAGACCAGGCAGCGAGGTCATCGGTCTCATCGGATTAGGGAAGGACGGGGAAGGAAGTCGGCCATGCCCTTTCAAAGGAACCATCCCGGCATTTGCCTGGAGCGATTTAGGGAAATCATGGAAAACCTAAATCAGGATGGCCGGACGCGGGATTGAACCGTCGTCCTCCCGAATGCGAGTCCAGTGTCTAACCACTGTGCCACCTCACTCGGTAGATTTCATTTCTGTTCTCACAATGGAACAAGAAGAGGAATAAAAAGCTATGCTTCAAAGGAAGTTAGAGAAACACAGAATTAGAATTAGAAGAGACATGCAGTTCCGTAAGAAAGAAAATTTGAAATTGGAGGGTGCGAGGAACTGACTCAGGCTGAGTAAAAATTTTGCTGTTGTATTTCATTAAAAATTGTGACATGCAATTTCCTTTTTTTACAGTCTCATATGTAAATTTTGTATTAATTAATAATTTTAGAAAGGAAGTTGGCCTTTCAAAATTTCAAAAAAACATTTGCATGTGCTGTTTCAATATAATCTTTTTTCTATCATCATGCCAGTTTACTGATATGGAAATTGATTTCGATTATGGCAGTGAGAGCGTCTGTCTAGCAGGTAGTTCCAGCAGCAGCTGCATCTTCATAAGTCATAGCAAATCATTCATTTGGAAGTGGCCGTTGGTTCACTGCCAGAAAATAAAGACCCCACACAGTCGCGGGATCAACTGTCTGTACCTTGTTGAAGCCTCATTCTGCCAGTTTGCAAATATCACTGTTACCTTGCACTCTGGACCTGGACTTGATTTGTATGTGATATTGTCATCAGTACTGATTTATGCTCACATTACTTCGTCATAATGTTTGGTCTCTACAGCATTTTTGGCCACAAAGTCAGTTGATATTGGTCGTATGGTGTGGAGCAGTGGCCTGCGTAGTTTTTGCTGGGCTGTGACACAAAAATTTTAAAATAAAGTTTAATTACGTATGTTTTTCTAATATCAAGCCATCAAAAAATAATATGTCGGATGAGAGTACATCCAATCCAGCTTGAGCATTTCAAATTGAAATTGGACCCACACACTGGGGACAGGTAGTCCACAACAGCGCACTATGGACAGGCTAACCCATCTCGTGCTGGACACACACACGCTGATCTGCCATCCCCATTCAGTCCTGTGAGATTAGCCTGGGCTAAAAGCCCACCAGGTCCATCCACACCATGTGGCCCATAGCTTGCAATTTGCTGTCAGGCTGATGCTATAATGCTCCTTCCATGTGCTTAGTCTGCAGTGCTCATTTCATCCACATTCTGAAGGGTCATAAAATATCGTGAGACCTCTCCAAGTGTGTGAGGGTGATCCCATAAGTACCCTACCCAACAAAGAAAACACAAATATTTTGAAAAAATGTATTTTTGAACATAACCTCCTTTCAGCTCTATATACTTTTCCCAGTGATGTTCAATGAGTTTGATAACCTTTTTATAATGAGAACTGTATAACTCCTCAAAATAGCCATTAACTGCCAACATCACATCTTCATTTGTTGAAAATCTTCGACCACCAAGTAATTTTTTCAAGTTTGCAAACGGAATATAATCCGAGGGGGCTAAATATGGTGAGTAGGGTGCATGAGGTAGCAATTCAAACATTAATTCAGTAATTTTGGCCATTGCAATAACAGATTTGTGAGCTGGTGCATTGTCCTGAATAAATAACACTTTCTTCTCGGCCAAATGTGGCCGTTTTTGCTTGATTTGTCCGCCCAAACATTGCAATAAGTTTGCATAATACTCACCATTAATAGTTTTTCCTTTTTCAAGTTAGTCAGTGAAAATTATCCCACGCGCATCTCAAAAAACAGATACTGTGACCTTGCCTGCAGATGAAACGGTTTTCGCCTTCTTTGTAGCCGGTTCTCCAATTTGTGTCCATTGTTTTAGTTGTTCTTTTGTCTTGAGACTGAAGTGGTGGACCCATGTTGTATCCATGGTTATAAAACGGTTAAAAAAAAATCAGCTTTGTTGCTACGAAACTTTGCTAAACACTCAAATGGAAAATCTTCGCGACACTGTTATTGCTCGAGTGTGAGCAAATGCAGCACAGACCTTGCACGCAGTTTTCTCTTGTCCAGATTTTCAGATAATATGTGATCTACCACACTTTTTTAAATGCTTACTGCATCTGCTAGCTTGCACACATTGTCAACAATCATCCAGTACTGCTTTGCAGATTTTCTTCACCACTTCTGGAATCATTAGCTCATCTGGTCGACCACTGCAATGCTCATCTTGGCAGCTTGTATGGCCTCATTTAAAGCCAGCTACCCAATATTTTACTGTTGTCAACAAAGGAGCACACACTCCCAAAGTAGAATCTAGCTCAACTTTAATATTGGTTGCACTGAGGCCTTAAAAAAGAAAAAAACTAGTATTGTATCACATGATGATGACCAATTGTCTCCATTTTTACAAGTTCACTCACAGCATTCACTATTGATGGCTGCCAAACAATTACTAAACAATGTGGCATCTTCAAACTTGAAACATATGCTACATAGATCATATACTTTCTAATCAAGAGATATTTTTCAACAACAACAACAACTGCCATCTCTCGGTCAGGATGTGTACTTGTGGGACCGCCCTTGTATAAGGTAAACTAAGGCTGCACAATCTATTTTGCTACAGCATAAGCAATCACATGTACGTCTACATTTCCATACAAAAGACTCGATGACGTAAAATGCGACAGTTATAAATATGGCTGCCACAAAAGATTTTAATATAAAGGGTGGAGAAAAATTCCAAACACTTGGACTTTGCAGTGCACATACTAGAAATACTAAATCTATCTCTCAAAAATTTTGTCCTGTGTATATTTTGGGTTGTAAATGGATGTTAAAGATGAGCAATCTAGCAACTCTGTAATCACGTGTACAATAACTACCTCTGTCAGGATGTATAATAGTAATGCTGTGCAGTTGGTGCAGTGGAAAGCGTTTTGAATTAGGATGCGGGAGGTCGAAGGTTTGATTCTATGTGGAGGGTTATTTGTTTTTATTTGCTAAAAGTAGTGTGCAAGGTATGGTATGTGGCTTCTTAATCGCCATACAGTGATTAAAGTGGGTCTTATACGAAACATTTGCAGTTACGTACTATGAACACAGAAATGGAAGTCCAATAATTTTTATTAGTCAGCTTTTAAAGAAACCTTTTGCACACATTGTGGATGCAAATTGTTTCACACAACTACATCTACTAGATTCCAAGCTTGTTTTGTGTGTACCCTCCGCCAATAGTCCCACTGATTAATTCAAACTATTATTATTGCCACATTCGGGTCCATTACATTTCTTTAGGGCCTTAACATTACCAGTAGGGCTAGCAACTAATTTTGATCGGACCATTGGGAGAGGGTATACAGAAAACAGGTTTGGAATCTAGTAGATGCAGTGGTGCAAAATAATTTGCATCCACAATATGCAAAAGGTTTCTTTAAAAGCTGACCAATGAAAAGATTGTATTCCCATTTCTCTGTTCACAGTATGTAACTGCAAATGTGTTGAAGACGAGCCACTGTAATCACTGTATGACAATTAAGACACCATATACTGTACCACGCAGATTGATTTTATGAAATAAAAACAAATAAGTTATACAAAACTGCAAGCAGTCACTTTTTTGAATAATTATGTTTTATTCCATGAACTGGTTTTCAAACCTTTTCAGGTTCATCTTCAGATGGTTTCAGGAAGTTACATCACTATTGCTAGCAGGTTCAAAAACCAGTTCATGGAATAAAAGATAATTATTCAAAAAAGTGACTGATTTCAGTTTTATATAACGTATTTACATTCAATTTACAGTCACGGTGTTATAAAATATCCGTAATGGGTAAGCATAAAAACAAATAAGCCTCAACCCAGAATCAAATCCTTAACCTCTGACATGCTAACCCAAAACGCTATCCACTGCTCCAACTGCACAGCATTGTTCTACCTGCTGATGGAGATAGTTACCATGTATGTGTTTACAGTGTTGCCAGATTGCCAATCTTAAACATCTATTTACTGTCCAAAATATGTGAAGGGCAAAATTTTGTGAGAAACATTTTTGTATTGCCAGTGTGTGACGAATTGCACTGTCAAGTCAGAGTTGCGAATTTTTATTCACCCTGTATATAATTTCCATCTGAACGTGCATAAAGTAAAATTATGCAATTTTGCAGTAAATAATTTTGGTTATATCCTTACAAAATAATAGAATATATGTAGGACATTTTGAGCTCTTACTGTCTTCATTTTCATTGAAATGATAAGTTCCATGTAATTAAAATGTGTTGCATCTAAGTGCTAGTAGCAGCAATATTTAAAATGTTATGTGCCAGTGTACAAAGGTTTTGGAAGGCAATGCTGTTGTAATTCCCCCCAGGAAAACAACATATTTGGGTCTTTACTGTCTGGCTTATCAGTTGAGATTTTGTGCCGCACTGTATGGCTTCTACTCAACAAATCTAAAGTCACACCAAAAAAATAATGATGCCAAAAGAATACCTATTTGATACCACCATTTTCTACACACAAGCAAAAATATGTCTATTAAATCTTTCACAACAGTGTTCTCGGATAAAAAGTTCTGAGTTAATTTGCTGTGTCAGAATTCGTATAAACCCCCAAGCTTTCAGTGATGAATGCTACCATCAAAAGCTTAAGATGGAATTCTAATCTGACACACAGTTTAACTGAGAACTTTTTATCCAAAAATACCTCTGTGCCCTGAAGTGTTTCATCAAAGTAGTTTTTCTCTTCCACTATGTAAAAGTTCACACACTGACACAATAAGATAGACTCTCTAGCTCCACAGTATTTTATATGAAATGAGAACATATTCACAGTGTTCATCCATGAACACTCAACAATTGCAGTAGCTGTTGCAAGATTATGTCCACGTCAGATCAGACAAATTTAAACAACACCAATTAAAAGAAACCTATGAATGGTGGTTCCTGTTGTTCAATCATGCTAAATCATACAGTTGTAATGATAGTTGTACTTTCCTTTATCAGTCAGATTATTCACCTGACACAAGTGATGTTTGTGGATGTAAAGTTTTCTCTGTTGTTCAGGGAATATCGTGTCCACAAACTTCAAGGGCTGATCTTTGCAGGACTCTCCTACCAAAATGGACAAATTAGCAGTTTCATTTCATAGGTCTGAGATGTTCTGTCTGTTGATTCTGTCACACAAAATTGCAGTCTTTCACACCGGGCAAAAATTTTTACAATGGTTATTGATTTATTTATCAAACAATTTATTTCGGTACCCTTAACAACTATTTTTACGAGCCAATCACATTGTGTGGTAGGTGCAACGCTTCACTTAGAGACAGCATATAAAATGAAATTCTAGTTACTACTTGCCAGCATTAACAAACAACCACTGCATGGTGATTTCATGTGGTTGCCTTGAGGAAATATTGTGGGATATGCAAAACATGTCATTTAATTTATCCTTATTGCTTTAGACAGGTATCTGCTGTCCCAAGTTATGGGACACGGAAAAAATGCATGAAGATTCAATAACCATGTTAAAAAGCTACTCTGAAGCAAAGGGAGCTTGTGATGGACTTTAAATCTGTTTAAGAGAATTACCTTCTGCAGTAAGCAAAAAATTTAATGTGCAGTGTTTTAGTTCTGTTACTACCTAATTGACTCATTTCTGTTCATTATCACCATTATGCAGCATTTTCTTCTTCCTTGTCTCCTTCTGAACTATAAAATTTTCAAGACCTGTGTAGTCTGATGTTTCCTAGTTCAATTCCAGTGTTAGTGAATAAAACTTTTTGTCATTTTTACTGTAATAAACCTATGTTTTTGTTTGATATACCGGCAACATATAGCAGTGTTCATGAAATTCCATATTTGTATTATCAGAGTGGAGCGAGTGACCTCCTTCTTTTTTTTCTTTTTCTTCTTATCCTTTAAAATCATGATTAATATAAGCTTTATGTTCTAACCCAAGAACACTGCAATTTATTGCTCAAACAGCACACACACATGGAAAACAAGGTACAACAAACAAGTTGCTGGTGGAGGCTAGTGCACCAGCACATTAGTTCCAACTGGGAGTGCATCCATCAGGCTGTGCATGCAGCTGCTATCATTTTAGCAGGCTCGGCGGCCTCTAGTGGCTGAATAAAATACAAACTTCACAGGTGATCTCTGAAGTGGTACATACACAGAATTGTTAGTTCCAGCACTAGTCTTCCTTTGCAAAGAAATGAGCACTGTGCTCGCATCCATTTCTTCTATGGTTGATTTAGGTTGTTGACTCATGTGATGCACTGCCACCAGCAATGGGAAAACCATCAACAACAATTTGAACTTCCATGTCTAACTGAAAACACTAACTCAAAACAAAGAAATTCCTCTTTATCAAACACTGGATCTGGACCGGTCGACAAATGCGATAAGCTGTCAGCATTTGCATGTTGTGCTGTACATTAGAAATGTATCTCATAATTGTATCATGTCAGGAAAAGATCCCACTGCTATAAGCAATGTGCGGCTTTGTTTGGTAAGGACACTGAATGGTTAAAAAGAGACGCTAGTGGTTTATGTTCTGTGATCAGGTGAAACTTAAGCTTGTATAGGAAAACACGAAATTTTTTAGTGCATACACGATTGTCATAGCCTCTTTCTCTATCTAAGAATAACATTGTTTTGCTGAATTAAAAAATTTAGAGACGTATACAATAGGGTGTTCAGATCCGTCTGTATACTTATGAGCGAGGGATGTGCCAATGACAAACTGAGTAATGCTCATCACTAATACAAGGTGTTAAACTTGCTGAAAAGTGATCAAACAAGATGCCGACTACAGCATAGATTTCAACAACTCGAATGCTCGGCCACGAGCCGCAGACCAGTGGAAAGTAACATCTTTACGTACTAAAGTGTGGAGTGGTTGTGCCACAATAACAGTGTCTGGTGTGATTTTGTGCTAGGACACAATTTTGCCTAAAAAGCCACTTATAATTCCTTGATAGAGGTGGAGTGTGGCAGCATGGCAATAGCATCAAAATGCTGGTGCAGCTGTTTGATGCCAGCATGCAACATTTTAAGTTGCAGTTTAACCCTGCAGGCTGTAAAACAGAAAATAGAGCACAGAGTTTCTGCAAATGTTAATATGTAGAGGAGCCAGACACTACTATGTCATTTAAATAGTTAATGCAGTAAATTGCTCTAAAAAGAGCTGGAAAAAATATGGTGCACTTGCCACACTGAAAGACAAACGCTGGAACGGACAAAGCACAAATGGGGTATTGATAACTAGAAGGTGTTTACCTTCCTCATCAAGCAGAAGCTGTAAATATGCCTCTGCCAAACCAGCCTTTGAAAAATAATGGCCCCCAATAATTTTGCTAACAGCTCATCAAGGGCATGGCAAAGGATAGGTATCAGCGATTAATATTAAAAACAAAGATTCTAAGACTTACCAAGCAGGAAAGCGCCGGCAGACAGGCACAATGAACAAAACACACAAACACACACACAGGATTACTAACTTTCGCAACCGATGGTTGCTTCTTCAGGAAGGAGAGGCAAAGACGAAAGGATGTGGGTTTTAAGGGAGAGGGTAAGGGGTCATTCCAATCCCGGGAGCGGAAAGACTTCCCTTAGGGGAAAAAAAGGACAGGTGTACATTCGCGCGCGTGCCCACACACACACACACACACACACACACACACACATCCATCCGCACATACACAAGCAGACATATTTAAAGGCAAAGAGTAAGGGCAGAGATGTCAGTCGAGGCGGAAGTACAGAGGCAAAGAAGTTGTTGAAAGACAGGTGAGGTATGAGCGGCGGCAACTTGAAATCAGCGGAGGTTGAGGCCTGGCGGATATCGAGAAGAGAGGATATACTGAAGGGTGAGTTCCCATCTCCGGAGTTCGGATAGGTTGGTGTTGGTGGGATGTATCCAGATAACTCGGACGGTGTAACACTGTGCCAAGATGTGCTGGCCATGCATCAAGGCATGTTTAGCCACAGGGTGATCCTCGTTACCAACAAACACTGTCTGCCTGTGTCCATTCATGCTAATGGACAGTTTGTTGCTGGTCATTCCCACATAGAAAGCGTCACAGTGCAGGCAGGTCAGTTGGTAAATCACGTGGGTGCTTTCACACGTGGCTCTCCCTTTGATCGTGTACACCTTCCGGGTTACAGGACTGGAGTAGGTGGTGGTGGGAGGGTGCAAAGGACAGGTTTTACACCGGGGCCGGTTGCAAGGGTAGGAGCCAGAGGGTAGGGAAGGTGGTTTGGGGATTTCATAGGGACGAACCAAGAGGTTACGAAGGTTAGGTGGACGGCGGAAAGACGCTCTTGGTGGAGCAAACATCCTGGCCGTCCCATTGTAGCTGGTTACCAAGCCCCCACAGAACGTATCTCTGCCTACGTAGATCAACACCTTCAACCCATTACATGCAGTCTCCCATCCTTCATCAAAGACACCAACCACTTTCTCGAACGCCTGGAATCCGTACCCAGTCTGTTACCCCCGGAAACCATCCTTGTAACCATTGATGCCACTTCCCTATACATGAATATCCCGCACGTCCAGGGCCTCGCTGCAATGGAGCACTTCCTTTCACGCCGATCTCCTGCCACCCTACCTAAAACCTCTTTCCTCGTCACCTTAGCCAGCTTCATCCTGACCCACAACTTCTTCACTTTTGAAGGCCAGACATACCAACAATTAAAGGGAACAGCCATGGGTACCAGGATGGCCCCCTCGTATGCCAACCTATTTATGGGTCGCTTAGAGGAAGCCTTCTTGGTTACCCAAGCCTGCCAACCCAAAGTTTGGTACAGATTTATTGATGACATCTTCATGATCTGGACTCACAGTGAAGAACAACTCCAGAATTTCCTCTCCAACCTCAACTCCTTTGGTTCCATCAGATTCACCTGGTCCTACTCCAAATCCCATGCCACTTTCCTAGACGTTGACCTCCATCTGTCCAATGGCCAGCTTCACACATCCGTCCACATCAAACCTACCAACAAGCAACAGTACCTCCATTATGACAGCTGCCACCCATTCCATATCAAACGGTCCCTTCCCTACAGCCTAGGCCTTCGTGGCAAACGAATCTGCTCCAGTCCTGAATCCCTCGACCATTACACCAACAACCTGAAAACAGCTTTCGCATCCCGCAACTACCCTCCCAACCTGGTACAGAAGCAGATAACCAGAGCCACTTCCTCATCCCCTCAAACCCAGAACCTCTCACAGAAGAACCCCAAAAGTGCCCCACTTGTGACAGAATACTTCCCGGGACTGGATCAGACCTTGAATGTGGCTCTCCAGCAGGGATACGACTTCCTAAAATCCTGCCCCGAAATGAGATCCATCCTTCATGAAATCCTCCCCACTCCACCAAGAGTGTCTTTCCGCCGTCCACCTAACCTTTGTAACCTCTTGGTTCATCCCTATGAAATCCCCAAACCACCTTCCCTACCCTCTGGCTCCTACCCTTGCAACCGCCCCCGGTGTAAAACCTGTCCTATGCACCCTCCCACCACCACCTACTCCAGTCCTGTAACCCAGAAGGTGTACACGATCAAAGGGAGAGCCACGTGTGAAAGCACCCACGTGATTTACCCTCTGACCTGCCTGCACTGTGACGCTTTCTATGTGGGAATGACCAGCAACATACTGTCCATTCGCATGAATGGACACAGGCAGACAGTGTTTGTTGGTAATGAGGATCACCCTGTGGCTAAACATGCCTTGATGCACGGCCAGCACATCTTGGCACAGTGTTACACCGTCCGAGTTATCTGGATACTTCCCACCAACACCAACCTATCCGAACTCCGGAGATGGGAACTCGCCCTTCAGTATATCCTCTCTTCTCGATATCCGCCATGCCTCAACCTCCGCTAATTTCAGCCCCCAGGGGCTCAGCATTCACTTGCTGAGTATGGGCTTGGCGACCCCGGGGTCCTGAGCTGGGGACTGGTCTGCGCCGCCAGTGTTCTGTCACCGTAACCCCCGGACATGCTTCAGCGACCACCGTACGTGAAATGTTGTGTGCTGCGGGGAATGGTAATCTTGGCTTGACCGCCTGGATTGCAAGGAAGGCCAACCTCTATAAAAACCCCTCAATCTTTCGGTGTGCTCCGCGCCTAGAAGATGCATGGCTGTTGGGGTGGAACAGTCCCAAGCAGGCAACCTCTGGGGCACCTGCCGCACCCCAGTTGTATAAGGCTTACTCAGGCACGCGGGGCTCTGTCTGAGCGGACTTTAGTTCCCTAGCTGCTCGTGGGACCGCAATGGACCCTTCGACCTCTACATTTCCCCCTACCAGTGGCTTGGGTGGGCCGCTGGTAGGAAAACACACCCCATCGAAAAAGCGGCAACTCGCTGCAAGTTCTCCAGCGCCTGGTGTTGCTAGAGATTTAACAGAATGTAGTAACGGAGCACATGCTGATAATCAGAATGTGTTTTTTATTATTAAAAGGAAGGAGGGTAGCTTTGAGAGGGTTTCTCCCTTTTACATCCACAAAGGTCTTGAGGGAATTGCAGGAACACTGAAATCTCTAAAGCGACTGCGTAATGGGACTCTGTTAGTTGAAACTTCTAGTTCCCGTCAAGTCGCTGCCCTTCAGAAAGCAAATTGTCTAGGAGAGTACGCTGTCGAGACCGAGCTCCACTCCACTTTGAATTATAGTAAGGGTGTTGTGACGTATAGGGACTTGGTGGATATCCCCCTAGACGTGCTAAAATCTGAGTGGGCTGACGAAGGAATTGTTGACGTGCAGCACATTATGAAACGAGTCACTGGGGACCTCGTCAAATCTGACTCGTTTATTCTCACATTCAGTTGCCTGAGACTCCCAGAGCATGTTAAAGCGGGGTTCTTACGTTTGCCCGTATGGCCATATTTCCCCAACCCAATGCGCTGTTTTAAATGTCAGCGCTTTGGGCATACTACGTTGGGGTGCAATGGGATAGCCACTTGTGGTAAATGTGGTCAGCCTGCCCATGACGGAGCCGATTGTTCATCACCTGTGAAGTGCGTGAATTGCTCTGGGAGTCACCCTGTCTGGAGCCGGATCTGCCCCATCTATCTCGAAGAACGGAAGGTACAGGAGATTAAAACATCTAAGCGCATCCCCTATGGTGAGGCCAAGAAGCTCTTTAAGGCCATGCAACCTCCTGTGTTTTCAACATCTTTCGCTTCCGCTCTCAAAAATCCGGTACAACTGGCCACTGTTGCTACACAAACGGAGGTTGCTAGTATTAGCACTAAAACCTGCGCTTGCCAGTGCACTTGTGCTGCTGCGGTTGTTTTGCAATCTGCGGCTCTCCCCGCTACATCGGACAAGGCCGTGGTTGCTGACATTGAGGTACTTCCAGCCTCCCCCCATATGGCGCCTTCTGCCCAGGCGAGTCAACCTCCAGCTGTTGACAAGGCTCTGCATTCCAAGCCCCCCCAAGACAAAGCCTCAGAAGATGAAGGTTCTGCCACCTGAGGAGACTAGTCAGCGTCGGTCCGATGACGAGGCCATCGTACTGTCTGACATCTCCCGTGGGTCGTCATCGGAGCTTATGGACATTGATGTCGACCGGGGATGATCTTCTCGCCCCAGGAATAAATCTCCGGCCAGTACGGTCTCTCTTCCAAAGCACAAAGGCAGGGTGAAAGTTCAGCCACCCTGATCACTGGCTCCCATATTACAGTGGAACCTGAATGGGTTCAGGACGCATGTGGCCGAATTACAACTCCTTATACGAGAGTGCCCCTTGTGCTTATGTCTCCAAGAGACACATTTTCGGGCCACTGATTCTCCTTCTTTACGTGGCTATACCGTATATAGAAAAGATGATCTGACGGGGCAAAGGGCAAAGGGTGGTGTTGCGGTTTTTGTCTGTGACATGCACCCCTCATCTGAGCTCCATCTCATCACCGACTTGCAAGCAGTTGCAGTTGACATTCTTGTGGGTCGGAGGCTCACAGTCTGTTCAGTTTATTTACCACCTCCGGATGCGATAGACTCTGAGGCTCTCACGGACCTTATTAGCCAGCTCCCCCACCCATTTCTTCTTCTGGGGGACTTCAACGCTCATAATGTCTTATGGGGCTCTCCGACTACTTGCCCCAGGGGTCGCATTCTGGAAAGCGTCATGATGTCTGAAGAACTGTGCCTCCTCAACTCTGGTACTCCCACTCATTTCTGTACTGCTTCCGGATCGTCATCGGCTATTGACCTTTCCTTTTGCTCTCCAGCACTCGCGGATTCTGCTCTGTGGGAGGCTGCAGCTGACCTCCATTCTAGTGACCACTTCCCCCTCTGGATTCGCCTCCTGGATGAGGCTGTGGCATTACCAGTGCCGCCCCGGTGGCACCTTTGCAGAGCTGACTGGACACTTTTCAGCCAACTGGCTGTTTTGGAACACCGTGCCAGCGTCCATGAATGGGTAGACCATGTTGCATCCGTGATCTCACATGCTGCTGAATTGTCAATCCCACGGTCATCCGGTCATCCCAAGAGGCGTCCTGTCCCTTGGTGGACCACTGAGTGCCACTCAGCCATCCGCGCCCGCCGTGCAGCACTGCGCCGCTTCAAGTGCCGTCCCTCAGCTGACAATCTTGCGGCCTTTCGGGTGGCAAGGGCCAGAGCGCGGCGAGTGATTAAAGAGAGCAAACGACAGTCATGGCAATCGTTCTTGAATTCCATCTCTCGCTCCACTAGTTCTACGAAAGTATGGGAAGCCATCAGCAGGATTTCCGGAAACTCAGCCAGCTCCCTGTCACGGCATTGCTGCATCTGGGATGTCTCCTCATGGCGCCGAGAGACATTGCCCAGACACTGGCCATGCATTTTGCGGAATCTACCGCCACTATTAACTGTGATCCAGATTTCTGCCGCTACCGCACTGCCATCGAAAGGGGTCACTTGGACTTCCGGTCTCTAAATTCTGAACCCTATAACTGCCCCTTCACAATGTGGGAACTGGATTCTGCGCTGTCTGTGGCTCATGATACTGCGCCTGGTCATGATCAAATCCGGTACAGCATGCTGCGGCACCTGTTGCTGCCATCCAAGGAAGTTCTCCTGAACTGTTTCAATATGATATGGTTATCCGGCACGTACCCTGACTCGTGGAGAGAGGCGATTTTGATTCCCCTCCTCAAACCAGGGAAGGACCGAACGCATCCCAGTAGTTATCGGAGTATTGCTTTGACGAGCTGTGTTGGGAAGACGTTGGAACGCATGGTCAACCGCCGCCTGGTTTGGCTGCTCGAGACCAGGCAGCTCCTTAGCCCCTCTCAGTGTGGCTTTCGGAGATGTCGTTCCACTATAGGCAACTTGACCCTGCTTGAGGCCGCCATCCAGCAGGCCTTCCTACGTAACCAGCATTGTCTAGGGGTCTTCTTTGACATTAATAAGGCGTATGACACTACTTGGCGCCGCCTTATCCTCAATCAACTCCATGAGTGGGGCTTTCGTGGCCGTCTCCCCGTCTTCATTCGGTCCTTTCTTTCTCACCGCCTCTTTCAGTATCGGGTTGGTAATGTGCTATCGGATTTGTACGTGCAGGAGAATGGTGTTCCTCAGGGCAGCGTTTTAAGTGTCACCCTCTTTGCCGTCGCTATTAACAGTATCACGTCCACTATCCGAAGTCCTGCCCAATGCTCCTTGTTTGTGGACGATTTTGCTGTTTTCTGTTCTTCCTCCAGTCTTGTCACTGCTAGTCGGCAGTTGCAGCTTACGATAAAGCGCTTAGAGGCATGGACTGCAAAGACGGGTTTTACCTTTTCTGCAGACAAATCTGTGTGTGTTCATTTTAATCGTTTTCAGCGTCTTTTTACCTCCCCTGAATTGCGTCTGAGGGACACCGTTCTTCCTTTTAGAGACACTGTGAGGTTCCTGGGCCTCACTTTTGATTCCAAGTTGTCGTGGTTGCCTCACCTTAAAGACCTCAAGGTGCGGGCCCTGAAGGCACTGAATATTTTGAAGTGTCTGAGCCATCGGTCCTGGGGAGCAAATCGGGCGCGTCTGCTGCAGTTTTATAGAGCTTTCGTCCGATCGCGTCTTGACTATGCTTGCACCGTGTATGGGTCAGCAAGGCCTTCGTATCTGAAGATCCTTGACGCAGTACACCATGAGGGTATCAGGCTGGCCACTGGTGCCTTCCGTACCAGTCCCATCCCCAGCCTGTGTGCTGAGGCGGGGGAACCGCCGCTCGCCATCCGGCGGAAACTCCTCATGGTGCGACGGGTGTGTCATTTCCTTGCCTGTCCTACCTCCCCTGCGTACCCTACCGTTGCCCGACCGCCTATGGAACGTCTCTTTTCCAGTCGTCCCAGGGCAACAAGACCATTTGTGATTCGTGCCAAGCATTTGCTCGAGTCCCTTGGTGTGGAGCGTGTGGCCCCCCAACGACAAGGTTTTACTCGCCTGCCTCCCTGGTTGCTCCAGAGGCCCAGCATCCTTCTAGACTTGTCGGAGAACCGGAGGAACTGCACTCCGGCGTTTGTTTTTACCTCCTTATTTTACGATATTTTAAACCAGCATCCGAACCATGTACCTGTATTCACAGATGGCTCTAAACAGGGGGACTCTGTTGGTTGTGCTGTTGTTTTCCCTGATAGAGTCGTCAAGTTACGGCTTCCTGCTGCGTTTACCATCCTCGATGCCGATTTTTTTGCAATCTTGTGGGCATTGGAGCAGATGAGATGTGTTACCAATCTTAAGTTCCTCATCTTTTCTGACTCCCTGAGTGCCCTTCAGACCATGCAACACTTGTACACAGCGGATACGGTCGTCCAGAACATCCATGATGCCCTACTCCACCTGCAACGGCAGGGGAAGGAGGTTTCTTTCTGCTGGGTGCCGGGGCATGTGGGTATTAGGGGAAACGAACTGGCGGATGTGGCTGCCAAAGATGCATGTTCCCTCTCTCACGTTGTTGAATGTGCCATCCCCCTCCATGCTGTAACCTCCCTTTTGCGTTTTCGTGTTATGCATCAATGGGAAGAGGAGTGGCTGGCAGTTTCTGACAATAAGCTGCGTCTGGTAAAGGCCACTACGCGACCATGGCGTACGTCCTACCAGTCATACAGGCGGGATGAGGTTCTCCTCACTCGCCTCCGCATTGGACACAGTCCCTTCACACATGGTTTTTTACTCCGGCGGGAGGACCCCCCAATCTGCAGTGCTTGTGGCGTCCAGATTACTGTCTGCCACATTTTACTTGACTGTCTTTTATTCTCTGACCAGAGGGCGGTTGTTTCTTTGCCACCGGATTTGCCCTCTATTTTGCAAGACGACGCAGCGACTGTGGTTAAGGTCTTATGGTTTTGTGTCCTGTCCAATCTGTTGCCTCGGATTTTAGGGAGAAGGTTTTAATGTGCTGCTGGGTGAGTGGCTCACCCAGGTTTTAGGTAAGAGGTCCGCCAGTCACGATTACCTCCTTGTTTCCCTTCGGTATCTATCCTCTTTTCCTTGTGTTTCCTTTCCTTTTTTAGTGTGTTTCTTCTCCTCTTGTTTTGCCTCTGTATCAGCGCATTTGGAACTGCGTCAGGCCTGTATCTTTTAGCCGTTCTCCTTGTTCGGCGTCCGTCTTCGTCCCTTCACCACTTGTGTTACTGTTTCTATGTGTTTGGGCGCTGATGACCACGCTGTTTAGCGCCCGTAAACTGCAACACACACACACACACACACACACACACACACACACACACACACACACACACACACCGCTAATTTCAAGTTGCCGCCGCTCATACCTCACCTGTCTTTCAACAACTACTTTGCCTCTGTACTTCCGCCTCGACTGACATCTCTGCCCTTACTCTTTGCCTTTAAATATGTCTGCTTGTGTCTGTGTATGTGCGGATGGATGTGTGTGTGTGTGTGTGTGTGTGTGTGTGTGTGTGTGTGTGTGTGTGTGTGCGCGAGTGTACACCTGTCCTTTTTTTCGCCTAAGGGAAGTCTTTCCGCTTCCGGGATTGGAATGACTCCTTACCCTCTCCCTTAAAACGCACATCCTTTCATCTTTCCCTCTCCTTCCTGAAGAAGCAACCATCGGTTGCGAAAGCTAGTAATTCTGTGTGTGTGTTTGTGTGTTTTGTTCATGTGCCTGTCTGCCGGCGCTTTCCCGCTTGGTAAGTCTTGGAATCTTTATAGAAAGAAACTTCCACTTGGGAAAAATATATTAAAAACAAAGATTCTAAGACTTACCAATATATATATATATAAAATAGAAAGAAACTTCCACATGGGAAAAATATATTAAAAACAAAGATTCTAAGACTTACCAAGGGGGAAAGCGCCGGCAGACAGGCACAATGAACAAAACACATAAACACACACACACAGAATTACTAGCTTTTGCAACCGATGGTTGCTTCTTCAGGAAGGAGAGGGAAAGACGAAAGAATGTGGGTTTTAAGGGAGAGGGTAAGGAGTCATTCCAATCCCGGGAGCGGAAAGACTTCCCTTAGGGGGAAAAAAAGGACAGGTGTACACGCGCGCGCGCGCACACACAAACACGCACACATATCCATCCGCACATACACAGACAGAAGCAGACATATTTAGGCAAAGAGTAAGGGCAGAGATGGCAGTCGAGGCGGAAGTACAGAGGCAAAGATGTTGTTGAAAGACAGGTGAGGTATGAGCGGCGGCAAGTTGAAATTAGCGGAGGTTGAGGCCTGGCGGATATCGAGAAGAGAGGATATACTGAAGGGCGAGTTCCCATCTCCGGAGTTCGGATAGGTTGGTGTTGGTGGGAAGTATCCAGATAACTCTGACGGTGTAACACTGTGCCAAGATGTGCTGGCCATGCATCAAGGCATGTTTAGCCACAGGGTGATCCTCATTACCAACAAACACTGTCTGCCTGTGTCCATTCATGCGAATGGACAGTTTGTTGCTGGTCATTCCCACATAGAAAGCGTCACAGTGCAGGCAGGTCAGTTGGTAAATCACGTGGGTGCTTTCACACGTGGCTCTCCCTTTGATCGTGTACACCTTCCGAGTTACAGGACTGGAGTAGGTGGTGGTGGGAGGGTGCATAGGACAGGTTTTACACCGGGGGCGGTTGCAAGGGTAGGAGCCAGAGGGTAGGGAAGGTGGTTTGGGGATTTCATAGGGATGAACCAAGAGGTTACAAAGGTTAGGTGGACGGCGGAAAGACACTCTTGGTGGAGTGGGGAGGATTTCATGAAGGATGGACCTCATTTCGGGGCAGGATTTTAGGAAGTCGTATCCCTGCTGGAGAGCCACATTCAAGGTCTGATCCAGTCCCGGGAAGTATTCTGTCACAAGTGGGGTACTTTTGTGGTTCTTCTGTGAGAGGTTCTGGGTTTGAGGGGATGAGGAAGTGGCTCTGGTTATCTGCTTCTGTACCAGGTCGGGAGGGTAGTTGCGGGATGCGAAAGCTGTTTTCAGGTTGTTGGTGTAATGGTCGAGGGATTCAGGACTGGAGCAGATTCGTTTGCCATGAAGGCCTAGGCTGTAGTGAAGGGACCGTTTGATATGGAATGGGTGGCAGCTGTCATAATGGAGGTACTGTTGCTTGTTGGTAGGTTTGATGTGGACGGATGTGTGAAGCTGGCCATTGGACAGATGGAGGTCAACGTCTAGGAAAGTGGCATGGGATCTGGAGTAGGACCAGGTGAATCTGATGGAACCAAAGGAGTTGAGGTTGGAGAGGAAATTCTGGAGTTGTTCTTCACTGTGAGTCCAGATCATGAAGATGTCATCAATAAATCTGTACCAAACTTTGGGTTGGCAGGCTTGTGTAACCAAGAAGGCTTCCTCTAAGCGACCCATAAATAGGTTGGCATACGAGGGGGCCATCCTGGTACCCATGGCTGTTCCCTTTAATTGTTGGTATGTCTGGCCTTCAAAAGTGAAGAAGTTGTGGGTCAGGATGAAGCTGGCTAAGGTGACGAGGAAAGAGGTTTTAGGTAGGGTGGCAGGTGATCGGCGTGAAAGGAAGTGCTCCATTGCAGCGAGGCCCTGGACGTGCGGGATATTCGTGTATAGGGAAGTGGCATCAATGGTTACAAGGATGGTTTCCGGGGGTAACAGACTGGGTACGGATTCCAGGCGTTCGAGAAAGTGGTTGGTGTCTTTGATGAAGGATGGGAGACTGCATGTAATGGGTTGAAGGTGTTGATCTACGTAGGCAGAGATACGTTCTGTGGGGGCTTGGTAACCAGCTACAATGGGACGGCCAGGATGTTTGGGTTTGTGAATTTTAGGAAGTAGGTAGAAGGTAGGAGTGCGAGGTGACGGTGGGGTCAGGAGTTTGATGGAGTCAGGTGAAAGGTTTTGTAGGGGGCCTAAGGTTCTGAGGATTCCTTGAAGATCCGCCTGGACATCAGGAATGGGATTACCTTGGCAAACTTTGTATGTAGAGTTGTCTGAAAGCTGACGCAGTCCCTCAGCCACATACTCCCGACGATCAAGTACCACGGTCGTGGAACCCTTGTCAGCCGGAAGAATGATGATGGATCGGTCAGCTTTCAGATCACGGATAGCCTGGGCTTCGGCTGTGGTGATGTTGGGAGTAGGATTAAGGTTTTTCGAGAAAGATTGAAAGGCAAGGCGGGAAGTGAGAAATTCCTGGAAGGTTTGGAGAGGGTGATTTTGAGGAAGAGGTGGTGGGTCTCGCTGTGATGGAGGGCGGAACTGTTCCAGGCAGGGTTCAATTTGGATAGTGTCTTGTGTAGTTGGATCATTAGGAGTGGGATCAGGATTATTTTTCTTCGTGGCAAGTGATATTTCCAGCAGAGACTACGAGTGTAGGACAGTAAATCTTTGACAAGGGCAGTTTGGTTGAATTTGGGAGTGGGGCTGAAGGTGAGGCCTTTGGATAGGACAGAGGTTTCGGATTGGTTGAGGGGTTTGGAGGAAAGGTTAACTACTGAATTGGGGTGTTGTGATTCCAGATTGTGTTGACTAGAATTTTGAGGTGTTGGGGGGGAGTGGAGCTGGAAGTGGGAGATTGAGTAGATGGGAGAGACTGGGTCTGTGTGCAATGAGAGGAGGTTGAGGTTTGTTGGAAAGGTTGTGGAGGGTGAGTGAGTTGCCTTTCCGGAGGTGGGAAACCAGGAGATTGGATAGTTTTTTGAGGTGGAGGGTGGCATGCTGTTCTAATTTGCGGTTGGCCTGTAGGAGGATGCTATGTACAGCCGGTGCGGATGTGGAAGAGGAAAGATTGAGGACTCTGATTTGGGATAGGAGTTGACGGTTGTGTTCATTGGCCGAGTCGTGTATAGGTGAAGGATTAGGCAGGTGAGGGCTATGGATTGTGCAGTTTGGAACTGGTATAAGGACTGATTGAAAGAAGGATTGCAGCCAGAGATAGCAACTTTAAGTGTGAGGCCTTTGGGGGTAATGCCAAATGTCAGACAAGCCTGAGGAAATAAAATATGGGAGCGTAATCTGGCTAGGGTGAAGGCATGTTTGCGGAGGGAATGTAAATAAAATTTAATGGGGTCGTTGTAGGGATGTTGTGAGGTTGACATGGTATTGAAAGGTGGAAAGGGTAATATGAGGTTAAAGTGACAGTAAATAGAAATTTATACAGGGAGAGATAAAGGTGTGAAAAAAGTAGAAAAAGTGTTGGTTTGAGATGAGCTATGTTGATCCTGTGCTGAACTTAGGTTGGTGAACAACAATGGGTGCAAAGGTTAGGTAGTTATGTTGTCTCCAGATCACGTTAAAGGGTGGGGAAATTCAAGAAAAATTCGAAAAACGTTTTTCGAAAAAAGTTTCGAAAGAAAAGAAAAAAAAAGTTTTGAAAGAAAAAAAGTTTTGAAAGAAAAAAGGTTTCGAAAGAAAAAAAAAGTTTCAAAAATAATTTCCGAAAAATTTTTTCAAGTAGAACCGTGATCTGAAAGCTGACCGATCCATCATCATTCTTCCGGCTGACAAGGGTTCCACGACCGTGGTACTTGATCGTCGGGAGTATGTGGCTGAGGGACTGCGTCAGCTTTCAGACAACTCTACATACAAAGTTTGCCAAGGTAATCCCATTCCTGATGTCCAGGCGGATCTTCAAGGAATCCTCAGAACCTTAGGCCCCCTACAAAACCTTTCACCTGACTCCATCAAACTCCTGACCCCACTGTCACCTCGCACTCCTACCTTCTACCTACTTCCTAAAATTCACAAACCCAAACATCCTGGCCGTCCCATTGTAGCTGGTTACCAAGCCCCCACAGAACGTATCTCTGCCTACGTAGATCAACACCTTCAACCCATTACATGCAGTCTCCCATCCTTCATCAAAGACACCAACCACTTTCTCGAACGCCTGGAATCCGTACCCAGTCTGTTACCCCCGGAAACCATCCTTGTAACCATTGATGCCACTTCCCTATACACGAATATCCCGCACGTCCAGGGCCTCGCTGCAATGGAGCACTTCCTTTCACGCCGATCACCTGCCACCCTACCTAAAACCTCTTTCCTCGTCACCTTAGCCAGCTTCATCCTGACCCACAACTTCTTCACTTTTGAAGGCCAGACATACCAACAATTAAAGGGAACAGCTATGGGTACCAGGATGGCCCCCTCGTATGCCAACCTATTTATGGGTCGCTTAGAGGAAGCCTTCTTGGTTACCCAAGCCTGCCAACCCAAAGTTTGGTACAGATTTATTGATGACATCTTCATGATCTGGACTCACAGTGAAGAACAACTCCAGAATTTCCTCTCCAACCTCAACTCCTTTGGTTCCATCAGATTCACCTGGTCCTACTCCAAATCCCATGCCACTTTCCTAGACGTTGACCTCCATCTGTCCAATGGCCAACTTCACACATCCGTCCACATCAAACCTACCAACAAGCAACAGTACCTCCATTATGACAGCTGCCACCCATTCCATATCAAACGGTCCCTTCCCTACAGCCTAGGCCTTCGTGGCAAACGAATCTGCTCCAGTCCTGAATCCCTCGACCATTACACCAACAACCTGAAAACAGCTTTCGCATCCCGCAACTACCCTCCCAACCTGGTACAGAAGCAGATAACCAGAGCCACTTCCTCATCCCCTCAAACCCAGAACCTCTCACAGAAGAACCCCAAAAGTGCCCCACTTGTGACAGAATACTTCCCGGGACTGGATCAGACCTTGAATGTGGCTCTCCAGCAGGGATACGACTTCCTAAAATCCTGCCCCGAAATGAGGTCCATCCTTCATGAAATCCTCCCCACTCCACCAAGAGTGTCTTTCCGCCGTCCACCTAACCTTTGTAACCTCTTGGTTCATCCCTATGAAATCCCCAAACCACCTTCCCTACCCTCTGGCTCCTACCCTTGCAACCGCCCCCGGTGTAAAACCTGTCCTATGCACCCTCCCACCACCACCTACTCCAGTCCTGTAACTCGGAAGGTGTACACGATCAAAGGGAGAGCCACGTGTGAAAGCACCCACGTGATTTACCAACTGACCTGCCTGCACTGTAACGCTTTCTATGTGGTAATGACCAGCAACAAACTGTCCATTCGCATGAATGGACACAGGCAGACAGTGTTTGTTGGTAATGAGGATCACCCTGTGGCTAAACATGCCTTGATGCATGGCCAGCACATCTTGGCACAGTGTTACACCGTCAGAGTTATCTGGATACTTCCCACCAACACCAACCTATCCGAACTCCGGAGATGGGAACTCGCCCTTCAGTATATCCTCTCTTCTCGATATCCGCCAGGCCTCAACCTCCGCTAATTTCAAGTTGCCGTCGCTCGTACCTCACCTGTCTTTCAACAACTTCTTTGCCTCTGTACTTCCGCCTCGATTGACATCTCTGCCCTTACTCTTTGCCTAAATATGTCTGCTTCTGTCTGTGTATGTGCAGATGGATATGTGTGCGTATGTGTGTGTGCGCGAGTGTACACCTGTCCTTTTTTTCCCCCTAAGGGAAGTCTTTCCGCTCCAGGGATTGGAATGACTCCTTACCCTCTCCCTTAAAACCCACATCCTTTCGTCTTTCCCTCTCCTTCCTGAAGAAGCAACCATCGGTTGCGAAAGCTAGTAATTCTGTGTGTGTGTTTGTGTGTTTTGTTCATGTGCCTGTCTGCCGGCGCTTTCCCGCTTGGTAAGTCTTGGAATCTTTGTTTTTAATATATTTTAATATATTTTTCCCATGTGGAAGTTTCTTTCTATTTTATTTATATATATATAAAAATAGAAAGAAACTTCCACATGGGAAAAATATATTAAAAACAAAGATTCTAAGACTTACCAAGCGGGAAAGCGCCGGCACACAGGCACAATGAACAAAACACACAAACACACACACAGAATTACTAGCTTTCGCAACCGATGGTTGCTTCTTCAGGAAGGAGAGGGAAAGACGAAAGGATGTGGGTTTTAAGGGAGAGGGTAAGGAGTCATTCCAATCCCGGGAGCGGAAAGACTTCCCTTAGGGGGGAAAAAAAGGACAGGTGTACACACGCGCGCGCACACACACACACACACACACACACACACACACACACACGCACACACATCCATCCGCACATACACCAACGAGAAGAGAAAGTAAGATGACAGAGAAGATTTCGAAATGCAACAGAGACAATAACAAACATAATTGTTGGGTTCAAATTAATGATGATGTAAATAAAATAGAAAGAAACTTCCACATGAAAAAAATATATTAAAAACAAAGATTCCAAGACTTACCAAGCGGGAAAGCGCTGGCAGACAGGCACAAGAACAAAACACACAAACACACACACAGAATTACTAGCTTTCGCAACCGATGGTTGCTTCTTCAGGAAGGAGAGGGAAAGACGAAAGGATGTGGGTTTTAAGGGAGAGGGTAAGGAGTCATTCCAATCCCAGGAGCGGAAAGACTTCCCTTAGGGGGAAAAAAAGGACAGGTGTACACTCGCGCGCACACACACACACACGCACACATATCCATCCGCACATACACCATTATATGAAACTGAAATCCTGTTGCACAACGAACTCCTGGAGAAAATAGAGAGGAAAATTCAGCCCAGAGAGCATCTAACTGTTGATGTGGAACTTATAAGAAATCATGTGCACTTCATCGTCAATGGAGAATCCAAACATTTTAAAAGTGTCCAAAGCAAACAGATTTTAAGTGTTAGTATTGCCCACAGCTAGGAATGTTAATGGATGAACCACAGCCTTGTTAGTCACAGGTGCTGGAATATGTCCAGGAATGGGAATCTGTTGCCCGTTATAGCTCACCAGCCTCTGTGACACTGGAATCAGAGGAAGAGAACCCAAATCCACATAAATCTTAGAATTAACCAAATTTGCTGCTGCACTCATGTCCATCTGCATTCTCCATGGTTTGTTAAATACACACACTTGTGTGTGTAACTTGTTTTGAGGTACCATCACTGCTGACACACTGTACACATCCACATTTGTCATCCTCACTTGGGTTTGGAAAGGAGTTACATGCAGAAGCACTCTGTCCTTTCTTATTGCCCCTATTACACATTGCCCAGCACTTGGAACACACAATGTGGGGCCATTCATATTGAATGAAGCAGTATAGGCATGAAGGTAACAGTGTCTAAGGCTGTCACTATTGTGAGATGGATTGTTGTTGTTATGAAACTGAGACGTCTGCTGGACTGCTGCAGTAGCATCTATGTTTCCTTGCAAACTGACTGAAGGCTATGAGGAGTGAGAGGAACTGATTTCTGAAACCTTGGACCAGGCTTCTTTCTGACTACCTGCACCTTGAGAAACCTCAAATGATGAAACTATATTCAGTACTTCCCGTAAGTGCTGGATTTTCACACTGTAGAGCTCACACTCAAACTTTCCCGTTGGGATCACATACCATTTGATCTCCGTAGGATTCCTTAAGAACATTTGTCACAAAATTTCGATGGCTAAGTTCATATTGTTCTGCTGCATATGCCCTGTATGACTGGTTTGGCCACTTTTGACAGCTGTGAAACTACACACGAGCAGCACTAACGTTAGTATTTTTACAGTGATAGGTACAAAGTGATGCACACGTCTGATCGAAAAGAGGACTTGAAGGTTCTTGTAAGGGGATGAACTGACACAAGTGATACCCGCAAGGTGATATCCACAACAAAAAAAGGGTCTTGCGCAAGTTTATATCTGTTACCCCCAAATGCCTGGAAATGTTGTCGTAGGTGTTTTTTGTAAATGTCCCACTCTTCTTCTACATTGTCTCACTTGCTCAATGACGTCGTCAGATGTGCGTGGATGACCTGATGATTTCCCACGTGTTACCAAGCACCCTGTTGCTACGAAACATTTATGCCAGTCATAAATTGTAGGCTAGTAGCAGGATCTTTAGCATAGTTGGTACAGAAATTACACTGAACTTTCTGCTGACTTTGATTCTTCAAATCAAAACACACAGCTAGCACCCCGGGGTCTAGTGAAGGCAGCCATCTTTAAAGCAACTGCTGCTAGCGCTCCTTATTATGCAATTCGGCACTAGCAAACTACACGAGACAAAACTTGATATATTTCCCTACAAATTGACACTACAGTCACCTCTGTAGGTACTATGAATTAATTTATATGGATTTTTAAAGTTGTAAAGTCCATTTTGAAACACCCTGTATTTTTTTCTTACTTTCATCTCATAAACTACTTTCACACATAATTTAAACCAAACACAAATTTTCTAAATGTCCCCCTGGCCTTCACCTATTACCTATGTCTGCATGCAAAACTCCTAAGTTAATTTGTAACAAGTTAAAATTGAATGACTGGCTGGGATTTAAGCTGTACAGTGCGTTACGTGCAGAAGCCAAATGATCAGGCTAAACAGAGCCCTAGTCTGGCACATCATTTCAACTTACCACAAATCTAAACTGTCAAATATATTCTACTAAAAAGCAGTACAGTATCGCTACACTCCTGAGTTTGCTTGAGCATGTTGTTCAGTGTTCCAAAGTAGTGCTCTTTATGCTGTTTTGTTATACAGTGATGGTCAGCATCCCTTGGAAAAAGCTGACTGGCAGCCCAGGTGAGCTCCTTCTGTGTTGTTATGCTGTCATCTTTTTGGTTATATCTCTGTGGCTTGATAATAATTACTAATATTTTATGAGTAAATGATAAACAATGAGACCATCTCTGTTAAGTCATATCAGCCTGCTTTAATTCATTTGGCAATAGAGATTTTGCATGATCAAATTTGCACATGTGATGCTTCCAAACAGCTTTGAGCAGTGGTTAAGCGACTCTTAGTTTGTAGTGCCTGTGTCTGACCATCCAGTTCTAGGTTTCCACAGTTTTCCAAAATTCCAGAAGGGTTCATTTGAAAAGGACATGGCCAATTTCCCTCGCCATCCGTGCCCTGTTCAATCCTTTGCTCAGTGTCTAATAATCTTCTCTTTGACAGCATCAAACTCTAATCTTCCCTCCGTAAAGGTCATCCACAGACTGTAGGTCAAGGAATAAATCATGTTATGGGCAGATATTTGTTAAGTCACTTAAAAGTATTTTTAAAGATACTGTGTGCAATTTTGTAATTAATATTACATCTCAATTAATCTAAGGTAATGTCAGTGATTGTTACATAAACTTTCTTTGTCTTTATTGTCACTGGTAACATCACATTGCATCCTCCAGACGAATTTTGAGTTACATATATGCTCTAATGCCAAATTGTTTATAGATATTTAACAGGTGACCAATTCTCAAGTGAATCATCCACTGAAGCTTATGTTCGCTGTTTACGAATGGGTTGCCGATGCATAGAACTAGACTGCTGGGATGGTCCTGATGGTATGCCATTCATCTACCATGGGCATACTTTAACGACAAGGATAAAATTTCTGGATGTTGTTAAAACTATCAAGGAACATGCATTTGTTACATCAGAGTAAGTATGTATATTACTTTTTATTACTTGGCTTTATGAATGTTCCTTAAGTTTTTCTGTATTTTCCAGTTATTGTTCACAGAACTGTACAAATTATAAATACAGTAATAAGGAAAGGGTAGACTGCTACTCACCATGTAGAGGAGACTGCAGACAGGCACAGCAAAACGACTGCTAGACACACACACACACATACACACACACACACACACACACACACACACATATTCGCACATACGTACCACTTTATTGCATTGTAAAATTTATATTTATATCTTTATAGTGTGTTGAAGATGTGAATGGATTTTGTGAGCTGTTAGGTGAGACAACAGAAAACTTAAATAAAAATCACACCAAAATTTTAATTGGAGATTTTAATGCACAGTTAGAGAGGGAAAAGAGATATGGAGACATAACAGGGAAATAGCGAACAAAAAGAACAAAAAACAGCACTGACATGAGGCCAATGGAATTCTGCAGAAACCCTGATGTGATCTCAAAGTCAACATACTTGAAGAAAAGACCAAATAAGCTCAAAACATGGAGATATCCAGACTGGAAAAAAGGAGAGTGATGACTGTGTCATCTCTGTGTGGATAAAAATTATCATGGGGAAATCTACAGCATGAAAATTCTAAGAGGGGCAGATAAAACAATTGTGGCCCCAAAGAAGATAATCTAGAACCAGCATAAATTGATAAATAACAAGGAATGCGAAGAACAGACAAAAAATATGAAAATAACAAATGATCTAGAGAAAATAATTCCTCAATAAATCTAAGGAAAAATACCAATGGTGGACTGTTGATTGTAATAAAACAGTGGTAGGAGACTTCAGAGCCTGATTAAGGTATCAGTCATAAAACAGAAGAATCACACTTGGAACTCACAAAACAATGAATGATAACCCAAAAAATAGTAAGAATTAAATGCCATTACCAAGAAAGATATACTTGTAAGAACAGAAGCAAATAGTGAGTAAACAAACATAAGAATTATTACAAAATATTTAGCATAAACTACAAAGATAAGATCCTCTAACATTAATGTTAAAGGATAAAAATAATGTCATAAGCTGGCCTGTAGCAATAGAAAAAAATACAGAAATTTCATTTACCCCTATTAAAACACTAGCAGAAAATATAAACCCACCTACAATGCATGTAGTCTATAAAGCTTTGAAAGAATTCAAAAACTACAAAGGAAGTGGAGAAGATCAAACGTTTGAGGAACTTTGGAAATATGCAGCAGAACCAGTGACAATACTGTTACACCAATGCATAGTGAAAATCTAGAACAAAGAAGAACTGCCATAACATCGGCCTACAGCTATAATCCATCCATTACACAAAACGAAGACAAATCAAATCCAGACAACAGTAGAGGTGTTTCCCTTTTGCATATCACATGTAAAGTCATGTCAAGACTGAATGAGTGGTGCAGTGATTTGCAGACTGGACTCGCGTTCGGGAGGACAGTGATTCAACCCATGTCTGGCCACCCTGATTTAGGTTTTGAATGATTTCCCTGAATGGCTTCAGGCAAATGCTGGAATGGATCCTCTGAAAGGGCATGGGCAAGCTTGTGCTCCATCTCTAATGACCTCATTGCAGATAGGACATTAGTATCTCCTCCTCCTCCTCCTCCTCCTCCTCCTCCTCCTCATATCAAGAATTCTATACAAACATTGCAAAGTTAATTGCAAATGGCACTAGGAAATTATTGAGGAAGATTTAGGCCAGGAAGCTCGTGATTGTACCCACAAATCTTCAGTGGTGAAGATAATTAACAAATATTATAAAATTAACTCTAACGAGCACCAAATCTCAAGTAAGCTTCAGATGGGAAGTATCTGAGCTGTTTATGATTAAAACTGGGTTAAGTCAGGGAGATGGTTCATTGCCATTATTTTTCAACTGTGCTTTATCTTACTTAATGGGGGAGTGTTACAAGGAAAATCTTAAACAAACGTAACAATTGGAAACAAGAAAGATCAAATATACTTAAATAGCTTGGGATTCACAGATGGAATTGTGTTAGTAGCTAATAACAGTCAAGAAGCCAGAAACCAATTAACAGCCGTACCAAAAATAAGACTCAATATATATATTAAAAGCAAAGATTCCAAGACTTACCAAGTGGGAAAGCGCCGGTAGATAGGCACAATAAATAAAACACACAAACACACACACAGAATTTCTAACTTTCGCAACCGGCGGTTGCTTCTTCAGGAAAGAGGGAAGGAGAGGGAAAGACGAAAGGATAAGTGTTTTAAGGGAGAGGGTAAGGAGTCATTCCAATCCCGGGAGCAGAAAGACTTCCCTTAGGGGGAAAAAAGGACAGGTGTACACTCGCACACATACACACACATATCCATGCGCACATATTTTTTTCCCATGTGGAAGTTTCTTTCTTTTATATATATCTATATATGTCCAAGTAATCAGCCACCTAACAGTAAGTAACAGGAAAGTAAAAATGGTGAAATAATTTACAATTTAAATACCGGGGTAGAAATTCTAACATAAAAGCTGGATGAGAAACTTATGGGACAATAAATAATTAATAAAATGATAAAAGTTCGAAAATTAATATGGTCTACATGTAGTAGAGAAAGAAGACTGGCGTTCTACAGATAGGAGCGTGGAATGTCAGATCCCTTAATCGGGCAGGTAGGTTAGAAAATTTAAAAAGGGAAATTGATAGGTTAAAGTTAGATATAGTGGGAATTAGTGAAGTTCGGTGGCAGGAGGAACAAGACTTCTGGTCAGGTGACTACAGGGTTATAAACACAAAATCATATAGGGGTAATGCAGGAGTAGGTTTAATAATGAATAGGAAAATAAGAATGAGGGTAAACTACTACAAACAGCATAGTGAACGCATTATTGTGGCCAAGATAGATACGAAGCCCTCACCTACTACAGTAGTACAAGTTTATATGCCAACTAGCTCTGCAGATGACGAAGAAATTGAAGAAATGTACGATGAAATAAAAGAAATTATTCAGATAGTGAAGGGAGACGAAAATTTAATAGTAATGGGTGACTGGAATTCGAGTGTAGGAAAAGGGAGAGAAGGAAACATAGTAGGTGAATATGGATTAGGGCTAAGAAATGAAAGAGGAAGCTGCCTAGTAGAATTTTGCACAGAGCATAATTTAATCGTAGCTAACACTTGGCTCAAGAATCATAAAAGAAGGTTGTACACATGGAATAATCCTGGAAATACTAGAAGGTATCAGATTATATAATGGTAAGGCAGAGATTTAGGAACCAGGTTTTAAATTGTAAGACATTTCCAGGGGCAGATGTGGAGTCTGACAACAATCTGTTGGTTATGACCTGTAGATTAAAACTGAAAAAACTGCAAAAATGTGGGAAATTAAGGAGATGGGACCTGGATAAACTAAAAGAACCAGAGGTTGTACAGAGTTTCAGGGAGAACATAAGGGAACAATTGACAGGAATGGAGGAAAGAAATACAGTAGAAGAAGAATGGGTAGCTCTGAGGGATGAAGTAGTGAAGGCAGCAGAGGATAAAGTAGGTAAAAAGACGAGGGCTGCTAGAAATCCTTGGGTAACAGAAGAAATATTGAATTTAATTGATGAAAGGAGAAAATATAAAAATGCAGTAAATGAAGCAGGCAAAAAGGAATACAAACGTCTTAAAAATGAGATTGACAGGAAGTGCAAAATGGCTAAGCAGGGATGGCTAGAGGACAAATGTAAGGATGTAGAGGCTTATCTCACTAGGGGTAAGATAGATACTGCTTACAGAAAAATTAAAGAGACCTTTGGAGAGAAGAGAATCACGTTTATGAATATCAAGAGGTCAGATGGCAACCCAGTTCTAAGCAAAGAAGGGAAGGCAGAAAGGTGGAAGGAGTACATAGAAGGTTTATACAAGGGCGATGTACTTGAGGACAATATTATGGAAATGGAAGAGGATGTAGATGAAGACGAAATGGGAGATAGAATACTGCATGAAGAGTTTGACAGAGCACTGAAAGACCTGAGTCGAAACAAGGCCCCCGGAGTAGACAACATTCCATTGGAACTACTGACGGCCTTGGGAGAGCCAGTCATGACAAAACTCTTATCATCTGGTGAGCAAGATGCATGAGACAGGTGAAATACCCTCAGACTTCAAGAAGAATATAATAATTCCAATCCCAAAGAAAGCAGGTGTTGACAGATGTGAAAATTACCGAACTATCAGTTTAATAAGTCACAGCTGCAAAATACTAACGCGAATTCTTTACAGACGAATGGAAAAACTGGTAGATGCGGACCTTGGGGAGGATCAGTTTGGATTCCATAGAAATGTTGGAACACGTGAGGCAACACTGACCTTACAGCTTATCTGAGAAGAAAGATTAAGAAAAGGCAAACCTATGTTTGTAGCATTTGTAGACTTAGAGAAAGCTTTTGACAATGTTGACTGGAATACTCTTTTTTCAAATTCTAAAGGTGGCAGGGGTAACATACAGGGAGCGAAAGGCTATTTACAATTTGTACAGAAACCAGATGGCAGTCATAAGAGTCGAGGGGCATGAAAGGGAAGCAGTGGTTGGGAAAGGAGTGAGACAGGGTTGTAGCCTCTCCCCGATGTTATTCAATCTGTATATTGAGCAAGCAGTAAAGGAAACAAAAGAAAAATTTGGAGTTGGTATTAAAATTCATGGAGAAGAAGTAAAAACTTTGACGTTCGCCGATGACATTGTAATTCTGTCAGAGACGGCAAAGGACTTGGAAGAGCAGTTGAACGGAATGGACAGTGTCTTGAAAGGAGGATATAAGATGAACATCAACAAAAGCAAAACGAGGATAATGGAATGTAGTCAAATTAAATCGGGTGATGCTGAGGGAAGTAGATTAGGAAATGAGACACGTAAAGTAGTAAAGGAGTTTTGCTATTTAGGAAGTAAAATAACTGATGATGGTCGAAGTAGAGAGGATATAAAATGTAGACTGGCAATGGCAAGGAAAGCGTTTCTGAAGAAGGGAAATTTGTTAACATCGAATATAGGTTTATGTATCAGGAAGTCGTTTCTGAAAGTATTTGTTTGGAGTGTAGCCATGTATGGAAGTGAAACATGGACGATAAATAGTTTGGACAAGAAGAGAATAGAAGCTTTCGAAATGTGGTGCTACAGAAGAATACTGAAGATAAGGTAGGTAGATCACGTAACTAATGAGGAGGTATTGAATAGGATTGGGGAGAAGAGAAGTTTGTGGCACAACTTGACTAGAAGAAGGGATCCGTTGGTAGGACATGTTTTGAGGCATCAAGGGATCACCACACACACACACACACACACACACACACACACACACAAAAACCACAGTCTCTGTCTGCTGTGGCCATGTGTTTGAATTGCATTTGTGTGACTGTGTGTGTCTGTTGTCTATTTCCGATGAATGCCTTGTTGGCTGAAAGCTTACTTTCTTAAGTCTTTTTGTTGTGCATATCTGCACTATATGGTGAGTAGCAACTGTCCTTTTTATAATATTGACATAAATATAAAAAAGATGGACAGTGGAGGATAGTGGCGAATGAAGTGGGGTGTGCAGCGAACTGGATCCTTTTACAGATATTGTACAGAAGAAAAGGATCTCTTCTTCTTTTTTTTCACATTATGAGTATACCATATCCCAAGAAAAATTATAGGCGAATGTTGGAACATGGAGCAACAGTAGGATGAATAAATGAAATCAGGGAGAATATGAAAGAGCTAGAATTAATCCAGAACAATTTGCAAAACAAAACAAAAGATTTAAAAAACTGTAAAACGTAAAAATAAGTTTTAAGCCAAAAATAGATAACTTAGAATGAAAAGGGTCTTTGTACATGAGGAATGACAAAAAAGGTCAGAATGAATGAAAAGGTACAGGACAATTTGGAAAAAAAACTTATTGAAGATGATGTCCAGAAAATTATTGACTGAAGTGGTGAAATGTGGCCATAAAAACAGTAGTAGTAGTGGAAGTTGTGTGCTGAGGAATTTTCTGATAAATTAATACCCTGGGAGCTTAGCTAATGGTGGCAGGCTATGGACATTATGAACCTGGGGATCCTGAGATGTAATCTTGTAAACACTAGTTGTCTTCTACTATAGTAAACTCCGGCCATGCTCCGTTGACCACCGAGGAGGGGAGGAGTGGTGATGATGGACCATATTGTGTTTTGGAGATTGAGGGTCTTAGCTTAACTGCCCAGATTGTGAGGATGAAAATATGTATAAATAGTAGTAGTCTCACCATGTGAATAGGGTGGATGGCTGTTGTGGGCAATCTCTTGAGAAACTTATTCCACCTCAGTTGTGGAAGGCTTATCCAGGCAAACGGGTATCTGCCTCAGTGGATCATGTTGGTCATTAGCTATTTGTTGGACTGCTGTGGGACCTGACGTTTGCAAAACAAATCTGTAAATAATGTGGATTGGCCATTAGGGATCACCAACACCCACACAATTAATATGGCAGTAAACAATCTCCTTGGAGCTTGGTTTGAAAAACTGAACCTTGATTATTATAACAGCGCACAAGTGTCAGAATGTCTATATTTTAAAGACAAGAAAAGAGCAGTCATTTGAGAAATTATGCCCCTCCTGTATCAACAAAATGTTGAAAACTATTACTGGAACTACAAAGTGACTCAAAAGATTTTGCAGAAGAACCTTTTGGTTGAAACTGCTAGGTTTCATCAAATGACCACACTTCTGAAATTATGAATTTTTTGTCATTATTCTGTAACAGTAGAAAAGCATGACACATTCAACTTCACTAAGGGCATTGTAAGTTATCATGGATGTGGACACTGCAAAAAGAATGAGGAATAGAAGGTTGACCAGGAGTTCATAACCTGGCAAAAGACTGCCACTTCAATCACAACTTTAATTCAGTTAGCCTTCGAGAGCACATAAAGGCCAAATTTATTTGAACTAAAGGTAAGATGTTACGTACCCAATTTAATGTGGTGCTGTAAACATCAAAGACATGATTGCATCAGTGTAGGTTGTAATGGCAAGGCAGCATGTGGCAAATGTGGGAAAGATTTGCAGGAACCATGATCATTGTTTTCAGTGTGGATTTCTGTGTACACTGCGCAAGTACAACTACATCTACATAGGTACTCCATAAGCCATGCACCGCCACTGCTACTACTTGTCATTTCCCCTCCTGTTCCACTCGCAAATATAGCAAGGGAAAAACTACTGTCTGTATGCCTCCGTATGGTCCCTAATTTTTGTGTCTTATTTGCATGGTTTTTGTGCACTATGTTTGTTGGCGGCAGAAGCATCGTTCAGCAGTCAACTTCAAATGCTGGTTCTCTAAATTTTCTCAATAGTGTTTCATGAAAAGAATATTTTTTTTTATTCTCTCTCTCTCTCTCTCTCTCTCTCTCTCTCTCTCTCTCTCTCTCTCTCTCTCTCTCTCTCTCTCTCTTTCTCTCTCTCTCTCTCTCTCTCTCGAAGACTCTAGAACTGTCACAGCGGAATCAGGTGGCCAGGAAAAGCTTCCAGCAATTAACTTAGTTTCGCTTACGCCTGCTATACACGACCAGATGCCTTCACTGCCACACTCAGCTTCGACCTCAATAGAGACAATATTTTTTTTTTCCAACTTCAATGAACATTCCCCCTCCTAAGGCCTCGAATCTGTCTTTCTACTGTACGTTCCATGACTCGCTAAACATCCCAGAGTTCTCCAGTTCAGGCTGCAACCAGCTCTTGGTTCCAAGAATAATTTGAGTGTGAAAACTTTCCTGGAGGATAGTAAATTTGCTGACAAAATTGAGACAGTCAGAGTGTCCTTATTCTGAATGCTGTTCGACTTACTTCCAGTGAGTCAATTGTCGAGTGTTTATTAGAGCAGCTCAAACTACCGTGTACCCCAAAAAAAACCTCATGTGCACTCCGTACTCTGTTACCTGAGTAGCTGCTATCTTTGTGTAGTGCACCCCTGACCTATCCAGAGGTGTGCAGGCAGGTGGGCAGCTGGGCAGGCAGGCATCAAGCTTTTGATCAATCCAAACTGCAACTGGAAGACACAACTCTTAGTTTCAAGAAATCAGTAGAGGTCTGTGTCTTAGTTTCATGGAATTAGTATAGGTATGTGCCCACATTTTGAAGTGCCTTAACAGCAGATACTGAGGGAATGGCAGAGAGAACTTCCCTGTTGTTGTTTTACAGAGCCTTTATTCTATAGTGGCTGAACAAAGGCTGTATTGAGAACTTTTAATGCTCTATTGGTACATACTCAAAACATGTGCATGCTACAAACACAGGAAGTAAGATAACTTGCAAGTAAACAAAGTTGTTCATAATTTCACCAAACAAAATAATAGTCACCATCCTAAAAGAAGCACGTTGGTCACTTTTGAATGTTGCAGATGGTGTAGAACTTGAGCCTGACAGTAGTGTGACCGTTCCCCAGTGACCTGAGCCATGACAGTAGTGAGAATTGTGAAGGTATTGCTTGCAATTGATGTTAAAAGTTGGGTACCTTAGAAATGCATATTGCTAATGGACGCAATAAAACTGCATGCATTCAATGGGCCTAACAACACAGAAAATGAATACTAGGTACCTGCAGCCATCTAATGTGGTGCAAGTCATGATTTTGTCTCCTTTCAAATGATGCTAGGGATCAAGTGCACCAATATCCCAATGAGGAGCTAAACCCTGTGTGTGTGGAGGGTGTAGTTCAGGCCAGAGGTGGCTCTGTGATGTTCCAGAGATATTTTATGCATCACGACTTGGCCCACTCATTCAAGTTACCTTGAACTTGAACCGGGTTACTATTCTGACATTGTCAGTGACCAAGTTTTTCCCTTTCTTCTACATCTTTGTGATGAGTCCATCGTGGACGCTATCATCTTCAAGATGATAATGCCCAAGTCCAAAGGGCTGCAAGCATATCTTGCTGTTTTGATGAGCATTACAGGCACCCTATGACACTTCAACTGGCTCACTAAATTACTTGATCTTAAGCCCATACAAAATGCCCAGAACTGTAGGGTATTCGAAAATTCCCATTAAAAACTTCTAGGACTTGTAGAGGGGAGTGAGTACATAATATGTTGAATAGCAGTCCATGTCCAGAAACATAACATTTCTGTTATATCACAGTTTCAGTTCAGATATTTAACTCGTCCACTCCCGCTAGAGGAACAGAAATGAGTATGACACAGTATAATTATTAGATAACAATTCAAAAGGAAGCATAATAAACATTCATTTATCTCTTAAGGACATTTGTTTGTAGAATGAGATTTTCACTCTGCAGCAGAGTGTGCGCTGATATGAAACTTCCTGGCAGATTAAAACTGTTGCTGGGCCGATTCTCGAACTCGGGATCTTTGCCTTTTGCGAGCAAGTGCTCTACCAACTGAGATACCCCAGCACGACTCACGCCCTGTCCTCACAGCTCTACTTCTGCCAGTACCTTGTCTCCTACCTTCCAAACTTAACAGAATCTCTCCTGCGAACCTTTCAGAACTAGTACTCCTGAAGGAAAGGATATTGTGGAGACATGGCGTAGCCACAGCCTAGAGGATGTTTCCAGAATGAGATTTTGCACTCTGCACGGGACGTGAGTCATTTGTATTTACACATTACATGTTTACAGTATGCCAAAACAATAATGGACCCAGCATATTGTACATACAGAATAGCACTGGTGTATTACAGTAGCAGGTTGATGTGGTGACCAACGTTGATACAGAAATTGTACTAACAGTGCATGTTCTGGTGCACTCTCTCCATCCCACCCAGTCTCTCTTCAGTCTCACTAGTGCAGCAGCCAGAATCATGCCAGCAGATGTTCCTCTTTCTCTACAGGAGTCTTGTAAATTAAACTTTGCGCATGACCCAAAAAGAACCAGACCACAGGAATTAAATTTGAGAATTGCACCGGCCACACGGTTGGACCATCTCGGCCTATCCAGATTCCACCGTATCGTCTGTTGAGATGTCTCCGTACCATGCGTGAGCAGTGAGGCTGTGCAGCACGTTTCCTGATAGACACTTCAGTGGCACACTTTCCAGGAATGGGTCCAATATGTTTTCTAGGAAGATCAAATATGCAGGACCAATTAGCTTGAGTGGAAGGAGGTATAATCCAGTCACATGACTGTCCAGAATACTTGCCCACATGTTAATACCAAACTTCCTATGAAATCCCCAAATATGCGTGACATAAGGTTTTTCATGCCTGGACATTGCTGTTTCACAAATTCAGAACAAAGTTCCTTAGTGAACTTATGTTCATCTGTGAACAGAACTTGACATAGAAACAGAGATGTGTCGATGGAGCAGTGCAATAAGTATGTGCAGTATGCAATGCTTTGTGGAGAAATGGCTGGACTCACACAGGACATCCTTGACAACACTATGGCTAATATCCATTGCATGTGCAGTTGTTATAGAACTCATTGACAGGCTCTCTTCAATGTGATGCAGTACATCCTTTTCAAATATAAGTGTGCTACATTGCCGTGGAGCACCACATTCCTGTTTCCTTATGGTAAAGGTACCAGTTTCTCATAGCCATTGTGAACTTGTGCAAAACTTATGCAATGGCATGCTATGTTGCAGAAAACATTCATGATAAAGCTGACTAGCAGTTTTCTGTGACCTTGAGCTTTAACATACACAAGGAGCATGCCTGTGTATTCTGAAAATGTATTCCAAACCATGTTTACTGTGTCAGAGATGTACAGTTCGTAGCAAGGCAGACCTTAAGTGACATCAGGTAATGATCTGACATAGTACACAACATCCTGTCTACCCTATTGTATACCACGACTGGCAGCTCTGATCTCTTTCCCTCAGCAAGCATGGGCACATTGAACATCTGAATTGAAACCATCGTAGAATGGCAATGGATTGTTTCTGGACATGGGTTCCTATTCAAAATAGTATGTACTCACACCCCTCTACAAGTCCTAGAAGTTTTAACGGGAATTTCCGATCACATTGTATTTGGAAAAGCCTGTGTAACATAGCAATTCAGCATCCCTGCAGTTCTTTAGTTCTCCAGGATCTATCATCAATGAGCGGCCTTAGCTGTAGGCAGTATATCTGAAATAATGTGTGGACTCTCTCTCCTTTGCCAGATTGAAACTATTATCAAGACCAGAGGTGACAGCACGTGGTATTAGCCTGCTGCTTCCTGGGGTAACTGACTTTTTTGGTTGGTACTGTTATTTCAAATATATATATTTTCTTTGCACCACTTTGTCTCTTAATGTTGTACCAAAGAGAGAAAGTAATGATTAGTACAACTCAGCAGTGCTAAATTGTATATGTTCTTTTTTTCAGATACCCACTAATATTGTCCATAGAGGACAACTGCTCTGTACCACAGCAGCGCAAGATGGCAAAAGTAATGATGGAAGTGTTTGGGGAAATGCTACTCGTGCAGCTTTATGAGAAGAATGAAAGTCAGCTTCCATCACCACACCAGCTACGGCGTAAAATTATAATTAAGCACAAAAAACTCCCAGATGGTGTCGATGAGGATGCTTTTATGAGCAAAAATGATGATGGTAATGACTGTTTGATTTTTTTAGTTGGTCCAGTTATATAATACAGCACAAATTATACAATTGATATTGGACAGGTCAAAGAAAGCTAAAGTAATACGTAATCTTAGCAAACAGTAGCAAATTAAAATTAGGTACATGTTCTTACAATTTAATTTTTGAGTAACATTTTTTGTTACATATTCTCTTTTTTTTTTTTTTTACAGTATGGAGACAGTGCGTTATCTGAAGTGCCTTTAGTTCAATTTTAAACTTTGGATGTTTAGCGATTTTTTATTTCCTTAGGTATCTTATTGTGTAGTATTACACCGATGTTCATTATGCTCCTCTGATACACTGTAATTCTGTGATCTTTTTGGGGAGTATTTCCTTTCCCTCTGTTGCAATAGTTGGGTATATTTTTGTTTTGTAGTAGTTTGCCTGTTTCCAAGAGGTAGTCCCTAGTGAACAAGATAGTTTCATAAATGAGCAAGCTAGGAAAATTCAGAACACTAAGCTCAGTAAAATGAGATTTACAGGACTTCATTCTTTTAAGGCCACAAATTATTCTTAGAGCTCTGTTTGTGCATTCTAAAAACCTTTATGCTGTGTGGTGAGTATCCCCAGAAAATGATCCTGTATCAAAGCTATGAGTGGGACTGTGTGTAAAATGCCTGCAGTACTAATAGTTTGCTTGTTGTAGACTTTAATATTCTTAGACCATTGCACACAGAAAAGAGTTTCCTAGACAAGTTATTTATGTGTGTCCCACTTTAAGTCTTGCTGAACCAACAAACCCAAAAATTTTGTGGTACTTAAACATTTTCTAGGGACAATTCAGTCCTGCTTGAATAGACAGTTGATTAGATGGAGAAAGTAAATGAAAGTTGACACACACTATTTTGTAAATATTTATAATGCGTTTGTTTTTTGTAAACTGCTAAGAAAGTCTTTCCATTGAACTTTCTGCTGTTGACTGCAAGGTTTCTGAGCTGGATCCAGTAAGCAATATGCTGGTGTCATCAGCTAATAGGATAGAATCCACATAAATCTAGAAGAGCAGTGGACCTAAGATTGGTACGTCACATTTTATCAGTAATTCACTAGAAAGGAATTGTTTCTTGTTTTGTTCTTAGTGTTGAATTTATTCTGAAGTAATACCTTCTGCCTCCAGTTTTTTATGTGTGAACACAACTAGCTATGTGATACACTTCTTACTTCTTGTCTTTCTAATTTTTCAAACAGAATATTATGATCTAGGACATTGAAGGCTTTTGACTGGTCTAGACAAATACCTGCAGCTAATTCATGTTGATCAAGAGATTTTAAAGTGTAGTATAAGAATTCAAAAACAGTTGTCTGTGTAGATTTAGAATTTGTAAAACCATGTTGTTGTACAGTAAGAAGTGAATATTTATTTATGAAACTTAAAAGCCTGTTGTAAAAGATTTTTTCTATTAGTTTTGAGAAGAAACTTAGCTGTGACACACGTCAGTAGTTCAGTATTTGATCAGAAGAACCTTTTTTTAGCAGCAGTGAAATTTTTGCTATTTTGAGAACATCTAGAACGCCACAAGTTTCTGGAGAAAGGTTGAAATTTTTTGTCAGTGGTTTTGCTATGTGGTGAACACAAGCTTTTAGTATGAAGTCAGGTACTTCATCAGGGCCACTTGACATTTTATTGCTTAATGATTTAATTTTACTTATAATTTCATTGGAATTTGTTACATAAAACATACATAGAGGCATCTACAATCACTTATTTTCTGGAGATACTAGTGACTGGTTCTTTATAGATTACTAGAATGAGGTCTTCAGCTAGTGAAGTGAAATATTCATTGAATTTCGTCACAACAGATTTTAGGTTTGTGATGTTTGAGTCCTCTAGTAGTAATGATACTTATTTTTTTTATACTCGGCTACAAGTTTCTATCTTTATAACTCTCCACATGGTTCTCATTTTACTAGATGAGTTTCTTATCAAATAGTCATTACATTAGTTTTTGCCCATTAGACTACTTTACCATTTATTATTTTGTAGGCTTTAGAATAGTCTGCAAATTCTTGGTTAACTCTACACTTCTTGCAACAATACTACAGAAATCTGTTTCTCTCATAGGAAATTTTTATGCTTTTAGTTACCCATTGCTTATTGTTGTTAGGTTTTACTGTTTTTACTTCTGTGGAAATGTTACATTAAAATAGTGAAGAAATATATTATGAAAACTCGTGTACATGCTATCAACATTGCTCTGAATTGAGATTCATTCCAAATTTTCCTTAGGCAGTAAGAAATTTTAAAAGTTCTAATGTTATCTTCAGAAAAAGTTCTTTTTTCAATTACTTTTTTGCAACTGCTGCTACCTGTTGGAATTTCTATGCACAGCATGCTCAGTACTCTACTCGTGAATTTGTAACTTGTCATATTTGGCCAATGATGGTGTTTGTACATTCTGTTAGGCTTGTAGGGCTATGTATTGTGGGGATTATATTGATTGTGTTGGATAGATTTATCAAAGCATCTCTAGTACTACTGTCTTTTGAAAAATCGACATTGAAATCACCACACAGAACTATTTTCATATTTAATATACTGATCCTGTTCAGCAGAACACCTGCTTTGCTCATGAGGACTGGCAGATTTCCACTTAGTGCTCTATAAATGTTACTAATAATGAAATTAAGGTCTGGCAGTTTACTAATGGAAAGTTTGAAGGCTTTTACAGTCAAGTTGATATAACTTTTGTTGATATCACATAAATTTATTTGCTCTTTCACAAAAATAGCAGAACGCCCGCGTTTGGAGAACTATTGGTTAAAATGACTGGCTAAAGCATATCCTGAGATTGAGGTAAATTTTATTTTGTCATTTCCCATCCAATTGTCAGTATTTGCAAATTGTGTCCACATTTAGTTTATACTGGAGTAGTGCTTCCAACATGGTAATTTTATTCATGAGTGTCGGAACATTATGGTGTAATACAACACAATCTGGCATTTATAAACTTTAGTTGAAGCGGTTTGTAATCCCCCCAGCCCCCACCCCTTCTTCCTTATTCCATCTATTGTCCACATTAGTCTTTTATAAAGATTTGAGAGGAGTAAAGATTACAGTAAACTTTCTAGTTTACTGAGCCTGTCATGTAGAGCTGGCTCCAGTTCTTCTTGTCTAGGGGTCTGATTCTTGAAGCTGAAATCTCACATTTTGGGTCCTCATGGTAAAATTGAACTAAATGAATTTGACGATTGTTGTTGCAGAATTTTTGTTTTTACATAAATATATTTTGTCAAATTTTATTATAGCATACAGTCTTTTGATTTTTCATGTTAACAAAACCAAAATTACATTTTTTGCACAAAAATACAAAAATATGTCCAATCACATCAGAGACATGCTTAAGACTCCCACAATCTGCGCAAATAACCATATTCCAAAGGGTTTATAATTTTTCTTAACAAATGAATTTCTACTAGTTTCTGTTACATTATTAATTTCGATTATTGTTTCGTAAATGAATGCAGAAATAAACATAGTAAGTGGTACTAGATAGCGTAATTAAAATAGAAATTTTGAGTGTCCCAATAGTTAGTAATATCAAATGTTTCTGAAAAAATAATTTTAACTGTACATTCAGAACTAGCACTTACTGATGATAACATCAAGACTAAAACATTTTATAAATTAATTAATTTTCATAAATTTTAGCTTGAAATATAACACCCTGTGTATAAAATTATATGAAAGTGTTCAGAAAAGCAACTGAGATAATATTGACCTGTCCAAAATTCGGAAAATAATACTGGCATTGACAACTACTGTTGAGGAAAAGTAATGCTTAAGGAAGATGACCCGTTAAGGATTTATAGTTTGTTATCTAATGGCATTTCTAATACAGCAGTAACCCTAAAATAATTGGTTTCTTTGTTGTGTGTGTGTGTGTGTGTGTGTGTGTGTGTGTGTGTGTGTGTTCTGTGGTTTCTGTTTGCTGGTAGCAATCAACAGGTGAATTAACTTCTGGAGTGTGTACAAGTTTTACTTCAGTCATATCTGTCATACTCAGTGTCAACCATTTCATAATTTGCATTTGACTGACCACCTGATTGTTGGCTTCTGGCCTATTCAGTTTAAACCATGTGGTAATCTGCATTTGACCAATGACATTTTTGGATGAACTCGTCTAAAACATCTTGCACTTTCCATTTGTTTGCCACTTGTCCTTTTCTCTTCATTCTTCTGTGAAATGAAGGTATGTATTTTTTCGGTGAGTAATTCTTTTCCTGGCACATTTAAATGAAGTCCATGGACTGTATGGGACCTTTGCTCCAAGTGGCTTATGGCTACAATATCAACATCCTTCAAATGGGTAGTACATAATTCTGTCATGCACTTGTTTGCAACATTAATTTTACAGTTCACAAAAGCATAGTAGCAGTAAGTGTATCTACAGCTTAATGTACATCATTACACACTGATGGTGTGAAAATCATTATTTTATAATTGTTATTGGCATTTTCCAGAAGCTAGGAGGATAACCCTAAAGTTACTTTAAAGATGAAATTTTCACACACAAAAATGAAGTGTTATTTAATGGGTAGCTCTGTCAGCATTTTCTGGAATTGTAGAAGAATAAGACCTTGAACCTTTGCGTATAAAAAGGATTTTCACACTATGATGTGACAGTAACTTTGAGAAGTTAAAATGATGCATGTGCTTGTCATATAGCTCTACTTTTCAAAACAGTTTATGAAATCCATCAAATTTTAAGTAGTCTTGCAAGAGGAACTGCACCCACTTTCTCTTATGCTCCTGCTGTTTCTTTTCATTCAAATAATATAGTACAATGAGGATGTTCTCATTGGTATTATCAATGTAAGGAACCTTTCTGTGTCTTGGCCAGCTCTATGGACAAGACCACTCAGTCAGTGAAGATTCTTGTCATGGACAAGAACACTAAGGAGTGGGACTAAGCAGACTGACAGTGTGAAAGTGTGGCAAAAACATTGTTGGCCATCCCAGTTGAAAGACATGCTACTTTGACGCATGACTTTTTTGATATTTTGACTGTACTAAATGGGGCTCACTAGTGTAGAAGGTGTTACAAATTCGTCTAATTAAAAAATCTGTAGGTCTCCCATGTTTACTTACTTAAATAAGTGGACTTCTGGATTTTCCTTTGCGTGAGACAGTTTGTGTGTGTGTGTGTGTGTGTGTGTGTGTGTGTGTGTGTGTGTGTGTGTGTGTGAGACTATATGTGTGTGTCTCTCAGATAGGTCAGACTATAAATTCTGGATTCCAATATTTTACTGTTTGTGTCATTCATTGATTGTCAAGGATTGTGTGTAATAATTTACTGTGCCTTTTTGAACATTTGCCAGTGCCACAGAAAATTCATAGTATATCATCCATTGTAAACTTAATTTGTGTTTTTTAGAAGCTTTTGGCATCTTAATCATTGTTCAGAATTAATCATCGCTCTTTTAATTGCGTACTTACTTGAAGAATGGTATATCTTTGAGAATTTTGGGATGCTTTAGAGTGTTGTGCGTAATGCATTCTGTTCCATCGTGTATTCTGTAAATTTTGATGGCAAGCTCATTAATCTATTCCATCTAAGTCAGTATTTAAAGTTTTTTTGCTCATGAAGAAATTTAGCTCCTAGGAATTAGATGCCTGTGTTGCAGTATTTTTTTGCACTTATTATAACTGTTGTGTTTATTTAGTTTCCCATCCCAACACTAGTTAACACTGCCAAATTTTTCCCCTCTCCTTGTATTGACACTGTTTTCAAGATGTTACATTTATTAGTGATCATGACCTTAAGAAATACTTGAGAAACAAAATCAGCTTAGAAGAATCTGTAAGTGTTATTCCAAGTTTGTCTTTCGTTATTTACATAAACCACTTGTTTGGGCATTGTAGCTGCATATCTTTAAGGGAACATGCAAATTAAATGAAATTAAAATAATATTGTCAAGGGCAGTTTAAAATTAATTATTTTTTGTTCAGATAAACTTTGCACCAGTAACAAATTCAGCCCACCTGGAAGCAGCCAGATCCAAGTGGAGCATTACACAGCTTGCATTTATCACAAATCTCTTGCCCAGTGCAAAGTTCCAAGTGACTGGAATGAAGCACAGGTGACTCCTGTATATAAGAAGGGTAAAAGAACGGACATGCAAAATTACAGACCAATATACTTAACATTATTTTGCTTTAGAATTCTTGAACATATTTGGAGTCTGAATGTAATAAATTTCCTTGAGATGGAAAAGCCTCTGTCCACTGATTGGCACAGATTTAGAAAGCATTGGTTGTGTGAGACTTCGCTCATCCTTTTCTCACATTATATCTTGCAGACCATGGATGAACAGTTACAGGCAGATTCCATATTCCTAGATTTCCGTAAAGTGTTTGACACAGTGTCCCAGTGCAGACTGTTAACGAAACTACAAGCATATGGAATAGGTTCCCAGATGTGTAAGTAGCTTGAAGAGTTCTTAAATAATAGGACCCAGTATGTTCTCTTTGATGGCAAGTGTTCATCAGAGATGAGGTTATTATCAGGGGTGTTCCAGTGAAGTGTGATAAGGCCACTCCTGTTATCTATATACATAAATGACCTGAAAGAGAGGATGAGCAGTAATCAGCAACTGTGTGCTGAAGGCACTGTAGTGTTTGGGAAGGTGCCACTGTTTGTGCTCTAGGAGGATACAAGAGAACTTGGATACGATTCCTAGTTGGAGTATTGAATGGTGGCTTGCTCTAAATGTAGAAAAATGTAAATTAATGCAGATGAATAGGAGAAACAATTGTGTGATGATTGAATAAAACATTAGCAGTATGTTGCTTGACATATTCACATTGATGAAATATCTAGGAGTAATTTTGCAAAGCAATATGAAATCAAATTAACATGTAAGGGCGGTAACAGTTAGGGTGAATCGTTGACTTCAGTTTATCAGGGGAATTGTAGGAAGGTGTAGCTCAACTATAAAGGAGATGACATTCAGAACAACGGAGTCACCCATTCTTGAGTACTGCTCAAGTGGTTGACATCCCCAACATGTTAGATTATAGGAATATATTAAATCAGTTTACAGCCAGACTGCTAGATTTGTTATCAGTCAACACACAAATATTACAGAGCTGCTTCATGACCTCAAATGCAAATCCCTTGAGAGAGTACAATGTTATTTTTGCAAAACACCATTCAAAAAATTTTCAGAAGCAGCATTGAAGTTGACTCAGATAATTCTACTGTGGCCAATGCACTTTTCACCTAAGGATAGTGAAGCTGAGGTAAGAGAAATTTTGGCTCATACGGTGGCACATACAGTCATTTCTGCCTTGCTGTATTTTCGAGTGGAACAGAAAAGAAAATGACTAATAGTGGCACAAGGTACCTTCTGCCATGCATCGTAGTGTATCTTTCTGTATGTGTGTGTAGGTGAACCTCTTCCCAGATACTGGATCAGTTAGTTACTCTTTGTATGTAGTTAGAAATTGCACTGACTGCTGTACAGTGATTAGAAGCTGCTTTGAATGGGCTTGTGTAAAATGTTGAGACACATGGATCAGATATATCAAAGGTAGTTCACACACTGTCCCCTCTGATAGGTACCCGCCTCCTCTGGAGGAATACAGGACCTGTCACTGCGCGTGTGATTCATTGTGGGTGGTGTGTGTATGGCAAGTGCAGGTTTCCATGGACCAGGAAGAGCTCAGTGTATTACACTCATACCACTAACCAAGAAATTCAAGGTAGTGTCTTCCACTGAAGCTGAACATGAAGCAGTTACACACACTGCACATGTTGAGTAACCTGCTGTATTCCATGTTGAAGGGAAATGCAAAAGGATAGGGCATCAGTTAATTATTGGCAGTTCATACGTACCTTGAATAATGGTACCCCTAAAGGAAATTGTAGCACGGGACGGGAGGATCACCTTCTGCACTCTATGTATTTGCCTGGCAGCCTCATTGAACATGTTGAAGAGGCAGTTCCAGTAGCCATTGACAGATCAGAATGCAACCAATTGCAGATCGTAGCACACATTGGAACAACTAATGTGTGTTTTCTGAGAGATCCTACTTGGCTCATTCCAGCAACTGGGAGAGAGGGCTGAGGAGAAGACCAGCCATGCTGACAGAGTTTTGGCAGTTCAAACCTACGACAAATGGTGCTACCCCTTAGGGAAATCGCAGCAAGGGACAGGAAAGGACGTCAGATGCTCTCAGTGTGTATGCCCGGGAGCCTCGCTCATCATGTTGAAGAGCCTATTCTAGCAGCCATTGAGGAAACAGGGTGCAACCCACTGCATATTGTGGTGCACATTGGAAGAAATGATACCTGTTTTCTGGGTTCCGAGGTTGTTCTTGGGTCATTCCATGACTGGCAGAGAAGGTTGAGAAGACCAGCCTTGTGCACTGAGTTTCAACAAACCTCACAGACCGCAATGTTGTCTCCATAACTGGTTCTGAGCTGAGAAGAAGCCTTGTACCAGAGACTTCGAAGGTTCTGTGACTTCCTGGAGTTGTGCTGAAGGGTTGATAATTGTAGGGCTCCACTAAACGGATCAGGTATATACTACACGTCAGACACTGCTACCCAGGTGTCTGGCTTCATGTGGTGTGCACATAAGATGCTCCCCCCCCCCCCCCCCCCCCCCTCCCCTCCATCCTCATTTTCTCATGTGACTCTGCGTCGAAACCAGATAGTGTTAGCTGTAGGAGGATCCAAAATATTAGGGTAAGACTCAAAGAAATGGCCCCCACACATGAAATAATTTCAGTACTAGTGATCAGCTGCTGAAGAATTAACAACAATGTGGTAGAGTTTGCAGCCATTCTTAAAAGCAGCGGGAGCTTATGTAATATCTAGTACAGATGGCTAGCTAAAACCCAGAATTAATAGCAGTGAGATCTTTGGGGTAGGTGTAAGAGTATATTGAAAGGAGAGGCCAGTGGGAAATGGAGGCAGTGTATTTATCTCAATAGACAAACTCAATTCCACTTTGATAGAAATGAAAGCTGCTTGTGAGCTGTTTGGGCCAAGACTTGGTATCAAGGGTGGGTATGTGCTTATAATTGGATCTTTCTATCTACCACCAGGCTCAGCCCCAGAGCTAACTGAAAAAAATTATAGAGAACCTCAGTTTGCTAGTATCAATGTTACCTAACCATACTGCCATCAGTGGAGGAGACTTGTATTGTCCAACAATCAGTTGGGTTGATTTATAGTTTTCTAAGTGGTAGGGATGACAAGACATTCTGTGAAACATTACTAAGTGCCATCTCTGAAAGATATCTAGAACAGATACGTAGGGACTCCACTTATGAGGAAAATATAGAAGTCCTAATGACAATGAAGAGACTTGATCTCTCTGAGAGTCTCCACATTGCAACTGGTATCAGTGACTATGAGGCAGTTGCAGCGATAAAGATTATTGTTTACAAAGATCAGCTACAGTGAGTAGGATTAATTACACAGATCAGCTAAAGCAAGTTGGAAGGTTTATATATTTATTGAATTATGTGAAGAGCCAGTCATGTCACATCTCAGAGGAACCCGAAACAATTATTCTCTGGGCAGGAGCATGTAGAAGACCTGTGGCTCAAATTTAAAAGAACAATTGGCCATACACTACATAAACATGAACCTAATAGAATAGTTCATGATGGGAGGTACCTCCCATGGTATTAAATCATTGTAAAGAACTTCTAAAGAAACAGTGATATCTGCTTAATAAGTTTAAAACAAAACACAGGGCCTCAGATAGAGAGATACTGAATGAAACACATTTGGTTGTCAAGAGGGTTATGCTTGAAGCCCTCACCAACTACAACAGCTGAATATTATTGAAAGCTCTATCACAAAATCCAATTCTGATCACGTATAAGGGCTATCACTGGCACCAAACTTAGTTTCCAGATACTCATGAATGATGCGGGAACTGAAATGGAAGGTAGTATAACTCTGTTATTTATTAACAAAAAATAATATTGATAGAGTTGTAAAATCACCATAGGCTACTGTACACTATCATAAGTAGCCATAGATTACGGTAGTTTCTCTAGTAGCTTTGGTCAGTTAAGGCTAAACCCCCTCCCCCGCCTTTACATTAGGTGTATTACATACGTGTTGGACATTACCTCATAACGAATCCTCTAAATATCGGAAGCAATAAGACAAATAGACATTGAATGAGGATATACGTATAAAGGGCCTCGTAACCTATGGAACACTTTTGTTCCACTTAGTTATCCTCCTGTGTCTTACTTAAAAACACAACAGTATTTATAGCATAATTGAACCAGTCAGTTTAATTCACGTTTTATTCAAAAACTGTTGATTAGGAATAAGAAACAGAGGGATGTTGCAGTAAAAATAAAGAAAACAAGATTGATTTATCGTATAGCACAAGAAAATGCAATTTCCTAAACAAAACGCTAAAATAACGTCACTTCACTATGTTGTCGAACTTATGTGAAACATGTTTCTGTTATTCATAAACAACTTGGACAGTTTTTTGTTGTTGTGCCTGCCTGAAACACAGTGGGTCATATTTACCTTGGGTAGCAATTTATTCGTATGTAATGTTGTTGACATTCCAACCTGGAGTTTACATTGTTCAGTTCCTGCAATGTTATTTCAGAAACCATCCATACATTTGCTTGGAATGGTGCAGGAAACCTGCATTAGAAATAGTGGATGGTCTCTCTTTCAGTAATTTTTTTCTTGTTTTGAACACCACAATAGTCTTCAAACAAAAGTCATTTCAATTTTACAAAATTGGTATGTAACAATATAATGAGAAGGGAAGTTGCTACTCACCATATAGCGGAGATGCTAAGTCACAGATAGGCACAACAAAAAAGATTTTCACACTTATCACTTTCGTCCAATGGCCTTCGTCAACAATAGATACACACATGTGCACAAACACACTGGTGCAAACACAACTCACACACATGACTTCAGTCTCAGGCAACTGAAATCACACTGTGAGGAGCAGCACCAGTGCATGATGGGAGCGGTGACTGGGTGGGGGAAAGGAGGTGGCTTGAGCGGCGAGGGGGAGGGATAGTATAGTGGGGATGGCAGACCATAAAGTTCTTCAGGTTGGGCAGTGGGCAGGGGGAGGTGGGAGGGGGGAAGTAGTGGAAAATGATAGAAATAAATAAAAAATATAAAATAAAATAAATAAATAAAAGACTGATTGTGGTGGTGGAATGACTTTCCTCCTCATAATATTGTTACCTTCCATCCTGAATTTGTTCAAAATTGGGGTATTTCAGAGATGAAATATAATGTGAAGATAGTTCACCAAACATCTACGAGACAGAATACAGAATGTGTGACAGGCATGTGGGGTGTTAAGATGGCACTTGAACATTCAAGGTTTGCTTCTCCAGCAGAATAAAATAACTCTATATGTTTAAAGGGGTCTATTTTGGTTAATGATAATTTTTGTGGCCAATATTTGATAACAGGGTCAATCATCTTCATCAGGTTCCTTGAGCAATAGTATTATATGCTCACTGCCGTGACTGTGTAATCACCAAAGACACACTTTTTCACCCGGTGAAGATGACTTTCACACTTGCCCAAATATTACATGAAAAATGAAATTGTCTGTTCATCTGGACACCTGAGAATATACCATTCATCTGTTGTACCGGTAAAACCTAAAAAGTCAGAGGTCCTGATCTGTGAAAACAAACTGACCACTACTTTTTCTCCAAGATGAAGACAGTAACTGACTCTCCCACTACCTCTTGAGAGATACTGTTCTAGTATCCTGTTACCCCTGGCTGTTTGTTTGAGATTGTGATGCTCTCTCCCCTTGTGCTTCAATATTGTAGTTTCCTTAGCCTTACTGCCATCACACAGTGTCTCTTCCAAAAGGCCTGCCTACTTCAAACACATAGTTTTTCTTCCATATTAGCAAGGCTAAGTTAATTGTTAGACCCATTTATTACTTTGGGAAAGCAAATGGAAGACGTGGCCAGGATGGAAGCACCATCGTTTCTATTCCTGAGGAACAGGGAGGGGAGGCACTAAAAGTGTACACTCCAGCATTCTTATGAGTAGAGTACAGCAGCAATGATGTATCCCATTATATGCTAATGCTCTGGGTAGCACAACTAAATAATGACCAGCAAATTTTGTTTGGCATTGCTCCTTGCACACTATAACTGTGACATAGTTTCCCAGTGTAAACTGTATGAATCTACATTTTATCTTAATAAGTCACTGCCCACTGCAATGCTGATACACCACTTTTTCATAAAATTGTTGTAGAATAACCTTTTCTGAACAAAGTCATTTTGTTGTACATGATGGCTCACTTTTTACTGTCACCATATGGAAGCAAATCCCACAGACATGACTGTTTTTCTAGTGTTTCCTTGTTACCCTTGAAATCCAGTTCCGTGCAACAGGTGATAATGTTGCTGAACTTGCTGTGTAATAACACTTCTATCCTCATTGATAAAGAAATATTTATAGATTGCATTTTTTGTTCTCCTTTGGGGTATGTGCTTGACTACACCCTGCTCTGAATTGTGCCTCCCATTGTTATCTGCTTACCATTGACATACCGAATTTTAGTATTTTGTTAGTGCATCGTTTCATCTTCTCCATTAGCATTGTCAGCCCTTTCTCCTTCTTGTTTTCAATAAATTTAATGATGTAATGGCTGCCTGTGAAGGCATTTTCTGCAATCACTGTCCTTGCCTGCACTTTGAGGTAACAGTGCACATTACTTTGAATGGGATCCTATTATATCCTATGGCTAAGTTAGTTCGCAATATGGCAGAGTCTGTGGCTGGCTTTGTCAAGTAATACATGTCTATAGAGTATCATATTACATACAATTGAATCCATTGCTGTGGACATGGCTCTGACAGTGCATTACACCAACTTGATTTTGGGTCACTTAGGAAGATGTTTCAGTGTTGTTATTCAGCCTGTAAGTTTCTATATGGCCATATGCAGAAAAGTGACATTCTTATATGGGAATATTTATTGCAATAGGTACTGCAAGGGGAGGGAGAGCCGGAACAGACAGATGGTTGGTTGAATTGATTGATTGATTGATTGACTGGCTGGCAAAATAGCATAAAAATAAATGTGATACAAGAAAGCATGCAAAGACACATTTGCCATTTGAATGATGCTGTCAATAGCACATGATAAATTTAATATATACAGGGTGTTTAAAAAATGACCGATATATTTGAAACGGCAATACAAACTAAACGAGCAGCGATAGAAATACACTGTTTGTTGCAATATGCTTGGGACAACAGTACATTTTCAGGGAGACAAACTTTTGAAATTACAGTAGTTACAATTGTCAACAACAGATGGTGCTGTGGTCTGGGAAACTCTATAGTACGATATTTTCCACATATCCACCATGCGTAGCAATAATATGGCGTAGTCTCTGAATGAAATTACCCGAAACCTTTGACAACGTGTCTGGCGGAATGGCTTCACATGCAGATGAGATGTACTGCTTCAGCTGTTCAATTGTTTCTGGATTCTGGTGGTACACCTGGTCTTTCAAGTGTCCACACAGAAAGAAGTCACAGGGGTTCATGTCTGGCGAATAGGGAGGCCAATCCACGCCGCCTCCTGTATGTTTCGGATAGCCCAAAACAATCACACGATCATCTAAATATTCATTCAGGAAATTAAAGACGTCGGCCGTGCGATGTTGCCGGGCACCATCTTGCATAAACCACGAGGTGTTCGCAGTGTCGTCTAAGGCAGTTTGTACCGCCACAAATTCACGAAGAATGTCCAGATAGCGTATTTAATGTCATAAAAATTATTGACTGCAGCAAAGACAAACAGTATTGTAATATCAGTAACTTAATCTGCAGATTTGTGGAGAACCTTTGTTTACAAGTTCTGAATATTTCATGAAAATGATTAATGTTTACCATTCCATTTAAAGTGTGCATTAATAAGCAGTGCCCCATTTGTCCTGGTTGGTCATCCATACTTTATGCCCCAGCACTGCGGCCTGTGCATACAGATCCATGATGAGTCCTGGTATCAGCTTCTGGTCTCCAGCATAAAATGATCAGTATGGGTACCATTACAAATGTAGATCCTTTCCAGTAAATTTTTTTCTCCATTTCATCATGGCATAAATTTTAATGCTGGCACCATTGAGTATCAGCATTTTTTTACTCCCACAAAATTTCTGGTACAATGGGCATTTTGTGATAATTTCCTGCAACAAATACAGGATATCAATAGGAAACAGCTGCTGAGTTTCATAACTGCAAAACAGTTGTTCTCCATCATGCACAGATGCACTTACTCCACTGGGCTGCAACTGACAAGGCTAGGTACTTACTATCCTTGTTTTTGCCAGTATTTTGACCATCTCTGAAAAATTGCATGAACAACACATTTAATCTCCAGAAGTATTCTCCCACTCTATGGTAGTGAGTGCACTATTGTGAAACTACTTGAAAAATTAAAACTTTTTACTGGACTGGAAATCAATGCAGACACTTGCATTTCACAGGCAATGGTCTAAATAACTGAGGTAGCCAACCATGACAGGTGACCCATCTGCACAACTTTAATTCTACTAGCTCCTCTTTTGTATTTTTAAAACTTCACACTCCTCTTTTTGTATTTTTAAAAGTTCGCAGGAGTTCATGTGCATACCTTGTTGCATTAGCACTGCTGGGGGAAAGAAATCATGAAAAGCTAGCTTAGCCATAGCCTATGAGTTATTTTCAGAATGAGTCTTCCACTTTCCAGTAGACTATGCACCGTTGTCAGTAATCCTAGAACATTAGATTGTTTTGCTAGGCTGCTACTGGAATACAGACCCTGTAATTTGCAGGCAATGTTATGACATCTGTCAAAGAATGACTATTGATCTGCCTTCACAATTCTGCCAGTATGTCTCATATTTTCAAAATTACACACTTTTAGCACATTATCTCATGACATGCAGCTCTGGCCGTAAATCATGATTATGATGATGATGATCCTTTTTGGTCTTTGCATTGGCCTTAACTGTCAGAAATGGAATGAGAGGTGCTATTTTCTGCCACTATCATTACAGTACTGGAAATTATTGGAAGTGCTCACCTCTTTGTACAATAGCCTAATCCTAAATCCCACATACATCTGCACTCACCTTTTGTAGAGATTGACTTGCAGTCTTTTAACTGTTTGGGAAACTTACTTTTTAGGTATTTGATAGTATTTTATTAATGGCATCTTCATAGTATGAACCTTTGACAAGATATCTTTTCCCCTGTCTTCCAAAACTTCAACATTTTTTCCAGAGTTGTCTTTTGGGAGACATTCGTCCAATCATAGGACCTTACAGGACTATTGCCATATCAATACTCTTGACTGATGCTGGTGAACTGCCTCATGAAAGGTAGCAGCAACTTATCACTGTGTAATCAAACTGTTGATGAACTACACTGCCACCATCGAGTGAGAAGAGCATTCACAGTATGCAGAAATTGTGTAGAAGAAATTGATATGACAGATGTCAATGTTCTCAAACAGGGATGGAACAAGTATGTTTCTTGGATGTTAGAGACTCAGAATAATATCGTAGATGGCAGAATTTAACAAACTGTATGCATCATCAACCTTCTTCAAGAAAATTGTTGTGCTATTTTAGATCAGTGACATGAGAACACAATTTGAAGTGGTCAGTTCTTCCTTTACACTGTTCTTAATAATAATTTTATTGCATCATCTTCTCATTGAATAGACCACTTCCTGTTCAGCTTCTGTCTCTAAATTGTATGTCTAGAGAATTGATTTTCCCTAACATTCTGTCTCCTGTATGATTCTTCCAATGCTGTCTTCAGCGAGATACATGACTACTGAACAGTACCAAGTGTTTTTACCTGATGAGAAATGGTATCAGATTACAACCATTGGTAGCAAATCGCCACTTTCTTTTTTGAAGAACGTTTAATAAACAAAAGACACATTACAGTTATAGCACCCCCACCAATAAGACTGTGTGTCTTATTGTAGTGTTTTCCTCGAAACTGTCGTTGCTTTACAGCAGCAAAAGGGTGTAAGTGGACAGGTTAATGATTAGTTGAACTGAGGTACTGTAAGCCGTAGTCAGTGAAGTTGATAGTACAACTATGACAGATTTTTTCTTATCTTTCAGTGTTTTTTAAGTTTTTGAGCTACTTGTGTTTTCATTTACAGCAAGGGACGTGGATCTCAGAAACACAGTTAAAAATGGCATCTTGTATCTGGAAGACCCTGTGGACAAGGAATGGAATAAACACTTCTTTGTATTAACAAAAAATAAATTATTTTACACCGACTCCTTTCATGATGAGCAAGAAGGTGAAGGAGAGGAAGAAGAGGAAGAGAGTGGTTTTCATAGACCTAAGGAGGTGAGTGTGATGCAATACTGGAGTTTTCAGTTAAGATTTTGGAATGCTGTTCCTTTAAAATCATTTGTTATTTATCATGTATAAATAAATTTTGGAATTCGTTTAAATTGCTGGCATTCCTTTGGAGACATCAATCTGTATACAGGTGCTACTTTGTGTGACACCTGCTATTGCATGCTCTACCAGTTTAGCATTTCTTTTAAATTTTCTTTTGATGTTATTCATAGCACCATTGTGTAGAATATCATTATCAGTCACCATTAGACATCCACTGCTTCACATTGTCATTTATTACCTTCTTGAGCTATATGCATCCATGTTGCTACTGCTCACTTCATAATTCCATCTACAGGTCATTTATTAGATCTTTGTCTCAGTACTTTTCTATACCTTAGAATGTGGCTGGCAACTATGAGAGTGTGTATTAGAGTGTCTGTGTGGCTCCTTGTGCATCAGTGTGCGTGCTGTGCTGTTAATAGATAAAGAGCTGGTGCTCGAAAGCTCGTGTGAATGCTGTTTTCTGTTATATGTTTCTGTGCTCCACCTATTGATCTGCTATAGGTGAGTCATTGATTTACTCTTATTTTACATATTACTCCCTCCAGAAATTAGTTTAGTTATACATTGCTATGCTAGGGTGTACAGAGAGAGGACATAGAAATTCAGAATCACAAAAACAACTTCAATTGTAACAACAATCCTGTATGTTCCAAAACACAAATACTTACATGTTTAGCAACCTAGATAGAAACAGTAGTGTCATACCCAAGTGAAGAACTTTAAACTTCTAGATCATGACAAGAACAAGTAGGTGAACTATGGCTCAAATTAAAAGAATACTTGACTATGCACTGGATAGATATGTACCCAGTGGGGCAGTTTGTAATGGGAGAGATCCTCCGTGGTATACAGTCACTTTAATGAAACTTCTAATGAAATACAGACTACTGCATAATAGGTATAAAACAAAACATAGGGGTACAGATAGAAAGAAGCTGAATGAAATGTGTTTTGCAATCAAGAGAACAATGTGTGAAGCTTACATTGACTGCTATAGCAGAGTGTTGTCTTATGATCATTTACAAAATCCAAAGAAATTCTGGTCATATGTAAAGGTTTTTAGTGGTGCCAAAGTTAGCATCTAGTCTCTAGCAAATGAAACAGAAACTGAAATCAAGGGTAGCAAAGCAAAAGCTGAAATTCTTAACTATGTTTTCAAACCTTGCTTCAGAAAGGACAATCCAGGAGTATTCTACCAATTTAATTCTCCTACCACCAAGAAGATGAGTGAAATAGATATTAGTGTCAGTGCTGTTGAGAAACAGTTGGAATTGTTAAAATTGAACAAACCTCCAGGGCCTAATGGAATCCCTATCAGATGCTATAGCCAGTCGCAGCTGAGTTAGTCCCTCTGTTAACTACAACCCATTGTAGATCTGTTGAACAAAAAGCTGTGCCCAGTAGCTGGAAGAAAGCACAGGTCACACCTGTCTACAAGAAGGGTAGTCAAAATGATCCACAAAACTACTGTCCAATATCTGTGACATCCATTTGTTGTAGAATCTTGGCAAATATTGTGATCCCCAACATAATGAGGTATCTCAAACGGAATGTAGTCCTCTGTTCCAACCAGCATGGATCTTGAAAACATAGATAATGTCAAATGCAACTCGCACTTTTCTCACATGACCCCCTGAGAGCCTTGGACCAAGGCAGTCACGTTAGATGCAGTATTTCTCGAGTTCTGAAAAGCATTTGACTTGGTACCACACCTATGACTATTATCAAAAGTAAAACCATATGGGGTACCAGAAAACATATGTGGCTGGATTGAGGATTTCTTGGTAGGAAGGACACAGTGTGTCATCTTGGATGGAAAGTCATTGTCAGATGTAGAAGTAACTTTGGATGTACCTCAGGGAAATGTGTTGGGACCCTTGTTGTTCATGCTGTATATTAATTATCTTGCAGACAATATTAATAGTAACCTCAGACTTTTTGAGAGCAGTGCAGTTATCTACAATGAATTACTGTCTGAATGAAGCTGTGCAAATATTATCAGACCTTGATAAGATTAAAAGTGATGCAGTGATTGGTGACTTGCTTTAAATATTTTACAAAAAGTAAAATTGTGCACTTCAAAAAATGAAAAAAAGTAGTATCCTATAAATATAATATTAGTGTGTCACAGTTGGAATGCGTACTCATACAAATACTTGGATGGAACATTAAGCAGAGCCATGAAATGGGACAGTCACATTAGGCTTAATTGGGGGTAAAACAGGTAGTAGACATTGGTTCATTGATAGAATACTTGGGAAATGCCATCCGTTTACAAAGGAGATTGCTTGAAAATCTCTTGTGTGACCCATTCTAGAATACTGCTCATGTGTGTGGGACTCATATTAAATAATATCAGCAGGGGATATTGAACATATACAGAGAAGGGCAGCACAAATAAACACATGTTTGTTTGGCCCACTTGACAGTGTCACTGATTTGTTGAAATAACTGAACTGGCAGACTCTTGCAGATAGATGTAAACCATTAACAAAGTTTCAAGACTCAGCTTTAAATGATAACTCTAGGCATATACTGCGAGCCCTTATATATTGCTCCCATAAGGATCATGAGGATAAGATTAAATTAATTACAGGATGCAAAGAGATATTTAAACAATCGTTTTTCCCACACTCCACATGTGAATGGAATGGGAAAAAGCCCTAATAAGTGATACAGTGGGATGTATCTCTGCTATGCACTTCAGAGTGGTTTACAGAGTGTATACGTAGATGTAGGTCACCCAGTATTCCCAAAGCTCCATTCGCAACACATCTTCCCATGCAGAATGCACCACTTGGCACAAATGACATTACACTTTGGGTTGGTTGTCATGGGACTAGGGTAAGAACTATGGAAAGGGATGTGGGAAGAGATGTGTTGTGACACACTTCATCAGGTTCATGAACTGAGGCCTGTTCAGCAAGGGAGTCCCTGTCAATAGCTCCACTGTCCTCTCCTTCACATGAACACACAAACACCTCTGCCCATGTGGTCAGTGCTAGAATAAGGAGGTGTTCTTTGAAGAGGAAATCAAAGTTGCTAATATCAGAAATATGTTGCATGCATGCATGCATTGTTCAACAGCTTAGACCCTGCCAATAAAGACCTTGCATGGTAACACTGTTGTAATCAACTGGAAGTACAATCATTTGTACAACTTTCTTTTTGAGGTATAGGGGGAAGAGTCGTTTCTGTTTTTCTAGTGCATGAGGAAATATTGATACTTTCTGGCAAACTGTACCTGTATATTCAGCCCATTTTAAGTTTCCATCTAATATTATTGCTTAACTCTTTGCTGTTGAACACAAACTTATATTTTTCTTGTTATGTACAAAATATAGGAAATGTCTGGAGAATAAGGCTAGAATGACCAATCTAAATTGCTTTGGTTTTGAATAGTTGGAGTATTAACTCAGTCTTCTATGTCTATTGTAAAAATGTACACAAGTCAGCATTGACATTGTTGATAGCTGTCCTCATGTTAATTGGTTGTGTATGTAAGTGTAACTAAAAGTCATTAGCATACATGTAGTATTTACAGTGCAACAGATCTGATCAAACGTCTTTGGTGGAATACAGTGTGAAGAGTATCTGGCCAAATACTGAACACTGGGGACTCCTGATACTACATGTCTCCAGTGTGAGTACTGTGGCTTCGAACATTATCCTTTTGTTGGTGGAACATCAGGTGTGAGAAAAGCTTTTATATTAGACTTGGAAAAAATTTTAGGCTGCTAAATTTAGCATGTAAAATGTCAGTCAGTGGAATTGAAGGTTTTGCTGAAATATAGAAACCACATGCTAGTGGCCACGTGACAGTCCTTGTCTAACTTCAGGTTATCAGTTACATTTATTTAAGTATTAGTGTTTGTGGAAGCCAGCTTGGTACCTAGTACATTATTCATTGCTAGGTAGTCATGAAGCTGATCGTGGTCTGTAATTTATAACTGTACTGCAAAGACGTGTTTGGTAAATTCTGATTTGATGCGCATACTGGATTTGTTTGATGATATTGTCAGTTATGTGTTTGAGTTAGAAAATTGTTGCGGTAGTCATTTTCGCCCTTGGAATAATTAGTAAGTTTTATTTTTGTTTAATCAATACTACTAGTTATAAAATAAAGTACCGGTTAAGTTTCATAACTGGGGTTGTGAGATTAACTGCAGATTTTGCTTTGTCTGTACCTAAACCTTGTTAATTTTTCCACAAACCAACTGGTCTGTATGAGTTGTCAGTTAATGTATGAACACATCTGAATTTAGCATTAATTGATTGTCTCTGTTCTGCATCTATTTGTTGGCTATATATAATTTTTTGGGGTGTGGCATCATTTGAATAGGTGATATGTGTCATCTCTGAGATTCATGATCCATTTTAGTTCTTTTGCTAGCTTGAGGTTAAGGTTTTCTTTTCACCTTTCCAGTGTGGGGACTATATCATTTCCCCAGGATATCACTTGCTTGTGAACATAGTGATATGTTTTTAAAGTATTTGTACTCACAGTTTCTTTCTCGCCCACTCTAACGAGTATGTCATGGAAATTAGGTCGTGGGCTTGTATGCTGGTTTTGGATGTTTGAGTATACAAAAGGCTCTATTTGATGATTTCGTTGCAAATATGTTTTGCTTACAGTGAAGAAAACCCAGGAGTGTAGTGTCTTAGAAAATAATAATTATACAGACATTGGAAAAGTAGCAGTAATTTATTAAATCTACTTGTGCATGGAACAAAAAATCTCGCAGGTAAGAGGAAAGCAAAGAAAAAAATTGAAATTGAATGAGGCAGTGGTTAAACAGTGAGGCCTTTTACCAATCTGGTGCGCCATCAGCTCAGTGAGATAATAGACAGTTATACCAAAGGAAAATTCACTCAAGAAAACTAGTAGATATGAGGCAGAATTATGGGTTCTTACTTACATTCAGGGGGCAAAATGTTTGGTGCTGCTAGTACACACACACACAAAACAAAATCATCACCACTTTTTTATGTTTGTCAGCAGTTATGTCTTATATTTATTAAAAGATGGAAAATTTCCATCCAGACTTGGAGCCCAAGTGGACTGGTGGAATATCATGTTTAGTTGCACATAAGATCCAGTGCCAACTACAAGAGGAATATAATATAATTATTTTTATGACTTAAACCAAACAACAACCTGTGTTGCAGCAGTACATATAGCGCAGTGCTGGGATGGGCACAGTGTTTGAGATCAAACCATACACTGCAATATGTTATGGAGGGACCTACATAAAGAGCACTCTTTTTATCCTGATGTTTTTAATTTATTATTGAAATAGGATTGAAAATATTGTGATTGGACCATATAACTATTGAAAAGAATTGCCTCATCAAATGAATAATTACTACTGATTCACATGTATGGTGGTAGCAGAATAATTTGTATTATGGGAGATAAACCGCTCAACATAAATGGGATATAGATAAATCTGTTGTGGATGTGTTGTGCAGTGGGAATCATATCTGTGTCCTACTTACTTTGACCATACACAGAGGAATTGTGAAATCCACGTAGTGACACAACGCTGTTTTGTGTGTCAGAGACAGAACAACACACTATTGTGCTGGCAGTCTTTTTATTTAAATTCTTTAGAGGAACTGGGAGTAGAAGAAAATAGGAATCAAAAACTTTTGAATGTGTACTTGTTTAAAATATATTATTGTATCTTATTTAATAATGTTATTAGTACTAAGTTAATACATTTTGGTATAGGGCATTCCAAATGACGATCTGCACTTCAGTGAAAAATGGTTCCATGGAAAACTGGCGAGTGGCAGAACAGAAGCAGAGACGTTACTAAAAGATTACAGTCATTTGGGAGATGGCACTTTCTTAGTTCGGGAAAGTGAAACCTTTGTTGGTGACTACTCTCTCTCTTTCTGGTAAGTATTTCCTCAATTTGCTATCTTATTCTTACGTGAGTAGTGTGTGTGTGGGGGGGGGGGGGGGGGGGCAGCATGTAGACATGAGCACATGCATGTATGTGCATATATGTTTTACACTTGCAACAAAAGTCAGTAAAAAACACTGCTTTGTCATTACTATATAATTGTGGAAGATCGTCATGGCAGTAGTGTTTCTTTTTGAACACATGCCAGGAATCGATCTTCAAGGTTCTGTATTGTGCTTAACTACATTTGTTGTGGCACACTGTAATTTTTCCATTAATGGTAGCTTTAAGGCTATCTGTTGTAAGAGGTTTGAGAATGTTGACCTCAGATCTCAGGTATTTGCTCCAAGAAGAAATAGCTGACAAGATAGCTGTGATGAGAATTAGTCAAGGAACATTGCTAAGCTTTAGTTTATGTTAAGGGAAAACCTGTGATCAATAATATGTATTGCAGTCCTAATACTTTGGGCTATGGTTCCATCTTTTTGGAACATTTCTTTCATGTTGATTGACATTGCACTTGGCAGTTACCATTACTGTAGCTTCATATTATTATTATTATTATTATTATTATTATTATTATTATTATTATTAAATACAATTCCTGAAGTCAAAATACCACACAAAACTGCAACTTAAGTGTTATGGAGGCATTTATGGTGAAATGCAGGTGGATTCTTCACTGTGTGACAGTTTTAATTTTGATGTAAAACACAATGTCACCTCAACTTGTGCTGAATGAGCACCGTATGGCCAGAGTTTTAGTTTGTCATGTAGGACTGACCATTTTTAACCGTGAGACAGAGCTGTAATGTCACACTAAGTGGAGAGCTGAGGAGTCCAAAGGCCTACAGTTTTCTCATTATAAACGTTATCTGTAGTCCAGACCGTACAGGGAAAGCCAGTTAGTTCTCTCTTTATAACTGGTCCAATTGTTGTGAAATTATTCAACTCTGTGGGGTACAGTTTTATAATCGGATATATCCCCATCTCATGCACTACTGTTAACAGTCCAGTGGATGAAGAAAAATTAAGGGAAAAGTTTTGTATGGGAAGGAATGTCATAAACAACTTGCTGGGGTGTTACCATGGCGATAGGGGGGGGGGGGGGGGGCTTTTAAGGCACTTTCTGAAGTTTTGCTTGAGTAACTCAGCATGTTTCCCCATGCAAAATTAAACTACATTAAATTTCTCACAAAAAAGATCCTATTCCTTTTTTCTCCAGGACTAATGTTACCTGCATAGCAGATTATTAAAAATAGAGCTTTGATGGCATAAAAATAATGTTTGCTGTTAAATAAAGTTGTTTAAGAATGTAGTGCAATAGAATCATTTTAAGGATAGCTTTTTTAAAAGGCTAGAACATAATGTGGGGTCGACTTGTGAGGGAAGGTAGGTCCCCAGGTGGTGTTATGAACTACCCTGCTGTGTAGGACTGTAAAGTGAAGAATGGCAGGGATTTCCCACCCTCTCTACTGCACTGCAACACACAATGCAACTAGAGGATGTTTCACAAAGTTATGCTGACCC